>NC_137465.1:69593379-70245297 GCF_964235325.1 Thermobia domestica | reverse complement strand
GAGTGGTGGTACATAAACATTGTCTTTAACGAAACCCCACATGAAGAAGTCACAGGGTGCCAAATCCGGTGACCGTGGGGGCCAGCTGAGACATCCTAAGTCGCCAGCTCCTTGACGACCAATCCAACGGTTCAGTAGAGTTTCATTCAGATATTCACGCACTTGGCGACTCCAGTGAGGGGGTGCCCGTCTTATTGAAAAATGAAGTTGTCTTCGTGCAGCCTCGGAAACAACCAGTTTTCTAACATAGTGAGATACTGCTGATTGTTAATCGTATTTCCATTAAAGAATGGGCCGTAAACAGATGATCGGGATATCGCACAAAACACATTGACTTTGGGCGAATCTCGTACATGTTCAATGACTGCATGTGGGTTCTGTAGGCCTCAAATTCGAACATTTTATTTGTTTACCTGACCACTAACACGGAAAGTCGCTTCATCACTGAACACGATGCGTTGTGCAAAAGTGTTATCATTGTCAATAGCATCCAAAATCTCGTTACAAAATGCCACACGTTTGCGTTTGTCATCAGGACGCAGAGCTGTAACTTGTACGGCTTCATAACCAACCGACGTCTCAAAATACGCCAAATTGTTGTTGTCGGCACTTGTAACTCCTGACTGGCATGACGAGTTGATTTTGAAGGACTACGTTGGAAAGCAGTTTGAATTCGTGCAACATTTTCTTCATGTACACGAGGGTGGCTAGGACTCTTTTTCTTTACATACACATCCTGTATCTACAAACTGTCGATACCATCTGCGAATGTTCCACCCATTCGGAGTATCAATTTGGTACCTCAACCTGAAACGTCTTTGCACTGTAATCAAGGAATTGCACTTCGCAAACTCGAGAACACAAAATGATTTCTGCTGCGGAGTAGCCATTTTAAACATATGACGGTTACCAAGCAAAACAGAAGACAACTGACATTTAGCGGCTATTAATATAAACTAGACTATGTATTCGTTTCTCCAATAGCCGAGCCGAGGCGCAGCGATCAATAGTTTGGACAAATGATTCTTTGTATTACATATATTCTTTTTGAAACAGGGTGTACATTAATCAAACATCTGGACTTCCCTGAAAACATATAGATTAACAATCCCGCCATTGATATGCACCCACATAAATTTTAGAAAGTCGGTGCCGTTGCCCTGTTTCATAATGAGATCATTACTTGAAAATATTTTAATCATACATACAAATAAACATTTCACATAACTGGGCGCAGGCGCAGGTCTAGGTTTTATACCAAGATGAGAGGCACAGTCAATTAATAGAAAGTGTTTGTGAGAAGTACAGATTAATATCTTGTTTGTTCTGTTTAATTGTGTAATTCACTTTGTAAATTTCTTCGAAATTCTGGTATTGTAACAGCCGTAATGATATTCACTAACAAGGGACCTTATTCTGATGTAACACGAAATGTGGAACGAGACTATGGTCAATCGATTTGTGTTAGTGAACAAGAAAATCCAAAAGGCGGGAAAAATCCTCAATCGCAACCGTTCCGTACTTATGGGGGGGAGTGGGGACATTGGCAACACAACACGTGGATAATGAGACGAAATTCGATGAAAATATGCATAGAAGCGCAGTTAACATATACTACAATGTGATATTACATTCAACAATGCTCTGACAACTGAGGCCAGAGGTATAGTACGTAACGACAGAGGAGGGGGCAGGTAGACGCAAGTAAGAATGGTCATATAATTGAGGAAAACGGAAAAGCAAGACGTCAGGGGAGTAGTACAGTAATAATACATGGTCAAGTAACCAATCACGAACTACAGACAGCCTGTAGACATCATCAGTGAAGCAGAAATGGAAGAAAAAGAGCTATGGAGAAGATTGTCCGTAGGATCTGAACCCCCTTCCCTCGTAACGTCCGATGCGTATAGACTGTTGTATACATGTAGGTATTCAATTTCGTATGTTTGTCGCACGTGATACTGTCTGTGTATCCCCTCAACATTGCTCGCATCCTCCCTAAAGTCTTGACTTGCTACGTGCCTGGTTGGAAGTATACGTTGAACATGAATAAGAATGATCTTAAAGTATGGCTAAAAATATAGGGTACAAAGAAATGTAGTGCAACATAATGACTGCCACGATAGATGGTTGTAGAGTATTGGAGACCTTCATCCAGAAGTGGATTGACAATGATAATGATAGCATAAAAGTAAGACAACAATATACGTCCCTGTGTGAATGTACTGCAAAACACCAAAGAAGCACAATATACTGCAGTGAAAGTCCAATACACTAGGACATGGAAAGATCAGTTCAGGAAGGTGGACGGCCGTTGCCCACTTGCCTTTCTACTCTCCACCCATGTACTTGACCATGTCCATGATATATTAGTATGCTATTCATCTCAAGTCCGGCTCCTGTGTGTTCATACCTTCTTTGGAACTTTTCCCCTACGCTATACTACACGCTTATCCGCCCTCTTCCTCTGTCTTTACGTGCTACGCCTCTGCCCTCACTTGTCAGAATGTTGTTGAATGTAGTGTCACATTGCTGTATAACTACGCTTCTATGCGTATTTTCACCGAATTCACTCCATATTTCGTCTCATTATCCACAACGTGTGTGTTGCCAGTGATCCTACTCCCCCCAAAAATACGGAACGGTTGTAATCAAGGGTTTTTCCCCACCTATAAATTTTCTTGTTCATAAACACAAATCAACTGACTATAGTCTTATTCCACATTTCGTGTGACACCAGAACAAATTCCCTTGTAAGTAACATACAAAATGTCTTTACAATCTTAGCGGGATAAGTTTTATAAACCCGAGGAAAATAGGAAACCTAAAACGACAATACAGCACATAAAATTACGAAGATTTTATTCGTACGCACTTTCATTTATTTTTTTTAAAAAAGTATGTTATATTGCATACAAACTAGCGATATATAAGACATAGATTAGATGGATCAAGTAATGAAAAACAAAGCACATACATAATTTGAGAAACTAGTTTATTACATGTCCTTTATTTGTGTTACTTGTCACTATACATCCACCATCATACAATTCATTTTAGTATATGTAACTTCTTTTATACAATACTGAACATTTGAAGTCAGCAATGTTCTCTTCACGTATCATCTGAAAATAATTCGTTGAAACAGAAACTCGAACTGGAAGCACTTAAGAGTAGTTACAATAAAAGGTTACAATCGAGTTTTCTTCTTTTCGAAGTGAATAAACCACACCTGGTGAAGCAACGTATCATTACTAATATTGAGAAATAAATAGTACCAATACTATGCCGTCATCTCACATAACCCATTTAATAATAAACAAAAAGTACCAATGCAAAATAATAAACATATTTTGCTTCAAATTCTTTTCACCTTGCTGCATCGGTAAAAATGTATACTTTCCCTCAGAACATTCATCTCTCAATAATGCTTCAGACAAGATATTTTACGCTATTACAATTAATAGTAAGGAAGAAATCAGCCAAACTTATAAGTAAAGTAATACTTACTTTTCTCAACACTTAAAATATACTAAAATACATACCGAAACACGCGGTCACAAGAGTTATTTAGTGGCCATGGATATCAAACGTAGTTACCGACTTAAACTTGTGAGAACTCAAGCTAAACAAAATTAAGTTTAAAAAACGACCTTTTTTAAGAAGAACCAATATCCATTACTCTCAGTAATTATTTTTTTATTTTTGCTGAAGTTACGTGTACAGAATCACTGTCGCAACTGCACAAAATATTAAAGTACTAATCAAGTATTTCACAAAATTAATTATAAAACAATGAAGGTAAGTAGTTCTGCAATATACAGTAAATTACCAACTTAATACTAAAAGAATAATGACAATAATCATACTTAAAAAAATTGTGATATTCTGCATCATTTTAATGTTTACGCATCATGTTCTTCAGTAATGACAATGTTACATTTTAAAGCAGAAACTCCAAATATGAACTCATTTTGACTTTTTATCCTTAATACATTCATATAGTGAAAACTGAAGTTTGCAATTAAGCCTCAAATGATATAGTAAATAAACTTTTGTTATAGTGATATTTGTTATACTTACGTGATTTTTTTTTAATATCTTATACAAATGTACATAACTGTATACTTTACTGCAACTTTCTGAAACTTTACACTGTCTTCGATTCATAGCGACCTCACACAAACTTAATTTTAGATTGAATTCCCAAATATTAATGTTTCACTTTTTCTTCTTTTACTTTCAGTCGTTTAACATATATTTGAAGGATGCAATAAAAATCCAGCAACATTGTGAGGAAACATAAAACTGCAAATTGAATGTGTTTATAACCCAATAGCGCTGATAGTATGCGTTGGACGTTACATCATAGTAAGTGCCCATTGAAAACAGGAGATGGTGCGAAGAGCAGTCGTCTAAATAAATAATAGTATTCAGCGCATACAAGTACATGCATTGCATATACTACATATTCTGTGCTACAATCTGGGTTGCTCCAACATAGTATCTTCCTAAAACAAAGAACTCTGTCAGCGCTGAGCTGAGCAAGACATGTTAGCACTTGAGATTCGAACAGGGTGTCATTTTGCATCATGCAACTTCACATGCAGATTGTTTTCACTCATTAAACAGACGATTAAAAAAGTATGTATTTGGTGTTCCAAAGAAAGTGATTACACTTATCTAGAGTTCTCTCCTACATGTGTTATACAGCACGCTTTGTCCAGGGGAGGATATTGGGATACTGTTAATGGAGATGTTCAATAGATGGGAGTGAAAGTGACAGAGGATTCTTTCTAATCGTCAGGCGCCAATTCGAGAACTTTCGATTTGTTTCCAAAATTAAAAGGCCAAGAGAACACTTCCTAGTTCTTCGAGCACGAGGACGCTTTACTGCCATGATCAACTACCAGAAACTACTCTGGTGACTCGATTCAAGGGTTCCCGTCGTGAAAAACAACTACTAAAGATTATACTGAAATGACAAATTTACACGTGCTATATGTTCCATATTGCCACAATTTTATTTACACGTTTATGATTTCATTTATGTTTTAAATAAATCACTAAAAGATACTGAGACGTTACAGAGGAAAAAAAGAAAACTAATCGCAAAACCACTACCTTCCAGCAACTTGTGCTCATTCAGTTAAATTCAGTAAAACATTTTCAGTTTAGGAAGAACTGTTGATGAAACCATCAGAAAGATTTCTAAAACATGACCTTTTTTTTAATATGTTTCTACATCCAGCCACCCTCCCTTATGAGAGACAAAATTTAATCTGTACTGGTAGATACGTTTCTAAATACATAAAGTACGTTTTTTTTTTCTTTCTTTAATGTATAATTAAGTGAACACATTTTTTTATGTTTTCCGAGATACATTTCCAACATCAGCCAAAATGAGTAATTAACTAAAGATCCTCAAAAAGACAATCACATTTCTTTACCGTGAACATTTATTGATTAACTTTCCCGGCAGTGAGGTTGGTTAATGGATTCTTTTATCAGATTACTCTGCTGAATGTCAGTAATACGGAGACTGATCAAAGATATGGCAGTAATATATTAACTATATTAATACTGGAATTAATCTACTTTCAAGTTATGTACCATATATAACATTTAAAAAATGGACGTAGAGGTACAAATTTAATCTTATTAAATAAAATAAGCAATTTAACAACGAAAAACTCTGAAAGTTCCTTTCTGCATTTATAGTATGCATTTCCTTTCAGTAAAATTGATTGGCTAAGCACTACAGTGTTTACCCAGACGAGTAGGTTCCAAGAGTTCAAATCCTAGGCCTGATATGTGGACTTTTTGGAGAACAAACATCGTCTGTATAGGTTTGAAGTGTGCTACTGTCTTCTCTTTATTTTCATTCCACCATTAATTTTACAATCTTTCACTTCCGATCATGATCTCTTTAGTCTAAATATGACCACGAGATGTTAAGATTTACCAACAAAATGAAACATTTGCATCAACCATATTTACTAACCAACTGTTTTATTACAATATGAAAGTGGACAAAAATAAAGGAATATAGTTCATTGTCTTGAATGAACTATTATTACAAGCGGTGCGGTAGTATTTTCTTTTTTAAAAAAATGTATTAGTATTATAAAACAAACTGACTCAAAACAGCAGCAAATAATTAATTTCTAAACTTACATAGGCGTCTAGCTCCGCCTTTCTACAAAACAGCCTGGCAAAAGAAAGAAAAAGAGTATTTATTAGTCTTCTTCATATATAGAAAATGCAACAGGAACGTAACATTTTTTCGCCCTATACACACTGTTCGATACACGAACAAACTCAACAAATTCCACCACTTGGTACCAACAATAGTTGCTTCATCACTTAGACAAGACAGACGTTATTATCAACAGACACACTTTTTGTTTCGCATATCCAAAATATATCATCGCAAATCACTGAGTATCAGTTTTGTAATGTTTCACTCGTACAGTACAAACGACTTTTCACTGGGAACTTTCACTTGCGACCTTCTCTTTTTTCTTTCCCTAGAAAGAAAAGTAATTTTATCTACTATTAACTATTCATAAAGTACTGATGCATTAATACATTACTTCACGTGAAAATTATACTGAAAGCATACTCTATAACTTAGAGAATCATAATTATCTATTGTTCTTATTTAAATAAAATAAAAAAACTGAAAAACAAACCTCACCTTGCTCATTTACGCCTCTATCCTGTTAGAGATTTTTTTTAAACAAAAACCATATAAAACGTTGAATGTTGTCAGTATTGTCAAGAACAAAAGGAATTTAGTGCGGATACGATGGATGAGAATCAATTACGTCAACTGTGTATTTACAGTGACTGGCATATCTCTACTAGAGCCTTTTATTTCAAGTGTGCCCTCGGAAAATATGTGAAACATACTTCAGCCCCACTGAGGAAAGAAGTCAATGACCTAGGCTGTTCCGCCAATTTGTCATTTAGTCGTTTGATGTTGGCGAGTGAAGATCGTAGGCTACTTGGAATAGCTAACAAGATAGTGCACAGCAAAGCCCGTCAATCTGACAACCCTGTGCAATCCAACAACTGAAGGATCTCGACCAAAGCAACTTGTCCCTCCTCTTTCGAGGGAGGTACGGGAACAACATACATCGAGAGCAGCACCAGCAGGGGCACACTTGAAACAAAAGGATTCTAGTAAACATTAACTTCTTGTAGCTTCCAGAGCGATTTTCACATTATATAAATCTTGGGTCATTGTGCTTCTTTTGTGGTAGGTGACACCAGTGAAAGTACAAATTATGTTATTACAACTTTTGTCCAGAGTGTCCATGTTGGAGCTTAATTTTGATTCTTTCGCTCAAATGAAAAAGGTATCGCATTCCTGACTTTCTATGAACGGCGATTTTTTTTTATTTTATTTTTATTAACTTCCACTTAATCAATATTATCTTCACGGTATTTCGAAAGACCAGATGTTGTAACACCGCTGTATTTGGCATCACAAATATGTTCTTTCAGTCTAATGTGTGTGCTCCGTTTCATCAAGCCTCATAAGTGTCTTTCCACATGCATTAAATTTCATAAACACATGCGGAATTAAGAGGACTCCATGTTCTATACGATGCTCAAAGTACTACCGATTTGTGAGGCTGTGCTGGCTCTGTGATACAAAGCTCATTTGGGATCCCTGGTTCGACCCTAGCTCGGACAAAGTGAGCTTTGTGATGGACAAACATCATCTGCGTGGGTTTTCTTGAGGTACTATCCTGTTCCCTCCACTTATTATATTCCACCATTTCGTTCACTATCATCACCGTCTCCCTTAACCTTGGAGCACAATTATGGAACGCTAGAAATAAATAAATAAATAATAATATTTAAATTAGTGGACGATACAATTTGTTTACAATTTATGTGAAGAAATAAGGGAACTTCAACGGCGCGGCAGATACGATCTGAGGTATCAGAAAGTACAAGAATTAGGACGGAAAGCTGACAAAAGTATATGCCCATTTGGAATCGAAGACCAATAAGATCACATACTTCTTGGCCATCAAAGAATGCTTAGGATTTGGGAGGAATATATAAAGGAACTGTATGATCACAAGAACCACACCAAGGGAAATTGCGATCGAAGCAGAGAGAAAAGTGGATGATAAAGAAAATGGGAAAAGTGAAGTAGTACAAGCCATCAAAGACATGCGAAGGAAGAAGGTCACTGGAGATGATGACATACTAGCAGATTTGCTCAGGGGATTAGGAGACAACGCAATATAAGTACTGACTTTTCACTCATTAACAAGATCCATCCGAATGGAGAATAGCCAAAGGATTTTCTTCATGTTACAATCGTTACATTACCCAAGAAAGAGCAAGCAAATAAGTGGAGTGATCATAGAACCATTAGCCTTATTTCCCACACTGGAAAGATCATTGCGCGCACACTGAACAGGCGGCTGTAAAGTAAAATAGAACAGATGTTGCCGGAAGATCAATTTGGATTCCGAAAACGAAAAGGCACCAGAAATGTTATTGGGTTGATAAGAATTATATCAGAACAAACTCCTGACGTAAAGGAAGGGTTGTATTTATGCTTCACATATTGGCAAAAAACTTTCGATCGGGTCAACTGGACCAAACTTCTGAAAATCGGGTCAACTGGAGAGACGGACGACTCGTTCGCAACCTGTACAGAGGACAACGAACGAAGACGCGCTTCAATCACGAAGAAACTAAGATTGTGGAGATTGGAAAACGAGTTAGACAAGGATGTGGTATGTCGTCCCAATTATTAAACATTTACAGTGAATGTTTAATGAAGGAAGCATTTATGGAAACTGGAGATTTAAAGATTGGAGGGCAGAGCATTAACAATGTCAGGTATATAGATGACACGGTTATTACAGTTAAAACTGAAGAAGGACTATAGGTGATTATGGACAAAATAATTGACACTGGAAAGCAATACGGAATGGAAATCAACATCGATAAATTGAATCATGAGAATATCCTGTAGAAATGCGCCCTTACGGATCAGAGCAGAACAAAAAGAAGTTGAAGAGGTTGATTACTTCAAATATATGGGAAGTATTTTGACAAGAGACGCTTACTACATCAAAGAGATCAGGTCAAGAATTGTCACAATCAAAGAGGCATTCAAAAGAAAAATCACCTTAACTAGCAGGTTTAATATTGCTTAACTAACAGGCTTAATAAAGAAGTTGGTCAAATGCTACATATGGAGTATTGGACTGTATGATTCACAGACTTGGGCATTATGGAAGTTAAAGAAGAAATGTTTAGAGAGCTTCAAAATGTGTGGTCGGACGAAGATGGAGAAGATAAAATTGATGGAGTGTAACGAACGAGGATGTCTTAAAACGGGTAAGAGAGAAGAGGACGATTTTAGTCAGCATTCTTCGCAAGAATGCTAATTGGATTGGACACATCTTGCGAAGAAATTGTTTTCTTCATATCGCCATAGAGGGAAAGATGGAAGGAAAGCAAGAAGTGGGAAGAAGAAGAACACCGATGATTTGAAAAATACAAGAAATACTGAGAGTTAAAAGAGGAAGCTGAAGATGGAGAAACGAGGACGAAACATTTCCAAGCCCGAACCTAAAAAATAAATGAATATAATTTTTTTAAAAAATAAAAAAACTCGTTACTCCCAGGACCTGCTAACAGGCAGAATACTTAATAATAATAATAATAATAATAATAATAATAATAATAATAATAATAATAATAATAATAATAATAATAATAATAATAATAATAAAATTTGTTTATACTGCATGGGAAGATGCTCCGTTAAAACTTCTACACAATAGTCTGACTTCTACACATCCTAGTGTCAAACTGTAATTAAGAATATAAATTTCCTGGACATGGGTATATACTGGAAACTAAACAGATTCCACAAATACAATCCAAATATACAGCAATGCACTTAATATATATATGCTAATTCGGCACTCAAATACAACGAAATCTAACATTTATAAGAATTTCTTTCGCGGGTTCTAAATCTTACGTTACAATGACAGTGACATTGGTAGAATTGAAATTATACATAGGCATGACAAAAAGAAATATTCACATTAGGCTGGAAGAACATATTCATTTTACAAAATACAAAGATGCTCCAACATCAGGTTTTTCGAAACACCTAAAAGATACAAAACACAACAGTGGATACAATGGAAGTAATCCAAATAGTCTTCAGTCCATAAAAAGGTAGCATAAGAGAGAACGAAAAAAATCCTAATCTGATGTAGGCACTCTGAATAAAAGTTGGAATATCATATAATTTATATCGTCATCACCACCAACAAAAGGAAAACAATGATTAGTATTCTAAGAAAATATAAATTGGAAGCTTCAAAGAGGTTAGTGTTTACTAGTGTAGATATACAAAGTTATCAATTAAGTAATTAATTCTCATACATCATATTTCCCACTAAACCCCTATTACCTTCTATTTTTTTTTTAACACAAACCCGTAACAGGATTCAGAAGAGAAAGGTTTATTCAGAAGACTTTATTTATACGATAGCCATTTAAGTAGCAATCTGATTCATATATTTTAAAATAATGGGAAAATTTAATTTTCTTGTTACTTATATACTCCAGGACTACGAAGAATGTAAGTTAAGGAATGTAAACTATATTGCTTTCAAATGTTTTTCCTTCTGATATCTTTACCGAATATATTGTAAACTACGAGGGCTGGAAACAAATAAGTGGCAACATATAAATCTTTCGCAAACCATTTATTGTACAATCATGAGACTTCTATAGGCCTTTATCGTAATGTCCTGAAGTACGTTGCACCCATTGCCAGATGTGGGGTAGTCGCAGGATACCAGCAGCAGTGTCCTCTTTGTGGATGTCTGCGAGAGAGCACTCTATAGCTCGAAGTATGCATCTGTAGTGAGGAAACGCATCCCTCGCAGTGGTTCTTTAATTTTAGGGAACACACGGAAGTCACATGGACTCATGTCCGGTAAATAGCGTGGGTGCTCTAGAACCTCCCACCCCCATCCTGCAAGCAGGTTCCTCACAACACCTGCGTTGTGACAACGGCCGTTGTCATGCAAAACAATAGGTGGATCCCTTATGAAGTTGGGTCATTTCCTGCGCAGTGCAGGATGAAGATGTTCTAGAAACCTGCGGTAGTACACTGCATTTACGGTCTGGTTCGGAAGAACTGCATGCCGTAATATGACACCACGTACATCGTATGCCATTATCAGCATCACTTTCCCTGACGCATCTTGTTGGGTCGTGTAGATGATGGGTGGTGCCATTCATTTGATTGGCGCAAGTTCTGGCTCATAAGAGCGCGCCCATGTTTCGTTAAGTGCGATGATCCTGTCCAGGAACACGCGACCTTCCCGTCTGTAACATGTCAAATGACCACTGGCAAGGACGTATCTGTGTCATTTTTGAACGCCTGTAAGGTGGCGCGGTAGCAACCGGGATGCAATTTTTCGGTAACAATGAACATTGTGCAGTACATTCAACATTATATGTGAGATATTTCTACCTCGTTAGCCAATTCCCTGGCAGTCCACCTCCTGTCCACATGCAGCAAAGATTGAATCAATTCAATGACTCGGTTTTCGACCCCATATCGACCTCCACCTGGTTCCTGGTGCACACTATCTCGTCCTGCACGAAACGCTTTTCAACCCAACGTGCCACAGTCCGATACGGCAATGCGTCATTACCGAATGTTTCACGTAATCCAGAGTGACATCCCCTGGTGTCTTTTCTACGGGCCACTTCGACCTTTATTCATACACATTGTTCTAACTTAGAAAACAACCCCTTTAGAGCGGTATGATTTGACAACCTACATTCAACACACTCCACTACTATCACTGCAGCACCTACACTAGCAAGTTGTACAGCTCCACCCACCCTCTACATGTGTTGCCAACAGTAGCTCGAACAAAAATCTCTGCGTGAGGATAAAACAATGTTGCCACTTATTTCTGTCCAGGTCTTGTACACAAAATTTTCTGTAGAGTTCACAATTCAGAAAGATAGAAGATTACAGCTTATATATTTCTCTCTCGACTTGCACTCACATCAGTTCAAAACTACAGATTTTGCTATGAAACATAGTTATTAGTACCTTTAATGCATTGATCATCACACAAAACTTTGTCTTGGATATTATCCGCATAATCAAACCTACGTTATTATTTTTTAAGTAATATGCAATACCCAGAAAACAACCAATAGTGTATCTGCTAATATTTTATAATTCCTATGCCTGTATTGTTCCATGTTTTTAATTTATTTTGAGACTGAAAAAGAGCACTAGAATGATAATTAGTGTTTCCTAAAAACGCATAATCGGCATTAATTCTATACCAAATATGTCTATAAAGAAATATATGAAGGAATGTTGTCACCAACAGATTTGGCTCCAACCAACACAATATTAAATGTGGTCAGCATGTACTCATACACAAAATATTACACAAATATCAGGTGATATATTCAGTCAGACACCGAGTTGTTTGCATCTATCTGAAATACGGCTTGACGCAACATGAATGTTTGTTTCTATCCGAAAAAGGAGCAATTTGGACTTTATCTAGTCTGACCATAAATACTGGAAAAACAAAATCCAGCAATATTGTGAAAGGGAATTTAGTATGTATAAAGGATGGAGCAAACATAATCTGACAACAGTTAACACCAATCACATATCAAAATGTCCTCCGTTAGACGCACCCAAGCTCGCAGTCTGACAGGCCACTCGCCTATTGCAATCCGCACCGTCTTCAGAGTAAACATCGTCAACGCCGCTACTAAAAAGCACTTCAAACTGTCTACTATGTGATCACCCTTCTTACAGACAATACCCTAAAGCACTGCCCACAGTTTGTAATCCAGAGAATTAATGTCATTCTACTAGAGGGCCAGTCATAAGTGGATATAAAGTCAGAGACATTGTGCTCCAGCCACCCCTAGGATGAGCAAAAGTCCACTAAATTATAATCTCACTGGACAGTCTATTGAGGCGTTCTGAACAAGGTGATGGTCAATTCCTTGATACAGGCTCCGCACAATGTTTTGGTACACCTGAGCTCTGTTTTCACGCCTTTCACACAATAACGAAGACGTGTGGTGCCATCATTGCTCAGTCTTACCACACACGATTGACGCGAGATGATGGCCTCTGAATTTTTGGAACTTTGTCCCTAGCTTCCCAAGATGACGAGGGTACAGCTTATCATTTTGGCAACTGAATTGTTTTTCGATGGTGAACAGTTTCTCATCAGTGAAAAGAGTTTGTCTCTGCTCATTTTTCGCGTACCGCTGAAGCATCCGTTCACGCTTATGCTTTCTTTGCACTTTCAGACGCCACGTCAGGAAATGTCTCATTGACCGTCGGTGAGATCAAAGACCAAGATCGTTCCTGAATAGCCTGGACATCGTTCATATCACAGACCACCACTGACTGTTTCTGTACAGGAATTTTTCACGTGCTGTTATTGCTTTGATCGCACGTTTTCGATGTTAACTATGGTTTTACATTTTATTTTAGTTAATATATGAACTGCTGCAATAATTTATATGTGTTATTTGATTAATGTTATTATATTTTTGTCAATATACTGTACTCCCGTGCTGAACTGTTACTGAGCTAACCAAGATTGTTCAGCTAGAATAATTTCACTTGTTTCCTACTTTAAATCGATGTACCATTTCTATTATTACTTATGATTTATACTTAAATTTTTCCCAGGAAAACAAAAATAGTAACATTACTGATGTACTCTCTATAAAGTAAACAAAAGTTAACTATTGAATAATTTGCTAAAAAATTAAATAATGTCTTTTTATTTAGGTTAAATGGAATACAAGATTTGTTTTTATAGTCTTTGAACTGCTAGTGAGTTTGTTTTGAGAGAAGTGTCAAAATATTTAATGCGGAACTAAAAGAAATCCTGTAGTCCTAAAGATGTCAATGATAAGATTAGATATCGCAACCTTCTACAATACGTGGTTTGTTAGAAAAGTATCCTAACTTTTTTATTTATTTATTTATTTATTCCCCCTCGAAAACCTGATGGAGTTGAAGCAACCACGATTGCGTGAGCCGACCCTGAACCTTCGTGCAATTTTTTCCCGCCTGTCGATGGCGTCAGTTGCTGGCATGCAGTATTTCAGTGAGGTAGTGTGTAGTGCTCGCGTCGGTTTTTCAGTGCAAGTGAAATGACGTAACGACGGCAGCAGCGCTACTACATCAAATTTTGCCACAAACTGGGCGATGGCCAAAAGGAAACTATTCGGAATATTCAGACGGCTTTCAGGGACAATGCTATGGGCGTCACACATATTAAGGAGTGGTACAGTCCGCAGCAAAAAACCTGCAACCTGAGCATGTAAGTTTATTGTGAAACGACGTCTTTTGCTCCAAAATAAGTGTGAAGGGGAGGACGCTGAGGTTTCTCTGGCGTAATTCGTGCCACTTCGACGTTATGATGATTCCCTGCGCTGTTAGGCGTATTTTCACAATAATCTTACATGCACATGTTGCAGGTTTTTTGCTGCGGACTGTACAACCGGTTTAAAGGCGATCGAACATCGGTGGGGAGCGAGTCACGCACCGGTTGCCCATCAACATGCCGAAATGACCAGATCATTGCCAACGTGAACGCTGTGGTGATGCGGGACAGTTGTGTGACTATTCAAGAAATAGCGGAAGAGGTGGGCACAAGCACTTTTCGGCACATTTCATTTTGACCATGAAGAGAGTGGCGGCCCCAGCACACTCCTCGCACTTGATTCAGACTTTTTTGGCGAAACACCAGACTCCTGGCTTCGACAGAGTCCTTACTCTTCTGATATGGCCTCCTGTAACTTCTGGCTGTTTCCTAAACTCAAAACGCCATTGAAAGGAACGTGATTTCAGACCAGAGAGGACATTATGGCAGCAACGAAAGCCGAGCTCAACTCCATTCCGAAAGAGGCCTTTTCCGCATGCTACCAACAATAGCGGCACCGCTAGAAGAAGTGTGTGGAGTCCCAAGGGACCTACTTTGAGGGTGATTAGATGTCCAACGCTCCAGGTAAAACCATTTTTTTCTCCGGCCAAAGGTCGGATACTTTTCTAACAGAGCAAGTACCTATATATAAATGCTTTGATATTTGATTTTATTACAACTTTTTCATTTTGATGACAGAAGCGCAAAATACGATGGCAGTAAATTCGAAATTGACTGAGCAGGAAAGTGATCATCGTGATCTGTAGATATGAATATGGCGAAAGCATGCTGAATTGCAATTCTATATACCACGCCAAGGCAAGAAATTAATGTTTGCAAGGGTTACTCAAGAATATTAAAAGATGTAGATACTAAGTGATACTGAAAATGTATTGTTTCCATAATATGTGGGTATGATTTTGCATCGGTGGAAAAATCCATCTATAGTATAATTTGTATTTCGTAATTTGAAAATAATAACCCACGTTAACGAAATTTCATATGCACTTGTTCTAGAAATAAAATTACAGTACCTGCTGTTATGTGCATCTCGAATATTAATGGAGACTTCCCTGATTTAAGCTGTAGATGTTTTGAATAATTGTTCTAATGTTGTTGCCCCATGTATGGTAAATAGTTCTCTACTCCTGACATTATAAAGCTTTTTTTATTTATTTGTTTATTTATTTTTTTACATGTGGTTAGAGAAATAAAGCAAACAAATTTACATAGTACAATTTAGTTATTTAGCTATGGTCTGCAAAAATTCCGCGGGTATCGCTGCCACTGTTAACATTTTCACACGGATACGCTGAACTTCTGTGCAGTACTGATATACTCTTTTAAACTGAAATTCGGTCTCCGTTTACGTTTTTGTCTAATCTTTTTGTAGAGTACGAAGATGAAGAGGGACAGTTTCAAACGACGACTTCCATTCAGGTTTAGTAGATGACTGGAATTGGTATCTTTCAATTATTACTACATCTAAATTGAAACAGGTACATAACAATCAGAAGATTGCAAGTGGCATTTCAAAGGGAAACCTCATTGGGAAGTCTAAAATTTTCATTTCTATCGTGCTGAACAAGTCGATAATCACAATGACAACAACAAAATCTGTAGCATATGTTGAGAGGTAACAGTGCGTTAATAGGTACCTGCTTATGGTCATGTAAACACTAAAGGACACTGAATAACCGTTATTGATATCCTCAGTTTTTGAAGTTACTGCTGGTTTGATTAAGTATTTGTTTCAGTGTCTAAATTTTATAGATACATGTATGTAGTAGGTATTTGTGTCAGTTGCTATTGAAGGTCCTAAATTGTATTAAAGTATATATCTGACAGGCAAGTTGGTAAAGATTTGTTTGGTGTAGAATATACAGTATATCTTATTTATAAAAATGAAAATGGTTGTGAGTTGTTAAGCGTAACCAGTAATCCAAACACTATACAGCTTATATACAAAAGTACATACCTACTAGTGAAATGAATTTAAAATAACAACACAATACCAGTCTCATTAGATAGCAATAAAAATTTATAATAAATTGCATATTCATAAAAAGGACAAAAAGAATATGAAAATCTACAAATATTTAATTTCACATATTACAGAAGCAGCGTCTAACCTAGATTAATGTGCGTATTAATCAACTGACTTAACGGAACTGACTCATACACAAGCATTTTCTTTATTAAGCCTATGTCACACAGGAAACCAAATATTGAGATTAATTTATGGGGGTTATGGTGTCCGGAACTAGAAAATATGACAACTGGAATCTCAAGACCTAACATTCTTGCTAAACACAATATCAGTACGGAAGATCTAGATTTCATATTTTCTTTAGACAAGTATGAAGTATGTAAATTGATTGAAATTCGGACTAAGCCAATTCCCTTTGAGTAATTTCGATTTCTTTTCTTTTCTATTTCGTTGAACAATTTTGCACTATTAAAATAGTATTTTTTAATATTGAATGCACAAGGACCAGTCATAAAAAAAAAAGGTACAGTGCAATATTTTGGTGCACAACATACTCTATTACAGTACAATGAAGCAGGTTAACATTCAAAGTATAACCCTTCGTGATGGACTGTCTGCAGCCATCTTCCTGACAGTTCCTCGATCCCACATTGATATCACATCTTGTCCTTAGAGCTATGCTCCATAGACCAAAACACGTAATAATCCGAAGGGACAAGGTCAGGACTATATGCCAGGTGTGGTATCAGTTCCATGTCATCAAATTCCTGAATTTTAAGTTATGTTTTTAAAGGCGAGTGTGGTTTCGCGTTATCCTGTTTCAGCAGGTAGCACTTTCGGTTCGCCACTGCAGAATCTATTTGGTGTAGTGCAGCATACATCCGCTCCAACTTTTCGGAGTATCGATAGGAACTGATGGTACTACCGTTAGGAATTAAAGTTCCAACACATACAGAGCATGATTTCGTTCTCGAAACGGTCCTGTTTGACGACCTGTTCACTGAAAGTTGACCCTTGCTCAACTACTGTTCTTGCACATTTGGATTTCGGAAAAACACCCATTTTGCGTCGCATGTAACAATCCGCACATCATGCAGATTTTTCAGCGTTGTCGGCACATCCACTATTCTCTGGGCCTAAGTTGGGGTCAATTCATGCGGCACAATCCAGCAGCTCCTGATGATTTTCCCGAGTTCGAGAAGATGATGCACTACAGTCGACTGGGGTATTCCGAGTTAGTTTGATAATCGTCGTGTGCTGGAGAATGAATTTTCCTTAATGGTATGTCGTATGACCTAGTCTGTTACCCTAGAGGGATCTGATCTTGGCTGATCCTCGACGTTTTTACAATCTGCACGAAATTTCCGAAACTAACGAGTTCCTGTGCTGGTTCACTGAACCTTCACCTTTCGCATGAGAAACGTTTTGAGTTGCTGATGCAGCGTTATGCCCGAGTTCAAAATCATAAAGTAGCAGCTCACGTATCAGATGATGTTGAGCACTCATTGTCACTGCCTTAACAATTGAACGAAGGTGCTGACGGAGTGGCGGCCTCCGTTGTTAAATGGTCCGCTTGCCACACTACCTCTCGGACCAGTTTGATCTTGTACTTATAATCGATCACTGCATCTGCTATTTGGGTTGTGGAAATATTGCAAGACTTATGACACATCTTTATACTTAAAGATTCATTAACTTTCTCGAGACTTAGATTCTCATTAATTCCTACCCCATACATTAGTTGGATTTATTCTTACCGAAGAATTTCATTACTAAACAAGAAAGTATAATCAACGCACACTTTCACTTTATAATGTTCCTCTCTCTCTACTGAACACTGCAATCTAGCATGTTTTTCGTTCGGTAGCAAACCAAGAGAGACTGCTAACAAATTTTCTACTCTTTGAGGTAGACGATTCTCTTGTCATGAAGCATGCGTTTTTGGTGTAAATTACGTTATTATGAAATGCTTTCTTTTCTGAACTGTGTGAATTTTTAGAACCCAACCATGAGTACCTTTCTTTCTTATTTCATAATTTCACTCTAGAAAAACAATTATAGTCCTTAGAGCAGAATCGAACCTTTGCCCTATAGTTTATCACTTCCTTCATTTCCGCACATTTTGGCACTGGATTTTTTTTTTTTTTTTTTTTTTTTTTTTTTTTTTTTTTTTGTATAATATCGTTCTGTTGATAGTTCAAGAAAGAGACTGTGAGTAAAGCTTGAAGTTCGTCAAAATCGAGTTCCATATTTCTTTATTTACTTTATATATATCTGCAAAGTCCATGTTTAAATAGAACTATTCAGATTCTACAAAGTATATAATTACTTTATGAGAGGAAAAAGAATGTATAAGAATTCATGAAAGAATATTAAAATGTTGTTCCGATAATCTGTGGGCACAGGGTTCGAAATTATTAACAACAAAATTCATACAGGGGAATGCATTGCATTAAGAAGTGCAATATAAAAACAGTTAAGTGCCACGTAAATCAAAATCCCCCGAAAGCCCGACTTTTCTGCGAATTTTTGCCTACTTGTAAGGGCGATTTTACAAAGTTTAATACAATCCGTCCTCATAGTGAATTTGGTCCCCCGGGGAAGCTTTTGACCCCCCCCCCCCAAAAAAAATTCCTGCGTACGTCTCTGGATAGGATGAATCACACGTTACCAAGAAAGAGCAGAATCTTTTCAAATATTCTTGCTTCTATCCTGCCGATTTCGATAGATTTGTTACAAATTGCTCCTTAGTTTGGCCTCAATAAAGTTAACTGGGCAAGGCCATGCTTTCGGGAAACTTGAATTAGCAATGGAACAAGAAACAAATCGTGTTAAACAGATGGTTAATCATTGTATCTATTTGTAGTTATGATGTTGCCTCTACTTATATAAAGGTTGTTTTAATAAGTCTAGATTGAAAATATAAATCACATATTGAATTTGCGACTTAATGTTACCATATTTTCCTGTACGGTAGATATTAGTGATCTACATATACAGGAAACAAAATTACACTAATTTCCACCCCTATTTGGGACGAAAATCTAGAGAAAATGAACCAAACTAAGGGAATTCGTAAGTTTTTTTTTTTTTTTTTTTTTTTAACGGGCCGTCTACATTATATTCAACGGCCCTTCCAAGAACAGGAAGACCAAAAATAATAATAATAATAATAATAATACACGTTTTGATGCATGGACTTCTACAGCCTATCAATTAGGAAACTACCTCCATCGTATCACTCTGATGCGATGTTACTCTAAAGAGTTAATAAAAAATACCAAAAAAACGTTTATAATACTACTGAGTGACTCTTTATATTAACACACCCTAACAACACACCTTCACATTTTTGTCATTTTTAAACACAAATAGTGCTCAAAAGTAATGTACGTAATATATAATACCACTGATGTGCAAAAGACAAATATCAAATACTCAATATTGAACAACAGCCCTTGTGTGTATCAAAAAAAAAAATATATATATATATATATATATATATCACTTATTAAATACATAAATTTGAATACAAATGAACAAATGTGAAACTAACTACCGAGTACGTACCTGAGATTTCTTCTGCTCATTGGAAAGCGCTCTCACTCTCGACCGCTCTTGTTCCAATTGAGCATGGAGATTTGCTACTTCGTTCGTCAGTTCCTCTCTTACTCGCTCCAACCGATCCACTTCAACTAGGACTTCTGCTTTATCACGCACTGCAGAAAACAAAAGATATACAATTATAAAATAGCATTTCATATTTTTAGAATATAAACTATCTGAATGTAAGTAACACTTCATTACATATACTATTATATTTTTTTTTTTTTTTTTACAATGTTTACTAAATTTAAAACAAATAATTATAATGCACCTTAGATTACGACCTCTACTACCTTACACAAACACACCCTGATGCAGAATTTTCGCGATGCAAGAGATGGCATTATTGAAATGATAAAAATATCGAAGGATAAAATAAAGAAAAATGTTGACAAGTATTCGCTAATACTCTTCCATTCAACTCTGTACAAACAACGGACTAAATTGATAGATTGAGCAGAAGTACTTTTTGCACGTATTTGTCGTCTTCTTTCAGAAGCAATGGTAAGGATAACAATAAGTAGAACCAATTTATTTCGAGGAAGACCAATTTGTTTCTTTAGATCTAATATAAACATTTCTAAACTTGACTTCGCAAATTTTGACTCAAATATACGACAAGAATCTAAGATATTGTAAAACAATAAAAAAAATAAAATAAAAAAATAAAAAATCGAGTTTCTTTTAGCTTCGTTGTTCCTGTTGATTACTTTAACATGAAATGAAATGAAATCTTTAGTAAGTTTTACGTCCCATGGTTATGCCGGTTAGGCTGAAGAAGACGGTGATAATGAGAAATGAATGAAATCGGTCCCGGTAAACGCCCTCCCTGGGTCGAATTTTGAAAAAAAAAAAAAAAAAAAAAAACGCGTTGTCTTGGTCTGGGGCCTGGACCAAGGTACCTGTGACCAAAATTTGGTAACTCTCGGTCAACCTGTCTGGTCCCCAGACCGCACACAGTGAGACAGACAGACAGACAAACAAATTCTTTATTTTATTTATATTAGATTAGATAACTTAGCAACACTATCTCGGCGACAAACAAAAAGTGAGGCATACCGTACTATAATTCAAAGAAATTGTGAATCTTGCATTGTTTCACTATATCTTTTAAAAAAAATAATAATAACTTGTAATGAAGAAAAGAATACATGCAAGTAGTACTACATCCACTTAACTTGTCAATCAATACAGTCATCTGTACAGAGTTATGTTCATAAATATAACTCTTCTAAAATTATATTAGTTATTTTCATACAACTTCAGACAGGGGCAAATACTGTCACAAGATACCATATTCTTGTAACCTGTACACATCTCGACACATCCTTTTTGGATGCCCATGTGCTTGCAGAAAGATGAAAAATAATGGGTTAGAAGTGTAATCATAAAACAAAGTTGCTCAATTGCCGAACAATCAGTCAAGTAATATTCTGCGGTGAGTAGATTGAAGTGTAGTATTTTAGGCATTCCACCATGGTTTTGGAAGCTACGTAACTGATATTTTAATTTAAAATTTTTTTTGAAATGAAAATGGATTATAAAAACATGTATCATGTTCAAAAGTGCATTTACATCGCCTTGCAGAGTATATGACCACGACTTACGTCTAAGATGGGCATATTGCACAGGAATTGTGCTATGGCAGAGTTCCTATTGATCTGGGGAAACTTATTTCCCTGACTTCTCCCTGTCCTTTGGGCAGGAAAGTCCGACTTTCATAACAGGTGTCAGATAACGTTGACATATAAATAAGAAATGAATAACGGTGAATACTTATATATGAGAACATTTTTCCATAGAGACAAATAATAATCAATTGCTCATACGTACATTCCACTTACCACCCATAAAAATCTGAGGAACGTTCCATACTGTGATCATTAATGGTTGGCTAAGTTGAAATTGGTGTACAATTAACGTTAGAAAAAATATATTTTATAAAATTTCCCAAACTTTCCCTGACTTCTAGTCTTTCTTCCTGAGTTTCCATGACCTGCATCATTTTCCCTAACTTCCCTGTTTTCCCTGAGCAGTGGAACCCTGTATAGTTTTCACTTTGACCAGAGAATTAAGCAGCTAGTTTTCTAGAGTTCAGATTCGCAGCATCAGTGCAATATAATCTCTGAAAAAGATTCGGTTCCTCAATTTCTCGATTTCTTGTCTGATATCTTAAAGCAAAATCTACAGTATGTATCAGTGACTGGTTAGATACTTTAGTTTTGAAGACAGACTATGCAGTCTATTGTTGGAACATTCATCTTCAGAGATGAAGTAGAGAGAAGAGAAAGAGATATAGCATCTGTAACATCTACTTGATTTACTAAACAAATATGTTTGATTTACAAGACAGATAAGGAAGAAGAAGAGAGATCTAACCAAAAAAAAACAATTCTTAGAGAGGCACAAATATGATTAAAATTACCAGTATAATAACGTAATTTCTTTCTCTTATCATAATTTTAGTATTCTCGAGGATCCTAACGTCTCCATATAGAATTACGAGATAAAAAGATTTTCTCCTCAAATTTAAATCAGAAAAATATGCTATGCTGGGACCGACCAGCATTTGAACTCACAACCTTTTAATAATGAACTCAACACTCTACTATTCTGCTAAATAGAACTCCTTTGCATCACTTCAAAAATTAGTATCCCTGGAACGTGTAATTCTTGCGTGCCACATTTCATGAATTTAGCTATTAGCACGATTTATAAACTACTGTTCTTTGAGTATATAAAGAAAAATTAAATTAAATTAAATTAAATCTTTAAATTTTACGTCCCACGTTATGTAGGCTAGATTAAATGAGACGTTGATGATGAGAAATGAATGAAATGCTGGAAGGAAGGAAATGGGAGGAAACGGGAGAACCCCGAGAAAACCCGGTGTTTGTCCACCACAAAGCTCACCTGGCACGAGCTGGGATCGAACTAATAGCTGACAGATGAATTTTCCTATGATTGAATACCGTTTATTTGTATTGGTTATTCAAAATCTAATTAGTAGCTTATTTTCTGTATCTTATATATATATATATATATATATATATATATATATATATACGTTTATTATTTGTCCTTCATATCCGTGGGTTTACTTGAAATTCTTCCGATTAATCTCGCATTCTCAATCCATCATTTCTTTCTTTCTTTCTCTCTTTCTCTCTTTCTTTCTTTCTTTCTTTCTTGCTTTCCTCCTACATTTATAATTCCATCTTCTTAAGCAAAACAGGCATAACGCGGGACGTAAACCAAGAAGTTTAATTTTATTACATTTTCTGTCAACAGAAATCCACACTGTTGGGTTGATATACTTTGGGTTGGTTTAGGTATTACATACCTGTAAGTTGTATTGTACAAAAAAATCTGTGCACTCTTTTTAATAGTTTTTTTTTTTTTAATTACAATTCTTTTGCTTCTTTTCGAATTGTGTTTATCCTAAACATTATTTGAAGATTATTTTTAACAAGTAGAAAAGTACTACGTCCTAACTATATCAATCACAGTACAGTGAAACTGTTCTAAGTTGGTTATCATCGACTCCACTGAAGAGTGGCCAAAGGTGACCAATGTCGAAAAAAAATAAATGTATTTTGAAACAAAAGTTATAGTAGACTGTAATGTAATAGTTTCTAGTGAAATGACTAATCATAACTTACTTATTAGTTGATATATCAACGTTTATTTTAGATTTTGGTTTTTGCGTAGCAATTTGTGAAACAAATTTAGATACGCGTCGCAGTTTTCAAATTTTATATAGCATTTTCGACAGTATTGAAAATAAGTTATTTATTTTATTGTTTTACGTGTACATGAAGTAATAAAGTTAAACAATTTTTGTACATAAAAACAGAGTATGGCAGTGAAAATGAAAACAGAGGGAAAGTAATGAATGAATACATATATTTAAATACTAACTTCATCATTCTACAGATTGTCTAAGATGTATTTAGTTTCGAATATATCCAGATGGTACTTTTTATTAAGTGCTAAATCTGAAGAAGAAGAAGAAGAAGAAGAAGAAATATTACGCAGTGCACGAAGTGAACCTATATTTTTATAACAAAAAAGCAATAACTAAATTTCACATAGATGCTAATTTCCTAACTTATATTGTAACTAAACAACGCCCATATCAAGTTTTTCTTTTTAATATTCTGTTAAAAAATTAAACTGAAACTACTTTTCTTTCAGTGGAAAACCAGAAGACCTAGCAAAAGAATGTTTTTAGATAAATGCTATGAAATAACCAGCAGATGTGTCATTTATGAACTCTTTGCCCCAGAGCCTCAAATCAACAGGACAGATAAGGAGATACTGTTAAAGTCCCATATTTTCGCTAGTTATCTAATTTCCGATAAGTAAGCTAAAATCTTGCATTTTGAAAGCCCATCAGGACACTTTATTTTCATATGTATAAAATGTCAAAGTGCATATGGTCTCTACGTCGTTAATTCTATAACATTTTTATACAACATATGAACACGTATGCAATAAATATGAACATTAATTTATCATCTGCACACAAGGGCGCCCGTGTTGTGGTTTCCAAGGGGGGGCAAGTATAAGCAACGTTTCAAATTTTGCTGTAACTAATGTAAAAATTCTATTGGGTTTTCGATATTCCTAAGTACAATTTCCTTTTAGGGGGGTCAAGCGCCTCACCTTGCCCCCCCTGATGGGCGCCCTTGTTTGCACACTAATTTTCAATTTTGTACTTCGATATGGTAATTAGCTAAAACTCAACAGGTAGGAAGGATAAACTCAACAGATATTGCCTTACTTTTATTCTTGTTTATGTATATCTATTATGTATCAGCAATTTAATTTTGTATTTCAATATGTATAAGCAATGTAACTGTATTGCCCCTTAAAGTGAGTCCAAGACTTGTTGGGGCCTGGAGTCTGATATAAATAATAATAATATAAAAAAAAACCGATACGACACATTCTCTATTCTTTACATGTAGATTTAGATCCGTACATAACTTTTGAAACGTCAAAAAATTTTAAGTATGTAGAAATAACAATGTACTTGTGTTTTTCAATACTGTTTTCTTGTAATTTAAGAACTTCAAAATGTTAATATAAATAAAATTAAAATATACTTCAATCAATCAATTTTCATTAATTTGGTTATTCGAAATATGAGGCCATAAATTCGCTCTTTATTTTGTAAAACTGCATTAGAAGTTAATCTCATCAAATTCTAAGCACCATTTTTACAGACATGTTTTCACGTCAACAACAACAACAAAACTTGCTTTAGAAATAAACATCAACTCATGAAGTTTTTCTATTTTTTTTAATATGCCTTTTTTATTTAGAACTGCTTGTAAGTAACTTTATAGAAGAGATTATAAGCCATTGATAATTAGAATTGGAAATAGACCATTATACATAATAATACCTAAAATGACCGTTCTGTTCACGGGAAGAAAGGTTTATAGGAAATGTTTGAACGGTATATTTGGAAACCCTTCCTCTTTACATTTATTTGAATAAAAGTATTTTTTTAAAAAAAAAGTTTGACTCAAAGCAGTCATTTTGTGAAAGAAATCTAAACTTCCTTCTCCCCTTCGGATTTCTTTTTCAATCAAGGTAAATTCTAAATAAATAAATAAAAAGGTCCAAACAAATCTAATTATATTCAAAAACTAATTTTAAACGTTTACACAATTCGGTCATTTTGTGAATAAAAATGATATATTAAAATATTTCAGAAATTGCCCCTTAAACTCTTTCAGGAAGGAAATTTTCAAAATCCCTGGATCGCGTGGTTACTGCTTTAAACAAGGATATTATGAAACGAGTTTCATTCCTCGAACATAAGAACCTCATGAGATATTTAATTTTTGGCGTACATACTAGGAGATTGATGAACTTTGAAAAGCGTCCTAGAGAGGCGCAAAAATAATTAAAATTGTCAATATCATAATGTAATTTTTCTCTTTCGATTCTTTTTTTTAGTATTCTCGAACATCCTGAAGTTTCAATTTGGAATTACGAGATAAAGAAAACTATTCACCTTCAAGATTTAAATCAGAAAGGATAAAGGATTATCATCAGTTGTACATATGCATGTACCACAGCATTTCTTTAAATTGTGATTATAGCCCCTATTCGTACGATAAGGGGAAGATAACTACACAAGTCACTTTGTATAGTTATTTATAAAAGTATTTATAGGTACATAACTTGTTGGCATGTGTAGTTTAATATACTAATATAAGTACTTGTAATTCTAATCGCAGTCGACAACAAGAGAAAAATCATGACGCAAGTAAGACTGTCAGATTTACTCGCGCTCAAATAACAGTGTAACGAAAATCTTTTTTAAATGTAGTTACCTGTGCAGTAGTTAAACAATAAACCTATAGATGATTATTAAAATAATAGCAGGATTTAAAAAAAAAAAAAAAAAAAAAAAAAAAAGCTTATTCTTTTTTGGTTTAATTTCTGACAATAGGGTAACTTTAATAACATTAACACTATTGTTGCCATTACGTTCGGCGGTGGACTACAGTTTGTCTTCATTGACCTCGTGACTTGTATGATTAATTCATTAAATGTTTGGTGCGCAGAAAGTTTTCTGATTCTTTTGCAGTGTTCTTGTTATATAGTGTTGTAGGTTAAACAATCAATTGCTATTGTGATATTTTTGTAGAGATGGCTACAAATTTTCAACGGTGTTCTCGTAATCAGTAAAGAAAGAAAGGGAAACTTATTTCTAGTGCCAAACAAAACTATGTTATTAAACGTTTATGCCTATTTCTGAAGCAAGGAAGCGAAAGGGAATATTGAAACTGTTTCAGAAGAAATTAGGAAGATCTCTGAAAAATGATTAGCGAGAACAAGAGACCTCATTCTGTATGCGTTTACGTGAACTTAACGCAAAATTCGCCTTTTAGTTTGCGATAATCAGCATTATAACTGAGTCGTCCAGTTCCAAAACAGCTCTTGTCCATTTACAGCAAATCCAAGAAAGAAATTAAGAAAGAAAGAAAGAAAAACGGATGTTTTGTAGAACTAGGAACACTTGTGTGTTCATGTGAAAAACTTGAAACATCCTCAAATATTTCCAGTTGTACAAAACGCACCGATCCTAAAGTTTTTCTCGGATTTCTGGGATGTGATGTACATAGGCAAGAGCCGTTTTGGAAACTGAATGACTCAATTATGCTTATTTGACTCGATTATACTTATTTATTGTACTATTTGCGTAGCGTTACAAATCGCATATTATGCGAAGAAATGAGGCTTAGAACTATAATGAAATTGCGACAAGAATTCCATCGGTCTAAAAGAAATGTTTTTGCCCTCGCAAGAAAAGACTTAGGGCCATAATTCGTACAGGATTTGAGAAAATTTGTGGATCGCAACGCAACATGTAAAATACAAAAAGCAATTATAGTTGTTATGCAAACTCAACTAAATTCCAAATTAGGGGGCACGGTGGTTCAGTGGTAGAGCGCTCACCTATGGTGCGCGGGGATCCTGGTTCGATCCCCGACCAAGTAAGTTCGTGGTAGACATCATGTCCGTGGGATTTCTCAGGGTACTACCGTTTCCTCCCACTTTCTCATTCCACCAATTCATCCATCATCATTCACTTGCTTTAATCATCGTCTCCCTTAGCCTAAAAAGCATTATCGTGGGACGTTAAATTGAAAGATTCCATTTCATTTAATTTCATAAAACGCAAATTTTGCGTTCCGCTGACGCAAACTGGTGCACAATGGGCCCCTTACGGTTTCCTACCTCCGGGAGTAAATTAAGTGGTATACGATTACATTTACTTCATTATTATTATTATTATTGAGTCACTTACTACTGTTTGGTTCGTTTGCTTTTATGTTCTCTTATTTCATTTTTTGAACCGCACTGGTACTGTCACTGTTATAGAAAGTAGCGATTTTAGTTAAATTGAAAAATACATCAGCTTATCGTATTGCTATTCTAGCAACAACAGGAATTATTTATCTATCAAGAAAGCACATGCTGTATTTTATGGAAAAACCTGCTGCAGCGTATTCATGAAGGCGTCTGTCTACCAACTTGACGGCCCGAGTTCGATTCTCGGTGAAAATGGAAAACTTTTATGGTTTTATCCTTGTTTCAATGCGGCTCTCAAGTTCACCTAGCCTCTTTACAACGGATACACCATTTGAATCAAAACGATTTCCATATCCAGTCTCATAATTATGATTCCAACATCAATCATTTGACTAATTCAATCTCTTTTACGCAAGTTATGACGTAAAATAAAATGTGACATGTACAAAAAGAGAAAAGAAAAATAAGAAAGAAAAGAAAAAGAACGAAAAAGAAAAAGCTTGTAAACGTTGGAAACGCTGTAATTTCCAATTATTGAAAACAAACTCAGTTCATTTGATATTAAATAAAAGCTAGTGTGTAGCCGAAAAGCGTTACAGACTTAAATAGTTTTCATAGAGCGTAAAATATAGCCAGGCGCTTTAAGTGTGCAGTTTATCAATGAAACGTTCTTGTGTTAAAACCCTGCCGCATATAAAGTTCTTATTTTTTTCTTTACGTACACTACCAGGAGACATAATATTTCTTTATGTAACATTTTGCAATTCCTTTCCTTTCAAAATTGATTACGAAATTATATACGAATTGAACATGTAAAATGCCACAGCTGAAAACAATATTAAGCATATTCATTAAGTGGTTTCCAACCTGGAGGGGAAGGCGTAAAGAGCAAGTAAGGGAGACAAGCTACTAACAGAAATAAATTATATTCATAACTGCAAATATGATACGTACAGGGTTCTTACTCATTTTCCAAGATCAAATTCCCTGACTTTTCCAGCTTTTCCAGGTCACTTCTCAGAAATTTCCAGGTACATCATTTTGAAGCACATATTTGTACCGGTGCATAGAAAAATAGAATTTGCACATGAAGGAAAAGAAAAAATCTTTTTTAATTATGAAATGCTCCCTACCAAATAGCCGGATAAGGCAAAAAAAAGTGAAATCTGATAACTTAAAAAAAATATGAAAACAACCTGTACGCTATTTATGTACATTTTCTGGTCGATAGTGTTGCCAATGAATTTATGAAAGTGCTCAACAATTTAAATCTGAGCCAGACTTCACTTTTCACCCTGGATGGGGTATGGCTGTTTATTTTTATTTATTGCTACAAATATTCTACTATTTTTTCTTTTCACAGAAGTAATTATAGTAAACATTTACAATCGTTAAAGTTGTTAATGGACGGATTCAGAAGTTAAAACATTTTATCATCAGTTTGACTATTTGTGAAACTTACTAGAGATATATATTTTCTGTCTGTCAAGAGAGCTTTCTGCACTGATAATACATAATTACAAAAATTTTCGCAAGTCTGATAATTTCTTATCAATGTCTGCTTCCTCGCGAGATAAGGTTGTAATAACCTTGGACTTCTTAGCTTCAAGTTCTCTTATCTGAGACTGAATGTGCATCTTCTGCAGTATCTTTCTATGTTCATCTGATTGTTCACTTTTCTTATTCTGTAATGCATCTGTATATCTTGAGTGGGAGCAAAGTATATATTGAAGCATCTTGTTGGTCACGTTCACTTTTAACGGACCACCCTCTACATAAACTGAGTCATACACTATTCTTTGAGCCACAACTGTCTCTTCATGCAAATTTTCCACTAGTAAGTCTTTGTTAACAGAAAATCCACTTTAAACATTCGCGTTGCCATGCGAAAGCGTAAGTGTTAATTTCACGACAGACCACAATTCCTTATATTCTTTGTTGTTTGTTAATATGTTTGCGTACATTTTACAAAGATAATCATTTTCAAGAGAAAATTCCTTGAGCTACTGATGGACTTTAGTATCTGAAAGAAATCGGGTGTACTGGTGTTTTGCCACATCTGCTTGCGTTGAAAACATATGGTTATAGCTCAACATTAGAAATGAAGAAGTCAAACACATTCATGCATTAACCCAGGAAATGCCCTGTTATATTTTTTTTTAAAGTGGAAATATTGAACCACTGGCTCCAGTAGCAAGAGTTGCCACCTTTTTCAAGCATTTGTCATTACATAAGAAATGCCTACTGTAGCTCAATGAAATTTAAACAATAACTTATGGAATTCCCTAACTTTTCCAGGTTTTCAGATATTTTAGTGAAATTCCCTGACTTTTCCAGGACTTTTTTGTGCTAAGCTGGATTCCCTAGCTATTCCAGATTTTTCAGGTGAGTGGGAACCCTGACGTATTACGATTATTGAAGAAAAATGTGTTAAGCTAAATAAATTACAAACCCAAAATAACTATTGAGTAAAAACTGTTGTTTCATTATGAACAAATTGGTAAAAAATAACACTGCACTAGTACAGTAGGCACAAGTTTTCATGAAAATAGATATAAACTGATGAGAATTATTATTATTTATTAACATCCAAACTAAGCTATGTATAAATGGCGGAAGTCTATGTTCGTCTGTTTGTTCGTCAGCACCTCTATCGTAGGAATCAGAGTAAAAATGGTAAGAGATATCGAGAAGCTTTATATATATATATATATATATATATATATATATATATATATATATATATATATAATTTTATTACAACTGATTAAACGTTTCAAGGCTAAATTTCCTTTCCTCCGTTAAACCTTTAGTCAAACATGAAGTAGTTGAAATGAACCGTTCCCAGCTTCGAAGTTGATAGCCATAAGAACCAAAACGGCAATAAGTAGTGATATATATACGGGGTGATTCTTATTAGGTTTAAAACTTCAATCAGTTATAATTCTTTATTGGAACTACATAAGACTTGGTTTATATGTCATTATATTGAAAAACACTTCAAGTTTTTTGGAACAAATCCATTATGGCTCAATGTGTGCACCTGCGGTCATCCTGGATACATTCCAACAAAAGTCGATTTCCTGTCAAACAGTAGTCAGCATTTCGTGGGTAACGCCCGCGATGGCTGTTGTGATGCGATGTTTGAGTTCATTAACATTATCAGGTAGGGGAGGGGTATACACCTTATCTTTCACAAACCCCCACAGAAAGAATTCAAGTGATGTATAATCTGGAGACCGTGGCGGCCAGGCAATTGGTCCACCACAACCTATCAATTTATCTAGGAATACTGATCATGAAATTCCCTTCGTTTATCAGGTAGTGCAGTGGGGCGCCATCTTGTTGCCACCATAAGCCGCCATCGTGGTCATCTTCATGTAACTGTGGAACAAGGACGGTCTGGAACATATCAAAATAGGCAATGCCGGTGATGGTGCTCTCAGCAAAGAAGAAAGGCCCATACACCTTTGCTCTGGAGACAGCACAAAACACGTTCCCTTTGGGGCTGTCACGAACCAGCTCCACATGCGCATGTGGATTTTCCGTGCCCCAAATACGACAATTGTGTGTGTTGACTTAGCCGGAAAGGTGAAAAGTTGATTCGTCACTGAATACCACATTGTTCAAGAATGACTAATCACCACTAATGCGATCCAACATGGTAACACAGAATTCACGTCGGGTATGTTTATCAGCTTCACTCAGTGCTTGAACCAAGGACAGTCTATATAGCTTCATGGACAAACGTCTACACAATACAAGCCAAACAGTGGTCTGAGGAATACCAGTTTCTTGTGATGCACGTCGTGTAGATTTTCGAGGATAAAACTCTTCCTAACTGCTTCCACCATATCGTCAGTCAAGGGTTAACGCCTTGGAGCCTAGGCGTGTCACACAGAGCCACCTGTTTCAACAAATGTCTGGTACCATTTGTACACTGTTGGTCTGCTGGGTGGTTCCTTACCGTATTGTGTGCGGAATTTACGCTATGCACGCGTTGCTGACTTCGTTTCTTCAAACCAAAACACACTTAGCTCTTTCCGCACCAGTGAAAGTCTCCATTTTCAACGACTGACCGGTGGCGCCGCGTATGGTCAACTCTGCAACTGCTCACTACGTGAGTCAAACTTAAAGTGTTTTGCAGTATAGACATATAAACCGAGGATTAGGATTTAGATTTCTGGGCTGTCGGCATCTAAGGTCATTTAGCCAGTCACGTTTTGAGGGATGACATTCCTCGGCGAGCACACTATTCGAGGAAAGGAAAGAAAGAAAGGATTGGGAAGGAAGGAAGCGGCCTAGGACCTATGAGTTAGGTACCACCCCAGCATTTGCTTGGAGTGAATGAGGAAAACCCAGGAAAACCTCATTCAAGGTGGATGGCCTGAAAAAGTGTTTTACACTTTTTCGACCGAGTGACCCCACCAGGAATCAAACCCGGACCCGCTCGCACTGAAGGCGAGAGCGCTAGCGACTACGCTACGCGGGGCCATGACATATAAAAAAAATGCTGTATGTGGTTTTAATAAACAATTATAACTTATTGAAGCTGTAAACCCTATAAAGAATCACCCTGTATATACATTTAATCGATTCAGAGTTTCAAGAAAACATACCATCTTCATCCGCATTAATCTACCAAAAACTAAAGTGATAAATACTTATTAGTTTTCCTGGTTTCAACGCTGATCGCAATAGATCAAAACAATAATAGATAGTGCAAGCGGTCTGCTGAAATCGATTCAGCATCTCATTAAGAGCTGCCATTTTGCGTGTATTACTCTACTAAAACAGAAGTTGTAAATACTTATTACCACTTTCGGTTTCAACGTTGACTGCAATAGAACGAAAACGGTAATAGATAGTGACATGCGGTTTTTTGAATCCATTCAGCGTCTCAAGAAACCACCATCTTCACCCGTGACACACTATTTAACAAGAAATGGTAAGCATTTACTTACTACTTTCAGTTTCAATATTGACTTCCAAAGAACAAAAATGGTCATATAAAACGAATTTTTTTTAATCGACTCAGTGTCCTAAGAATAGGTTCCATCTCTCTGTTAGACGCCTATTCAAATCCGAAGTGCTATAGAACTCAACTGTTTCGATTTCAACGTTCATCACCACAGAACAAATCGTAAAATATGGATTCAGAGACTCAAAGGAAGTTTTATCTTCACTTTTGTATTTCTGTTGACACCTTAATGGTGGAAATCTACGATTTATGATGTCACTGTTAATCATCATACTGAAAAAGTGAGTTTCATTTCACAGTTGTACATTGCAGTAACTTCCAAATTATCAGCATTCAATATTGCGACAAAATCTATAACATTCTGTTGCAATAAAAGGAAGGTGAAAGATGAAACCTGTTAAATAGTAAATTCCTTTCACTTCAGTTCTTAGTAGAGAGACATAGGATATATTTTCTTAACACGCTGAAACGGTTACAATAAATCATATTTCGCTATTTGTTGGCATCTTTGTTTTATTGTGATGAAAGTTGAAACTAGAAATGGGTGATTTCTATCATTTCTTCTTGAACAGAGATGATGGAATCTACTATTCATTTCGAAAAAAAAAAAAAAAAAAAAAACGCAACTTGATATCTATTACCGCTTTTGCTTTATGGAAATCAACATTGAAAGCGTAAAATACTAGTAAATTTCTACTTCTTCCGGTTTTAATGGAGTAATATAAGTAGAAATTGTAATTTTTTCTTGAGACGCCGGGTCGACTCCTAAAAACAACTTGATCCCATGTACTGTCGTTTGTGTTTTATGATTATCAATATTGCAACCGGAAATGGTTTATTTCTGCCATTTTCAGTTTAAATAGGAGGCCAATGAGCATAGGCGGAGCCAGGAATTGCCTGCTCAGGGACAGACGTTTTGGTCGGTCTCGGAGGTCTTGGTAGGTGGCCGTCTTATAGGTGGCATTTTTATTTTTTGGCAAAAAGTTGGGGGGCAATGTTCCCCATAACTCCGCCCATGCCAATGAGAAAGATGGAGCTTCTTGGGACATAAATCGACTGCAAACAAAAGCTTCTCGATATCTTTGATCGATTTTTGCTCTATGGAAATCAATACTAAACCATTAAGTAAATTTCAACCATTTGCGATTCGGAAAAGGGTTGTGGGTTAGTATGGTATGTTTTCTTGAGGCGCTGAATCTATTCAAAGAAAACCGCTTGTTGCTACCTATAACTGTTTTTAATCTACCACGTAATTAAAACCAGAATTACTAATAAATGTTTACCACTTCCCGTTTTAGTAGAATAATACGGTTTAAGATGGCACCTTTTCATGGGACATGAATCGATTCCAAGAAAAAGCTTGCCCCTATCTATTATCTTTTTTGTGCTAGCGATCAAGCTGAAACCGAAAATGGTTGATTTCTACCGGGAAATCAATACCGAAAGCGCAAGTACTAGTAACTTTTTACCACTTCCGGTTTTAATAGAGTAATATGAGTAGAATTCGTGTCTTTTCTTAAGAATTAAAAAAAAAATTAATTAAAAAAAACAATTAAAAAAAAAAAGCTTGACGCCATGTATTATCGCTTTTGTTCTAGCATTATCAACACCGCAACCAAAAATAATTTGTTTCTACCAATTTCGCCTTCAATAGAGAATTACATTGAATCTATTCCGGAAAACCGCTTCTCCGTATGTCTGTCTAATTTTGCTCTAGTACCTGTCCAGAGCCGGACAGATAGACAGACTGACACAGCCGTTCTAAAAGACTTACCACATTTACTCATAGCACAGTTTGGAATAATAATAATAATCAATTTATATTTATTTTTTAAAAAACTTTTTCATACAATTGTAGTGTAGTATTATATTTTATCAGCTTTATTCTCAACGAAACCATAGTTCTTACTCAATAGTTAGCTTGCATTTGTACGGTTTAACACCGTAGTAGTATTCCTGTCAGTAGTCTAGACCTCCTTGCTTGCTCTTTACGTCCCCTAAGTTGGGAACCACTGATTTACACAGATGTTATGACTTTGCCATTTCAAAATGTATAATAAGAAGCAAATAAAAGATTCTGTTTGTAAATAAACACCTTACTGTATGATTTCATGTTACGAGAATAAAAATAAAATAGTGAACTTAATATTTTGGTTTCAGCTACGGTAATCCGTATATGATGATTTCTTAAATCTACAGTGAATGATTTACAAAAGCTTTACACAAAGGAATATTCTAAATATCTTGGTTGTCAGAAGCATGTAAAAAATTAATAAAAAATAAAAATAAAATAAAAACTTGATCTCCTGCACGATACTTACACAGGAACGTTACACCGCACACTATTTCTTACGCTCTATGAAAGCTGCTGCTAATATTTACATCGCTTTTCCGCTGCACGCCACTTTCTGCTTAATATCAAATAGACTGAGTTTGCGACCAATAATTGAAAATCACAGCACTTCCTAAGGTTTTCTTTTCTTTCTTTTTATTTTTCTTTCTTAGGCACAAGCCACATTTTATTTTGAGTCATAATTATGTCAAGCAGGTTTAACTGTATCAAATGATTGGTGTTGAGATCATCGTAAACGTCTTCATAGTTACGAAACTGGATATGAAAACTTTCCCAACGTGGAAATTTACACTTGATTTAAATGGTTTACTCATTTTAAAGAAACTAGGTGCACTTAAAAGCCGTGCTAGAACAAGAAGAGAACAATAAATAAATAAAACTCCCTCTCCCGACAACTGAACCTTAGCCGGCAGACATCTTAACAACTACGCTATCATAACTCTTTGTACAGAGCACTGCATGTGCTCTCTTAGTAGATACAGAACTCCTGTTGTTGCTATGATTGCAACTGGTGAACGGTACGGCGATATACATCTCAATTTAATAAAAGTCTTTTGTTGCTAAAATAGTAATAGTTTCTGAATAACAGGTCTGATGCTGCGCATTGTTGAGGCGGGAGATCCTTCTTTCCCTCTAATTGCAACCCTAAACGTTAGAAGTCAGTTTATAACTTCCTACAAAGCAGATCATAATGACAAGGACGCAGGTTAATTTTGATGGAAAACACGCCATATTTTTTTTTTTTTTTTCTGATTTAAATCTAAGAGAAGAACTGATTCTATGCTCATTGTTATGTCGTAGTTCTACATTTCAATAGTATTAAAATTTTTCACTTATCCATTAAGAAAATGCCAAATATAAGTTTAAAGCCACATTGCCACGTTAAATGAATCTTGTAGTTGTCATTAAAAAACTTGCAACCCCATCTTTCTATTTACTCTTTACATGTTAAACTTCTTGAAAGCAAGAAAGGTTTCTCCACACATGCACAACTGCATTTTAGTGAACAAACAGTGAACCTCCTATTTAAAAACGTGTATTTTGGCGCACTTCCCCTCCTTGTTCAAAAGAATCCGTTGTTTCGGAAGCGGCGAAACTGGTTTTTCTTTTATGTCAGCGGGAGGGCGATAGCAGGTAGCAAGCAAGACGTCCCAGAAAGTTGCGCATCGTTCAACTCCTTGCAAGATGAAAAAAAAAAAAAAAAAAAAATATTTTATGACCCTTTCAAGACTATGTGTACATGGTGAAATATGGTAGAGTTTCAAGATTTTTTTTTAATGACAGCTACAAGTTCTTCTAACGTGGCAATGTGGCTTTAGTTACAGATGTGAAATTTAACATTTAAACTCCTAACAAAAACTAATGGAATACGAGTTTCGGCGTTTTCGAAACTTCCACCCCTAGGGAGATGGAAATGAAAATACATATACAAGGTGACTGGTAATTCGATCTATTTCTTGAAAGGGGTTATTCTACAAATATAGCGATATTTATTGTACAGGCTACTTGTCCACCAAATTTCGTTCCGAACCAAATAGTAGTTATTGTGAAATAACATACCACATACAAGCCACGCCGAACCTGTATCTGGCCGAGCTCAGCCACCAAACACAGCGATATTTATTCTTTAGACGATGAGTGTTATCCATTAAATTTGGCTTAGATCCGGCCAATATTTATCACGAAATAACGTACCACAGATATACACACCTGGAGTAAAGATATAAGCTTTGGTATGTTTACGCCAGGAGATAATAGGAGCTGCCAAAAAATAACTATAAGCTTTTCCCCTTCTACCATCTTCTTAATTTTTAGTATCTTCTACCACGTGAAGTACGTGACTGTACTTGTAGTGTATCTATGTATAAGATCATATGGTAGCATAGCCTTATTCATTTTCCGACGGAAATACATTATACAGTCACACTGTGTGTAATAAGCAGAGGGCCTATGAAAACAGTTTCAGCATTCTGCGCTCTTATACTGCAGCACTTTTCAATCTTTCTCCTCAGTTTTTGGCAAGCCAATTATGGAATTTACAGCACACCTACAAAAATTTACTTTTAATTTCCATTCATCATAGGTAATGCCAAGTTATTTGATATTTTTAATCATAAAGAAACATTACATACAGAACTGCAACTGCCTATCAAATGACAAAAAATAGATGTTGTTGTAGTTTTGAAAGATGTAAATAATAAATTTTCCTACAAAGGTGCATCCAAAAGTAGGTTAATTTTCGATTTACTGAAAACCGTGCAGAGGTAAATATCTGAAACTGTATCATGTTCGACACATGGCATCTCACTAAGATTCGACATAGGAACACTGCGGTCCAAACATGCATTCTAACGTGACACCAAATTGTTTAGCCCTTTGCAAAGAAACGTTGCTCCAGCTTTCCTAATCAAGTAAACGTAGCCTGTTATGCCTCTTGCGGTGTGTTGAAACGCAGCTCACGGATCTGTTTCTCTAGAGGGTTTAAACAAATGGTAGTCGAAAGCGGCTGACTCAGGGCCATACATAAGCTGGTCAAGAATTTCTCAGTTGAAACTCATAATGTGTGTACAGGTCTGTAGGGCTGCACTTGGTCGTGCGTTATCGTGCAGTAACAACAGTCCCTCTCGTAATGCCCCTTTCGTTTCTGACGTATGACTGCTTTCAGCCTGTCCAGGGTTTGGCAATACATGTCCGTAGTAATACTTGTATCCTTTGCCACAAATTCAACACGAAAACACTCTGACGGTCCAAAAACATAGTATCCATTGATTCCTTGGCAGTTGTTGTGGGACTGAATTTCTTAGCCGGCGGTGATGACGGATGTCATGCTCTGACATTGATTTAGGTGTCGATAAAGGTGTCCGTCTCATATAGCCTCGCTGCTGAAAAGAACGTTAAACTCAAAATCAACTCAACTCAACTCCATAGATGTATGGAGGTTTCATCGCTCATGGGCATACCGAGTGAGTTGGGCAAGGAAAATGTCCATTTGAAGGTGTTTTAGGTCCTCTCTCAGATGTTTTGACACCCAGCACGTACACACTTTCCTGAAGCTGAGATGGTCATAGACGATACTTCTCACTGAACCATATGAGATTTAAAATGCATTTGCAATTTTTTTTTTTCCCTCACGAATCACTGCATCCACGACACACACCGGCATCGATGATGGTCGGTGATGAAAGTTGCTGGTCTGCTACTTCTGTAATCATCTGTTACAGTCCTCCTACTACTTGCGGAACCGTTGTAGCACTATACACTTGTTTCTGTGACATAACACTCTCTTCATAGACCTCCACCAATTCTCGAATGAGTCAAATGGTTTCTGTCCCTTGGCCATAAATAATAATAATAATAATAATAATAATAATAATAATAATAATAATAATAATAATAATAATCACAACGCACACCTCCTCCTTATAGTAGTATTCAAGTCGATGTGCCACCTTCAAATTGCACTCAGTACCAGACAGGTTGACGTAGAAGGTTGTAATAATCGTCAGACTTTCCTCACCTAGGTATCTTTCCTCACATACAAAAATATTAAATAGCTACACAAAAAGCTCTGGGTTTTAGACACATTCCACTGTACTTTTTGATACACCTTTGTATAATTAATTTCATATGAAGGGAATGGCAGAACGCAAAAATACCTAGACGAAGCCCACAATTGAAATATACAGACCAAATACAAAATGTAAGGGGAAAAAATCACATGGAAATGAAGTCTCACTCAGGACAGGCAAGAATGAAAAAGCTGCGTCAAACCTGGAAAGATTAGTTTCGCCACACCAACGTTTCCGTCGCGGCACAATGTTTGAAAATGGCTCATATTCGGCCATTCGAAACTGTTAAGAATTGACTATGAATGTGAAAAAAATAATTAATTAAAATAATCAAATTATTGCTGCAACACGAACTTCAATCAACGTTGATTTAGCACTGATATCACATTAAAAAACAACGAACCCAAAATATTTTCACCAGTCAAACCGGAGAACACCTTAAAGCAAAAGGCACTTTCACACTGCACAAGAAAAAAAATATGCTTACTCTCTCCTTGTCCCAATATATTACACAGCTTCTTGTTTCTGGTTTTCACATTTTGTAGTTCCTCTTTCAACTTCACCACTTCTTCCTTTAGCGACGCTATTTCCTTATCTCTCTTTTCTAATTCGTCTTTGTACTGAGCAATTGTGATCGCCTCCTGGATGAAAGGCTGTAAAAAGAAAATCAGAGGAGAACTGAAAATCTTGTTAAGAAAAAATATTCATTAATTAATATATTAAAAGTTGTTAGTTTTTCTTAATAATCATTACCTTATGAATGTGAACTCGTATTATACTGTAAGAGAAAGCCACAAAATCTTCAGTGAAAAACCTTGACTTTTTAACTTTCAAAGGTCTTGTCTGACAATAAAATTTACTACAAAACAATATATATGTATATATATAGTTAATTGTCGACTTATAATTGGTTGTAAACATTAGTTTAATAGCAACAACATCGCATTAACAACAGATACAGTGTGTTTAGTCTAAATGTATATTTGTATGTTGTACGTAAATATACTGCCATATTCGAGATGTATTTGCCCAAGTTTAAATACGTTTTTACACTGTCGTTTCAGAGACATTTATAATGTTAAAAGGAACTGCACTATACGAGTAAAAGCCACTGGAATATTGGAAAATTTTCTTCGTCTACCTGTTACAGGCTTGATAAACTTGCACCCCCTACACATTTGAATCATTTACTACAGGGTGATTTTTGTTAGAACTCACGGGTTTCATTTGGGTCTAAAATTTCTAACCTGAAGTCCGATTTTCATGCGGTTTGTGGCAAATGATCAAGGAAGGATGAGAGATTTATGGGACTATATTTACTGTTTTAAATTCATCCGGGGTAATATCGACCACTCCTCAAGAAAAACAAATGAAATTTTGGATTTTTGAAGCGAAATTGCAGAATACAAATAAAGTGTTAGTGGTAACACTCGTAAGTCACATGTTGAATGACTATGGGCGGTTTCTTGCGACAAATGACGGAGAGATTACTTGGGCGATCTAAGGAATCGATAACTGACATCTTCCACAACACCCGCCTGCGGGGTCCGATGCTTCTCTGTCTCACTCAGAACCGATCCTGTTTCTTCCCATTTATTCACTAGCGGCTACATTATGTTCCTGTGTGGGGCAGAACATGAGGCAAATTTGTTTCTAAATGCCCTTTGCGTAGCAAGAAGAGATTCCGTTCTCCAAAAACTTTTAACATAAACTCATGTTGCTCCAAGGAGTACACTATTCTCACTGCGTCCTGATCATACTCACACAGTAGCACAGAACTGTACAGCACAATTTTCAATACGACGACTGACTTTCCTGTTTCTTATTGACCTTGGCGAGATTGCCATCTAACGAAGAAACTCAAATTTCCACTCCGCATCGCACTTCATTCCAATTGTAAGGTACATTGGCGAATATTTGCTGTTTTCCTTGAGGCGTGGCCGATATTAGCCCGAATAAATTTAAACCAGTACACAAAGTTTCTCAAATTTCCCATTCTTTCTTGGTCATTTGCCACAAACCACATGAAAATCGGACTTCAGGTAGAAATTCTAGATACAAATGAAATCTGCGAGTTTAAAAAAAATCACCCTGTATAATCTATTATGTCAGGTTTCACTTTCATTCTTATTGTTTTAAATATATTTTTTTGTAATTTTTTATGACGGTTCTCTACATACTAATTACGTATTTGTTGAGTAGCGAATTACAGATGATCTATTTCTCTAACGTATTGTGCATAATGCTGTGTAACAGTATGCAAGACAAAATGCATTTCTCTGTAAGCATATTAGGAATTCGGAAGGATCTAGGCTTCATGATTTTTTAATTTTCTTTTACTTAAGTGTACATATTCATAAAATCAATTTCTTTCAAAAATCACTACATTTATCTTTGCCACGAAAGACTTCTACTACTATTACTCTAGTAAATAAATAATGTTTAGTTCACCGATTGAGAAACTTACCTCCCTTGACCTGCAAAGATCTAGTCTTTGCTCTCTATCAATGACTTTCTTTGTATCTTCCTTAATCCTATCAAAGAACGTTCTATCTTCCACTGATGGTACTCTGTCATTGACTGTCGCCTCTTCTCCCCCTTTGTCTGACGGTGTTCCTTCTCTACTGTCAATCTATACAGAAGCACATGCATTAGACAAACGATAAAATATTCATTCTATATACGTTTCAAAAAATCCTTAAATATTAATATGACAATGTTTCATAAGGTAGTCATCAAATTATTAAATTACTGTTAATAGTAATTAACTATGTTCTTTCATTTAAAATATATATATTTTATGTGATCTAGGAGCATTTTACACGATTATTGAATTTACGTAGAATATTTGTTATATATGTATATACAGAGCTATTCAAAATGATCCTCCCAATTACAAATTTTAATAACTTACGTTTCTAAACACGTACATTCATAAAAGTGACGTTCATGAAAGAGAGACTCAAAAAGTTTTAGTATCTGGCAAAGCTGATGTATTACTTGCACAGCTCGCCGCTAGGGCAACAATAAGACAAGATGGCAGCAAATGAAGACAAGAAAACTTTCTGTGTGCTAAATTTTCATAGTAACCAGTCTGTTATTAGTGTCTAAAAAAGTTTAGAACTAAGTTTGGAGGAAAAACTCCCTAGTGGGCACAATATTTGTAAATTAGTACTTCGATTTTAAAGCAAGAGGATGCATCTGCAAAATGAAATCGCCCTTCAGCAAGTGTCGCAGCAAGTGTGGAAACAACGGAGCATATTCGGACCAGTTTCACTAGAAGTCCACAGAAATCCACCGTGAAAGCAAACAGAAAGTTGCGAATACCGCAGCCTACTGTGTGGACGATTATCCGTAAGAGACTTAACACACAAAAAACTTTCCTGTCTTCATCTGCTACCATCTTGTGTTACTGTCGCCCTAGTGACAAGCTGAGCAACTAATACATCAGCTTTACCAGATATTAAAACTTTTTGAGTTTCTCTTTTATTTCATATCACTTTCATGTATGTACGTGTTAATAAGCATGAGGTATCAAAGTTTGTAATTGGGAAGATTATTTTGAATATCCTTATATATATATGCCCTTTTAATATTCGTGCTTTGTCATAAAATTCCTTATTCTTGTTCAAAAACTAAGAGGAAGTTTGGTTAACTCCCATCTAACATATCTAAAAGTGTTTATATTTCGGCTCTTTCGGAAATAACTAAAATGTTCTTAACTACTATGTTTTCAAACACTATTCGAAATATGTGATCTACGCTTTGCATTCGACGATTAACTAACGTTTGGAGAGTACATTTTGACTCTTCTGCTGACCATTCTCTACAATTAATTAAAGGGTAAAGATTTAAATTATTTTAATTTACGCTTAATGAAGGTAGGCAATTAAAAGACAGTTATTATACAAGGCCATATCAACGGAAAAACATTGGCGTAAGAATTCCCAGTATATATTAGAAACAAAGAAAAGCTCTCTAATCGGGGATTTTGTTTTTCTTACACAATAATCCTTTTGGATATATTTTCTTCGTCTGGACACAGCTTTGGTGAAGTAAAATAATTAGCTCTGATTCAAATTTTGTCAACAAGTGAAATATGCGTAGTCGTAAAAAGCAGTGCTTTATTTTATTTTGTTGCATCTCCCGACAGTATTGACGCCTCAATGCTATTAACTCGCACAACTGTTGCTTGAAGCTGTCTTATATTTATTATCTGACCGAAATAAATCATAGATTATAGTTTTCTGAAATATAAAAGATGTAAGAATCAGCTATCTAATTTCTCCCGAAATTGAAGGTATTTTCGGCGCCCCTTCAGCTTTTAATACCGATGTGTGTTAATTGAGATTGTATTATTATTACTATTATTATTATTATTATTATTATATGAGAGAAATAAATTGTAGGTCATAATTTTTCATATTTAGAACGATGTGAGACTATCACTGAATGACGTGCAGGGAAATTTCTTGAATAATTTATTCTAAAAATGTTTTCGAGAATGGCTTATTTTTGATTGGAATTGCTTAGTTACAATTTTTAGTATTAAATAACGATATTACACTCTGCTCTCAGATCTTTGCTTTTATTTCTATTACAATATTACATTTTAATGTTAACGGAAAATTTTGAAAATTAAATAATTTCATGAAAACATTTTTTCTAAAAAAAAAAGTTATTTATCTCATTTATTAGTTAAAATAATGTCATTTCTGAGTACATACAGTTAGTAACCAGTGGCCACTGCCGTTATTTTTACTATTAGATGAGATATATTTTTTAAAAAAAATGTTTTCATGAAATTATTTAATTTTCAAAATTTCCCGTTTTTTGAATCACCTTGTATTTGTTTAATATTCTCTCTTACCTTGTTTTCTCCTAGTGTGCTTGAACAATCTTGCAAGAAACTCGTGACTTGATTCTATTAATGTAATCCGTGGATAACATAAAATGTTCCTCAATATGAAAATTATAATCATGTGTCAGTCAAACTTTTAGTACGACGATAATTTCACGTAAGAATGATCCTGAATATGACCCATTGTGTATAAGGAAATTTAATAAGGGGATAAGACATCAACGCAACCATGGACTAATCCTATAAACATACCAAGGAACACCCTCCTAGATGAAAGGTCCCATATTTTCACAATACAAAGAAAAAAGTATTTGGTCTAGGAATTAATTCGTGCGGGTGGACAAGAGATGGCGCAACGAACGGAGCGTCCCACAGTTCCGTGTATCCACACATGTGTTGCAAACCCCTGTCATCGCGTATCGTTCGTAGTATAGGGCAGTGGATTAAAGCGTCAACAACACCAGTTTGTAGTTAAGTGAACATGGCGCAATTTGTGCCTGATAAAGTGTTTTTGCGGGTGTCCTGCTGCATTACTTTAACATGCAGAAAAGTGCGACTGAAAGTCATCGTATTTTGGTGGAAGTGTATGGTGACCATGCTCTAGCTGAGCGAACGTGTCAGAAGTGGTTTGCACGGTTTAGAAGTGGTGATTTCGGCTTGGCAGACCAAGAGCGAGCTGGACAGCCAAAAAAATTTCAAGACGAAGAATTGACAGCATTGCTCGAGCAGGATTCGTGTCAAACGCAGGAACAACTTGCAGCAGCATTAGGCGTTGATCAAACAACAGTCTCCAAACGCTTGAAAGCCATGGGAATGATTCAAAAGATGTCACATTGGGTTCCACATGAATTGAAAGACAGAGACGTTGAAAGACGAAAAACCATTTGCGAATTGCTGCTTCAACGACAGAGCAGAAAGGGGTTTCTGCATCGAATTATTACGGGTGATGAGAAGTGGATCCATTACGAGAACCCTAAACGAAAAAAGGCCTGGGTGAAACCAGGTGAACCAGGTCCATCACAACCAAAACGAGATATTCACTGTGCAAAGGTTATGATGTGCATATGGTGGGATATGAAAGGTGTGGTGTACTATGAGCTGCTGCAACCGGGTGAAACTATGAATGGAGAACGTTATCGACGACAATTAATGCGTTTGAAGCAAGCTCTGGCCAGAACACGACCAGAATGGAAGAACAAACATGATAAACTTATTGTTCAACATGATAACGCTCGCCCACATGTCGCAAAACCGGTCAAAACCTATTTAGAAAATGTCGGATGGGAAGTTTTAACCCACCCGCCGTATTCACCAGACGTTGCTCCTTCGGACTACTACTTGTTCGATTGCATGAACAACGATTTGATTGGACAGCAGTTTACTTCTTCAGAAGATATCGAAACATGGGTCTCTGACTGGATCGCTTCCAAGGATGAGGACTTCTTTCGCCACGGAATCCGTACATTGCCTGACAGATGGGCGAAAGTGGTGGCTAGCGATGGACAATATTTTTCTTAAGGTATTTATGTATTTTGTGTTTGTACTACAGCTTCAATGTGTGCGTACCAACCGCACGAATTAATTCCTAGACCAAATACAAATTTCTAAAACCTCAAGAATAATCCATATAACGCAAAATTATAATCCACTCAGAACCGGCCTAAGACCTAGCGAGTGTATATGGGTTATTAGGGTTTCTATATTACAGGTAGAAGCATGTATTTTAATCCCGCAGCTGCTCACCCAGACTGTTTTTAGAATTTTCTTTCTGTCACACGGTAAACGTCGAGATAGAACCTTTAAATATAAGACTCACGAAAAATGACACAAATTAAAATATTTTGGATTAAAAGCACATAACTCGAAATTTATTTTATTTTTATTTTTATTTATTTATTAGATCTTATCCTACACAAACAAATTTAAGTGCATCATAGCTAAATGTGTCAACTGTTAAGAACTGACCATTAGTTGCTCAGGTCCTTCGTAGGTTTGTTGGTGTATTTTGGTTGCTTCTTATTGGGTCCAATACTTTTGGGAAATCCCGAATATTTGAATACAAACTTCAATACATTAAATCTGTGATTAAGGAATCCTAAGGTTACATATTTTATTAATGCTGTGGACACTTCCTGTTGGATATAAATTATTTCCAATTTCAAAAATATACTGCATGTCCAAGAAGTCTTACCTCATTATAAAAATTAATAATTTTTGTTAGATTAATGATAGAAATGTAAAAGTTGTGTCAAATTGTGGGGAAACTAATCAGGTTTGCTTAGTATAAAGTCCCGTTGATATGATATCAGTCGCAATCAAGTAACATTTAGGAAACCGAACGTGTGCTACAACCGAAGATGTGGAAAAAGCTCAGCGTGTACTCTGATTACCCGAGACACGTCTTCGAAAACTGAAGAGGAGCTTTCAATCATAAGAAATGATGCCACTCAACGTGAAAAGTATTTGATCACAGTATTAAAAGTTCAAGAGTACAGGATCCGTAATATTATGACACCATAATTCATATTCAAAACTTTACACATACTAAACTTAATTAATGATTCACTGATATTTTATTATTCAGCATACGCAATAAATAAATGTGCACAACCTTAAATATTAGAAGTATTACTCTAATTGAAACCCTAACACAGAATGTTACTAACATATTAGTAATAAGTGTATATTGTTTGCATATTTACTAAGATTATAAATCAAAATACACAATATTAGGAAATGAACAGTGATGAAAAGTGAATACAAGCAGTTATCTCCGTTTCGAATAGCTTTATTGAAGCCAAAACAGAATAAATTGGCTGTAAATGTAAGATGCAATTATACATTCCAAATTGCAGTAATGTTGATGAAGAGAAAGAAATAGAAGGATATCTGCAAAGTTTCCCGAGAAAATATTACGTTTCATGATTATTTACGGATACTGATGGCAACACAGTCGATGGCGCAAGACAAAAATCCATGCAAAGACACTGCTTTGTTTGTAAAGCATATTTTGAAATATTCATGTTGTTTGCAATAATAAGAGCTGAAATAGTTTTTTCATGAACTAATCTCAATTAATGTACAATGCGCGATTCAAGTCTTTTGAGTTTCATATTCGTGTCTTGCGTCCTTAGTTCGTTATATATATATATATATATATATATATATATATATATATATATATATATATATATATATATATATATATATATATATATATACGGTGTTAATGAACTATACCGACAAACTGTAAGAGCTGATTCCTCACATCATAATAAGAGAATAATTTCATATGGACCTATGGTGAAAAGTGCATAGTTTCAGAGCTCGGACTGTCCAAAGCCAAATTTCAACAGGCCCTATTTCGAATTCCATAAACTGTGGATGGTGGTCCTTATCAGCGTAAAGGAAGCCACACACACACAATCCAAAAGTGTATATTTCGTCACTTTTCAATAGGTGTACAGGGTATTTCCTAAGGGGTGAAATTCTCCGATATGCTCTCAATAGAGTTTTCGGATATACCCTGATTTCAAGAAGGGTCTAAAGTATGCAGGAGGTTAAGCCTTGACAACAATGGACATCCAATGTTTCGGAGGGAAGTTGGAAGTGTTAGGAACCGGCAGCTCCATGATTTTTGTTTGGAATAACGTGTGATACGATGTATTTCGTCACGGTATATTTCACGTTTACTTCATTTTTAAGCGTGAAAGAAAACATTACAGCATGCATTTTCCCGAGTACGAGAGACCATGCTGCTAACGATTCTTAACACTTCCGAAATCGCGCCAAAAGATTCAATGTTCACTGTTATTAAGGCTTATCGTTTGCCTACTTTGGCATCATATCATAAAGTCAGATCATATCTCAAAATACGGTTGATGGCATGTCTGGGTATTTCACCCTGCACGGAATACTCTGTACACCCATTGAACATTAATGAAATATGCATTTTTGGATTGGGTATGCGTGACTTTTTTTACGCTGATAATGACCACCATCCACCATTTTTCGAATTCGAAATAAGGCCTCTTGAAATTTGTTATTTTGGAATTTTGGACAGCCCTAGCTCTGAAACTATGCACTTTTCCCACAAATCCATATGAACTTTTTCTCTTATTTTGATGTAAGGAATCATCTCCTACAGTTTGTCGGTATAGTTCATTAACACCCTGTATATATATATATCCGCTATTATTACAACGAACAATACGTTTCCGAAAATATTCAACAAACTAGTGCCTTGGTACGGGCTTTCATTTGCGTCATCGTCAGTGCTGCCAACCAATATTCGTAAATAGTCAGATAAATGGAATATTCGCTCGCGAAATTTTACAAATATTCCTTTATTCCTCTCTCTTCATCTACGTTAATGCAATATACGGCGAACTGTTCAAAACTCCACTCTACTGGCACTTGTATATGGTATGAATTGCATCATAACAATTATGGCATATTGACTCTCACGCGAAAACCATTATATAAAGAACTCACGTCTACCGGAAATTTTTGTTTAGAATCACTTCTCGCGGTTACATCTTCTGAATCAATCTTATTGTAACGATGAAGGATAAACTTTTGACCCAAAGATTGAAGAATGAGAGTCTCAGAATATGCTGACGTTCACAGATCTCATACTTTTCTTATAATGGAGAGTGAAATGGATTAATTCGAAGAATGCTGGAACTCACATGAGCTATATGGTTAGCACATACGCCTTCCGTGCGGGACTATCGGGTCCGATTTCTAATGGGACCTCATATTGTTCGGATTTCAAGTTGAATTGTAGATCGACGACTCACATCATTTCAATACTGAAGAAGGATGTTAAATTCTAAGTCTACAAACAAACCCAGATTACTAGAATTTCCCTCTATTTCTTAGTTTTCAATTTTATTCTTACCAGGAATTTTTCTGCCCTTAAACTCTGTTTATTCTTAAAAGATCGCATCTGTCACTACATTTTATCATAAAAAGCAAGCACATCTGTGCAAATACAAAAAACTAAGAGCACTTTTTCCAAAAAGTAAATATACACTTAACAACATCTAACATTTTCTCCTCATATTTCGTTTATTATATAATACAACGATATTGTATATCTATGCGATAAATTACTTCCATTTTCGTATCTTGATTTTGGGCAACGGTGCGTAAAGTACACAATCTGTTGAGTAGAAGAAGAAGAAAGAGATAATATGTTGTTGATTCTAAATATAAAGAAGAGTTAAAGGTAGTAGCTGAAAATCTATGTTGGTTTTAAATGTATAAAATTGTACTCTTAGTTACTGTAATAGCAAATAATTGTTTAAAGGTTGCTATGACGACCGAAAAAGATTATTATTAATGAAGTTGTGAAAGAATAATAAAAGGTAATAGAGATATAAGTGACGTGTCTGATTTAAAGTAAATTGATCGTGTTGACATGAACTGTGGGCTAAATGTAACGTGAAAAAATAATAAGTTAATATTCGTTACATTTTAGATGGTGGTTCCTATATACGTTACATTTTAGATGGCGGTTTACCGACCAGGTCTTTGAGATTAGTTTGAAATATAGTAAAGCAGTCTCAGCATAGTAATCAACACGGAGTATACTTTACTCAGAAGTGGGAAAAGAATTTATAGAAACATAAAAATGAGTGTTTCTGGAAATGAAAATATGCATGAAGAGGTGGTGATGTAGAGCTACCAGATACGAATTCATCAAAGAACGTGGCTGATCTTATAAGACAGCTTGGTTAGCAAATATCGCAGCAACAGCAAAAAATGGATACCCAGCTAGAGCAAATGTCCCACCAAATAACTCAATCCATAACACATCAACTGACACAACAGGCGGATGCTAAGTTTGAGCAAATAAACCAAACAAACAGATCATAAGATGGAACAGATTTTACATCGATTTACTGATGTACAGAATTCTGTAGAAGTTGTAGAAACTGTACTTAATGAGCATACTAGTCAGATCAGGGAATTGCAAAAAGAAGTAAATGCGATCAAAGAGAAATTTAATACTCCAAATAGTGATCGAGTTCCGGCTGTCAACGTTGAACCTATTACATATGAATCCAAAGCACTAGTGGAAATAGTAATTCATCAGAAGGATATTCAGAACAAGACGATAGTGAAGCTACTATAGAGAGAAATGGGAAAAGAAATCATCCATCTCAGCGCCGGAAACACATTCCCATAAATCCCAAGCATTGTACAGATTACAGTAAAGGTAATCATGTTCGATTCAGTGAAATTAGATCACTAACAAAATTTAGTGGAAAGACAGATAACATCTCGGCCAGTACATTCCTAGAAAAATTCGAGGAAGAATGTGATCTAATTGTAGAAGACCAATCTAAATTTTTGAAAATTCTGCCTCATGTTTTATTACCACCGTGTTCCGTATGGTTTAAAGCAGTCAGAAGTAATTTACGTAATTATTTAGATTTTAAAAATGCCTTACTTTCCAACTTTGAAAATGATTTCATGTTGGCCAATAGAGACGCCTTAGTTCGAAATAGACATTATAACCCGAAATTGGATAAGAGTCTCGCTGATTTTGTAATATCCGTATATAATGAATTGAAGTAAATTGATCCATACCAACAGGAATCAAGAGTAATAGCATCAATCCGAATCTTGTTACCTTTTAAGTTGCAACAAATATTAATTTCTGCACAATGCGTTAATTTCAATCACCTTATTATGATAGTGCAAAATTTTGAAAGTCAATCAATGTTACAAGCTAATAGTAATCGAAATCAAGCCTATGCTAATCGTAATCAAGTTAGTTATGTACCGGTTCGCAACATCAATATCAGAGAAGAAGGTGTTCTTAATGCGAAGAATAATAATAGATTCTATTGTAATGAGAATAGAACTGAACCCAATGTTACCGGTAATAGAACCGAATCTAATTTTAGGAGAAACAGGAACAATAATCGTAATACATTTAGGAACCAAGCGAATAATAAATTTAATTTTACACGAAATGGATTTCGTAAGATTTATAGGTGCCAGAAATTCTCAAAATAGAAATTCGAATACAGTTGAAGTACATAATAGGCAGGACCGTACGCAAGATTGTGGCGTACAATGCAACTTAACTGAACCCTTTCGCAATGTAACTTAAGCTAATGTTGTGGCGTCCGAGAAAACATATTCAATTAATTCTTGTTTATTTTCACATTGAATACAATTATGATTTCATTTGTTATTTGTACTTTGTTTGAATTCTATACAGATTAATTCTTTGCGTCATCCTAAGAAAGTAAATTAATAAAGTTAGTTAAAGACATTAGTTCCTTCAGAAGTTTTATCCAAGATTAACATAGATAACATCGAGTTTTCAGATTGATTCTTAATATGATAATTTCTTTACTTGTATTAATCCTTGTTATGATATTGATTATTTTGTTTCATTTTGAATATTGTTATAATTTCTTTGTAATTCGTACTGCTTCTGAATTCTATGCTATTTACATCTATGCATCGATACAAATATTGTTTATCAAAGCTATGTTAATTAAGCCCAAATGGAAGAAATAAGTTATATAGTATGTCAGCATATACTGAGTTGATTTGTCAATGAGCTCCCATAATATGATTTAAAGAATCTATTTTAGGACCTAAATAATTAATAAATTGATCATATTTTTTGAATTAGTCCTCTTCATCGATAATTTTATAATTAAAATGGAATTAATTGTTACATAAATATAAGAATGAGATAAAATTAAATTAATATTCATGTATTGTAATTTATATATATACGAGGGCTATTCGGAAAGTAATGTAACCTTATATATAAAGATAGGTAAAACGGTCCGGGATTCTTTCTTAAATTGTAACCAATTCAAAAGGTCATCGTCGGGAGCAATATATACGATATTGTATATCTATGCGACAAATTATTTCCATTTTCGTATCTTGATTTTGGGCAACGGTGCGTAAAAGTACACAATCTGTTGAGTAGAAGAAGAAGAAAGAGATAATATGTTGTTGATTCTAAATATAAAGAAGAGTTAATCGTAGTAGCTGAAAATCTATGTTGGTTTTAAATGTATAAAATTGTACTCTTAGTTAGCGTGATAGCAAATAATTGTTTAAAGATTGCTATGACGACCGAAAATGATTATTATTAATGAAGTTGTGAAAGAATAATAAAAGGTAATAGAGATATAAAAGACGTATCTGATTTAAAGTAAATTGATCGTGTTGACATATAGTTAAAATTATACGAACTGTGGGTTAAATGTAACGTGAAAAAATAATAAGTTAATAATCGTCACATTTTAGATGGTGGTTCCTATATACGTTACAATAACAATGTACGAAAAAGATTTTACGGAAACTTCCATAAAAAGTGTTATCTTCGAATGTATGAACTATCTTCAATTATGAAAAAGAAATGGGTTAAATCACAAAAAAATATTGTAATTTTCTTTTTAAGTTATTTTCGTTCATTTCTTTTTCGATTTATCATGTAGAAACAAGCATTAAAGGTTCGATTTTTTTATTGTCTTTTTTGCTATTCAGCACCTAAATATTAGTAAATATGTCTCTGTTAGATAACGTGTGTAGAATAGTGTAGATGAATAGTAATTGGAACGACAAGGTAATCAATAAACGGACGATAGAACATCACTATACATATATATATATCCATTTATCTATCTATATTTTTATATATATATATATATATATATATATATACCCAAACGGTGTACCAAGTCGTGATTACTCAGCTCATGGACGTCTCCATATGCCTACAATCAAACTCGTGACTGAGCTCTTCATTCATTCATGATGACATGGACTTCCTTACTGCAAAGTATTTAAGGTTTATCGGATGAAAGTTGTAGAGTAAGCAACTCTATAATGTAGAGCTTATCTTTTGGTACTTTCATATCATATATAATGCAGCTTAAAAGCGCAAGTTTGTGTACAATGGGGTGATTATTACATGCTTTGAAGAGGTCTGCAGTTTCATATCCACAAAAAAGTGGCACTGTGAAGAACCTAAAATACTAAATATTTGTACGACATGACTTGTTTTGTAAATTTTGTTAGACATGTTTTAGACCTCAACAACATTTGGGATTTTTACTTTTAAAGGAAGGTCTCTCGCCAATCACCTGGGAAGATTGAAGATTGTTGAACTGTTCCAGTGACATCGTATGAACCTTGCTCTTCTTCTCTTTCTTCTTTCCTTTCTTTTCGTCCTCTGTTTCCTTCTTCATTTGCTCATAGAAGTCTTTCTTCTCTTCGTATTCCAACTTGGACAGAAGGATTGCCTGATGTAAATCCTGTTCATAGGTGTCTGCAACAAACTGCAAGACATCATTTAATCACCACTGAACGATAGATTACCTTGCAAAACAACAATATCTAAAGTGTATGCTATACCTAGTCTGGCCATAAATACTGTTAAAAAGGCAAAAGAGAAAACCAGCAATATGGCGAAGAGTAATTTCATGTGCAGAAAGGATGTGAACTATATATGGTCTGACAACTGTTTGCACCAATCAAACTTCAAAATGCACGCCGTTAGTGAGCACTCAGGCTACGAGTCTAGCGAACCACTCGTCTATTGCAGAACGCACAGTCTCAAGAGAAAATGTTGACACTACTGTCAGTAAAATCTTGTAAATTGTGGAGTAACTGTAAAACTGCTTCAAACTTAAAGTTGTATAATGACTTTTCTTGCAGGCAATACTTCTACCACTACCGACAGTTTGTTATCCAGAGGATTAAGGGCAGAACTGAAAGAGCCAGTCATCAATGAATATAAAGTCAAGAACATTGTGCTCCACGCACTTCTTGGTTGATTTCTATTTGCGGTAGGAGCGGGATCTTGCTGGAAAGTCCACTGGGGCCTTCTGACTGGGTGGTGATGAATTCCTTCACTACAAGCTCCAACAGTGTTTTGATACACCTAAGCACCTTCGGCTTTTACGACTTCTTCACAAAAATGAAGATGTGAGGTGCCAGTATAACTCACTTCCCACCACACCATGACTGAAGCGAGATGATGACCTCTCTGGACTTCGGAACCTTGTTCCTATCTTTCCGAGATAATTAGGTAGGAACAAGGTTCCGACCGTTTTGGCAACTGAACTCTCTTAGACGTGAAACAGTTTCTCACTGGTAAAGAGAATCTATCTCCGTCCACTGTTCACACACCACTGAAGGAGGCGTTCACATTTACTTTACTTCACCTCTGCACCTTCAGACGCGACGTCTGACTGTGTCCCGGTAAGCTCGAAGACCATGATTATCTCTAAGTACGGACAACGTTTGCCTGGAGATGTTTATATCACGGGCATCATTGCCTACTTTCGTACGGGATCTCTCCTCACACGTTTCGCCACTTCTTGAACAGTTTCTCGAGTTCTTGTACTCCGTGAACGGGCTTCTTTCGGAAGATTCTGAAAGGATTCAGTATCAGGAAACCACTGAATTGTGAGGTACAGAAACATACGAATGATTTTCTTTATTTTTTTAAGCATGTTGGAAATCGTACTTATTCGCTGGTTTTCCACGTCTGTGTAGGGATTTCACAGCTATTCGGTTTTCGTAATCACCCCATTCCATTTTGCCGGTACACCTTGTGCGTCTCCCTTTCTACAACAACACTCACCAGCAGTCGTTGCACATTCACTGAAAGGATCATTCATTCTCCTCTCATTAGATAGTGTTGAGTTTCTGGAACTTTCTAACAGTATTTATGACCATACTAGCTATCAATCAAATACAACTGAATATTCACTTTGTTTTAAAAATGCGTTAAGAATGCGCCCGTAAAATAATTCTATGCACATAACTTTGAATAAAGTCTCGAAAGTAATCAGAAGATATGTCTTAAATTGGTTTTCAGAACTCTACCTAAAATAGAAGAACATGTTCAGTTTTTTTAAACATTACATATATGATTTTTCTTTAACATTAGGATATCTATATGCAACCATAAAATATATTTTCATATGCAGTAGCTTTCTACATTTTAGAAAGCAGTTGTTAATTTACATCATGTCCAAACTGATTACGAGAACGTATTTCTATTCTCATAATGTTTGGTTTTTGCGTTGTTTTCAATTTATGAAGTGATCTAATATATACTAAATTTCAGGCACCTGAGTTATTTGTGTACAATTTTCTCTACATATAAACAATTGCGTAACATCTACAGATGGTTATCAAAATAATGAAAACACTCGTAGAAAACGCAATTTGCCAGATTAATGCAGCCTGGGACCATTATTGGTGTCCATAACAGCCCTGTTTCGTCGTAGAATTGACGAATGTAAGTCATGAATGGTTTCTAGACGAATATTGCACCATTCCTCGTGTACTGAATAACCCAATTACCTCAGTGAGAATGAAGGAACATGTCTGCTACGAAGTTTGAGTTCCAAGTAGAGGTGCAAAAAAGCCGGCTTTTTGGGGAAAAAACGAGAATTTTGGAAATTTTGGCTTTTTTCATGATTTTTCTGTTTAAATAGCTTTTTTATAGTATACTCAACAGTTAAATAAGATTCCATAATCTAAATGCCATATTTCGCTCTGGAAATCACCATCATGATGGATGGAGCACGTGGTTTATGAATTAAAGTAAACATAAAGTACGTAATATTTGAGGGCAATTTACACGCTATTTAACTTTATTTTAACTTCTGAATTATCGACATTTTTTTCTTCTCTAGATCATTTGTCTTTAGTCATCCGTGTTTCACTTCTTAGAGCTTAGTACTCTAGCTTCTAGCACATTAATATTAAACTCATGTGTTTCAATATATCCATCAGAGCGTAGATTTTTCAATATATCTGTCAGAGCGTACTTCCACATTTCCGTTATACTGCAGCTGTGCAATGATTTAACAATAATCTTTCGGACACAACCTTGAATACCATTTGATAGAAATAATCAGTAAAATATTTGGGAGGAGTTTTTTCTAAATAATGTTTGGTTTTTCTAAAACTTCCTAACTTTTATTTAAGAGGAGCCTAAGTTTATGAGTACAGGCATAACAAATACTTCGTTTTGTTTGTATATTCAGCTATAATCTTCCAGATACAACCTTGAGGACCATTTTATACTGATAATCAGTGGCCGCTTTAGAAAAGTATTTTGGGAGGGGCTTTTCTTATTAATGCTTAGTTTTTCTAAAAATTCCTAATTTTTTATTTGAGGACAGCTTGAAGTTTATTTTATTTTATTTTATTTATTGAACAAATTCCCAGATACAGCATAATTGTGCCATTTTACACAGGAAAATGTCAACAAGCGGGAAAAAAAAAAGAAAAAGAATTTAAAAACTAAACAACAACAGTAACATCAATAATATTAACAAAGAGTGCACAAGTAATATTATTTAGCCAGCACGCGTTTTATTGCTCTTTCAAACACCGGGTAGCTCGAAAAAATGTCCACCTCACTTGTTAGATTATTATAATAGTTGGGTACTCGGTGAAAAAGAGACGTCTGTATAATTGTCAACCTAGGGCGTACAAGATGGAATAGGTGGGTATTCCGGGTTTTGCGGGAAGGGACATGTAAGTATAGTTGTTGAATTAGAGTTTCTGATCTTAGGTTCCCATTTACAATCTTATGAAGAAACTTCAAATCAGAGTTATTTCTGCGTACTTCCGGCGTCTGGATATTAAGATATCGCAAAATTTCCTTCTTAGGTAATATTCGAAGTGCGGGAACACGAAAACGTACTATTGCAATAAAGAAATTGAGAACAGACTCAAGTCTAGAGAGATGTGTAGGTGCGGCCATGGCCCATATGGGAGAGCAGTATTCGATCTTGAGTGCTATTAGAGTTTTATAGAATATTGTTAATGATGCCACAGTACGTAGTTCACTGAATCGGTAAAGAAGCCCCAGCATACGCATTGATTTCTTAACTATTGAGGAGATGTGGTCAGAGAACGAGAGTTTCGAATCAAAGATGACACCAAGATCATTATGACTGGCAGAATGTGTTATTGGGGAATCGTTAATATGGTATTTGGAGGGAACAGGAGACTTTTTCAGAGTAATAGTAATACCGTCACATTTCTTACTGTTAAGTTTCAATTGCCACATTTCACACGTCTACAAGATAATTTATGTCTTCCTGTAGGGCAATTGTGTCATGGAAACATGATATTTCTCTATATAATTTGCAATCGTCAGCAAAAAGCAAAAGGCCACTAGAATTAACTGATAGGTGAGAGTAGAGATCGTCCATATACAGGACAAATAGCAGGAGCCCTAGTACGCTTCCCTGAGGCACCCCCGAGATCACAGGTTGGGGGTTAGAAGTCGCCCCTGAAATAACAACTTTCTGTTTACGGCCGTTTAGATAGCTGGTGATTAAAGAGAGAAATTTACCATGTACATTAAACCTATTAGAAAGCTTGTGGAGAAGAAGAATGTGACTGACAGAATCAAAGGCCTTTGAGAGATCAAAATAAATGACATCTAATTGAGTATTGTTATCTATACATTGAATCGCACAGGAAAGAAGAGTACTTAAGTTTGTGAGACTTGAGCTTTTCGGTAGAAAGCCATGCTGAAAGGTGTGAATGTAAGGCGACGTGAATTTGAGAAGCCTGTCTTTGATTATTTTTTCGCAGATAATAGATAATACAGAAAGAAGAGATATTGGCCTATAGGAGGATACTTGATCTTTAAGTCCTGATTTATATATTGGGGTCACATGAGCTAGTTTCCAGCTGGTGGGATAATATCCTTCTCTGAAGCATCTATTGAATAGGATGGATAAAGGAACTGAAATAGCTGAAGCAGTTTTGTTAAGATAGAGAGAGTCAATGTTGTCGGGCCCAAGAGATTTATGTGGAGGAAAGCGACTGCAAGAGAACCAAAACCTCACCCGGGGTGGTAGAGAGGTCTGATAAGGTGTTAGTACAAATGGGGAGGAGAGGGGGAAGATGGGTTGTAGGGGGAAAGGCGGTAAATGTTTTACAGAAGTAGTTATTAAAAAGGTCGGGTCTCTGACCATCACTAGCTTCAAAATTCTCGTCATGAACTGTTGCTGGTATGCCGGGAGATTTCAATCGAGATTTAATTACAGTCCAAAATAGTTTAGGGTTGCTAACAGTAAATCACCAATTGAGTCCATGTATTCAAAGTACTTACGTCGCTGTACCTTCTTCGTAAAGCTTCTAATTTTAGCGAATTGTTTGTATGTGTAGTCACTCGGATGTGACTTCCATAGATTCCAGGCAACTTTTTTGTTTTTAAGAAGATCACGCAGCTCATTGTGGAACCAGACCGGAAACTTCTTCGATTTTGATATTTTTATAGGGACAAAATCCTTTATAGTTGAGTGGACAACAGATGTGAATAGGTCCACCGCCTCGTCGACAGATCCTGCCTCCAACAAACACCAAGGAAAGAGTTCAATAGCCCGACAGATGTCATCCCAGGGGGCTTTCTTCCAAAGAAGTTGTGACCTACTTTTAAGGGGCTGGTTTGTAGTACTGGAGGGGAAGAAATTGAATGAAACATATAAGGAATCGTGGTCCGAGAGAAAGAGATTTCTGCATGGAACAATACGACGAGGTTCTAAGTTAGAGAGAACATAATCCAGATTGCTATTTTTGCGGGTATTATGCATATTGTGCTGACCCAGTCCAAGTCCATGAATAAAATTGTCCATGAAATAATTGTCATTTCCGTCTTTAGCGATGCCATGCTTACTGTCCTGCCACGTGATGGAGAGGTTGAAATCACCCAATAGGATGACGTCACCGAGTGATAATGCTTGTAACAGTGAGTCATGGCAAGCTTCTAAGATGTACTGAGGAGTGTTCTTGTGCGGTCTATAGAAGCACCCAATAAACACAGAACTACATTTTGAAATAAACACTTCGATCCAAATAAGTTCACAATTCCGTTCAAAATCCAATCTTCTCTTGCTCTTCCACTTATTATTTATACAAATCATCACTCCACCTCCACGAGTTATGCGGTCTTTAAGAAAAATGGAGAAATTATTTGAGAAAATAAGTTCACTGTCGTTCACAGATTCATTGAGCCACGATTTAGTCACTGCACGGCAATCCAGTTTCATTATCTCGCCTAGGTTGATTGAGCATTCGAGTAATTTGTTTTTAATACTATGAACATTCTGGTAATAAATATTAAAAGTACTGGTGGAGTCTGGACCAGGGTTTATGTGAATATCACCACAAAGCAAGAGAAGATAAAAGAAAATGAGGTACTTTTTTTTTTGTGTGTGTGTGTGTGTGTTTGAATCATACCTTGTCACACAGTCACTGGTAGTTCCTCTGTCACTTTCAGTAGAAGCTAAGAAAGCACATGGCGGTCTCCTTAGGCGGTCTTATGAGTAAAGGCAAAACTAATATTTAGTTTGTTTTAGAAATTTCGTAATTTCGGGGTAGAGGCTTCAATACGAAAGACATCCCCACCCTAACACTCTTCGCAAATCCATCACTGCTAGTAATTAGTAATAACAAAGATTTAAAAACGATTAGCAAGGAAATCGGCCAGGACTCACAGTACACGCACTATCTTTACATTCATAAATGAAATTAAGAAAAACTTTTGTCAAAATGGTCGAATGCGGGGTTGAATCCCGGACTTCACGATAGAAGCGCGAAAGCTAACCACTCACTCATGTTTGTTGTGCAGTTGTGCTTAACTTAAATGTATTCTCTCTCTCTCTTTCTCTATGACCACAAAAGCTCTCCATTGACTTCTGTCCTTATCCAATTCAATCCAGTTTCTACTCTGTATTCCTATTTCTGCTAGATCCATCTTAATATTGTCCTCCCATCTGGGCCTAGGTTTTCCTAATGGACGTTTCCTGATTGGATTTCCAGTTAAAACTTTGAAAGTGTTCCTACTTTCTTCCATTCTGGCTACATGACCTGCCCACTTGAGCCTCCTAGACTTGACGACTCTAAGATGTTTGGTAAACCGTATAAATTATGTAGTTCCTCCTTATGAAGTTTCCACCATTCCCTACTCCCGTTCCTCTTGGATCCAAATATTCGTCTCAGAATTTTATTCTCAAATAATTTCAGTCTGCGTTCTTCCCTCAACGTAAGCGACCATGTTTCACAGTCATAAAGCATAACAGGCATGATTATCATTTAAAAGAAAGAAAAAAAAAAGCTTTAAATTCCTTGACAGAATTCGCGACGAAAAAATATTTTGAACTGAATAATAACAAGAATTTCCTGATTTCAGTCGACTTTAATTTCTTTGTGGGTATGATTTTGGTCTGGTAATACTGATTCAAGATATTTGAAAGTATCCACTGTGTCGAAATTATTAATTGATATTTTAACGCATTCATAATTTGCCGTATTACATCCTTGTGAACTTCCTTGAATTTAGATTTCTCTGCATTTACTCATGTCCCTGCAAGCGTTTAATAAGGCCTATGCATTTCTTTCGATTGTTCTCCTATCAGATTTACATCATCAGCATACACCATAACCTGGTGAACACCATTCAATTCTAGGCCCTGGTTGCTATCTTTGATTTTTCTTATAGCGTACTCTGGAACAAAGCTGAATAATAACGGCGATAACGCATATCCTTGTTTCAGGCCAATCTCGACGTGGGAGCTCGCATTTTTCTACTCGGACTTTACTCTGGGATTCATTTAAACACTTAATAAATCTAGCTTTTTCGGTATTCCAAATTCTGTAAGAATGTTATGCAATGTTTCACTCCTAACCGAGTTGTAAGCCTTTCTAAAATAAATAAACAGTTAATGTACTGAGTAATATATTCCCATTTCTTTTCGAGTATTTGTCGAATGATAAATATCTGATCGATTTCGACTAAATCCATACTGATAATCTCCAATAATTTCATCTGTTTATGGGTTCAATCTTATTAATAGAATGTTAAGAGAAATGTCTCGATAATTATTACAACCAATTTTGTCGTCTTTCTTGTGAATTGGAACAGTGATTGATTTTTCCACTCTTTTTAAATGTATTCCATAGTTTTTCTTTTTTGTAAAAAAAAAATAAATAAATAAAATAAAACAAAATAATTCGTAACGATATGTTGAATTTTCTTGTTAAAAAAACAGAAACCTTCAGGACTGGGTACACCGTGATGGTGGTTATATATTCTACAGCCTAGGAAACCATACGCTCAGATGAACCGTCTATTACGTATATGATTCATAAACAGAAAATTCGATACTTTCCCGATTTCTGAACAAGCTTAAGGAACAGTCAGTGCATTACAGAATTTGGAGCTTTACCGATTTTGCAGATCCGAAGCACCTGATAGGTGGTAAGAGATTATTATGTATGTGATCAATCAGTGAAAAATTTATTCATACAATGTATATGAAAGTTAAACTTAACTGAAAAATTTCAAGAATGTACAGAACCACCCGAAATGAAGCTCTAGATGCGGAGATTTCTCTCATGTTTTTCTTTATTTTGCTTCAAAAAGAGGGTGTATGATATTTTGAAGTAAAAATACTACATACAATTTTGCTAGTTATTTGTGTATCATTTTTTAAAGTACTTATTATATATAAAATGTTAAAATATTATTACATATATTGGTTAATCCTTTGGAATTCATAATGTAAATATGTTAAGAATATTAAAAAATCTTTTTGAAATTCATGGTTTATTTTCGAGGTTTCATATTATTATCTGCATCAACCACTAATTAAATGAGTTCTTTTGTTGTAAAGAAGCGAAACAAAGCCTGCTTTATCAGTTTAAAGCAAAATTTTCAATAAAACCCAAAATTTCCCAAGCAAAAACGCAAAGCAGAAAAAACTATTTTTTTTAAAAAAAGCCGGTTTTTTCCGAGCCCTTGCATCTCTAGTTCCAAGGCTGATCACAGTTACTCAATAATGATGGCGATTGAAAGTACCAAGGAAGGTGTTGTAGCTCATTCCTATGTTCATGAAACCACGCATCAATAGCTCCAGCAATGTGAACTGGTGCACAATCACTTTACAAAATTGTTTCATTGGCCAGAAATATTTGGCGAATAGGATTCACATGGTCAGCTAAAATGTCCACATAATCAACGGTAATATGCGTTCAGTAAACGTAATCACAGGATCTATGGAATATCAAGAAACTGCGACCTACAGCACAGGAAACTGCCTCTGAGTTTCATAGTAGAGAAGAGAGTTCGAAGAATAACCTTACTAGGCTTTGGCCATACATAAACACGGAATGTTCTTGGGAATAAGGTGAAAGAGGACTCATAGGGTTATATTGCCCACTTCCAATCATAACTTGAGTCCACTTTGTATGATTTCGGCAACATTTTCATCGCACTAAAGCGTTGAAAACGACTGTATTAGGTAGTGAGCTGTTCTACCATGCTCATAAGCCCGTATCGGTTGCTGAATGCGAAGATCACCTCGACAGTTAAATTTACACCGTTCTCTGCGGTTTTACTTTGTTGACACCAATCTTTATACACTTCCACGACGAGTGGTGAAATGTGTTATTGTGCAACGACATATTAAAACTTCTGGAATCTTCGACATAGCTCAAACACTGATAAATCTTAGCCTTTCTCACCACCACGCGCGAGGTCTTACTACTAACTGGTTATCTAGACCCGTTGCTACGCAGTACCAGAATGCGTGCTGCACCATGTAACTCACGTGGCAATAAGACTGAATGCCAATTTCAATGTTTCCCACTTTTCATCGAAAAAGCATGATAATAGCTGATAATTTTTTCTTTAAATTATTTTCATGAGAAGTGTCATCATGTTACACTACAGATATTTGTACCGATTCTTTAAAATTGTTATTATAATTTTTAAGTATTTACATATTTATCAATACTATTGCAGAAGAATTTACTAAGCTTGTTCCACGTTTTCTACATTTTCACTTTTGGTTCTCATACTATATATATATCTTGGTTCATACTAAGACGACACTCGTTTAGTTACTTTCTCTATCTCCTCTCCTTAAGGGCCATGGACTCTTTTGGAGCAAAATGATTTGCGTTTCCGCCTCTGGTGTGAGTTCAGTTCCCAGCCGAGGCTTATGTTTTCGGATCCCGCCAACCAAACAAGACAACATTCAATATGGCAACTAGTGTTGAAAAGATTATTACACTTCAAACTAACATTCCATTCCATATGTATGTTCTACTATAATACTAAACACAAATTTAAACAAGTATACGTAACTTCATCTGTTACTGCCAGGGTTTGAAAAAACCCGGTTTTTTTTTAAAAAGCCCAACCCACCTGGGCCCATGTGGGTTTTTTCGGGTATTTTCGGGTTTAATCGGGTTTTTTCGGGTTTAATTGGGTTTTTTCGAAATATTTCAATGTCTTTGGGGTGAAAGTGTTAAAATAAGATTTATATTTCAAGATTATCATTGTCACAACTTGCAACAATTTTTTATTCACTGCTGTTTTGAAAAACTGGCCGCCATTTTGAAATTTTACGTTAGATCGCCGCCAAAATATATACAGCTAATTTAGTGTGTCTCGTGCTTATATTCTAAAAATTTCAACTTAAAAGACCGAAAATTGCACTTTGTAGCGTGGATACTCGCTATTTTTTTTAAAGCCACCATTTTGAAATTGTACTTTGGTATGCCGCCAAAATCTATACTGGAAATTTAGTGTGTCTCGTGCTTGTACCCTAAAAATTTAAACTTAAAACATCGAAGGTGGTACCCTGTAGTATGTGTGGTACAGGCAGACGAACGAACAAATGTAGATCGAATCATCTCAGAAGCCTCAGTGACGTTTGCCAAATATGAACCCCAAATATATTAATTTAACAGCGTAAAATAAATGGTTTTATTTGAAGGTCACTTTCGATATTTTGTGCGTTCAATTAGGTGAAATTCCCAAGCATTTGTTGCAAGACGTTTCTTTCCAGAAAATTAATTTAAAACAGTTAACAAAGATATAATTCATATTTTATAAAGTAAATGCTTCAAAATGTCTTAAATGAAATTAAATATGATATCTTCCAGCGTAAAATAAATAGTTGTATTGATGTATTCAGATCCGATGCTTTGTGCGTTCAATTGCGGGGATTTCCCGAGCATTTCTTTCGCGGCGACTTTTTTTTTCCCCCTCGAAAATGCAGCTTTCTTTACTGTACATCGAAACTTCCACTAGTACGGAAGTTTGAATTTAGCACTTGAAGAGTAAGTGTTACGTAGTTTTCGGAACTCTGAGCATTAAGCTTCTTAAATTTGACAATAATTTTTACGCTATTGTTAGTGTTGATTCTAAAGAATGCTTATTTGAAGAGTACCAACAAATAACTGAAATAAACTGTTATTGTTGGAAAATTAAATTTTACTGAAGAATACTTGTGCTACCATCAAAGGTAAGAAATAATACTAATAGTTTTACTAATGCACTACATATTTACTGGTAGTACCGGCACATATGGCTTTAAACTCGTCAAACGTAGGGGAGACCGGGGCACGTTGTCACAGTAGCAATTCTAAAAAAAAGCGAAAACATTAGCGCGCCGGTGCTGCTTTCTTGTTTACTTACTAGATGCCACAAGTAACTGTACTCGTTTGGAGATGCGCGGGAACAACGGTGCTGCGTCAGTTGAACTTTGTCTGTTTTCAGTGCCATTTGTCTGTAGAAGCAAATATTTTTGCGTGTGTTATGTAGGTTACAAATAGAGCTTTATAATGTGCTACTTTGAATGCGCCTAATCTTGTCGTTTGGCATAGATATTTTGTAAAAAGAGTAATGGCGACGCGTGGGACAAGTTGTCACAAATAAGACGGGGCATATTGTCACTGTGACAATGTGCCCAATTGTGTGTTATGTATGATACAAACGATAGGGTTATCTCTGTTTTGCAGACGGTGAGAATATACAAAAGAAAGAGAGAGGAAAGCACCACCAATGGAAGATCTACTAGTTGCAGCAAGAGCTATGAAAAGAAATAACAACCCCATATCAATACGTAGGCCTAAAACTGCTAAAGAATTTCATGTCCACTACAGAACATTGGCAAGATTTTGTGCACGTGTTACAGATGGCGAACTACAGTTCGGCCAATGCTCATTTACATTAGGTTACTCTTCGTAATACTAGGAAGAATTACTAGTATCATACCAAAACAACCTTCGCACATATAATTTGGACTCACTACAAAAGAGGTTCGCGATTTGGCTTACAACTATGCAAAAGCGCTAGGATTGGAATGCCCAGAGTCGTGGAATGAAAAGGCCATTGGTGGCCCAGACTGGTATCCGGTATTTCTGAAAAGACATGGTGCTCTTGCTATAAGAACTCCCCAAGCAAATAGTTTTGCACCTATAAACAATGTCAACGAAGGTCCAAAGAAGATTACGATTCTTTCTCAGAGGACGACGATACATTGTGTTTAGTTTATGGCGATCCATACAGTGCGAGTACATGTAGCAAGAAGTGGGTTCAGTGCATTCGATGTACGGAATCGGCCTACGAAAACTGAGGGAAGCAGAATTTGTTTTAATTGTGTATTAACTGTGACTCTGACGATGACCTCTAGGTATGGTACTTTGTAGAAGCAAAAGGATAAACATTTTCAAACTAGTTTGCGGTGCGTGCTAATAAAACGCAACTAAACTTCGTAATAATATTTACTCCTCTCCTAGCTATACAGTAGTCCTATCAGAGGAATTCTTTGCAATTCATAAACTACAATCAGAAACAACTTAAATGCATTTGGCTAATTTTGTGTAGGTCTATTAGAGACGTAGGCTATGATTTGATAATTTCGTCATTTTGTTATGACCTTTCAGTTTGTAGTTTTGATTCCTTAGCTATGAGTTAGTTCTGTTTTCATGGCAGTTTTGGTTTTCCTACAAAGTTTGATGTAACAATAAATATTTTAGGTTGAGAAAATATAAGCTACAGGTCCTCCTACTTTCTTTCCTATTTAACTAATATAGTTTCACCTTTCATTTAATTATGTTTTGATTCTCTTTCAGACGCTAAGTATTTAATGCTGGTAACATTTATAGTCTTTTTGCATTAGTAATAGTTGCATTAATATCTATCTATTTCTGGAAAGTGCCACAAGAATAACATGTGACAATTTGCTCCATATATTGAGACAACTTACACCGCTTATGGGGTATATTGTCACAACTGTATTGATCATAAACATAGTACATAAGTCCAGTTCAGAGCGAGTTACATTGGAGAGAGAAATGTTATGCAAAAGATAACAAAGACTGTGTATACTAAAAATTATAATTTTCGGCCTTACACGAGCATCACAAGAAAATAAAACGTGAAAATTGTGACAATGTGCCCCGGACTCCCCTATGAGGGATAACGTCCCTCGGCATAGCCGAGTCGGCGAGCACGTTATTTACGGAAAGTATTTTCTAAAATATATAATAAAATTGCATTTTTTTCAAATAGGCTATATGCATAATCAATACATTAATTTGCTATATAATTATCTTAAGCTAAGGTAAGTTTTTTTTTTTTTTTCATTTATTCAGTACATTCAGAGCTTATGTAGAATGTTGTTGTATACCTTAACGTGAAAGCATTTAATTCGCCCGAGGAATGTCCAAAATTTGATAAAAATCACTTTCAATGTGATCAACTTAGTTGTAGCAATAATATATTAATAAAAAGCTCAAAAACCCAGGTGGGTTTTAAGGTGGGTTTTTTCAGGTGGGTCCAACCCGAAAAAACCCACCGGGTTTTTTCGGGCTGGGCCCACTTGAGCAAACCCTGGTTACTGCTCGTAGATCTTTCTTTATTTTCCAGTTATGGCTACTTGTAGTGGTTATGAAAAATTTCTACTACTTTCTGAAGAGACGAAAAATACCCAACTTTCATTTAAGATGGTTTCAAAGAAAATAATAAATTTCATGCTGAAGAGTAAGGAACATTTAGTTATTAACTATCATCACATAGGTCATTACCCTCAGTGAGATTGTCCTAAAATCTCGAAAAAATGTACAAAAAACGCAATTTGTTTTCTAGTATATTACAAAGGGGGCACGGGAGCTCAGTGGTAGAATGCTTACTTCTAGTGCATGGTAAGATCCCTGATCAAGTAAGTCTGTGGTGGACAATATTATGTCCGTGGATTTTCTCGGGATACTCCCGTTTCCTCCCACATTTTCATTCCACTAATTCTTTCATCATCGTTCACTAGCCTTAAACATAGTCTCCCTTAGCCTAAAGGGCATAATCATAAGTCGTTAAGCTGAAAAGTTTCATTTCGTTTCGAGTATATCAACATGAACAGCTATTTTACATCAAAAATGCTTTTACGCTTTTAAATCTATGTGCTAGCTTTCGAATGGTAAAATTCAGGAAAATCAGTAACTTTCTTGTAATTATTTTTAAATATGCTAATGCTTTCGATTTGTATGAATTGTTATCATAATTATGTATACATTACATCTTGCAGTGGGTATCTCACTTAGATAGTTATTAATGGTCTTGTTATACTTCGCTCTACGTATCTTCTGCTCAACTGCTCTGCTGACATTACACTGGCATCTGACTGGAACATTCATCCTTCAAAGCAAAGATAAATCTACCAAATGCATTCTAAATTGTTGATTGTTCGTACCGTAATATATCAGACGTCTGTTTAACATTCTGTCTCAACAGATTTTTCTCCGAAACATCACTCATTTGCACAATACAGAGCTCCCTCGTGAATATATGGTTAGCATACGAGACTTTAGTCCAGAAGACTCGTAGTTTGACTCCCGGTGGGAGCTCATGTGGTTTGAATTCCACATTAATCTGTAGGTCCAAGTCTCATATAGTCTCGGTGGTACAAAGGACGCGAAAATCCAAGCAAACTAACCAACCACCAACTGCACAATACACTCTAATTATCAAATTACTTTGGACGTATCAATGCAACGATGGGCTGTCTCAAAAATTTACATAAAGTTCATATGAATTCATGGAGAAGCACACACAACAAATTCAACCAGTTAAGATCAATTGTTGGTAAATGTAATAGATAACTAAATACACTAGACTGAGGACGAGATGAAAAGTGTGGCTTTTCCCCGGATCCATGACTACTGATTAATTGTTTGCATTACGCAAGGTCGCTACATTAGGAGTTTGCTTAAAATGAACATGCAACGACGCTAACTTATACGTTCAACACCTTGGCCGGATAAATACGAGGATTTGTGAAGTCGTTCCACTGAAATTGACTGAAAGCAATGATAATAATGATAATTACAATACCTACAGCCAGCAATAGCAGAGTTTAATACTCATGAGCTATTCTGTATTGGACCACTTAATATACAGGATGTTTCACGAGGAAGTGGAAATACTTCGCGTGATGATAGTTTGAGTGATTCTAAGGAAAAAAGTTCCCATGAATATAGGTCCGATTCTCAACGGTTTGAAACGACAAGTTGTTAACCATTTTGGACACCTGTCTACAGTAAAGTATTTTTTACTTGGCATTGCCGTTCTGGGAAGTGGTATAGCGCATTGGAAAGGTAAGGGACTGACCTTTCAAGAGGTATAGTATGGTACTCTAATGCACATGATAGGAAAATTATAAAGTGAAATTTTAAAAATTGTCTTGAAAAAGTTTTCCTTTTTTCGATTAATTTGAGAATTGGATAACAACACTGTAGCCAAATCAGACAAAAAAAAAAAAAAAAAAAACTACAGCGTAACTCATTGTATGCTATACATCGATTAAAAGTTTTAAATGTTAGCTTTCATTGTGAACGAGAAAAAAAATATTAACACTGACGACTGGTTAAAAAAAAAATCCACTACAAATCTGGAAACCAACAGATAGTAAGAGGAACAAATACGGAAGTGAATAATCATAATACAATCGAAGACAGAAAGCAAATTTTATGAAAGAAAGATAATAGTCATAAACAAAGGTGGCACTAAAGTTAATGGAAGTTAATGGAAAACGAATAAAGCGAGATGTGTTTGAAAAAACTGTATGTCTCATCTACACAGTAAATACAGACATTATTCAATTCCGCAAGGACGAGAAATAAACTCGAGAATTTCCGTTTCTCCTTGACATATCTCACATCTCACAGCAAATGTTCAAAGAAACCATCACCAACCTCATTGCATCGCAGATATCCTTCTAGTGGGCACAGGCATTGTTGATGCGAGCAACAAGCTCATCCCTTGTATTTACTTTGGTTCCGTATATCTCTCCTTTTAACTACTCTCATCACAAAAATCCAAGGGAACGAGGTCACGGGAATGTGTCGGCCAGTGAATTAGACTCCCTCGCCTAATCCCCCTGTTGAGATAAAACGTGATTAAAATGGTCTTCTATGACAATCCTACTGTTATGGACTGGTGCTGTATGTACATGCGTCTTTTTGTAGCCAAGGGTACATCTTCAATTTGTACAGGGAGGTTACTTTCTTCCATTTGTACAGATAACGGTACCTGCAATTCGTTCAGCGAAAACGACAGGGCCAATTAACATGTCATTTACCAAGCTACACCACACGTTATCAGAGAAAAGTTGTTAGAAATTGGTTTCGACAGTAGAATATGGGTTATTTACTGACCACTGATGAATGTTAACGAATATTATTGATATCGTCTCGTGTAAACGAGACTCGTCGGTATATAAAATGTACGGCAGCAGCTCTGTTATGGAATAACTAATAATAAAATTGCAGTCTTTGTGCTCTATCGCCCGTGTAACGTGGGTTCCTGTCACCACGGCATTGCGCGTCCTCAGGTTGCGGATCGAGGAGAAGGCCTCTAGATATAGAGGTTAGCTGCGAATATACTGATTAAGCAGTCGCGAACAGACGACAAGAAGTGGTCCTCCAGCTTGGGGGCTTAGGGTAAGGCTAACAACCTCACCCTGTAAATAAAGGCACTTGTTCAGAAACATTCACAGAAGCCTCGGACAAAGAGTGATAACTTGGCACGACCTTAGCAAAAGAAAATGGACATGAGACTTGGAACATGAAATATTAGAAGTCTTTATAGGGTAGGCGCGTTAAAATCCGTAACGAGCGAGTTAGAGAAATACAGGATGGATCTAGTAGGAGTTCAGGAAGTTAGGTGGGAAGGAAATGGAACTGTGAAGTCCGAAAATTTTACGTTCTTTTACAAGGAACGAAATAAAAATCACCAGTTACGAATAGGATTTTTTGTTCACGAACGAATAATATCAGCAATTAAGCGGGTTGAATTTATTAATGATAGTTTCTTTTATTACTCTTAAGGGTCGGTGGTGTGATATTATTGTTTTAAATGTATATGCCCCAACAGAAGTTAAGGATGACGATATAAAAGACAATTTTTACGAAGAAGTGGAACGGATATTAGACCAGCTCCCGTGATATCATATGAAAATTCTATTAGGGGATTTCAATGCGAAAGTAGGACGAGAGGATATTTTCAAACCGATTATAGGGAACAAAAGTCTGCATAAGGAAAGTAATGACAACAGTGTTAGACTCGTGAACTTTGCAACATCCAAAAACCTTATCGTGAAGAGTACAAAATTTCCACAACGCGACGTTCATAAATACACTTGGACATCACAAGACGGAAAAACACATAAGCAAATTGATCACGTTTTAGTAGATAGAGAAAGACAATTTAGCATAATTGATGTCCGGTCGTTTAGAGGGGCTAATTGTGACACTGATCACTACCTGGTTGCAGCGATAATAAGAGAGAGACTATCGTTGAACAAAGGAAATATTCAATATCTGAAAACGGGGAGATTTAAAGAAATTAGAAGAAAGCCAGGTAAGAGAGGAATACCAGATTGAAGTTTCGAATTTCTCGGCTTTAGGAAATTCGGAGTGCACTAGTGTTGAGGATACTTGGATTGAAACTCGAGATGGCACTCAAATTTCAGCAAAAGAAAAATTGGGACACGCGGAAATACGTAGTAATAAACCATGGTCCGACCAGGAATGCATTCAACTAGAAGAGGAGAAAACAGGCAAAATTACGTTGGCTACAAATCCGAATGAAATAACTACACAAAATTTCGTAGACATCAGGCGGGAAACTTCCAAAACTTTTAGAACAAAGAAACGCGATTTTTTGAAAGCTAAAATTAAGGAACTTGAAGATAATAGTAAAAATGAAAACATTCGGGACATGTATAAAAGGATCAATGAATTTAAGAAAGGCTATCAACCTCGTGCTTATATATTAAAAAAAGCTGACGGAACAGTCCTCACGGATACAGATGGCATCTTAAATAGATGGAAAGATTTTTTTGACGATTTGCTTAACACGCAGCCAAAAACTAATATGCGTTGAGAAAGGGAGGTACAAACCGCAGAACCGTGCATTCCAGAACCCAACCGAATAGAAGTAGAAAACGTTAGAAAGAAATTAAAGAAAAACAAAAACTCCGTTCGTAAACGAAATTCCGGTTGAGTTAATTTTAGCTGGAGGCGAAAAATTGTGGAACAAGATACACAAACTCATTCTCCTTACCTGGAACAAGAATTGCCACAAGAGTGGAAAGAATCAATCACTGTTCCAATTCACAAGAAAGGCAAAAAAACTGACTGTAATAATTATCGAGCCATTTCTCTTCTGTTAACATCCTATAAAATCCTTTCAAACATTCTATTAGCAAGATTGACCCCATACGTAGATGAAATTATAATTATTGGAGATTATCAGTGCGGATTTAGACGAAATCGATCAACCATCAACCAAATATTTACCATTCGCCAAATACTCGAGAAAAGTGAAAATACAATACATCAACTATTTATTGATTTTAGAAAGGCATACGACTTGGTTAGGAAAGAAACATTGTACAACGTCCTTACAGAATTTGGAATACCGAAAAAACTAATTAAATTAATTAAAGTATGTTTAAATGAATATCAAAATAAAGTCCGGATAGGAAAATTTTTGTCCACGAGCTTTCACGTCGAGAATGGACTGAAACAAGGAGATGCGTTATCGCCATTATTATTTAACTTTGTCCTGGAATACGCTATAAGGAAAATCAAAATAGCAACCAGGACCTAGAGTTGAACAGTGTTCACCAGGTTATGGCGTATGCTGATGATGTAAATTTAATAGGGGATGATAGGAGAACAATAGAAAGAAATGCAGAGATCTTATTAAACGCTTGCAGTGACTTGGGTTTAGAAGTAAATGCAGAGAAAACTAAATACATGGAAGTGCGTCGGGACCGTAATACGACCAATTATGGACGCGTTAAAATATTAAATAATACTTTTGATGAAGTGGATATTTTCAAATATCTAGAATCAATATTAACAGACGAAAATCGTATTCACGAAGAAATTAAATGTCGATTAAAAGCAGGGAATTCGTGTTATTATTCAGTTCAAAATCTCTTGTCGTCGCGAATTCTGTCGGGGAATTTGAAGCTTAAAATATATAAAACGATAATCATGCCTGTTGTTTTGTATAGTTGCGAAACATGGTCGCTTACTCTGAGGGAAGAACATAGACTGAAAGTATTTGAGAACAAGATCCTGAGACGAATATTCGGACCCAAGAGGAACGGGAACAGGGAATGGCGGAAACTTCATAATGAGGAACTACACAATGTATACGGTTTACCAAACACTGTTAGGGTCATGAAGTCTAGGAGGCTTAGGTGGGCAGGCCATGTAGCTAGGATGGAAGAAAGTAGAAACGCTTTCAAAATTTTGACTGGAAGACCAATCAGAAAACGACCATTAGGAAGACCTAGGCGCAGATGGGAGGACAATATTAAGATGGATCTCACAGAAATAGGAACACAAAGTAGGATCTGGACCCAGTTAGCTAAGGATAGAAGTCAGTGGAGAGCTCTTGTTAACGTGGCATTGAACCTCCGAGTTCCATAGGCCATAGAGTTAGTTAGTTAGTTAGTGCTTCATCGCCCGGTTGAAAATGATGGACCTGTTGACGGTGGAATGGATACAGTCCATCCTGACGTAATGTTCACCAGACGCTACTGTGTGGAATATGGAGACGTGACGCAATCCGTCTTGTGCTGGTGGTCAGGCTTCGTTCTACACTCTTCAAATATTCTCTTTTAACTTCAACTGATTGCATGACGCCGCGATCTGATGACATCACACTGGGAAATCTTCGAAATGTAAGACACGAAACATGTTTGTAAAGACTTCCGGTTTGGTGTTCTGCCCTGGAACATCGTCTTCTGTAACCCTGAGCAGCTACGTTTCCACTTCCATTACCACGTCAGTATATTCTTCATGTGTAGATGTATGCTTCATTTTTCTTACAATTTTATTCACAAACTCAACTATCGCCTCTCAAACACACCGCAGGACACTGGCATGCCTCTATCTCCTCTTACTGCATTAGTCAACACTATCCGAATCTGTTGTAACTTACTATTCCATGAACGAAATACTAGTGCTGTCACCTATCGCCACACTTTGCCCGTTCTGTGCATTGTCCAGTGTCAGTGTTGTCAATTACTCATCGTGAAAAGGGAAGGAAATTTGTAAAGTAATTTAAAAATATAAAAATACATAAAATAAAATATAATAAATAAAATAACTCAGCTACTTCCCTCTCGTCATTATTACGATCTTAAAGTCCATTTCGTTGCCATTTGAATTAGGTAAAATTATTTAATTCTACTGTAAACAATTTTCCTTTGTTTGTAAAGTACACTTTGGTCATTTCGAATAAACATTTGTCGTAGTTATTATTTATTAGTAGTAGTCGATTACAAATTTTAATTACGTTCAGATTACATTACAGTATATTACATTACACATTTTTTTTATGAGTTTGCCTTTTGTCTTCGATTTTATCATGATTATCCATTTCCATATTAGTTTCTCTTATCATCAATTGGCATACATTATTTCTACAGGACGACTTTTTTATTACCAGTCACTAACGTTAATGTTTTCTTTCTCATTCATTATGAAAGCTAACCTCTTGAAACTTTTCATCGATGTTTGACATACAACGGGTTACGCTGTGCTATTATTATTACTTTCTAATAATCATTCATGCAATTTCCACAAATAATTCGTCCAAAAAAAAAAAAAATTCGTGCATCAAGCTTTACTTTTCCAAAGCGGTGTATCACTTACCAGAACGGAAAATACATGCCAAATTAAAATACTTTTCGTAGGGAGATGTCCAAAATAGTTAACAACATGAGACTTGAAAACCATTGAGAATTGACCCTATGATCATGCAAACTTTTTTGCTTAAAATCATCCATACTATCAGCACTCATACTTTCACTTCCTAATGAATCATCTTCTATAATATAAACAGATATATTTTTTTTTTTAAATTCAAATACAAATGTTTATATTTAATCACAAATTCGAAACAGAAGAAAAAAAATCATGTAAAGTTCTTGAAAACGAGTTAAATTTCGCTGGATTAACCAAATGTAAAAAGAAAGATTCTTGTATGGTTTTATATTCACAGCAAATTTTCAAATTTTCCTTATCAAAAACACACTTCCCCACTACCACTTAACTTTCTGCAGCTTCATTTTTTGATAACAAAAGCACTTATATTAAAAGAAGAAAAAAAAGGCTGATACAGTTTTACATCATTAATCTCCATGTCAACGATGAGTATCATTCAGAAAACCCGTAAATTAACGAAAAAGAAAGAGTAGTACCAGCTCACGTCCAAGCATAGCAAACTGAAATCAACGAATATACATTAACTGCCAGTAGCAAAGTAATTTTCCCCATGTACGCATTAAATTGCATATTTCAATAAATAATTTTATTGCTAATAATGAAAAACTAAATAGCTTGAAAACAAGTAAAATATTCACCTCCATATCTCTCTTTTTCCACTGTTCCCATTGATCCTCTGGGATAGGTTTACGTTTGGAGTTCTGATTTTGGCCTTGACTTCCATCTCCTTTGTTCTGGGACTTGCCCTTCGCTTTCGCAGAATTTGTGTTTGCAGCTGACGGCGTGACCTGTAAAGCAAATATTAGAAATTACAGGTATTTGTAGTCTTGCTTCAAAAAATAGCTAACTTTCCTTTATTTTATTTTAAACAGCTGCAAATAGTATATTTACTTAAAAGCAACACCAACGAAATAAAGAATGTACATCTTCAATAATAGGAGAAGTTCAGCACTCATATAAGTATCCAAGTAGCAATCCAATTGCAGACGTTTCAGCGATAAATTCTCTCCTTCATCTGTCTAAAGAATCGAAAATCAGGAGTAATGCTTAAGTAACTCATAATTACTATTTGTACAGGGATGATGAATTATCAAATTTGTAGTTCTTCAAGCAATGTTCATTCTAAATAAATAAATAAACAAACTGAAAAAGCGCCTTGATGATGGCGAAAATTTGTCGCTCAAGCATCTACAATTGTTGTTGGTATTGCTCGGTGAGTGTTGAATTTTTATTATTATTATTTGATATGCATCCTATTATTTTATTACAAGATTCGGTCAAAAATGGAATACTATTAAAAGAAAAATCAATTTCTTGTTTTCTGAACATACTGCACACTAAAACTTACTGCGAAACACCATGTATTTACCTGTACCATCAACTCCTACCAGCAACTAGTTCATACACGATACATTCACAGCTTTCAGTCGAGGAAATTTGAAAAATTGAATCAACAATATATAATTTTCATAAATATATTTGCAAAGTTGTTCGAATCCCTTGCCGAGGATCGCCTTTAACTACTGCCTACAGGACGACAGGTTTCTTACAAAACTCTACAAGTGAGTATACTGTGCTTGCTTAACTCATTTTCATACTCATGTCATAGGCTACTTATATTAACAGCACTGCAATCTTAGAATCCTAACACCGAATTACAGTTTAAAAAGCTGTAAAGTAAAGGCTTTTGTTCTGTTCTTATTTCTTTCTTCTTTTTTTAAATTTGTATGTGTGTGGGAAGGAGGTATGTTCCTTCATTTTCCTGTACGGTTATTACTGTAGCAGTAGTCGCAGTACGTCATATGTTTTTTTTCTTTTTTTTTTTCTTTTTTTTGCAGAACCTATTTTTTTATTCAACATGTTTATTGTACTTTAGGCAACACAGTAGCACATAAAAGACGGAATCTGATGTAATGCAGCTTGAGCCACTACTCAGTTTACCAAAACTTTGTGAATTCACCGGGAACTAACCTCAGGATAATATGTACTGCTAATACACATTAGTCGATTTATTATGGAAGCGTACTTTTATATATTTATATACAGGTATGATTGATTTAAAAAGGATATCTGTTGTTTAAAAACACTATGAATGCAGAGGATTGTTTCAAGAATTTTGACTCAGCAAGCGCATTATAGTCAACCATTTTTCTAATAAAAAAGATTGTTTGGTTTATATCCGACTGATTTCATAAACAGTGCATATCACCTGCGTAACTGCACCAGAAACATGAAATTGTCCTCACTATCAGGTAACTCAGTTTGCAGATGCTTTGGTGCTATTGAATTGCCATCAAAAGTGAACAATATTTGGAAAGGGTACATCATGGCTCTTTTCTACTTCCATGTCTACTCGGTTCATCCCTGTCATTGGTTACGCGGTACGCAGTTGCAACAATGTTACTATTTATGCGTGAAGTAACCGTAGGCCTCATCCAATGTGGCGACCAGACAATGAAAATATAGAGAATATGTTTAATCATCGGAATGAGCAGTTACAGATATTGTGGAAAGGGAAACACAAATGAAACCCACGCATAAACATCCGCCACAAAACAGGTTCGTTTGACGTTACCAGCAACGCCACATGTTTCGTGAATATGTCAACTACCACGCCAGGAGAATCCACCCCCACAACATGACATATTCCAATGATTAAATCTGGCGCAGTCCGCTATCAGCTACAACCTTCGTGGGTTGAGAGAACCTTTTCCCGTGCCAGGGGAAGATGAAAGTACACCAGGTAAGCAAAAATGTGAAGGTGAATGCTGCCGACACCTAAGAATTCATCATGATCCCAAGAGATGCGGATCCACATCAACTATGTATCCATTTATACTTTTGGGTTTTACCATACCAAGAAGCAAGGAATGGAAATCTGTGTTATTTCTTTTCATGACATTTCTGACAAAAAGCCCTGACTTCAGCCGAATGGATTTTTGCCCATTTGGACTGTTAACATGATTTCTACATCATCTCACTAGTCAATGAAAAAAGGTGTAGAGAGGAATGGGATAGAATTTCTATATCTGTCTTTCCACATAGTTTGTCGCAGTGAAAATTGTGATGTCGGACGACGGTTCATAATCTGGTAGTCCAATGGTAACGGCACGGCTTTTCACAGGGTTGCTAAACTTTGAAAATCGGTCAAATATAACTTTATGTAACTCTTCATTTTATTCAGAAATTCAAAAAATACAACTGGATATGATTCTATTAGGAAAAAAAGGCGGCTCGTAACATAAATTTTATATTGAAATAATGTTATCAAGTAGCTATTTAAAAATATTTTTAAAATTATATGTCTGCTTATAAACATTTTTATAAAGTTTATTTGCTGCCTGTCAAACAAAACATTTCAAACGTTCAGGTTTTGTAGCTCTTGAATGTACTATTTATTTCCAGTATTGTTGATTAGCGGCAATAGCGTCCATTAAGTGCTTATGTGTGTTATACAGAAGTATTTATTAATATTAAAATTTGTTTGAAACTTTCTTCAAATAATTATTAATCTGTAGTTATGTCTTGTACATCATTTATCAGCAAATGTCAAGATGTTTCCAATCAATTTGTTACGTTCGTATCTATCAAAAGTTATAGTTAAGGAAAAAAGTAGAAGATATGGCTTTTCAAGGGGTTCTACTGTTTAGCTTAAGTACGAAATGCATAGGTCTATACACTATTTTGGAAATAATATTAGGCTTTCTGAGTAGCAATCGAATTGTTGAGGTCCGATCCTCTCTTAGATACTTCTTCTTAAAACCTTTTATTGTGATGGTAACAATAAATACAAGAACTTGACCAATTGTCAATACTCTGCAATAATGATTGTGATATTTTCATATTATGACATTTTGAAGAATCTATTAGGAAGCTTCTAATTGTACCCTAATTATCTTAGCAGGCATGGTTTGTACACCATTGTATTTACAATGAAGAAATCTAACAAAGGACATCATACACATATGTCATGGAGCCATAAATTCAGGAAAAATCAGGCAAAGCATTGCATGGGATTTTCCCGAGAAAGAAAAATGCTTTCAAAAATTAATAGGAACAATTATCGGGTCCTACATTTAGGTCCTTGCATGAAATGTACCTACAAAATACTCCGTGTTCTATATTTGCCAAGTTTCATATCGAAATGGAGTTGGTAGGTATGGAGATAAAAAAAACTGCACACTGTGCATTTTCGAACCATGTCCGGTAAATGTGAATTAAAAAATAATAATAACAGCAAAGGCTTCTAAAAAGCTCCTACTCGTACATTTATTATTTTAGATTCATGGTTCGTTAAGTCAATCTTTAGAATGAAGCCTAAATCTTTCCATTAATAATTAACGGATTGTCATGGATGCATAATTCTGGGAGGATTTGGAAAAAGGTTTCCGTATTTTAATTGTTCTTCTTTTTCCAAAAAAATTCATATTTTACACTTCAGAAATCCTATTACGGCCGGCCCCACATTTAAGTACCTCGAACAATGCGTTCAAATCAAAACGCACCGAGGTGCAGTCTCCCTCTACTCTCTTTCCCTTCCTCTCCTTTCCCTCATATCCGCTCACTGCAAGTACATATATATATATATTACACCAGGTTTGTAAATATGAAACCGGAATTTACTCATAGATTGGCGTTAGCTGTCACTGTGGTTACCGTAAAACTGCGTCCTTGGCGCCTCTTGCTTGTTTTAACTGCTGATAACGATTTGCAACTCACAACCAGACAAGTTTTATGTCATAGCCTAATGTTTAATAGCATTAAACATGACGCAATTTGTACCTACAAACTACGATTTGCGGACAGCATTTTTTTTTTTTTTTTTTTTTTTTTTTTTTTTTTTTTTTTTTTTTTTTTTTTTTGTTACCAGTTGAAGAAAACTGCTGCAGAATCGTATCACATGCTTGTCGAATCTTTAAGCTTAATGTCCCACGATTATGCCGGCTAGACTAAAGGAGACGGTGATGATGAGAAATGAATGAAATGCTGGAATGAAGAAAGTGGGAGGAAACGGAAGAACCTCAAGGAAACCCACGTACACAGTGTTTGTCCACCACCAGTTCACTTGGCGGGAGCCCAAGCACCCGGGACCCCAAGCACCAGAGGTGAACCCTCTACCACTAAGCCACCGCGGCTCCGCATTCTTGTCGAAGCTTATGTGATTATGCTCTTGGTAAGTCACAGTGCTATGAGTGGTTTTAAAAATTTGAAAGCGGTGATTTTGACATGAGAAACAAAGAACATGGAAGACCATCGACGAAGTTTGCAGACAGCGAACTGCAAGCTTAACGCAACAACTCGAGAATTAATTAAATGTGACACAACAAGCAGTTTTCATATGTTTAAAAGCCATGGGTAAGATTCATAAGTGGGAAAATGGGTTCCACAAGCATTGACTGAACGACACAAGGAAAACCGAAAAACCATTTGCGAAATTCTGCTCGCCAGGTACAAAAGGATATCATTTCTCTATCGAATTGTGACTGGTGAAAAGTAGATATATTTCGAGAATCCTAAGCGCAAAAAACTCCAGGGGAACTGGCGACATCGACTGCAAGACTAAATCGCTATGAACGGAAGACAGTGCTTTGTGTTTGGTGGTATCAGAAGGGAGTGGTCTATTATGAACTGCTGAAACCTGGCGAAACTGTTAATATCCAACGTTACCGACAACAGATGATCGATTTGCATCAAGTTCTGCGTGAAAAACGACCAGAATATGACCAAAGACAGCATAAAGTGATTGTGCTTTACGATAATGCATCCTCACACAGAGCAAATTCGGTCAAGGAAACGTTTGACTGGGATATCCTTCCGCATGCGGCTTACTCACCTGACTTGGCGCCTTCCAATTTTCACTTATTTGCATCTTTGGGATACGTACTTGCTGACCAGCGCTTCACATCTTACGGAAAATAGCTTGATTGATTTGCAGCGCAAGAGGAACATTTTTTTTCGGCATTTACATACTGCTGGAACGATGGCAGAAATATATCACTAGCGATGGCAAATACTTCGAATAAAATAGTTCCTAGCATTGTTATACAATCACTGTGTCTTTTCTGTATATAAATTCCGGTTTCATATTTACGCACCTGGTATATGACTGGCACAACAATGAAAGAAGCGACAAAACAACGGAGAAATGCTTATCGAGCATTTGGAACACATCTTAATAGCTCCCATTATTCACCTAGTAGTGTACCTTCCAATTTTTCTTCTTCCGCATATTTAGAATAAATCACTTCGAGAATACAAAATAGCTTAAGTCATTTTTACAAGTGTTCTTTTATTGTCGTTTTGTGTCTCAACAATGATAATTTAGCATTTATTGTAAATTTTATCGATACTTATAGTCGCCTACCTATCCTCCTGGTATCGCTATTTCTTATTTTCAAAATTAACATTATACGTATATAGCTTTAGTCACTGCACTTACTTTTAACTTCTTATTTTTAATTCTGTTCTGTTATTTTCAGGTGTCCTTTCTGATATATTGTTCTTAAACACCAAGCCGGTATAACCGCTACACAATAATTTATATCACCATGTATGCATTGTGACTAGATCAAACTATTCTTCAATAAGTAACCAAAGCTTAAATATTTATTCAAATTTTTTCCGCTCGTAACAAATTAAAATGTAATAAAGGTTTTTAACTAATTTTCTGATTTTATTTTTATTTTATTGGTGATAATATCATCCCAATCTCTATCAAGATTTCCTTTACCGGTGTTTGGTGATGAATGTACACCTCATTGCGATGTTATGACTGCTTACATGCCGGTCTTGCTCGACTTTTGTCAGAATATGATCCACTTTTACTGTGATTAGTCGTTCACTGAGAGGACCATCTTGGACATCGAGATTTCCTTAACGAAAGCGACTATATCATCTTTTGGATGTTGTTTTTGTCAATCTATCTTCCTAATAAACAGCACATATTTCTTTGCCGGGGTGAACAGTGCCAAAAATTTCTATTTGCGTCTTTATAGAAATAAAATTGTAAACTGTAGCGTAGTTTTGCGGAAAGTTCACTCACCAATACCTTACGTCTGATTAAAAATATTCCAACACTTCTTTGCACATCTACTAGCTTCAACTGTCATATGTTACCAAGTTCAAGTCTGTTCTTGACATTTTGGTGTCCGGAGTACTAGCCTGCCTTCCATGTAAAGTGTAGTTTGGGTTGATTTGTGTGTGCCAGCGTATTTCTTCTTTAGTACAGTACTACTGCAACTGTCGCGAGTCATTTTCCTTCTTTTGATTGGACTACTGTGGTCCTGGCATTTTGTAGGCTACCCTTGGCGATGGGGGATCTGGGGAGTGCAGCTATGGCTGGGTTATCATGAGTTCTAGCTCTGTGCTAGAATTTGCAGACTCTTTGCGACTTATATACCTGAGATTTGGAACGCTAACGCCATCTCGTGCACGAAAGTCTCAATATTTTAAAGATTACCTGATACATTGAAAGCCTGTTAATTACACATTTCCATACTTGTTGATTTGTAACCATAAACTAGACCTAAGTTTCACCAATCTATACGCCCTAATATCCATATTTGTCGAAATGTTAGCTTTAACCTGCCACGGATGACCTGAAGTGTTAGAAAGATTTGAGTTGTTAAATTTGGAGTTCCTCTCAGCAGAAAGGCTACATGAGACGTGGACCTATAGCTTAACGTCGGATCCGAACCACATAAGATCCCGCCGGGAATCGAATCAGGTCTCCTATAGTGAAAACGCGTACTCTAACACAGCCAAGAGTGAGGTCCTGAAGTTCTGTGTACGACGTAATCACTAAATTCACCTTCAAATAATCCTTGCTGTTTGTCTAAAATTTCATTTTTGGCCTTCCCTATCAACTAACGTAAATTTGTTCCCCTTGTTAGCTTTGATACACCAGTTTTTTTAATTATTATTATTATTATTATTATTATTATTATTATTATTATTATTATTACGGTCCTTAAATTTTTCAGGACCCGTTCTAATTTTGGCCTCATTGCCTTTTGAAACTATTACAAATAAAATTATCGATGGTGCTTTAACATTACATTTTAAAATTTTCTTATCCCAGAAGAAAGAATGAGCGAGTGATTCATTCATTCGAAATATATGAAAGAAGAAAAACTGGAATAAATACTATTAGGTAGAAATGTTTTTAATTCAATATACTACAGGGTCGGTTTTAATGTAAACACACTGTACTTCATTGATATATAGCGAATATAAGTAGTAGTTTCAAACGATATTGCGACATTTTGAAAAAAAAAAAACATTTAAGAAGCTCTTGTTCGTGCCCTAATTATATTAGATTCATCGTTCGAAAGTCGCTGTCTTTAGAATGAAGCATGCTTTCGAGTGATACCATACACATACGCCGTAATCTACAAATTCGGGAAATTTTCCCTTGAAAATACGTTTAAAAAAAAATGGGCGCCCATCCTAGGCCTGTTTTTCCCATTTGGTGGTACATGGACCTCTCCAGGTCTTGGAGCAGATTTATTGGCCATGATATTATTTAACTTTCGTATTTTACAACACACTCAATTTTGCAAAACCACCATTTTATACGCTCTCCGATAGGAATCTGCAGATAATAGAAACAAACTGCAGTTGAAAGTCTTCATTACCGACAAGTCTGTCATCAGCTATCAATCTAACATGTAACTATTTTTTAGAACTATTTTTTCTGACCTAAACTCTTGGTGAATATTCCAGTGTATCAAAGTTCATCCAATTTGTAGTAGACATTTGTAATATCAAAGTTTAAATTTTTGTGACAGCTATCTTCATTCAGTATGGTTACTCGTTACATTTGCAGCCTGACCGTATTCCTATCATATTCAAAAATGAAATCTTTAAGTTTTACGTCCCACGGTTATGCCAGTTAGGCTAAAGGAGACGGTGATGATGAGAGATGAGTGAAATGGTGGAATGAAGAAAGTGGGAGGAAACGGAAGAACCCCGAGAAAACCCACGAGCACGTGTTTGTTCACCACACCAGGGACCCCAAGCACCGGAGGTGAACGCTCTACCACTGAGCCACCGCGCTCCCCTCTATCATATTCAGAATTCACTTGTTTTAAATGAAAGCATGATTAAACACTGGCTCTTTAAACACACATAGTGATTCTGGTCCACAACTGGATACAGAAAACAATGAATTGGAATCTAATATTGTTGATTTGTAACTCAGTGCTTGTTCTATCGTCAGTACATCATCAACTCCTATTACATGTAAAGTACCCAAAAAAATTGAAAATATCTTTGTACAGCAATGATTACCTTAAATATAGTTTCATTAAAACGAGGATCATTTTTGAAACCAAAGTCCATGTGTTCTATGTTCTATGCTATGATACTACTGCTATATAATTTATGAAGCCAGTGAACAACGTAATGAGTTACGGCATTATTAGTCATTAATAATCTTGACACCCTTTCATCCACTGACTTTAGAAGGTTTACAAATGGAACACTAAATTTATGTTTCTGTATAACGTAGAAGAAAAATAAATTAGGAACTACAATTACTGCCAAGTTCTTTATGTAAACTACTCCTTATTCTTTTTTAAAATTGTAGAGCGTTCACTTCCGGTGCGTGGGAACCTTGGTCCGATCCCAGCTCGCGTCAAGTGAGCTTTATGGTGGACAAACACCGTGTGCGTGGATTTTGTTGTGGTTTTCATGTTTCCTCCCACTTTCTTCACTCCATCATTTCATTCATTATTTCATCATCACCGTCTCCTTCAGCCTAGCCGGCATAACAATGGGACGTAAATCTTAAAGTTTTTATTTAATTTTTTAATTCTTTTTTTTTCTAAGGTACTCACTACCTAGAATAGTTGTTTAATATTCATACTACATTCTACAACCATGTATGACTATGTATAAATTAAATCAGACTTATTCAACACAATTAATTTACACGAAAAATTCGAGCACAGTTGTAAGTGTCTTGAATACTACTATGTCCGATAGCATTTGGTAATTACCGAGATACAGAAGAACACAAAATTTATAAACTAAATGGAACGCTTCTGTGAACGGACAGTGAACAATTATACCTCAGAACGACTAAGGAGCCAACCAATAGTAAATTTTTTCTGAGAAGTGCCTCATCATTTGCAAATATTACAGCTAGTAATTCAAACGGATAAGAATTTTATATGCATACATACATACGAGTTCGCAAAAAGTTGGATACATATTTATATGCCAAAGAACAGTGCTATAATCAATTATTATTCTTGATAAAAATTGAACTAACATTTCTGTATTCCTATACCTGAAATATCATTATTTCGAATATTTCGGACGTTATAGAAGAATTTCAACAAGCTATAAGCACGCGATACTATCTTACTCCATACCGATAATATAATTTTAAGCATCTATGATCCCTGAAATTAGATACTGGCTAAAGTATCCGAAATATAAGAAATTATCAGGTAGTATATAAAATATTGAGCCTTTGGAGCATAAGATGGCGTTAGTTTCGCAAGGTCGCAGCGGGTCACGCCTAACGACGTTCGAAGCTATTAGATGTGCAATTACGTGTTGGAATTCTTACGCAACAGCCAAAAGATAGTTCAATCGTTTCGTTCGGGAAATTTCGGTGTCCAAGATGTTCCTGGCAGTGGGTGACAAACAACAATAAAAGCAGATGATTTTATGACAGAAATTGAGCAAGGCCGATATAGAACTAGTCACGAGATCACCAAGAACCTGAACATCCATCACGAAACAGTATTAAGCCATTTGGAGAAAGTTGGCTACAAAAAAGGAACTGGACGTTTGGGTAGCACATGACCTGACAAAAACTTTTGCTCCGTCAAATTTCTATCTATGAATCCACTGGAACATAACGAACTCAAGTGATTTCTTTAGCAGCTGATCACGAGTGATGAAAAGTGGAGAACCTGTGACAATATGCAAAAAAGATTGTAGTCGAAACGAGAAACCCAACAGTCTGTGGCAACGACCACACTCATGCCCAGAAAGGTTATGCTGTGCGTTTGGTGGGACTGGAAGGTCATTGTACATTACGAGCTGCTGCCTCCCAGCACAAAATAAAATAAATATAAAAACAAAATAAATAAATAAATAAATACATAAATAAACAATGTTGGACTAGGACTTGTATTATCGGCAATTAACGAGAGTGCACCTAGAATTTAAACAAACAAAAAAAAAAAAAAAAAAAAAAACGGAACAGGTCAACAAAAAGGGTGTGGTATACCACGCTGACAGCACCAGCTAGCATACATTTTTAACAACCCGTCAGAAATTAAGAGTACGTTGTTGGGAGGTCTTAATGCATTCACAGTACAGCCCGATCTTGACTTCATCAGATTATCGATTTGTTTTGGTCAGTCTCATCAGAACTCCCTGCATGGTATTGTTATAGTTTCAAAAGAAAAACTAGCTTTTTTTTTTTTTTTTTTTTTTTTTTAACCAGAAATCACGGAAGTTCTATACCAACAAGATAATGGTGTTGCCGGATGAAATTGCACGTAATCGAACGAGCTAATGCATATGTGGTATGGGGATGCTATTTTCAAATCACAATAAAGCTAAATGCATTCTTAATTTTGACTTCCAACGGCTCAATATTTTTCAAAAACCTGATATTTCAGCTACTAGGTCTACAAGAAGGTTAGTACAATTTTCATTATGTAATATGTATTTCATACGTGCTGTTAGTCAATACTATTTCTGGTTTTGCTGCTAATACGGAAATAAATAAATTGCTTGTAACATTATACGATTGCCACAAACGTTACTGCATTCGTTTTAATAATATTTCAGGGATTCTTCTTTTAAAAGTCTGGTAGGCAATAAGATAGGAAACGGCCGTTGGTTGGTTTCGAGTATTTCGTACCTTGTAAGTAGTGATGCTATTTAAATATGTGGACGATCTACACCTTCACGTAGAGTCCCTATCATTAAAGCTCCCATCGGGAATCCAAACTGGATGTAATGCACATTAATGGAAATCAGTTGATTGAATTAGGGTTTAGTTTCCATTTGAGCACAGAGGCTATATGAAACATGAACCTACAGCTTAACAGGGATTCGCATATGAGATCACGCCGGAAGTCAAATCTGGATATTCCGCATCGAAGACGTATACGCTAACCATATAACTACAAGGGAATTCTGTTAATGAAAATGATAACGTGAGTAAAAAATAATATGTGTTGATGGTCATTCAATTCAGCAAGGCTAACCTTAAGAAATGTAATTAAAAAAAAAAAAAAAAACTTAAGTCCCCGATTTATCGTAGTGGTACATTATCTACTACGCTAACCAGTTCTTCCCCACACACACCAACCACAGAATACTCATTCCTCACGTTGGTTACAGGAATTCGCATAGATTGTACTGTGAGTTACGTTATATACAGTCAACATAGTGTCTATATTAATGGATACTCATATTTAATATTGACATACACCGGTAGACATTAGGTTGCTTCAGTTTAAAAGTCTCGATGTAGTCTCCAAGAACAGTTGCTCTGGCGTGACTAGATACAAAGTACACGGAAGATCTGCGTTCAATTCTGGGCACAGATGCACTAATTCGTCTTCGGATTTCACTGAATTTACATTTACAGGGATTAGTGCGTAAAAATTTATTTCTTTCGTATACCAAATGTGTATATAATAGAAATAGAGGACTCACTTATACCGTCTTACTTCTGGCCATGCGGGTTTGTGATGAACAACCTTATGTTTGTAGGTTTTCTCGGGGCTAGCCTATGCTCTCTTGTTTTTTCCCACGTTATTATTTCACAAATTACTTCGTAATCACGCATCATTTGTCTTCTTTAGCGAACAGGATACACGGGTTGAATGTAAAACTAACAAAATAAATAGCCTTATTCTTTGAAATAAATAGGTTTACTTTTGCGTCGCGTATAGTTCAACGAAACTTTATTAATGCATAAACCTAGCATTGCTAACGCGCAAGCTCTTACGGCCGCACACCCAACTTCGACTTTCTTGAAACTAAATTAAGAAAACTGTTTTTCAAATAATTAGTCGTTCTGAAACTACACGATCCGTAGTTCATATTATCTCTTCTAAAATTTGTTCAAATGTACAGCATCAACCTCGTTTATGTGCATCCTAACTACCGCTAACTAACGCGCTAGCTCTACTGACTCCCTCCTACCTAGGAAATTAACGACACCTAGACATATAAATCAATCTGAAGAGATAATTGTTCATGTTGGTTTGTCTTTGACCTGGTCTTAGCAATCTAATTCAACAATTCAAAGTCGTTTCCATTATCTTTTTTACCTTCTCACTTCAAATAGCTGTTATGTGCATGATCCATAGTGAGGTAATACCCTTCGTTTGTAATAAATAAATAAATAAATTACATAAAGGGTCCAAAATTAACAAAACCTATAACACTATATCCTACTCTATTCCACCTTAACGTACCCTAAACTAACTTACATGTTACATCATTAATGTGTGGAGCCTTTCTGTGATATATTAGCCAAATTATAATAATCTATACATATAAAAATCAGTCACTATGTTTGTGACGTCTTACCTCTTGAACCACCCGACCAATATCGATCAAATTTTCAATATATGAGATGATATTCGGGCCTGGTATGGTTTTTATCATCACTTTGACGATGCAACTTAGGGGAGGGGAAGATACTTAAAAATGACCGATATTAGTGTCAAATCCATAGTTTTCGGTGTAGCTGAGACGAACTGTGACACATACGATGCACCTTAAAACCAAAATCTTTGAGTTTTACGTCCCACGGTTATGCCGGTTAGGCTAAAGGAGACGGTGATGATGAGTAATGAATGAAAATGGTGGAATGAAGAAAGTGGGAGGAAACGGGAGAACCCAGAGAAACCCCACACACACGGTATTTGTCCACCACAAAGTTCACTTGGCGGAGGCTGGGATCGAATCCGGGACCCGAAGCACCAGAGGTGAACGCTCTATCACAGCCACCGCGGCCCCACTTTAAAACCAAATTCAACCCTGTATGCCCAAAATGAAACGTATTCTTCCAATGTGAACAACAGATATTCTGCTAGTAATAAATAAATATCATGAAGATACATTTTCCTCAGAAAACCGTATTTGTAATTAGAAAGAAGCAATGATCATAATCAAATGACCTAGTAAATTAACGTCTGTTATGTATATGGAATCTCATATACAGGGGTCTCTCGTGCAGAGCGACAATTTTCCATACACATACATTTCATTTCTGTTGCGTTTGTTTTATAGATGTGTATACAAAGCCATACACAGAGGAAAACATACATTTAAGTACCTACAACAAAGAGAAAATCAAAATACTACTAGCGAACGGTTGCTGGTGGCGCACAGGTGAGAAGGTATCTAAATGGTGGCCGTCATAGTGATAAATCTCTACCAATGTCTAACCAAAACAGAAAAAGAATGCAAACCAGATTATGCATTTTGATTCATGATATGGAAAGAGAGTCCGTCTTTTTATTGAAGGTGTAAAAATGATTGCTTGCTAAGAACGTTCAGCTAAGTCGTAAATTTCCCTTGTACTACGCGACGTCTACTAAGGCCCAAGTGAAAACTTGCCTGATTGAAAAAGTACATGATTTTGGAAAACAGAAATTAAAATATATTGGTCATATTGTTACATATTTTTAAAACAATCGCTATTTTACTAACATCATTCTCTGGCTTCTTCTTCTTCTTCTTTTTGTTTACATTACTGTCTGTTTTCTGATTTCCAATGGAACCCTGCTGTTGTTTTAAATCTGTGCGTTTCTTTTTTTGACCCTTGGATCCTGCTGACTTAGACGGCGTTTCATCATCGTCATCCAAACTCAGAACAGCGAATCTAGAAGCTACTGCAGTTGCCATTTTAATACTTCACGCGTCTAAAGTAATCCAAATTTACTTGCACCTTTCAGAAACTACAAATTTCTTACTGTCAATTGTCACACTTAATGCATTGACCCCACTTATCTAATTTCAACTCGATTCACTCTGTGTGGAAAATCGATTCTTACATCATATCGAAATTGCTTTCGATTGAATCTGAAAACAATTTTTAGTAACCACGGAAAATCGTTTTCATCAAATACAAGACGACTCTTTCCGGCCCGTTCTGCCCAAAGCGAAATTTGCTTTTAATTACCGATAGTCGGTTATGCAGTAATAGTTACTTATTGCACTATTTTTGAGTTGCAATCCACAAAGCTTACGATGACAGTTAAGGAATTAAAGACACTTTCTGTAACGGTTTTCGTGAACGCAACACAAAACTTTAGATTGTATAATCGGCATAGCAGTTACAGCATTTATATCAATACTTTACTTTTATATTCGTAGAATTTTACCGAAGACTGGTACAGAAATATTCTCTTAGCCCACGGGAGTTCTGGCGAAATAAACGATAATAATAATAACACATAATGCCAACATAAATTGAAAATTAGCAGTTTTGTTGCAAAATGAAATATATTCATTACATCTGCATGTCATTATTTATCAGAAACTCACATTGAATGTGTTAATTTTAATTAAGGATTATAGACGACACTTATTAAGCACGACTCTGAAACTTATCAGTAACACATCAAAACGAACAATCATCATCATCATCATAGGTATTCTGCCTTTATTGGCAGGTTACTTGCCGCAGTTGAGAAGCTTCCATGCTCCACGGTCCTCCGCTAACCTCTTCGTCTTCACGTATGATCTTTCTGTTTTTATATGATCATTAATTGTAGTCTCCTTCGCCCCTCCCTCTCTTTCTCGCCACCATACCCTCTAGGACGTCCCTCATGATACAATCTCTTCTTAGGCAATGTCCCAACCAGTTTCTCTTCCTCTTCCTAATAATTAGAGATGGTATCGAGACGAGACGAGACTTTATACAGTCTCGGTTGATAAGGAGCGGTCTCGATCTCGTCTCGAGTCAAAAATCACCGTCTCGGTCAACAGATGCTTGTCTCGATCTCGGTCCCGGTCTCGAAGGCCGAGTCTAGGTCTAGTCTCGAAAGTCTCGAAATAAATAGTGTGAAATTAAAATTGTGAAACTATTATTATCGTACAGTCTGTCGTTTCCGCTTCTTATTTTTTTGACTTCATTCTTGACTTAGAATTATGGTATTATGTACCTCTTCCTAGCTAATTTGCTAGCGCTAATTTTTTTCATGTGTGTGTTCCAGCTTCAATCATCAGTGGGTATAACATACCTGGGATAAAGCAATAATAGTAACCCATATATCACTTTCAGCAATACCCAGATAGCACAGAAAACTTTTTCAAAATGTTTAAAAATTTGCAAAGGCAAATTAAAATGTTTGCAAAAAACTTGCCTTTTCAAATGAGAAAATTTGCCGAAAGTTCAATGCAAATAACGAAGTTGACGCTGGCTGAGTTTGCAGCAAAGTTGCCTCAGAAAATGAAAACATCTGCCAATACAAACGAAATGTTTGCGACTGCACAGCAAGAAAGTTTACCAGGACTTTGCTGCAAATATTTTGTGCAAATTTTCTTTGACAAAATTTCCGAAAATGAGCTGATGAATTTGGTGAAAATATTAAAAGGTTTGCAGCAACATTACAGAAAGTGTTTTCACGATCACAAGATCATGTTTGCTGCAAATGTATCAGATAATGTTTGCTGCAAATTTATAAAGTGAAACCTAACTTTATGAAACATCAACATTTTTATAATGTGGATCCGTCTTTTCTTAGTGGCAAGCATTAAACATCTTTAGCTACTTGCCAAAGATAAGAAACTTGCGAACGATAAACGCACAGACAAAGGATATCGCAATTTATCTACTTACTCAACGATCATATCCCTGTACTTACTCTCACACACATTCACAAAATAACGTCAGGCTGCCTGGGTCAATAAAAACATTTGATAAGAGACCAGTGAGTTTATTCTGGAGTCCTCTGATGTATTGGTTTTTCTCGATTCTCACTTCCCGCTTGTTTTGTCACAGTTGATGTAGCGCAGTGAATTCTGGGTACCATGCGCGCGCACTCGGTAATATCATCACATATTTGCTTTCAGCAAGTTTTTCGAAACAAGTTTTTTACAGAGTTGCAAACTGTTTGCGACGGCAAACTTTCGACGCTATATTTTCAAAAAAGATGCAAATTAATTGCAGTGGTGAATTTATTTTTATAAATCAGCGAAAATTTGCAGATCATAATGAAAGTTTTTAATAAATATTAAGAAATTTTGCCTTCGCAAACTTTCAGATTGTTTGCTCCACTAAACGAAGCAAAAATTTGCCGCAAGTATTCGTGCTATCTGGGTAGACTTTGTCTCAAATAGCCTCAGTACTGCTTATACAATTAAACACTATTAAATTAACTCCAGTATTATACAGTGTAACTACTTAGTATAGTTTGAAAAATAGTACTATAGGTCTTACTTAAGGAACTGGTTTTTCGCTTCTCCTGTAAAATTACGAAATTATGACTTGGTTTAGTTTATCTCTGAGGTCCAGATAAAATAAAATCATGACCATAATCATAATTAACCATTATCAACCCACTGCTGGATGAAGATCCTTCCAAGTCTTCACTACAACTACACTTCGTCAAACCTTCTTGTACAAGGACGTTTTCTAGGCTGTTTCTATCTCGTGGTATCATGTCTAGAATTGTTTTTGTTCATCGATCATAATTTCTTGCAATATGTCCAGCACATTTTCCAGTCCATGTTAAAAGTCATTTCATTAGTACCAGTCATTAGTTGCCAAATATTTCTACTGTATATATTTGGCCTACAAATAGTTCAAACCCGCTACTTTTGGAGCACAGACACGCTAGTTTTTGATCTTCGAATCTGACAACACTGACTCAATGATTTAAACAAACACAATGTGAGGACCTGCATTTGGTCTAGTGGCTAGCACGCTTGACTTCGGTTCGCGTGGTCCCGAATTCGATTTCCGGTGAGAGTATAGTTGAACGATTTATTTTCGGTCTAGTATATATGTGCCGAGTTTGAAGAAAATCTGATGACGAGAAACCCTTGTGAAGCTATCTCCTTTGCACTTCCACTTTATGGACTTGACGGTTTTTGCTCCAAAGTCTTCAACTCCTATGAAACCAGATTTTGTTTGGGAAATCATGCTTACTGAATTTCCATTCTTTTATAAATTTGCTTAGAGTATATGAGTCCTTTCAGGACTTACTACTACTACTGAAAGATATGCTTTTGCAATCAATCTCGATCTATTATTACTATCAAAAAATTTAAAGAACTCTTTAAAAAGCGTATCACATTTAGTGCATTCCTGGTCGAACCATGGTTTGTTCCTACGTATTTCCATGTTCCACGATTTTTCTTTTGTTGAAATTTTCATGCTCTCTGATTTCAACCCAAGTATCCTCATCACTAGTGCAGTGCGAATCTTCTAAAACCGAGAATCTATTCGAAATTTCAATCTGGTATTTCCTTCTTACGTGGCTCTCCTCTAATATCTTTAAATTAAATCTATTCGTTTTCACACATTGAATATTTCCTTTATTCAACAATAATCCCTCTCTCTTATTATCGCTGCAATCAGGCAGTGCTTCCAGATATCAGTGTTACAGTTAGCTCCTCTAAACCACCGAACATCAGTTATGCTACACTGTCTTCTATCTACTAAAACGTGATCAATTTGATTGTGTTTTTCCGTCTGATGAGGTCCAAGTATATTTATGAACGTCGCGATGCGGGACTTTAGTACTCTTCTCGATAAGGATTTTTTATATATATATATATTGCGAAGTTTACGAGTCTAACACCGTTGTCGTTACTTTGCTTATGCAGACTTTCATCCCTATAATCAGTTTGAAAATGATCTCTCGTCCTACTTTTGCATTGAAATCCCTTAATAGAATTTTCAAATGGTTATCGGAGGAGTTAGTCAAATACCCGTTCTAGTTCCTCGCAGAAACTGTTTTTTATATCGTCATCCTTATCTTCTGTTGGGATATGTACATTTGAAACAATAATATTACACCACCGGCCCTTAAGAGTAATAAGAGAAAGTCTATCATTAACAAATTCAACCTGCTTAATTGCAGATATTCGTTTGTGAACGAAGAACCTTGTTCCTAATGGGTGATTGTTATTTCCTTCCCCGTAAAAAAACATAAAATTTCAGGACTTCGTAGTTTCATTTTTTTCCCACCTAACTTCATGGACTCCCACTAGGTCCTTCCTGTATTTCCTTAACTCACTCGTTACAGATGTTAACATCCCTGCTCTCTAAAGACTTCTAATATTCTATGTTCCAAATCTCATGTTCATTTTGTGTTGCTGAGGTCGTGACAAGTTATCAGTCCTGTTCGAGGCTTCTGTGAATGTTTCTGAACAAGTACATTGTTTTAAATGAACGAGATTGTTAGCCGTACGCCAAACCCCCAAGCTGGACGACCACCACTTCTCGTCTGTTTGCGTTTGCTTAAGCAACTAAATGGTTTTGATGTTTAATTTTCGAAAACTAAATATGACTGCAAACTCACATAATATTCATGAATGCTCGTTAAGTAGTAATTATTTACAATTTTCAAATCGTGCCAAGAGGTTAAGGTGGGCGCTTCTTGTGTGAGTGGTCTCAGTTTTGATCTCCAACGAGCTGCGTTGGACCTTGGATATAAACCAACGCAGCATTTTGGATACCACTTAAAGAGTAGCTCTGTTTATTATATTGCCTTGGTTTTAAAAAGTTCAAACAATCTATTATTAGTACTTTTAAGTTAATATTCCTCATCTGGCTGAGTTATTTATTTCTTTTTTTTAGGGTTAAGCCGGTCAAAGGGCTACGTCCTTTCTTCGGTACGAGGATTATAGGTATGGGGAATTTTCTTTATTTGTAGGGGGCATTGAGGGTTTGGAGCATGATTTTATTTTATTTTATTCTTAGTTGTGGGCATCATTTATTTTTAATATATCCTTGGAGACATCAATTTGCAGTAGGTAGGTAGCATTTACTATTCACTATTGCTGTAACTGGAGGCCGGGCTATTGTTATGTTATGAGAGATGTGATGAAGTGCAGGTGGACGTCATAAACACAAGTGTAATGTTAGTATGGACGAGTGAATGGTTATCTTCTGACCTGGGGCGTCACAGGGCAGATGTAGGCAGGTGAAGCCCCCTGCTGGCAACATTGATGGAACACTAGTGCAGAGATGGATAAATGCAAGGACTGATATGAGGTGGATGGTAAATGGCAAAGTCGGCCTTTTGAGGGTCATTGTCGTCTAAAGTGTTATGGTAGAGAGTGAGAAGATGTTGTAGAGGAGTGGCTTGGTGACGTGGGGGAGTATCATGTATTATGTCATGTTGAAAGGTGTCTAGGAATATCGGATTTCCTTTTGCAATGACTTTTGTAATATATTTAGTGCGAAGTGTTTCTAAGTGTGGTAATATTGTTGGAAAGTTGATTCGGTGATAGAGGTCGGCAGTCGGTGTTGGTAGTTTGATACGATAAGCTAATCGGAGAGCATGTCTTTCGGAGATGGCGAGTCTATTATATAGTTCATCAGGGGCAGAGATCCAGCAGATATGGCCATGTGTGAGAGCAGGTCGAAAGAATACTTTATAGGTCGTAACGACAGTGTCGGTATGTAAGCCCCAGGTTGTGCCCACTAGTCGTCGGAGGAGGTTTAAGCGGCCTGTGATCGAATCTTCTGTAGGTGGGGTGGGACCGCGCCAAGGTTGGACGACGACAAGCCTGGATACTTTTTGTGTCCAAGCTTGTCGTTGGCTAACCTTGTCGTCAGCGACCCAAAATGAGATATGTCAAAGCATCTCGGGGTCGATCCCGACAAGCCTGGACACCTTCAGGAATGTGTCCAGGCTTGTTGTTGGCCAACCTTGTCGTCAGCGATCCAAAATGAGGTGTGTCCAGGCTTGTCGGAATCGACCACGACAAGCTTGGACACCCCAGGAATGTGTCCAGGCTTGTCGTCGTCCAAACGTGTCGTCAACGACCCAAAATGAGATGTGTCCAGGCTTGTCGTCAACGACCCAATTTGAAATGTGTGTTCCAACAAACTCTGGGGCATAGTTAGGTCTTTTCGATCCCGGCTCACCCTCCGTGAACACCAAAGAACCACTACTTGTGGTATAAAGCACAGAATTTTCCTTTGAAACCTACAATATAAAAAACAAATGAAACCTCCGGAGAAAGGAGGAAGAGGATGACCCCAACAAATTTATTACAACAAATAAAAATGAAACCATAGCATATTTTTAAACAGAAAAAAGGACATTCCAAACAAAAAGAACCCAGACTATGGAGGAGTAACAGAGAAACAGAACTACGCGGGCATCGTAACAAAAGCACGCTCGCTAACACACAGGTATCACGTGATCGGCCAGCCAGGCCACACCCACAGAAACAGAGGTAAAGACTGCAACCTGCCACTTTGAAAGGAGACTGCAACACGAAAACCACGCAAGAAGCCCCGGCTGACGAGACGAGTTGTCGAAATAGTTGGAGCCCTACTATCCTGGGGCAATGTACACCAAGCAGTCATCAAGACCAGAAATTAAAAATCGGAACTGTACTTATCAGTACAAAAGCACAATCTCACCACGAAAAATCATATACCTCGTAAAAACCTGTGTGAAAACGTACTTTCTAATACGAACCCTCCAAGACTGTGAAACTCCGAAAAACCCAAAACAAAGAATACCCTTTAACGCAATGGAGAAGCCAAAGACCGGAGGAAGTGAACCAAAGCCAGACAAGAAGAGAAGAGAAGAGTAAAGGAGCAATACTCCAAAACCAGCAAACAACCCGGAACCCCTTGGTCCAACTAAAGGCTGAGCGGGGGAAGGAAAGAGAACCTTAAAAACACCATCCTAAAATTTTAGGTGGGTATACGCTCTGACATTTATTACACACTCTATAGATGCGGTATATAGACTTCATAAATTTTAGGTAGCCATACAATGGTGTCTCAAAATTGAAGGTGAGTATACGCCGAATACCCTCGTATTCCCTCCATTACATTCTTGGTATTATCCAATTTACCTAATAGATTTACCAATTTATCATAATGCACATTTATATCAAACTCTGTGTTTGTATAGCTTCAGCCATTTGGTTTGTGCATATACACTCCTTATTTTATTTAGGCTGCCAAATAGGATCCACGATGTCAACTTTTTTAAAATTTGGTATTGTTTCCTTGACTTGCTCATTCCAAAAAATATTTCTACCAAATTTGGTACATATAACTTCAGCACTTTGACTGTACATACAGCTTTGATTTTTATTTTAGGAGGCCATATTGGATTCAAGATGATTTTTTCATACTTCATTGCGTGATCACATATTGATAATCAATATTTGTATCACACATGGGCGTGCCAGCCGGGGGGATGAGGGGGACGCGTCCCCCCCAGAAATTTTCTAGGAGGGGATTGTCCCCCTCAGAAAATTGTATAGCAGGAATTCTTCCCCAAATATCTCGGCAAAAATGATCAAATACTGAATGGGAACGTCGATTGTCAATTAATAATTCCTGGAATTGAAAGGAATTAGGGGTCTACAGCTTCATTGAAGAAAAGTCTGTAACAATTACCAGGGTATATAAATGAAGTACAGAAAGTAGCAACACTGTATTAGTTAAGTCGAAAACTACCATAGAGCGTGCACACATTCATTTGCAGCAAAAATAAAATTTTGAAATATCTTAACTATATATAAAACTACATGAACTGACATAAATTATTGAGCATTTCCTCTAGGGCTACAATGATTAAATTTGGCATGATTGTAGCTTTCCGGAACTAACCGACAAGAAAATTGCCGAAAGTGAATATTTTTAATTTTTAGGGGTCTAAAGAAGGGATGAAGAATTTCCCCATGTTATTTAAATGGGCCTTTTTTTGGACCTATAATCTCATATTTTAGGTACTTAAAATTGGAATAAAAACTTTTCGGTATGCTTATACGTTTTCGTTAGCGTTAACTAAGTAAATAGCTAAAAATAATAATTAAAAAAATCCAACTGTAGAGTGGTTTTATGGGGAACTGAAAAATCTTCCCCATGTTATTTATATGGGACATCTTCTACACCCCAAAATGTTTAGAGACTTCCTAAAGACTAGAATGATGAAATTTCGTAAGAGTGTAGCCTTCCGGGACTAACGTACAGGAAAATTGCCAAAAGTGAATATTTTTTTTTTTTGTTTTTAAGGGATCTAAAGGGGGGATGAAGAAATCCCCATGTTATTTAAATGGGCGTTTTTTTTTTTAGGATACAAAATCTTATCTTTTAGATAGTTGAAATAGGAAAAAAAACTTGAAATTTGGTAGAATTGTGGATTTAAGAGGTGCGAGGCCGTAGGCCGAGTAAACGTGAGGATCAGGGGGCGAAGCCCCCAGCTGTGCCAAATTCAGGAAATGTGGTTAAAGAGCAAATGCACAAAATTCACTCTTGATGCAAAGGCTGATACCTAAGAGACCTGAAGCCGTAGGCCGAGCAAACGCGGGGCCCTAGGGGCGGAGTCCCCAGCTAGCCAAAGTCTAGTCTATAAATTAAAATGGTACGTTTATATGTTTATGGTCAAGAAAAGTTTATACAGTATGTTTGTGGCAAATTCTTTTAACGATGATATCTCGGAGACTACAAGCTCTGGAAAGATGCCGTTTTCACTGATCGATTGCAAATTTTGTGAAGATTGTTGTTATAATTGAATATATATATTTTTAAATGGACGTTATTTCCTTAGTACATTTTTTTAGGAGTACGCGGAAGTATTGAAAATTTAATAAAGTAAAGCATCATATCTCAACGAGTTATACATCCCAACACCGCATATTTGTATACGAAGTTAGTATATTTCTCCGGCATTTGTTTCATTGTTAAATGATAATGAAAAACGAAGCATAACTATTTCCCCAGTGTAAGATGAATCTTTCTTGTTTGGAGTGTTTGGCCTAATGAACACCATATAGCCTATCACTGACATGATAATTAATTGTGTGTGTGAGCTAGTTTCTTTATGAAAATAGTAGATTCTAATTGAAAGTACGCAATTCTTAGTGTGTCCTTTCATTTTGAACAGCTACCGCTTTGTGAAAGATTTACAACTTGGTTCCAAGACAAAAATATTTCGAATTTGACTTAGTACTTATCAAAAGTTTCATGCTCAGTTCCAAATATTTCTGCCTTGAGATTTTATCTTTAGTCTTCCAAGAAAGCAGCAGCTGCAAGAAAAAAAAATATCGATTTCTAAGTATCTAAAAGATTCCTCTCCCTCTACACTTACAGCATTACAAAGAGAAAACAGAAAATGTGGAATTATTTTTTTTATTATTATTATTATTTAATATACCGACTCTTGCTGTATCGGCTTCGTGTAAAAATACCACCATTATTGTGCCAACCTGGACAATCGATGGAAGACTTACAACACTGTTTAGCTTCGGAAAATGGACTATAGCTCAAAGCCTGCCTAAAAATACCTTTTTCTTCGTGTGCGGGTAACGTAGGTCTCTTTGCGTGTTTTTTCTAATGTGTTGTTAAACTTCGTCAAATGGGCTGTGCGAAAGTGCGTCATTGTTTTTGAAAGGGCGTGTTTTCTCCAATAGTAACGTTATTTAGACACTGTGTTTTTATGTGTGTTATTATGAACATAACGTTGATATGAAGCTTTTCATCTCTTGTTTCTGTTTAGTGTTGTTTTATTATTTGAAATGGATCAATTTGTCATAAGAAAAAGAAAAGAAGGCAGCACGTGGGCCAAAGCAGTGCCATTGTTGAAGAAAAGAAGAGAAAAAATAATTAAAATGAAAGTTCAGCTGATGGATTACAACCTGAAACTGACAATGGAAATTCAAATCTTGTATCGGTTACTATCACCATCAGTGTCTATAGAAGAAACCTCTCAATCTCCACATCTAGCAAGTGGTTCAGATTCTCCCACCCTTGGAAATTTTCAAAGCCCAATTAGATTTTAGTGTTACCTACAAATTTTTCACAACAGTCTCTGAAAGGTCGAACATTAAAATTTGTGCCAACTTGGTTCCTTCTGTGGCTGCACGTCGATCCAAACAAAATTAACGTCATTTTCTGTTTTTACTGTATGGACGTCTTGAAAAACATATTTTTTAAAAAAAGTTCTTACTAAATCCATAGAAGACGCTTTCTGTACTGTAGGATTTTGCAACTGGAAGAAGGCTAAAGAGAAATTAAATATACACGAAACTTCAGAATGCCATAAACAGGCTGTACTGCCCTACACGCAGAAAAAAAAATAGAAAACCAACTAAACAGACAGATTTTAGATGAACAACTGGAAGCCAGGAAATTCCTTGAAAAAATGTAATCTCAAGTATACGTTATCTTGCAAGACAAGGACTCGCATTTAGAGGACATGACTCCCGGTTCAGGAATTTAATTCAGTTGATGAGCTTTTGCTCTGAAGATTTTCCACAATTGAAGAGCCGGATAAAGGGAAACATGAAGAGATATAATTTCATGGAAGTTAAAATCCAGAACGAAATCTCGAAACCATGGGCCAAGAAATTGCTTTTCATATATGTAACAAAATCAAATCTCAAAACCCTTCTCTGTTCTCTATCGTGTCTGATGTTTCCCGTAATGTGAATGGCGAAGAACAATTAAGTATTTGTGCCAGGTGAGTTGATGAAGATCTCCGTTCTCATGAAAGTTTTCTTGTGTTCTACAGTATATCAAAAAACTACTGGTGAGTTTATAGCTTCAGTTATTCTGGATGAGATGGTGAGACTCCAGCTTTTCATTGCTCAACTCAGTGGACAAGTTTATGATGACTCTGGAAATACAAGTGATTTCTCTGGAATTAGTGTTCCATCTATTATATGTAAACAGCAACTTCTTGCCTTGTACGTACATTGTGGAGTTTACAGTACTAATCTTGTGATTAAGGATACTTGTAGTGCGTCAGAAGTAATTAGAAACTTTTTGCAGTGGTTGCACGAACTATGAGTACTGTTTTTGCAATCACTTTCAGTGAGGTCACGATTTTCTGCTCTAATCGAGGCTAATGCTTGTTGTCTCGTCTTAAATATTATAAACATTAAATCCTTGTGTCCCACTAGGTGAATTTGTAGACAGTCTAATAATGGGAGTTGTTTAAAATTATGAAGAAATTCTCTCTACGTTGGAAAAGATGAAGACTGACGGAATTGTCAACACATCTTTAGGATCAGCAGCTGGGCTTCTGTGGCTTTTTGAAGAAGAATCTACGTTTCTTGGGCTCATATTACTAGAGAGATCATCAGAGGTAGGAGGTTTTTAACAGGACACTTACAGACCCAATTTCAGTGTCAAAATGGGAAACAATACAAATCATAAATGAAAACATGAACTTGAATAATATGCTTAGTCACTGATCATAAGTTCATTGTACTGTCATGAAACCTACAAATTAATATCATCGCCCCGGAAATCCCATTAATTATAATAAATATTGTCAACAGTACCATAAGTAGGATTTTTTGTGTCCCTGGAATAGAACTTATCACCATAGAAAGGATTTATCTATCCTAAATTGCGGCACTTTAATTCATGTTATGTGACATTTTGAAAATTAAGGGGAGTGCAATGACATCAGTCTTTCTTTAAATTTGGCCCACAATGTAGAGTGAAGGGTACTCTCCCCCCCAGAAAAGTTTTGGTGGGCACGCCTGTGTATCACATTTGGTGTTTCTATCCCCAGCGACTGTGAAATATATTTTCGTCCGCCATATTGGATTCAAAATGGCGACTTCTTGAACATTTTTATTATTTTTTTAATGCACGTATGATGAAAGGGTTTTATACCAAATTTCGTATTTTTAGGTTCAGTAGTTCGGGCTGTGCATATACTGTGCTTATATTTTAGGAGTCATATTGGATTCAGGATGGAGACTTTTCCCAAATTTATTTTCTGTTTCTAACCTTCTCGTGATGGTCATTATTTATACCACATTTGGTGTCTCTAGCTTCAGCGTCTAGGCTCTGTATTTTTATGACAAATGCTTTCGGCCACCATATTGGATCCAAGACCATATTGGAGGTGATAGGGGAGGTCATTCTAAGCAAAAATGTTTATGTGAACATATAGGGTTTCGGAGATAGAGGTGAAGATAACTTTTTGCATCTTGCACTTGCCCATTCTTGTTTCAAACATTATAGCACACCCTGTAGTTGGTCTTACATTACATATTATAGCTTGTTTTAAAGCTAATGAAACAGGCTTTTAGGAGGTCTGCAATTTGTCTCAATACTGCGTACAGTAGGGAAGTAAAGTAACGGAGGGATTTTTTTAAAATTCTCTTTTGTAACACAATTTTTCACTGTTCTTGAGTAGAAACTCTGTCACTAGAGAAACTGTTTCTGATTTGGGGAAAACTATACACAGGTGTCAAGTTGTTATCTTCTTTAGAAGCCACAAACATTTCTTACTAATCGGTTCATTTGTTAAATAATGACTTCCACTGGAAACAAACAATTTTGCTTGTTTAATAATAATAATAATAATTACAACTTCTCTTATTTTAATTGTTACTGTTATTATTGTCACAATTTTTATTGTAACTTGTGTTCCTACGTGGAAATGTAGAGCTTTCGTATGTTTGGGAATGGTATTGTATGTCCAGTTTTGTAGAAAAACGGCTTATTAACCAAGTAACGGTTATCCTCATATATAAAAATGATTGTATGTATGTATGTATGTATGTTCCACATCTCCTCCTAGACGATTGAACCGATTTTGACCAAACTTGGCAAAAATATTTCTTGCTACTAGACAACCAACAATGTCGGGGTTAGCCACCCAATACTCACCCCGTTGCAGAGGGGGAGGGGTGGAACACTACACAATGCTTTTTAAATGGCGACAAAATGGCATAAATGGTTTTAATAAATTATCTTAAGAACGGTTCGACCGATTTAAACGAAACTTGGCCGACATATAGCTTATAGCCTGGCAGATAATAATATTGGAGTAGAACACCCCTCGCGCGTCCAGGGACGGAGGTGGAAGAGTTGAAATATAAATAATGTCATAAATGCTGTTGATGAAATATCTTAAGAACGACTAAACCGATTTGAACGAAACTTGGCACACATATATCTTATAGTCTGGCGGATAATAATGTTGGAGTGGAACACCCCTAGCGCGTCCAGAGGCGGAGGTGGAGGGCTGAAATGTAAAGTTTTGTCGAAAATGACCAATATTAGTGTCGTTTATATAGGTTTTGGGGTCACTTAGATCAATGTTAACACTACAAACGCCGTAGTAGTAGTAGTAGTAGTAGTAGTAGTAGTTGTTGTTGTTGTTGTTGTTGGAGTAGTAAGTAGTAGTAGTTGTTGTAGTTGCAGGTAGGTGTAGTAGTAGTAGGAGTAGTAATAGTAGATGTAGTAATAGTAGTAGTAGTAGTAGGTAGTTGTAGTAGTACTAGGTATTTGTAGTGTTAGTAGCAGTAGGTAGTTTCAGTAGTAGTAGTGGTAGTATTAGTATTAGTAGTAGTAGGTAGTAGTGGTAGCAGTACTAGTAGTAGTAGGTAGTTGTAGTAGTAGTGGTGGTAGTAGTAGGTAGTTGTAGTTGTAGTAGTAGTAATAGTAGTAGGTAATTGTAGTAGTATGTAGTAGCAGTAATAGTAGTAGTAGTAGTAGGTAGAAGTAGTAGTAGTATAATGTAGTAGAAATAGGTAATAGTATTCCAAAATATTTTTAAGAAACCAGATCTCCCCGTACGAAGTTGGGCGTTAAGGCTATAGTAACCTTTAAAAGATAGGAAAATACTGGGATAAACTGCATGTAACGTAAGACCAACTACAGGGTGGGCTATAATGTGTTAAACGAAAATCGGCAAGTGTACCACGAAAAACGTTACCCCCACCCCTATCTCCGAAACAAAGGGGAATAGACCCTATGTTTACATAAGCATTTGTACTTAGCATGACCTTCCCGATCCCCCCTCCCCATCACATCCCAAAATCTTTGCATTTCCTCACCGGACACCGTGTATACATTATAATATATGTACTTATTGGAAATATCAGTATAATATTTCCAATAAGGGTGATGTTCGTATCAGAAGTGATATTCGAAAAATCTGCATAGAAATTTTCTAGAATTTCTGGCATGAGGATCTCTAATAGTGGATTATCACCTGTTCTCACTTTGTGTGGGGTAGGATACATTAAAGAGACAGTTTATGTTGTTCCACTGCGAACTACCGTGGATGAAATGGGGAATCACTATCTTGCATATCGATAATACCCGGGAAGCAGAAGAAGACTAGATCCACAGATTCTACTCTATAACGTCTCACGGTGCCCCCTACACTATCTTCTTGCGTAAACCGAATTTGAAAATTGTTCTTCGTTCCAAAGATATTTTGATTTGTCAAATAAATGTACATAAAAACCCTGTATATAAAAAGTGTATACTTTTTTTTTAACTTTATGAAATTAATTTTTAATGCTGAAATTGTATTCAAACCGCATTCTATATGGTTATTACTTTTAACAAACATTAAGAAAACACCAATAGCTCAATACCCGCGAACTTGTACCTTTTCATACGCACAAATATATTCATTTTCACAAAATTTATATTTGGATTGAAATATTTTTGGTAAAAAAAGAACAAAGCAACTTTATGGAGCCTGCGGTGCTACTTTCTGGGGTATTTATCATCTCCCGAACCTGGAAACGGAACGAAACTTTTCTGGTGGAAATTCACGCAATGCTGCTCTTTCAGCGCGAAACAAACTTATTGCTACGTGCTTTGAATGCACCAAATCGGCCCATTGGAATGTGTCCAGGCTTGTCGTTGGCCAACCTAGTCGTCAGCGATCCAAAATCGATGCCGACAAGCCTGGACACCTCAGGAATGTGTCCAGGCTTGTCGTCGTCCAACCTTGTCGTCAACGATCCAAAATGAGATGTGTCCAGGCTTGTCGGGATCGACCACGACAAGCTTGGGCACCCCAGGAATGTGTCCAGGCTTGTCGTCGTCCAACCTTGTCGTCAACAACCCAAAATGAGATGTGTCCAGGCTTGTCGGGATCGACCATGACAAGCTTGGACACCTCAGGGATTCGTTCGAGTCTGGCGCAAGAGGATGAATTGAGAAGTGTCCTAGCTTGTCATTGTCCAAGCTTGTCGTCGTCCAACCTTGTCGTTGTCCAAGCTTGTCGGGAGCGACCAAAATTAAGTGTCAAGGCTTGTCGTCGTCCAACCTTGTCTGCGTCCCGGTGGGGTTTCCAACTGAGTTTAGAATCAAAGATGATCCCAAGGTAGGTAGCTTGTGATGATGGGCGGATGAAAGTACCATTTACATGAATGTGAAGAAGTGAAGGATTGCGACGGATTCGGGAGCGGCAACGAGGTGCGAGAAGAATAAGAGCTTGTGTTTTGAGAGAATTCATGGTGAAGCGCCACTTTGAACACCAGGAGGTATTGCCTGCTGGAGTATTCTATTTATGTTTTGAACAATAGTAGATGTGGCAAGTATAGCGGTATCATCTGCATATTGATATACTGAGACATTTTGTGGGAGAGGGCACATGTCTGCGACATATAAAAAACATATAGAAGAGGTGAAAGGACATATCTCTGAGGGACGCCATAGTGAAGAGAGATCGGATAGGAAAGGGATTGGTTGATATTAATGTAAGCCATACGATTGGAAAGGAAAGAATGTATACAGCGGATATATGAGATAGAAAGCGGATATATGAAGATCGAAAGAGTGAAGTTTTGCGATGAGACCGGCATGCCAAACTTTGTAAAAAGCCTTCTTCACATCGAACAGTAACAGACAAGATGATTTTGAGGTATTATAATGATTTGTTATACCAGTAGTGAGGCGCAGAAGCTGGTCGGAAATACTAATATGTGGGCGAAAGCTGGTTTGATGTACAGGGATGAGATTATTGTCGGAAAGATGGGTATGCAGACGGCTGACTAGAATGCGTTCAAAGATTTTGCTAAGGACTGATGTTAGTTGAATGGGTCGATATGATGAGAGTGCAGTAGGAGGTTTGTTTGGTTTGATGAAAAAGAGAGTTTTTGAGATTTTCCATTAGGGAGGGTAAAATCCGGTGCGGAGAATGAAGTTGTAGATGGTTACGAGAAGTGAAAAGAGGATGGGAGGAGATGATTTGATGAGTTTATAAGTAATGTGATCAAAGCCGGGGACCGTGTTTCGTTTTGATCGGATGGTGGAAGAGATATCTTCAAGAGTTTGAGATCGTTAAGAGGGGAAACGGTAAGTTGGTGATTAAGATTGGGTTGGAGTTGGGAAGCGTGCGGATTTGCAAGATGTTTCACACGGCGGGTGAGAGTGTGATGAAGTGGTTGTACAGTTGGGGTAAATATGTCTTGAAAAAAAGAGGCGATAGCATTTGCTTTGTCAGTATCGGTTTGAAGAGTGTTGTTATGTGAGATGATAGGGTATGAAGTATGACGGTTTTTTCCAGTTAACTGATGGAATTTTTGCCAGAACTTGGTGGGGTGCGAAGTAGTGGATAGGGTGTTACAGGCTGAGATCAAAAGTTTTCGTTTATAGGCATCTAGATAATTGTGGAGCATGCGATTACAGCGACGATGTTGTTCTAACGGTAACGTGTACGTTGGAAATCACGGAAAGAGCGTCAAGAAGCAGCAATGATAGGCTGATATTGCGGAGGTATTGGCGGTTTGTGCGTATAACGTGTACGAAGAAAGATTTTGTTTTTTGTGGCTGTCGATGCATGTTGTGATTTGGTCCACAAGCTTATAGAGTTCTTCACTAGTGGGCTCCTGGAGATTTTGTAATGAAGTGGTGCGGACAGTTTGAAAATTAGCCGAGTTTGCATGAGTGTAATGAAAATAGTAAAATGGCTGGGGTTGTGTTTTAGGGTGTGTGGCGATAATAAGATCAAGGAGTATCGGAGCATGATCGCTGCCGAAAGGTGGAAGAACTCGGAGATTGTGAATAGTCAGAGAAGGAGTACTGATAACTATGTCGGGTGAAGTATTGCTTATTGGGCGTGATGGCGATGGTAAATGATGGTAGTCGACGGCTAGAATATTAGAAATATGGTTTTGAAAATGTTGTTTTTCTGCCTGTGGGCGACTATGCATATTGATGTCTGCCATGATTATATAATGTCTGAACGTACTGTCGATGTATTGAAAAAAATTGTAGGGAATAGGGTTTCCTGGTCTGACATATGGTACAGAGAGTAACGATTTTTGTGCGAAGATACAGTGTGACTATTGAATATTCTGGTAGATCATGGCTTTGGCAAAATATGAGGGCGAATAGGAATAGTGTGATATATTCCAATTGCTGTGCCACCATTTGCTCGTTGATAAGGTCTCGGACAGTCATGACGTTGTAATTGAAACTGAGGAAGGCGGATATGATTGGAAGGTGTGAGGTAAGTTTCATTTAGGGCAAATGCCTGTACTTTTTCCTCTCGGAGGAGTTGTTCAAAAACTGCATTGTGAGTGACAAGAGATCGAATGTTAAGAAAGAGGAAGGTGACTGTCATGGCGATTGATATAATGAGAAAAGTGGTTTGAATAGGTTGTGTATTTACAGAGATGGCCATTCTGGATCTGTTTTGGTAGATGTTATGGAAAGGTGAGCATGTGGACCTGTATACGTGGCAGAAAGTTGTAGGCCAAATAATTGTTGAGCGATTTGATCAACCTGCATAAGAATGTGTGGGCGTATGAAGGGGTGGATATTTTGTAGAATGAGTGTCGTGAAGCGAAGCAAGTTTTGGCTGAGTTATATTTTAGCTGGAATAAGTATAGCAAAGAATATTATGTATCTGCGAGAAATGTGGATTTCTCATTTCAAGTATATGTAATGCAAATGAGGCGAGAGAACATGCCGGAGGAAAGAGAAGGTAAAGTTTATTTTGCAAAAGATTTAGCGAATGTAGAATTTAAGAAACCAGTAGTATTAATACAACAGAATGCGGGTTTAGTGCGAATACTGTGTATTCATATCTTTTTCCTATACTGTATAACCCTTTCTTTTTAAGATTTATTAAAGTTGGAAGGAATTATCATCCCATATAAGTATTATGGTCATATGAAGCGTTAATTCCATTGAAATTAGACAAATGTGTAATTAACAAAAATAACAAATAAACCGAATTGAAAGATAATTTTAATTAAGAATATGTTTCAAGTAAACTATCACTTACATGGAAATGTATAGATAACGTGACGATCAATAGTACATATTGTGAGATCAGAAGAAAGGAGATCATATCCCATAAAACAGCGCTAGTCAACCGGAGGTACATGTACCCTGGGGGTACGCGAAAAGTTTTCTGGGGGGTACGTAATCCTAAAATAAGCATATTTCCAATATTTATTGAATGATCATAGTTGGAGAATTTATTGAATGATCATTGCTGTTTCACAACTTCTTCCACTTCCGTTTCGCCAATGCATAACTACTAAAACTTCATGTAAAAAATATATGGATGAAAATTGTTCTTTACCGAAATAGAACACTCTCTAAACAAAAGAAATTTCATGTGATAACAGGAAATGTCATGCATTTGATGCCTTACACATTGAGATTTTCATTCTAAAAACAATCCTAAAATATTTCGCAGAATTTATTACATAGTGTATAAGAAGACTTAGTTTCATCGTATGCCGTTATAGTTTGAATACTGCTTCCAATCAGAAGAAATGATTGGTCTGCCGCAGCGGGGGATCTAGCCCGGGTCCGGGAGGCCTAGGCTTTCAGTTTTTTGAGTGACATAAATAATTTAAGCTATTATTTTTGAAAGTTTATAGTAAACCCATGAAATATCTATCATAGCCTGGGCTCTGACTGCCTCCCACTTCTTACCTTCTGATCCGCCTCTGTCTGACCCTACCCTTGAAGAGTAATCTTGGCAAATAGTGTTCCATTGTTGTCCTATGAAATCCTGATTTTGTCCATTCGAGTAAAAAAGAAAAGAAAAGAAAAAAAATAAAGCTTACAAGGAGAAGGCACACTTTGGTAAGTGAACTTCGGGGCCAAAGAGTTAGGGCCTAATATTAAAACTGGGAGAGCGCAATGGGCAGAAATGATGGAGAAAAACCGTCTTAAAGTTTTCTACTCGCTGCATATATCGTGTGACGCGCAACCTTATCAAGTAACGGCGTGGCAGAGTGTGAAGAATCAGCGACTCAAGTGCAAAGGGTCCCGGGGTCGGTTCTCGTTCGAGTCAAACTCTTTTTTCTTATTTTTTGCTTCAACCAATAAAGTAGGCATTTCCAACTTTAAGTAAAATATTAATTCACCATTTCTTCTATTAATGAATAAAACAATAGAAATTTTCAATCACTTGTAAATTCTTTTGATGTTGCATGTTAACTAGGAGCAAAATTTAATCTCTTCCGTAAATTTTATTGTTACTGCAGTCGTTGTGTAAAAAATGTTCTTGAAGCTTCGTGTCTACATCTGTTGAAAGTGTGAGAATTACAAGGGGAATAAGGGGGAAATCTGCTTTCGTTATAGCAACATCCAGTATTAGCACAGGGGATTTCCCCCTCAACTCCTTTGTAAATCGTACACTGTGAACTGATGTAGACACGAAGCGTCAAGAACATTTATTACACAACGACTGTCGTCAAGGGCGCCGATCATGGGGGGCCCGTCTCTCCAAGCTCATGTGGGGCCCATGTATTTTTATGAATATGTATTTTTGTTGTTACATGTATTGTTGTATGTACTTTTTATGAACGCCCCCCTCAATTTACAGAGAAATCGGCGCCGTTGACTGTCGTAAGCATAATACAAATCGTGACATCAGTATATTTACGGAATAGATTAAATTTTCTTGCTAGTTAACATGGAACATTGAAAGATTTTACAAGTGATTTGAAAAATGTCTATTGTTTTATTCATTATAAACATATGGTGAATTAATATTTTATTTATAGTTACAAATGGTTACTTTATTAGTCGAAGCAAAAAACAAAATAAGGATTGACTCGAACGGGAATCGATCCCAGGTACCTTTGCATAGAAGTTGCAGACTTTACTCACTCTGCCACACCGTTACTTGCTAAATTTGCGCGTCGAACAGTACATTTGGCGAGTAGAAAATTTTTGAAGATGGTTTTTCTCCCCTATTTTTTCTCATTACGCTCTCCCAGTTTGTAACGTTAACTCTTTAAATGTTTACTATCTCCTTGCAAAAAATGCTTTAGTTTTTTTTATAACCTGGAGTGGTGAGTGATGATTCACCAGCATCCATTCCCTCTTTCCGTATGGGGAAGGGGGATAGGCGTGGCGGCTCAGTGGTAGAGCATTCACCTCCGGTGCTTGCGGGGTCCCTGGTTCGATCCCAGCTCGCGCCGTGTGGACTTTGTGGTAGACAAACACCGTGCTCGTGGGTTTTCTCGGGCTTCTCCCGTTTCCTCCCACTTCCTTCATTCCACCATTTCATTCATCTCTCATCATCACCGTCTCCTTTAGCCTAACCGGCATAAACGTGAGACGTAAAACTTAAAGATTTTTTCCTCCAAAATGGCATTTGAAAATTTCTGAAGAGTACAATGCAACGCAAAATATGAAAAAGAAAAATGCTATTATTGCAAATAAAACCCAAATTTTGTTTTGCGTTTACGCAAACCATAACGGAAGGAGCAAACATTTTCATGTAAAGATCTTACTAGAAAATTAGTGATTTTATATAGCTTTAGTGACCTCTTTCGAATTAGTTGACAATATTGTCATATTGTCAAAAATAAGTATGGCAACTGTCCGCAGTATCTCAAGCTTGTTTTGATATCGAATAATTTTAATAAGGAAGAAACGAAGTAATGAGATTGTGAATACACAGCAAAAGGGAAATAGATAGTGGTGTGCAAGCGTATAGTAATGCATTATAGCTGATCATAGTAGACTAAACATTTTATAAAATGGTATGTCTGCTAGTTGTAAGTTCCGAAGAATCGTATTAGGTGCTAATAGAAAAATTCAAATGGAACTACTGTTGATAAGGAAGTTTCATGAGCATCAATTAGCATACATGTATTTATATGTGTTGCGTACAAAGAAAAAGAGATTTTATTGGTAGGTAAGATCTAACTATAATACCGTAAATTCTATTTGAGTCTAGTTCGGTATGTAAATTATTTGTATCCAGTTTGACGAGATATTAAAAATAATTTTACACATCATTTTCTCCCATTAAATCATATCCTAATACATTCTAGAGTGTTGTCTTCTTAAGGCATGCGCAATTTATTGTTCACAGGTTCATAATATGCATGTTTACTAATATACCTTAAAAAATATTCGTGGAAAAACAAGTACCCGTGCAGGTGTAGTTGTGGCGCACCACTAGAAATAATTGTTGAAAAATTTTAATTCTATTTATTTCTTATTGTCTCCTAAAATTGCACTGAGCGACATGAAAACATCTCACTTCGCATAGATAAAATGTATGGGGGCCAAGAGAGATAGCTGTTGAAATCACAATCTTTTTCGTTTTGCGCATAAATACTGTTTCCGTATATACGGCATAAGAACTACACTGCAAAAGCACAAACCAACCTGTGCTAGGTCGTCACTAGAAAGCATGAATGCTTTATAACAGTCAGGGTAGGACAAAGCTAGTGAGCCAGAGAGCAGGTGCGTCAGCGATGGTGGGTATACGTATAGGATAGGACCGTGAAAAATAAGTGTATTTCGACAAATATGTGAGTTTCAATAGCGCTTGTTATGCCTTTACACTATTAACGTTCCACTTGTAAGCATAAAATGCAGCTTCTGTACACTGATTAAATACACCATCGGCGGAAGATAACATACCGTTTTTCATATGAACTCACTTATTTTATCCACCATAAAGCACTTGTAATAATTTTACACAAGTAACCCTACACTTGTAAACCTGAAATTCAGCTCTATTACTTTGTAAAATTATGTCGCCTGCAGAAATATGTTCCTTTTAAATATATCTTTTCATACAAAGTATTCAATTTCACCTGTAAATCTTCCAAAATGTAATGCGCCAAAACTACCCAAGTACCGATCTGTGCTAAGTAGCCATTAAGAAATGTACTGTATTTAGCTTCAAGATAGGACGAAGCTTGTTGCCGAGCTTGCTGCAGAGTAGGCACAAAGAGACTTCTTATAAAAATATAGTGTAGCATTTAGTATTTCTCCCAAATCCATTGATGCCTCCAAAGCTGGTATTGTTACTTATAGTGAGCCGTTGTAAACGACCTCATTTTTGCATATACCCGCCATTGCTGACGAGTGTGCTCCCTACGGGCGCACCCAATCTCAGGCGCTGGGGTTCCCCTGCTGCTAGCCTGCACTGACTAGGTTGGATAGCATTCATGCTGTTAAGTCCACCTAGCACAATTTTGGAGTTCACTGCTGTATTGCCCGGGCAATTTTAGTAAATTTACCGGATGAATTGGAGAATATATTTTTGTTTGTGTGGAAGGGTGATTGAAAGTTAGATGAGGGGAATAGTTAGGAATATACCTGTTGTTTATGATGTGAGCGGCACTATATAGAGCCAGAAGGAACTATTTGGTGAAGAGGTACACTTGTTATGATTTATGGGAGTGGCAGTTTTGAATTGATACGTAATTGACGATTGTGACATTTCGTGTTTGAGTCTTATCGAATTATACAAAAATAAGGAGTGTCACTTGTTAAAATTGTGGTGCCTTCCGTTTCAACTCAGGCAAAAAAATATAAAATTGTACCATCACCATCTCAGATATTGTTGAAACTTTTTTTATAGCAACTAGACGTGTTTCTAAGAGACCCACATTTTTTTGTTTTGTCGAAAAAAAAATTCCCGCCAAGTAATGGGCCATCAAAGACGGGGAATACAATTTATGAATTGTAGAAGACATGGAAAATGATCAACTTCGGAACCTCACCATTCGGCTATGGAGACAGGTAGAGTTATAATTCTTGTTGTGGTATGTACATAGAGATATAAATAAACTATATTTTATTATAGTTTGGTTTGCGCATGCGTATCTTTTTGTACATAAATTAACAAATGAACGTCAATTTATCTAAAAAGTCGAAGTTTGCGAATTTTCTTCGAGCACTTCCGGTTCGAATTTTAAAATTCTGTTTTCGCGGTTTGTAAGAATTTCCCGAAAATTCCGTTTTGTCGCAAAAAATTCGAGAAATTGTAAAATTTTCAAAAATCGCCATTTTTGGGCGCCATTTTCTCGAAAACACCATCTTTTAAAATTCTGAAATTTTGTCAGATGGTTCAACTTTACATGAATAATAAACACACCAAATACCATTCTCGACCAATGCCTCATGAATTACCTGCAACCTTTTAAAGTTAGCAAAGTTTCGTTAACTTTGATGTCACAGTTAGCAACACTGGGAACAATAAAAGTGCAATGATTTGATGATGTTTGTCGTTCACATTCATTAAATGAAGAATAAAAGGTTTTCTTGACTGTTTTTTTATTATTTTGATCAAGAAGGCTCTCTGAAATAGTAAAATGAGCCTCCCCCTACTCCTCCGTTTTCTTAAACCGAAATAATCTAAGGTGGAAATTACGATTACGAAACGCACAAATTTCAAGTTCACTTACTTAAAATGGTCTTCGGAAACAAAAATTTCACTGATTTTTATTATTATTATTTACGTACATGGACCAATCATTTGCTTGCTTGGTGTCTTCGCTAATAGCATGTAAGCGTGCAGGTGCTCCAATAGGTATTGGCTCACTCACAACTCGTTCAGGAGTGGATCTAGGGGAAAGAAACTTTTTTATTTTATATATAAATAAAACCGATCTCAGAGTTTGGATCTCTTAAAAGTACGTCTAAGTAGCAGTATTACCCCCCCCCCCCCGACTTTCCAGAAGTCCGTCCTGGATCCGCCCCTGCGTAGCACATTCTCGATAGTCACAAATGCTGAAGGTCCATGTAGAATCATAAACAGCACTTCAACTTCACGCAATTCATAATTATTCATAATATTTCTGCTACGCACCACTGGTTATCATACATATACAGTATGTATGTAACAAAAGTTCCTTTTTGCAGATTTCTTAACTCTACCCTTTGAATTGCAGAAGTTCGATTTTTGGGGAAGCATGAAGTTAGTTCATGGTGACCCGTTACTGCCATAAAAACTTCGCCATTTTCCGAAAGCCAAAGATGACTTCGTTGAATACCAGTTACCGGTCGCATACTTTCCCTCTTTTTCTTCCGGAAGTCGTCGAATTCAGTTCCAGGCAACAAAACGAGAGTAATACCCGGAGTTTGTACTTGCACTATACTCACGAATTCTTCTGCAGTTTTAGTGGGGGCGCGGTGGCTCAGTGGTAGAGCGTTCACCTCCGGTGCTTGGGGTCCCTGGTTTGATCCCAGCTCGCGCCGTGAGGGCTTTGTGGTGGACGAACACCGTGCTCGTGGGTTTTCTCGGGGTTATCAAGTTTCCTTCCACTTTCTGCATTCCACCATTTCATTCATTTCTCATAATCACCGTCTTCTTTAGCCTAACCGCTATATGCGTGGGACGTAAAACTTAAAGATTTCATTTCATTTTTTCTTCTGCGCTTTTAATACTGTGTATCTGTTTTTGCTTAAGGTTATGCCGCGTTGCCACATACTTTACACCTCCCCCTCAATACCGTTGCAGAAACCCTTGCATGGCCGGTTTCTGCAAAACCACTGCTTTATCGGACCTGTCTGCATCTCGAACACTAAAAGCGATTTTTAAAGTGGGATGCAGCACCATCAGAAATTATGACACGGTTTGGGAAATTGTAGACACTTATTTTCACTTATTCAAACTTTTTTCTATAAAATATATTTTCGCTTTTCTTCGAGTATTTTTAGAATCTTGGCTATGGCTATGAGTACATGAGCCGAATCGTGTGTTTTATCGTCGTTTATTACAACAAAACTGTCAGTTGTTTCATATTCCGGTGATAACTCTGAATTTCACTTTGCAGAATAACAGTCCAGTTTTAATCGAAGTCCGCATGAAGTAAAATAGAATTTGTATCTTGAAATTTTATACGGTGCTTTTCGGTAGCAGTTTGGATTTTCTTGATGTAGTCATGAATTACAATTCTTACAGTTAAACCAGCAATGTACGGTACGAAAACAGAAAGTGGCAAAGTTTTTAAACGAGATTATTGCTTTCCCATATGGCATACTTAAAACTTTCATTTTCATCAGGATCAATAATTAACGACTCCACACTTATTCCTTCCACTCCAGGGCATTCACCACATTCTTGAAGAAGACAGTTGTCATTTTCTACGGATCATACTACTAAAGGAAATAGGTCACTCATGACAGCTTCAATACAGGCTGCACATTTGATTTGTAGCAACGCAGCAGCAGCTAACTTAAAATTTGCACAATACACACACACACACATACACATTTCCCTTGCAGGTTGCGGACTGACCCATCTTATGTTGGGATTGTTCTGTTTAAAAAGTCAGTAAAATTCTTTGCAACGCGTAAGAAAACGTTTCGATTTTTTAAACTTTTTGTCCTTTTTCGATCACTGTAATGACATCGCACTTAATTGAGACTGTCTGGAGCATTCCAAATCATCACTGAGGTAATAGTTCAGACTTTTTGTAGATCATCAGAATTTATTGGGTGGCCATTTCAAGTAAATTTATAATTTGTGTATTTCGTAATCGTAATTTCCACCTCAGATTATTCCTGTTTAAGAAAACAGAGGAGTAGGGAGAGGCTCATTTTACTATTTCAGAGAGCCTTCTTGATCAAAATAATGAAAAAAAAAAACAGTCAAGAAAACCTTTTATTCTTCATTTAATGAATGTGAACCACAAACATCGTCAAGTCATTGCACTTTTATTGTTCCCAGTGCTGCTAACTGTGACATCAAAGTTAACGAAACTTCGCTAACTTTAAAAGGCTGCAGTTAATTCATGAGGCATTGGTCGAGAATGATATTTGGTGTGTTTATTATTCATGTAAAGTTGAACCATCTGACAAAATCTCAGAATTTTAAAAGATGGTGTTTTCGAGAAAATGGCGCCCAAAAATGGCGATTTTTGAAAATTTTACAATTTCTCGAATTTTTTGCGACAAAACGGTTGAACACAGAAGCGATAAAAAATTTTCCCGGAAAGCGGGTCTTACCAACCGTGAAAACAGAATTTTAAAATTCGAACCGGAAGTGCTCGAAGAAAATTCGCAAACTTCGACTTTTCAGATAAATTGACGTTCATTTGTTAATTTATGTACCAAAAGATACGCATGCGCAAACCAAACTATAATAAAATATAGTTTATTTATATCTCTATGTACATACCACAACAAGAATTATAACTCTATCTGTCTCCATAGCCGAATGGTGAGGCTCCGAAGTTGATCATTTTCCACGTCTTCTACAATTCATAAATTGTACTCCCCGTCTTTGATGGCCCATTACTTGGTGGGAAAATTTTTTTCGACAAAACAAAAAAATATGGGTCTCTTAAAAACATGTCTAGTTGCTATAAAAAAAAGTTTCAACAATATCTGAGATGGTGATGGTACATGCCCTGCCTGAATTGAAATGGAAGGCACCTTGTGTGAAATGTATGGTCTGCTAAACAGGCAATCAGGTTATCGTAAGTTTGGTAATAAATTGAAAATACAGAAAAGAAGAGGAACCTCTAACTAAACCTAATTGAATCTAACCTAATTTAGTACATTTTGGTAATTTTTTGGTTGGCATTTAGTATCTCCCCCATAGCTGTGCAATGGATAATTTATGCATTTTATGACATATAAAGTGTTTTTACCTGTTGTTGAAACTGTCCTCGCTTATGCGTACACCCATTGCCGCTGATGCGCCTGCTCCCTACGGACGGGCTCGCTGTCGCCCTCCTGCTCTGACTCGGTTAGGTAGCGTTCCTGCTTTTTAGTGTACACATAGCACAAGTTTATTCGTGTTTTATGCACTGGTTTTTATGCCATACGTCTACACTATTTCGAACAAAAATCACTAACAGTTGAGCCAGGCCACAAACTAGTATTTTGAGGGAGAAAGTAAATAATCCTTTTTTTCTAATTTTCGTGTGGTTCGGCGATATAGCGGTAAGTTTATTCGTGTTTTATGCGCTGTAGATTTTATGGTATATGACCAGGAATTGAAAAATTTTGCTTGCAGGTACTCGCCAGCCTAAAAATCTACTAGCAAGACCATTTTGCAGTCACAGCTTTTATACAAATAAACAAAACTCACTTTGCGACGCAATAAACATATCAGTACATGTACATTTTTAATTTTGTTCATTGCCATGTCTCTTACAAAAAGAAAAAAATACTGATAGTTCTCGAATTTACGTTTTTGATTGATCGGACTTTACTCGCAAAGTGTTAAAATGTACTCATTTGTAAGGAGATTTTTCAAGCCCTGCATATGTCTATACAGTATTTATCCTTATGACTGCATCACTGCTACAAGTATCGAACCGTAATTACTACCAAGTGACCCAGAGTCTCTATCGAGAGATTTGGAGAAGAAACTAAATAATAGCCAAAGTACAAACCTGTATCAGGTGGTCACAACAAACGAGAGTTGGGGAAATTCTTGCTTTAGCCATAAAGTGAATTGACTCCTGAGAATCTAGATCCATGAAACAATTCCTTAAATATTACTGGGAACTAGTTCATCAGGAATTGAATCGGTTAGAAATTATGGTGGTTCTGTTTGTAATGTTAATAATTATTTCTAAATGTTGAAAATGCCAACTTGATCGAAACTTGAAATATGCAATGTATAAAATGATAAAAGGGAAAACTACACAGGAACCACCACGTTTCTCAACTTCTAAAAAGCGTACATGTTAGACTATGGGAAAACAAAAGCAAGTTATACGGGTCACAAGAGTCAAAGTATAAAAAAGCATAAAAGACAGTGAATGAAAAATATGTGAACCACATATTAAAATGTGGAGCTCCCTAAGCCCCTGGAAAACACTTGCAATAAAGAAGATACTAGGAATTAAAATTTTTGCAAGCACGAAAAGCATATAGAATTTAAATACGTGAAAGAGGCTAACCTCTATAACTTCCAACAATACCAAATATATGTTAAAGAAAATTATACCAGTAACTAGAATGAAATGAAGTAAATACATGAAATTTTAATTTGATATATATATCTCGGCAGTATGCGTCATAAATAAAAATCTGATTTAAACTATACACTAAGCAAAACAATACGTTTATTGTAAAAGATATTAACATGAACAGTTTCACCAACTATCCACTTTGGCTTCATCAAACAGATGAAGTCAAAGTGAATAGTTGGCGAAACTGTTACACGTTAATATTTTTTACAAAAAACGTATTGTTTTGCTCAGCGAGTAATTTAAATCAGATTTAAGTCTGTTAAAAGTAGTTTGTATAATGGAAAATATAAATAAAAAGTATTTTTCGTCAATGTTATATCTAGTACAGATCCGTAAATAATGGCTGAATTGCAACATCATTCGTTCTCAACCAAGTGTACAGTTCAAACCACTTTAACTGACACCGTAGATTCTCAATTGTTGTGTATATGCTCCAGTAATTGGGTCAGTGGAATTCAGAAGTGGTTCACAAATAAATGTCTTCAATGACCACTATCTAAGGGCGAATAAACTCTCCAACAATCCGTAATAATAGTTGATGTAATATACCTCGAAATGATGTCTAATAATGTTTTTGTAGTTCTCTGATTATCAGATCACTCACTTACGGTAAAGACATACCGAAGATACCTCGCAATCGAGGTCGAAATTTAGGTCGCGGTCGGTACCTCGATGATGGAAGAAACACATGGATTCAAATGGGTAAACGCATGTCGGAGATATACGCTACATCGCAAGCTAGAGGTCGACCGCTGTGGTGTATTAGTAGTCGCGATGATAAGCGAGTGAGTTTGTTTTTACACCGATGTTCAGTGGAATTATCGCTCTGGCTCGTAATCTCATTGGTTCTCCTTGAAGCGCTGCACGGAATAAAGTCTTCATTTGTTCAGAATTTCGTCTGCAGAGGATTGCGTGTGTGTGTATAGTTGAAAGGTTTTCCTGCACTGTTAAATTTGATATTGAAATATATAATAATAGAAGCAGTGAAGAATGCTCTAGTAGTATGGAATAAGAGAGACGAACACCACCATAAAAGGCACGTTTTAAATAGGAAAAGGAAAAAAAATAGCAACTCAAATGAGAATGTCATGTAAGCTATTCATATTTATTTGAGGACTATTTCTGTAACTTATTATTATATAAGGCAGTGGCAGTTACGGGAAGGAGGGTCTTTCGGGCTGAAAACCAAATTCCGGAATGTCTAAAGAGAGACAGCAAGAGAGAAAGAAGCTAGTATTATCATATCAGTGCTTAAAATCTTCATGTTCCTCCGCCCCAGTTCCCAGATTAATAAAAAGGTATTTCTTCTAAATTTATCTTATTTCTTCTAATATGAGGTAAATAAAGAGTTGTAAAAACAGGCACGTAACTATAGAGCAGCAATGTCGAATAATTGAATTGCAGTGACGGTGGCTCATTGGTAGAGCGCTTAACTCTGGTGCTTAGGGTCCCTGGTTCGATCCCCGGGCTACTCCCCTGTCCTCCCACATTCTCATTCCATCAATTCTTTTATCAATATTTACTTGCCTTAATCAACGTTTCCCTTAGCCTAAAAGACATAAACGTGTGATGTTAAACTGAAATATTTTATTTCAATACGGAAATTATAATCACGCCTTAGCCAAACCCTTAATACGACGCTAAGCACATGTCAAATCGTCTCTGAATATGCCCTTCCCCCCACCCCGCTATATGTTAACTAGGAATCGAACCATTCTCAACAGTGAAGGAAATAGTTGTAATCGATGAATAAAGCTGATGCAATCCTTTTCCGTTACATTCAAGCATCGTCAAGAATAAATTTCTTGTCCAATCAGTGAAACAACGCAATATTCACTGCTCGAAATAAACGTTATATTGAAAAGAAGAAATGACACGCTGCTTCTTGAACTAAACACAATGCTGTTATTAAAATATCGATGTGTAACAGAGTCGTCAACAAACTGAACCTCTGTCTTTATCAGTATATAGTTGGAATGTCTCTACACAGCGTAAGGAAGCAAGGAAGGCCATATAGTAGCACAAAATTGGGAAAATTTTTTGTAAGTTGAAACGTGTATTTTCTCTACGTCTATAAATGTTACAATGTTTACTATCTTTATCATATATTCCTAGCTCTTTCCAATTACCTATTTCAGTGTAAATAGTTGTTCTATGGCATTTCTTTTCTGGTTTGTTCATGTTGTGTTTGATATTGTGGTTGATTCGTCACTGTAAAATTCTTTCAGAAAAAGTGAGAGGACTGCTTTCAGTTTTACTACAATTTTCTAGATTTTTCTTTTTTAGCTGGAGCCTAATTTTTCTATTGTTGACAAACACATCATTTTATATATATTAATTTTCTTAGAGGACATTCATTTTCTCAACATTTTCTTTGTCTAACAGTATTATTCAGAGAGATAAGCTCAACAATCGTGGAATGTCAAATGTAGTGGCATTGACTATGTCCTTCCTCTCATCTATTGTTTCATAAGACTATATGTGCGTTACACTCGACTGAACGAACGAATATATATTTATATAAAATTTTGTTTACACTTGCGATTATTGAAATTTTCTCGAGATGGCGTACATAGCTTTTTACCCAAACGAGTAACATATTAAGCACACTGTAATCATTTGAAATTAACGTTTTGCGACATCTGGATCACTGTAGGCATTTTTCGTGCAGATCACAAATCATTCTAATGATGCTTCTAAATGTAAGAGTAATTGGTTGCTGATAACATACAGGTTATGTTCTTAAATGCAGCTGAATACTCGTATGTTTCATCATGTTTCCATCAATGAATAACATAATTACGTTATCGTTCGCAACAAAAAATACTTCAACGATCAATAATAGAGATAAATTCTATATATCTGTTTCCTGGTTTGTAGAAATGTACAAAATCCATTATGTGCAGCTATTCAAAACAACTTATTTAGGAAGTAAATGATATGACTACCTTACAGTGTCAATGTTTCCAGCGAAAATATCGAAGCGGTGGTTTGATCGGGGATAAACTACAAATAGTGTTTCCCTTGTTTATTTATTGTGAGATTTTTACCCTATGTCGGCCAACATATTGTAATTTACGTTTTATTCAATGTAAATTAAGGATCCATATAAATATGTGAGTTCAATATAATGACACTGTTTTACCTTATGTTGCATGTTCTGTTCCTCTGTGGAGTTTATTCCCTTCCGCATTTATTTAAAATGCAAAAATTTCACGCGCCACTTTACTACAATCTCCATTTGCCCAGAAGTAGTTTGCAGCAATCCAAACGATTGAAACGTAGGAAGGGAATAAATTGGTTCGAAAGTGCAACAGAATATTCAAGCTAAGATGAAATAGTTTTTATTATATTAGTACAAGTTGCGTAAAATATAATGAAATCATTAACATTTTATGAGTTTATTTTATTTATCGTTTGTCGCACTTGGAAGACTAAGAATCTAAGCAGCTGCGGCTTTCGAAAATATTTTCGCTAGAAGTATATTCGCAATAGAAGGTTAGTTGTATTATTAGCTAAGAAAAACATGAGCCAGGTAGTTTCATTGTTTCATGTAGGAAACTTCTGTCAAATAATTGCAATTATATTTTTTGAGTGTTCAGAATAATTAAAATCCTTTATAATTCCCGTTTATAATACAAGTTAGCATATATATCGAGCCAGCATAGATGAAACATTAATGTTGTCACAGCAAAACTCATGTTATGTTCCTATGGCTGGTCATTCTCTCAGGATTTTCCATTGTTTTCTTTTCTTTTAGTCAGACCAATGCCTATGCAGCAGTGGCATATCTTGGAAATATTAACCGCAGCTTATATAGGATAAAATGCTTGTAATGGCAATAGGATACCTCGATAGACTACATATTATATATCAATGTTTTATAACACGTGCGTAAATACTCTCTTTGCAATAGTAATCTATCTACTTTAAGTTGTAAATTATTTTACCTAAAGCTGTCAAAGCTGAACTTAGAAAGTAAATTCCGAAGGGATGTATCTTATTTATTTATTTATATATGCATCAAAAGTTAAAAAAAAAACTTGAGACTTAGAATGGAGTTTTGTATAGTGTAAGTTTGAGATATTAGTGTAAGGTTCCTCTTACAACCCTTACCCTTGATAGGTCTTGGATACTCTAAATCCTTTTATTGTCCCATCTTTTGAATAACGTAATTTTTGCTGACTTCCAAACCACAGTAGTTTGTTCGAAAGGATCAGCGTTATCATGATATACGTAAAGTTTAGAAGGACTATTGATTAAATGCCACTTTGCTGTTCTTGTAGTGGGATCCGTGGTTCGATTCGGGGCCGCAGTGGCGTAGTGGTAGAGCGTTCACCTCTGGTGCAAGGGTTTCCTGGTTCGATCCCAATTCGCGTCACATGAGCTTTGTTGTGGACAAACACCGTGTGAGTTTTCTCGGGGTTCTTCCATTTCTTCCCACATTCTTTATTCCAACATTGCATTCATTTTTCATCATTAGTGTCTCCTTTAGCCTAGCCGACGTAAAACTTAAAGATTTCATTTCCTTGGTTCAATCCCAAATGATTGAGTTTATGAAAGAGAACACTGTGTCTGTTCGTGGTTTCCTCGAGATTCTCCCTTTGTTTCTAGATGATCGTTCACTAAGTATATAATCACTGACTTTCATTAATCATCATTTCTTCTTTAGACTAAAGAGCATAATCGAAGGACGTTAAAGATTCCATTTCATTCCATTCGTTTGGTAAGACTGAAAACTACTTTTGAGTATTGTCCATCATATACCAGCCGTTCAATCGAGATTCAGACTTATGTAAACTGCTTATTGATATTCAAACATCAGTTGTCGTTAGATAGCAGGTATCATACATTAGATTCATGAAATATATACGTATACACATATTGATTTCATCTTTTGTCTTTCAGGATTGTCGCCTTGTATGTAGGACTTACAAGCATTGAAAATGGAAAGTGCCGATCATAAGGAGGTAAAACTATACTGTATAGTGATATTAATTTTATGATAAGCACAATTTCCTTATTATATTCACTTGTTTGATTTTTATACGAAGTTCAGAGCTCTTTTTAGCAGCGAAAATGTATAAAACGTTGGTCTATAATTTAGTTCCAAACCTGATGTGCCCCATTCATGAGAATTATTTTAACATTTTAGTGCACTTCCTAGTAAAATGATCATCTTTAAAAAAAGAAAAAAAAGTGTTTGTGGCTTTTAAAAAAAAAAATAAGCCTGTAGCTTATTTTTTCAAATCAAACTTGTTTGTATGCATACTTTTTTCCGTAAACTAACATTTAGGTTTGAACAGTTTTATATGTGTGACTCGTACTACTCTGGAGTATGAGAGAATGTGCCACCTAACATCTAATATTAAGGATATTGTGCGTCGAGCCAATAAACAACAAACGAATTTAGTCTGTGATATCCCATTCTAAAGGAGAGGATGATATGCAGGGATGGCCACAGACTAGATGCATTCAAATGCGCCAGGTTAGTAGATTCAAGTTTATATACAGTTCGTATTAGAGAGTGCTTTATTTGTATTTTAAATGAAATTCTGTTTTTAAATCGTACATTTTGAAAAAAAGAAAGAAAGAAAAAAGTACAATGTAAATCACTGTGATTTAAGATTAACGTGTGTGTATTTGCTCCCAAATACTTCGAGAAAAGAGATTCTTCGGGAAGTAGAAACAGATAGGATATATAAATCTATATTAAGTTTTTCTGTGGCAGGAGAATTTAGTCATTGTGTGACAATTAGATTCTCTCTACTCTGAACTCGAAGTGGCCGAGAGCGAGCTATCTTTTGGCTATATGGCTAGTATATGTACTTGTAGTGCGGGAGACTGGATTCGATTTCCAGTGGGAACTCGGAGTTCGGATCCTGAAAAGGGACGCTGAACTCCAATCCAACCAACCAATCAAAGTGGCCGAAACAGTTACGATATATCTTGAGATGCCGATGCAGCATAGCTAAATGAGAATTTCGGGTTTCGGTGAAATTCAAGCTAACTTTTCATGTTTTTTTAATGTGAAGAATATTTTGCAAAATTTAGTACAAAACACCAAGTGTAGATTATTATTTATATTATTATAATGCATAATTTCCATTTTCAGATAGAATAGTTGGTTTTGTTTCTTTTTTCTTCAATGACTTGTTAAGGCAGAAAATGGTCAACAGGTTATAAAAAATTAAGCTACAGGTTATGCTACCCTCTCGACATGTATAGTTAACATTTTAGCCATCATGGGGTACGGAAACCCATATACACATGCATCCTTATCTGTCAAAAATACTATAACCGGTATTGGTATAAGCCAATACTTCAATCTCAATATTACTATTGGGAGTACTAATTAATGCGCTCCATTTGTTGTGGTCATAAATGCATTTAATTCAGAACAAAATGAATGAACAGATAAACCGAAGTATTGTCCATCGCTGGCTACTACTTTTCCCACCTGTCAGGCAACTTTCGAATTCCATCTCGAAAAAATGTTTCGTCTTTTAAGGCGATCCAAGTTTGGAGCCAATTTTCGATTTCTGCGAAAGAAGTGAACCGGTGACCTGCCGAATCGTGCTGCATCCGTCGGAGCAACCAGTAATGAGAAGGAACAGCATCCGGCGAATACGGCGGGTGCGGTAAAATATCCCACTTAAGCGTTTCCAAATAACTTTTTGCGACATGAGGCCGATAACTTCGTCATGTATTTGCTCGTATTCCGAATCTTTTTCTCGTAATTCCGGCTCAAACGAATTGTAGCCTTTACCGATTGCCCGTAATGAAACCACCAGGTTGTAGCAGCTCATAGTATACAACACCCTTTTGGTTCCACCAGATACGCAGCATGACCTTCCAACCATGAATATTCGGCTTTGATGTTGATGTTGAGGTTGATGGCAACGATTGACCTGGCAGAGCGTAGTATTTTTTCTTCTTGGAGTTGTAGAATATCCATTTCTCATCCCCAGTCCCAATCCGATGTAAAAAACACTTTCTTTGTTGCCGCTGAATCAACTGCTTGCAAGTGAAAAATCGCCTTTCACGTCTCTGTTTCAGTTTGTAAGGCACCCAATTGTTTTGCTTGTGAATCATTCCCATGGATTTCATCGTACGGAAACTGCTTGTTACATAATTACCAATTATTTTGCAATCTCCTCTTGCGTTTGACTTGCATCTTTATTGCGTAATGCCTCCAGTTCTTTGTCTTCGTATTGCTTGGCCGCCCAGAGTGAGGCTTGTCTTCACCACTGAAATCACTATTCTTGAAACGTCGAAACCATTCCTTACATGATTTATCAGTTGAAGCATTATCACCATAAACTTCTACAGGCATCTGATGCGCTTCAGCTGCACTTTTCTTCCAATTAACACAGAAAACTAAAACCTCCCGCAAATGCTGCTTAGTTAACACAAACTTTGACATATTCAACCCAGTAAAAACAGGAATTTTGTATGAAACACAAAGCTATATAAACTGAATGTTATTGACAGATGTCTAACCTCTCTGAAACCACCAAAATCAGCTGTCACTATGAAATATTCATAATAGCCAGAGCTATCTTTTGAAAACGGACTGAACTAATTTGTACTCTCAGTAATGGCGAAATATCGATACACTGAAGTAACTATGAGTACCGAAACAGTGAAATATGTCAAAATACCGAACAATACTAAATACGAATGATTTTATTTCGCATTTCTTTATCTATTTTCTCGCTTGTACATGCAGGAAAACCTTTGTACTCGTTTTATATATAGTAGGAAGTCGAAAATCCGAACTAATTGGGACCACAAGTAGTTCTGATTTTCAAATTATTCGGATTTTCGAAAATAACCAAGAAAATGCCATTTAGGCTTAAATATACTGTACGGTATACTCTTTTATCAATACAGTGGTTATACAGTACCGTACAGTAATTACAATACCGTACGTAAGGCTACTAACTTTTAATGTTTCTGAAGAACCTGCTCATACACTAAATTACACTGTCCTTGTAACTCACACTTCAAACGTAACTTGTATAGGCCTTATTACAAACAATTACATATGAATGGGATTTTGTAAAAATACTGACTTCACACAACGCTGACGGACAACCCTATTATTTGTTTATCGTTAGCGCTAAGACAAAATGTAAAAAGTTCTAGGGACTGCGTTCGGATTTTTGACGTTCGGATTATCGACGTCCTACTGTACTAATAAAAGTATAATATCTTCCCATAAGTAGTTTATCAGACTCCCTCCCCCCTCCCGTTTTGGCCTTCGGGGAGGGAATCGGCAAAATGGCTCAATGGTAGAGCGCTGTTCTCTAGTGCGACAGATTCCTAAGATTCGATTCCACCGATGTGAGTTTATGGTAGATGATATCTTATTTTGGGTCTTTCTTGACGTTTCCTCTCACGTTGTCGTTCTGTCATCTCTTTCGTAATCATTCACTCTCATTAATCAGTCTTTTCCTTCATCCTAAGGACATAAGCGTGGGATGTTAAGATTTCGTATAATTTTCATTTCAAGACTTTTTTCTAATAAAATTAGGCAATATCAACGTGCACAAACTTGTGCACATCATAAGCGCTCTTTGTGTTCTTTCGAAAAGCGTACAGAAAAATGAATCGGACTACAATCTATTGTACAACAAACGCTGTTATCTTCTTCTAGATCTCTTGCAGATTTCGTTATATACTCCGTGCATTCTGAATGTTAATGCCACTTCCTGTTAATTAATTGTGTGTACGGAATACAATAATATAAATAAAATGAGAAAAGGCTGGAGAGTATTTAGGCCAATCTGAGGACTTCACCTATAGGTTAGTGAGAGTCAACATTAAAAATTACAGCTTATAAACAAAACAAATGGAATGACTTTTTTTTTTTTTGGTCAAGTCTCAGGTTTAGAATTATTTTAAAGTTTATTTTCGTTTTAGGTTGTACGTGTAATAAATTTTCCAGTAGAAAGGTTCCATGTGAAATCATCACATACTAAATCAGGGTGTTTGAAAAAGAACTCCCTAGTTTTAAATATAAATTTAATTGGGAAATGAATGAAAACTTATATCAGTGAGTACATATCATGAAAGAGAATTCCTTCAAGTTTTGTTTAATGTTGGTAGACTTCAGTGTGGGATCCATTTGTGGCCCTGCATACGTCGAGACGATATTGCACTTCTCGCCATGTATTCACCAACATTTCAGGTATAACTGTCCCAACCGCCCAAATTCTGCAGTTATGACGATTAACTGTTCCACTGACATGGAATGTAGTCTCATCAGAAAAGATAATCTTTTTTAAAAAATTGACATCATCATCAATTCTCTGTAGAAAGTGAGTAGCAAACTCATACCTTTCGATTTTATCAGTAGGTTTAATTTCATGTAACAGTTGCAATTTGTAGGCGCACAGCTTAAGTCATTTACGTACATCATACACAGTACCTTTAGGCACTCCTAATTGTAGACTACGTCTGGCCAATGACTTCTTCGGGCTCCGAACACAAGAAACACGGATCTGTTCAACAACATCTTAGAAGTTGTCGGTCTACCTGGTGATTTTTCTTTTAAAACACTACCGGTTTCCTTGAAAGACTTTAGCCAATGACGGATAGTTTTTGCTGTAGGTGGTTCACCACCATACTGACGTCTAAAATTACGTTGCACTGTTATAACTGACTCAGTTTTCAGAAGCTAAATAACACACTGCGCTTTCTGTTGCGGAGTACACATTGTTTCTGAGTTGCTCTGCACTGCACGCCTGCCTGGACTGAACTGAGGAAACAGTTAAAAAACAGCACTGATGCCGTCTCAAGGTCAAGCAGACCTGAAAACTGCAGGGGAGCCAAACTTGGAGAGTTGATGAATCAAATACCACAAACTACAGGGTGTCCGAGAAGTTCTTCCCTGATTACAGAAATTGATAACTCAGGCTAGAAATAAGATAGAAATATGAAACTGGTGTTGAATTGTTTACAAACTATAAAAGTTTTGGTCACATCAGTACACTTCCACATGAGCACCCTTGGTAGCACGTAGCACATCTAGGCGATATTCAATTTCCATCCACACATTAGCCAACATCACTGGAGGGATCGAATTCCCTGACCTCCCTGGGGGGTTCTGAACCCCAAATGCGTACATTATGGCGATTCACTACTCCACTGACAAAGAATGTCGCTTCGTCGGAAAAGGCAATTCGTCTGAGATAACCATTATCGTCCGCAATACGTGATAGCATTTCGACCGCAAAGTCATATCGACGTGTACCGTCGTCGGGCAACAAGGCCTGAACGAGTTGCACCTTGTAAGCACGAAACAATAAACGTTTGTGTAAAATATCATGGATAGAGCTTTTTGGCATCTGTAATTCACGTGAGGCCCTGCGCACCGATTTCTTAGGACTTCTCAGAAAAGACTGCCGCACAGCCTCCACCGTGTCTGCTGAGGTTCTTGGTCGACCAGACCTCGGAAGGTCAGCAACCGACCCTGTGTTCTTTAACTTCTCATACCAGGCTTTAATGCTCTTGACATCAGGTGGACTCCTCCCAAATGTTGTCTGGAACTGTCTCTGCACCGTGGTTGGTGATCGTGTCTCATGGTACCACAGGACACACTGTGCCTTCTCCTGGTTGGTTGGCATGGCTTCTTGGGCTTCTTACTTACGTACTACAAACCTAAAACAAACAAAATTGAGACTTGGTAAACAGAACAAACCTAACACAGACAAAAACTTTTATAGTTTGTAAACAATTCAACACCAGTTTCATATTTCTATCTTATTTCTAGCCTGAGTTATCAATTTCTGTAATCAGGGAAGGACTTCTCGGACACCCTGTAGAATAATGTATGTCACTTTGTACAGATTCTAGGACACATTAGAACTAGGGAGTTCTTTCTCAAACACACTGTATAATGGTTGCTCGACCATCAGGATTTTATATATATATTCACCAAATGTTACCTGACTAATGACGTACTGCGAAATATTATCAAGATTTTATTAATCTGCCACCATCGCAAATTTATACTTTTTTTTTTTTTTGGTTTATTCAAACTCTGTGAGAATATGGTCTGCAATGGTGTAAAGAATAGGCTGCCGCATGGTGCTACGAAAGATAGGTAGTTCCTGTTTGTACTACATTAAAGGAGAGACATTGATCTTTCATAGAACATATACAAAGGCAGGATTATGTTTTGGTAAAAGGATTTTCGAAATTTCGAATGCAGCCATCAAAAGTACACAATTTGCCGATTTCGAAAGCCTGTAAAATCAAAAGTACTGGAAACAACAGGATTTTTATTTATTTATTTATTTATTTATTTATTTATTTATTTATTTATTTATTTTGTTTTGCACAAGATCTGTGACTGGAAGGACCTTCAGAAATGATGAAATTTAAGTGGAATTGAAAGTTTTTCATACTAATTTTTGGCTCCGAAACAAAAAGAATTGAAAAAATGTTAAAAATTTCTCAAAAGGGGTAGGAGAAAAATGGAAATTTTGTCCGTAGATACTCTACTACTTTTGAATAAAAACCGTTGATTTTATTTTCTTAATTGCATTGATGAACGATTATAGACTCTCAGAATCCTTATATACAGGATGAGTTTTTTAGACTGCAGAATATCTGGAGATCGGACGAAAAAATGTTTGAAAAAAAGTTAATATTTATAGGGGGAAATTCATATGTGATAGATTAGCCCCCCTGAGGGTGGGATGGAGGCATCTTTGAAAACTTAAATGGAGATCCCTATTTTTCATTGCAGATACGGATTATACAGGAAAAAATAAGTAAATTTTATTCGAGACAGTTTTTTCGATAGGTAGATGACACTGTAATCAGTGAGAACTAGTTTTACTGAGATTTCGTCAATTGGGAGCACCCCCTCGTGGTTAAGCGGTTAGTATACGCGCCTTTGGCATGGGAGACCCGGATTCGGTTCCCGACTCGAACTTATATTGTACGGATTCTACGTTAAGCTGTAGGTTCCCATCTCATATAGCTTTGCTGCTGAAATAGACGCTAAACTCAAAATCAGATTAGGAGCACCCACGTTTCATTCCAGAATAAATCTGCAATAAAGGGTACCAATCTTCTGTCTTAAAGTTTTACTCGTCTCGTGGAAGCTGACGTGGAAGATGGCTCTGCATTTGACCATCTTTCAGATAATTCAAATGTGGCAGTGCAATTGGGTGCAGTCTGTGATGGTAACCATAGTTAACTATTAAGCATTTTATAGGCTTCATCTCTCTGTAGTTTTGAAACAAGGCAAAACTAGTTCAGAAACAACAAATGAACGCAGTTCAAAACAAATGAAGCAACTCAACGAATGTAGTAAAAATTATCAATTGAATGTGGTGTCAGTAGTGCCCAAAGTGTGAAATAAAATACACTTTAAAAGTAGTACAAAATAAATGAATGAACTCAATTGAAAAAGTGAGTGTCATATACAGTCAAGTGGGAAAACCCTGTAGAAATATGATGTTTGAAATGGGGCTGGCCATCAACGTGTTAGCATAATAGACAGTAACTTCATTCACTTACGTTGTGGATCCAGCTAAATGGCAACGTTTCGTTTTCATTTAACATTGGACGCATAAAGAGTGTACAGCCCAAACGGCTCATCCGATTTAAAAAGTTCCTTCTCTTCAGACTGAAAACGTAATATTGGAGACGGTTTTCCCTCTTACATTTTCTTGTAACTCTGATAGTAACTGAGTTACCGTATGTCAGGGGACTTTTGAGACACCCTGTATATCGGATAGCCTCTGGGTACCGTAGGCGTGAACCACGGGAGAAAAAATTCTTGACTACCACACCCTGCACTTAATTTCAGTTACACATTTGAACTATCTGAATTCACGCCAAATGCAGAGGAATCTTCCACGCCACCTATCACTAGTAGAGGAAACTGAAGATACCCGATTCCCCATCAGTCTACTTCATTTGGATATTCAGTTCTTAAGAACATTGGAAACATTTACTCATCCAGTCTAAAACAATCATTTCCTAAACTTTTTTTTATCAATATTGTACTCTTAGATAATCAAGTATTTGTAAAAATCATTTCATGAGCAAAATTTTAGAAACAAAATTACAGATTCAGTCCTTTTCTTCCGTTGCTACATTCCATTGAATCACACATCTTTCTCTCCGGATATGTTCCTCTGAAAAGTAATTCAACGTCCTACGTCACACTGATAGTCCGAGAACCAATCAACCAGAGCAATCATGGCTGATTGTGGTAAGAAAATTAGTGAAGTGCACAGGTCCACTCTTCCACCCTTGGAGATAAGAGGTTGCCTCCCGGCTGAGGAACCATTGCAAGTCTTTTGGAGGTCCAGTGTCGTAGAAGCAACCAACACCGATGATAGTTCAAACCAGACCGAATTCCTACGACTGATTCGTAGAGCACCATTTCCTCGCGCCTGGTTGTTGATAAGATGAACTGCTTACGTACCATGAATTGCGTCTGTTTGAGAGTCGTCTGTCCAGCCTTAGCCACCGAAGGAGGACCAAGGATTGATGCACGTTAAATAGGTACTGTGTTCGTTTTCATGCTTTAAACTAGTACAAACAGCAACTTTCTATCTTTTGTGGTAATCGTGTGGCAGCCTGTTTTCTACACCATTGCAAACTTCATTTTCATGCCTGGCAGTGAAGAAAAGTGAGTGTAAATCCAAGATGACGGCAGGTGAAAAATTATTGTAATATTTCAGCACATCATTTGTTAGTAATTTTTCGTGAAAATGTCAAAACCTGGGATTGAGTAACTTCCCTTGATGATTAGACATGGAATGACCTAATAATGTTTCCTCATCGTAAGAATAAATCATTTCTGTTTCTTCATTCTACTCAAAGTTGAACTGATTTGTAGACCAGCAGACGACTTTTCTTGTCGCAGCACAGGTACTGAAAAAAGCAGAACAGTTGTCATTAAGTGATTTAACCATTCACAGATTTATCAGTTCAATTTTGAAATTTCCAATACCAGCAACGTATAGTTACCATTAATAATCAAAATTTCGTAGGAAAGAAGTTCGTTTAGTGTTCAGTTTTGTAAGTTGAGTGTAGAAAGATGTAAAAGTGTTTTATTTTGTAGATGGGACTGATGGCATGTCATTGCGATGGAAGAACATATTTTTTCAAGTAGTTGTAAAGCAATTTTCTGAGCTGTTCTTGCTGCGGTATCACAAACATCGAAAAACAACCAGATTTTGGAGGCTTGTACAACAGCAATAACGCAAGTGAGACAGACGGGATAATGCACGTCTTCAAAGTATTTTTATATCGGAAACTACCATCATCATATGAGCTGTTTCGAAGAAACAGAGATACAGTTACAAGAAATTGAATATTTAACTTTTTTGAAAGGACTTGATCTCGAGAAAGCATCTAGGTAAGTCACATCCAATTACGAAGTTGGTTTCCAATAGACATAAAGATCACAATGCCGTTTACAGCAATTCGATATCTCAAACTATTCGGGATATATGAAGCAAAAACTAAATTTGAGATATTGCTTAAAGCTGCATATTTGTGGAAATTGCTTTTTTCAAAAAAATGTTTTACTTTGCTTCTATAACATTACAATAGTACGTTTTGGTAGGTGTAGTTACAATAAGTTCTTGGAATTACATAATTTAAACAGTGTTGCATACTTGACCAGTATGATAATATCTCCAAAACGATTTGAGGTATCAAGTTGCTGTAAATGGCATTATGATCTTCACATCTATTGAAAGCCATCTGTGTAATCGGATGAGGTAGTATTTTGAAATAAAGGCTTTAAAAATGTCAGATTTTTCAGTCTCTTGTAAATCTGTTCTTATTAATTCGCAATCCGTATACCATGATCATACTTTAATGAATCATGATGTACTTCGGATATGCTTTCCCCATCTGTCTGTCTGCTGTTGAGACCACCAAAATTTGGATGTTTGTGATACTGTTGCGTCCTTAGTTTGCAACAGTGCATGACAAGTGTGATTTTGTATGTTTTACTTCTACATATTAATTTGAAATATGTAATAGCCTGACGAAGTGCCATTTGAAGAAATACAACTTTATGTTGGGTTGGCAGCGCTGTTAACTTTGTGGTATCACATAGTGTGCTAATGGTCCATCCTGTGTATCTTATGAATAAAGAATAACTGAAAAATGCTACAGGAGGTTTCTAGTAAGTAGAAAATGCATATTTAAAAGCTAATATTTTCAAATTATTAGATAAATTGAGCGAATGTGAAATAAAAGCAAGGATAGGAATGGCGAGAAGCATTTAGGAGGAAAAAAGTCTGTTTTGCGGGATCGTGAAAAAAAGAGTTGAGAAAAACTCATAAAATGCTTCATGTGGAGTGTTGTACTGTATGGGATGGAAACGTGGACATTACGTAAAAGTGATGAAAAACGACTGGAAGCCTTCGAAATGTGAGTATGGAGAAGAATGGAAAGAATTAGCTGCGTCGAGCGGAAAACGAATGAGAGGGTGTGAGAAATGGTGGGAGAGAAAAGAACACTTTAGATATTGTGAAGAAGAGGAAGAGAAACTGATTGGGACATTGCCTAAGAATAAATTATATCATGAGGGACGTCCTAGAGGGTATGGTGGCGGGAAAGAGACGGAGGGGGCGAAGGAGACTACAATTAATGGATGATGTAAAAACAGAAATATACGTGAAGACGAAGAGGTTAGCGGAGGACCGTAGAGCATGGAAGCTTCTCAGCTGCTGCAAGTGACCTGCCAGTAAGGGCAGAATACCTATGATGATGAGATAAATTGAGATTATTGCAGTTTAATCAATATTGTGTCCGAATGCCAATCCAGAAAAAATCTATACCGTCGCTAGGGGGGCCCAGGCCCATATAGGGTTGTTGCGCTAAGAGATATATTTAGATAAACTGAGTACGTTTTTTTTTTTTTTTTTTCAAACATAACTTACAGGCTAAAAGAGGTGGTGTCCGTTGTCTTACTGGAGCTAACCATTGCCTTGTAAATGTACGATTGTTACTTCATGAGGTGATGTTTCTGACTAATTCAATATTTTCTTTTTGAGCTTCTTCATGGCTAAGCGGTTAGAATACGCGCCTTTCGCGTGGGAGACCCGGCTTCGATTCCCGTCGGGAGCTCATGTGGTTCGGCTTACACGTTAATTAGTAGGTCCACGTCTCATATAGCCTCGCTGCTGAACGGGGCGTTATACTCAAAATCAACTCAACTCAATGTTTTCTTTCAGTTTCTAGTGAAGTTAGATTAGAAAGCTATGTTACTAGTATACGATTATTATTATTAGAGATTAATTCCATTTTAGTTTTATTGATCTCTGACTTGGTATATGTGCATATCATTGAATTTTGTTATAGTGTCATGCGGGTATGTGTATGAGTTATTTAAAAATTATTACCGAACGGAAAGTAGTTTTTGTCAGTCGAGTTGGTAATGTAACGAATAATCAATTTCAGTTTCGTGTAATCAGTATATGTGGACTACGTGTGTTGTTACAGTTCACGCAACAGGTGACATTAAAACAATAGAAATTGAAACAAGAATATTAAATAGATATATAAACATTTGTAAGAAGGTTTATGTATTTTTTATTTTGTAACTAGCATTAAATTGTAATATTAAAACTAACTTAAAAAGTAAGAACATAAAGGCAAGGCATGGTCATCTATAATGGTGGGGAGGAAGTCCGGGATAGAAAAGGTAACCATATGTTGAAGTAAAGGAAATTAAAATTAAGATCTCTGTAGAAGCCCTGTCTTACCGCATACCGCTTTGGCTACTTTCCGAAAACCCTGCAAGGTTCGGGGATGGCATCGAGCGAGTGACTGTTTGAGAAGTCCAAATCCATTGTAGTTCATTGATGAGGCGCCCGGAGATCTCGCTGGAATGAACGAACATGCGATCACTCGAATTCCGGTCTCTTCTGGCTTACTTGTGTAGAACGCCTGGGATGATTGAGCAGTATGGCTAAGGGTCTTGTCCAAGTCGATCCATGTATTTGTTGTCTCGTCACCATACAGGTGGCGGGTGCGTGTATCATACAGAGGTCCATGACGTTCTTCTGGAAGTAAGCTGCGTTGACTTCGGTGTTGGAAGGCACTTTCGACGAGTGGCATCGAGTGGCCTTCGACTGTAATATCCCACCGCCACCAGAAATCCCTTGGAAAACTTTTCGTTGCAGTGCAGCACAAACTCAGAACGGCTCTTGTGGTCTGTTTGACATAGAAAATGGATCGAACTCTGTTGGTCCCATCTAGGTAGAGCCACCCTTTATCCAGGCATACTTATTTTCATTTGTCCCCTGCGGGGTGTTCATTTCAATTTTCTGATGTTTGTTAACTTCTCCTGGATGTAGCGCTGTATGAGGCGGTTTCCACACGCTGTGTGACACTTCCAATGCGAGGTTCTTTCAGATAAAGTTGATAACTGCGTTTTGAGGTACCTTGTCGTATGTTCAAACTTCTCTTAGGATTATCCTATGCCACTACTTTCTAATGGCGCACACTGTATTACAGGTTCTAGCGGCTTGGGGTCGTGTTCTCACAATTTCCGGCCGACCACATACCGCAGTGCATTTAAGCACGTCGTCAGATGATAACAGCTTTGCTGACGACCATTTAACAATTGCTGAGTGGCTTTAATGGACGGCGGAAAGTCTACAAATTAATCCCCCCCTCCCCAAAGAAAACTGTCACTTTTCTCTTCATCGTTCCACGAATCGTGCTTAACTGATACTGTTACCAACTATAGGCGCCAGTGTAGCCAGTAATGTAATGGAACTTAACAGTGGTTAAATACATTGTTCGGAAGGGCTAGAGTTTTTTTTTTTTTTAATCTTATATATCATGTGCAACCTTTTGTACTACTACTGTTACTAGTACATAAGTCGCTACTTGCTCTTACATTTATCGAATCCCTTGTTTCGCTTTGGAGTTTTGTAACTTGTAGTAACTGTTCAGTTGATCGATGGATCTTGAGGTGGGAAGCAAATTTGCTGTTTCGTCTTAAAATGTTTCCGCTTTAAGCATTGTTTTCATTTTACACTGTAAATAGTGCCCGTGAAATCTTCGTACTCCCTAGGTTTGAATATCACAGAGAACAATGTCAGTGTAATTTTAGTTGATAGATTGATAACCTTACTTTCATAATCATAGACAGCACTGTAATACCCCGCTTTCAAGCGCTGTCAGTATTTTTCTGTTGAAGGGCACATGGGGCATTTCGGTTGTAAAGCCATGACTGATGAGAATGGTTGCAGTTATACAGTTAAGCAACTATTAGTGGCATGTATATGGGATGAACGACTACATACAGAACAAACAGTGACACAGGTAATGATTGCGTTTAGAGATCACTTTGGCAAGAAGGCGCCTCGGAAAGCGACTCTGCTTGATTGGGAGAAAGATACATTTGCTTCAGAATGTGTCAAAGCAGACCGCGTAGTGGACGTAAAAAGGCACATGTGGAAACATGTGCTATCGTCGCTTGGTCGATTGCAATGTCTCCATCAAATCACTTCGGGAAAGAGCAGCTTCACTGAATATACCGCGTTCAACAATAAATGACCGGATTAGAATATTTGCATATGAAAGAATTTAGGACGATGTTTATGAATGAATTTTACCTTACAACGACATGGAACAGCGTATTGTAGCCTGCTCTGCTTTGTTAACACAATTTCCGGTAGCTCAGGAGTGTTATTTTCAGATAAATGTGCGATATATCGCAGTTCTTACAGGAGGAATGTGGTCCTAAGGAAAGTTCTCATTATGTGCAAGAGTTAGTACTAACTGGTGCGATGACATCTTGGTACTTGTTTGAACCATATTTTTTGGACGAATATGTTAACGGACATTCTTAGTTATATATGTTACAAACGTGCTTAATATCTAAGCTACAAGAGAAGGGAATTATGGATTGTGTGTGGATACATCAGGTACGGGACCCTTGGCCATTTTGCTCTTCAGGTGCGCAATTTTCTTAATGACCAATTTCCATACTGATGAATTGGGCGTGGTTCTTCAAGATCTCTATCGAAATGACCCCCACGAAACCCAGACCTTACGCCACCAGACAACTCATTGTGGAGAATAATCAAGTTACATGTCTCTCGCCGTCGGTACAAGGCATATAAAGAATTGCGCGAAAGTGTAGAGGAAGGTCTTTGGAACGATAACTCCTCAAATACTCCGGAACATAGCAGGTAGGACATAGAGGTATTACAGGGAGCTGGCTTTAATGCGAGGCTGAGGAATTCAGAGTTGATTGACAGATGCCCCACTTCCGTCATCAAGAAACGGTCACTCGATGGTCCTGGGCAGGGTTGCCAGTGCGCTGTAAAAAAATTCACCTAATACTCACTTAATTCAAAGAGTTTATGCAAACTGTGCAATCCTTATCGAAATATTTATTTATTTTTGTAACTCGTCATTTACAAATTTGCATAAGCAGTTACCGTATTTGGGTACATTTTGCATATTACTCACCTTCTATATTTTATAACCACCCGCGTGGCGGAGCGGTCTAGCATTTTAGTCTTCGATTGCAACATAAAGGGGTCAATTCCGCTGGGGACAGTTGAATGCAATGGTTCAAATCCCGCTTATGCAAGAAAAATGTAGGTCCTGCATTTAGAAGCTTCTAAGCTCGTTTAGAACTTTAATTCTTATTAATAATAATAGTTAATAACAATAATAATAATAATTAGTTAATAACAATAATAATTAATTCTTATTAATAATAATCTATATATATAAAAGAGAACGCACAAATCCTTTGTGAACTCATCACGCTAATACGGCTGAACCAATTTCTTTCATTTTTGGGGGGTTGTTAGGATTTGGACCCTAGATGGTTTTTATCATATCACTTTAATTTTTAATTACCAGTGTCTTGAGATAATTGACCATTCAAGTGTCCATACGTACAAATCCTTTGTTATTAGTTCATCATAGGTAAAAATAAACGTATTTATATGCAACCCGCATGACCGTGTCACTCGGCGGGTTAACATAAATGACAGGCGATATAATGTTAACATTTACTGCAATCTACTATGGTTTTTATCATATCACTTGAAAGCGAAAAAGTAAAAATTATCTAAGTAACAACGTTTATTGCGTTCCGGGGTGACCGCAGCGAAGCGGGGCGGGTTAACATAAATGACAGGCGATATAATGTTAACATTTACTGCAATCTTCTATGGTTTTTATCATATCACTTGAAAGCGAAAAAGTAAAAATTATCTAAGTAACAAAGTTTATTGCGTTCCGGGGTGACCGCAGCGAAGCGGGGTGAACGCTGCTAGTTATATCTAAGAATATTCCGCTCTTTCGAAGATATTTTGTTGGCTCTAAAAATAGCATTGTCTTCGTGTAATACATTTATTTACAATCTAATTACAGAGCTTATGTATAACACTTGAAATATATAAATTATATACATAATTTTCTATTAACAGTTTAGAAGTGCAATGAAGAATATACCGGTATGTGTTATGTTTAAGTTCGATTAATCATTATCACTAGAGACCAGACGTTTAGGCATTAAAAACCTGGAAAATAGGTAGGCAAATAGGCACGTAAAATTTACAAAATAGGCAGTAAAATAAGCACTAAAATGTAACTGAAAACAATGAAGATAAATATTCAATACAATTTTTAAAAAAGCAAGTCATAAATAATGTTCAAAGAATATGGAAACATATTTGTTTGTTAATATTTTCTTTTACTGTATATGAAAACGAAGCTTGACATATATTCCGTGTATATTTAGTAAATACATTCTCTACTGCACTTTTTCACTACACATAACAGTCTAAATTTTATATATTTATCAGTATACACAGCAGTTCAAACTTTTACAGCACTTTATCAGTACGCATAGAAGTCCAAAGTTTTACATCTTATCACTATAAACAACACTTATATTTCTCGGAAGAGGCAGAATTCTTTCTTGAAATACTAAATTATATATTTTCTCCCAATAAAGTTTTATTGTGAAGAAAATTAATAGAATAGGCAACACTAGGCACTAAAGCAATTATTTAGTCAGGAATGGGCGAAATAGGGAAAGTAAAATTGGCTTGAATTGAAACTATAACCTCCCATTTAAACTTCAAAACGTTATTTTTTTTATATTTTTAATATTAAAGAATAGGCATTTTGCCTAACATCCAGTCTCTAATTATCACTATCGGACATGCGCTGAGCAAGTTCAAAATCCGAAGACGAATTCTCGTTCCCTTCGCTTATATCATCATCATCATGTCAATACCACCAAGTTCAATTACAAAATTATCTATGGTATCCTCTACCAACCCATCTTTCTCCCAGAACTTCTCTGATCACGTGTTTGTAGTACTCCTCCCAACCCTCCGGTGTCACAGACTTCAGAGCATCTCTGGTCACTTCCTCCAACCTAGTCAAAGGCAAATCCTCTGTTGGGTTATTTTCCCTAACAATTCGTTTGATTTTTGCCCAAGCTAGTTCAATGGCATTAAGTTCACACATGTGAGGCGGTAGACGAAGTATGATATGACCATTGATCTTCAATAATTCATCAATCCGATATACTTTCTCTTGTGGCTTAAGTTGTTCTATCAGCTGATGTAGTTCAAACTTCTGCATATTTTGGGAAAAGGGAACTTGGTTGTTTTGAAGCCAGTTCATCATCTACTGTTTCACAGCATACTTTGATGGTGGTTTGTTAATTTGTATGTTGTGGTAGGGAGCATTATCAAGAACAATGACACTTTCTTTAGGAAGATTCGGGACAAGTTTTTCTGTAATCCATTTCTCAAAATTAAGTGAGTTCATTTGTCCGTGGTAGTCCCCAGAAGCACTTTCTGCTCTAAAAGCTAAACTTGCTCCATCAATAAACCTACTACTTGCTCCAGCATTCACTATAATCAACCTGTTCGTAGAACTTGGGTTTGAAGACACGCCGTGTATCACTCTGCCAGTCAGATTGTTGTCTACCCAACTTTCGTCTACGTAAACGATACTTCTATTTTGTGAGCTGTAATTTCTAATGACCCTCAAATACCTTCCCCTCCAATTCGCAATATTTGGACGCTCGATGAGAATCTTCCTTTTACTCCTACATCTTTTCCATTGAAACCTCATACTGTGAAGCAATCTTCGTAAAGTGTGAACCTTCCATGGGAAATCAATTTTTTGTTTGATGGCTGACAATAATTTTGGTGCACTTGGAACAATTTTCTTCTGCAAATGGAAATCTTGTATAATGTCACGTATAACGCACCTGTCAAATTCATCACAATGAAACCTAAACTGTTCCGCTTTAGGTTTTATATACATATATATATATATATAACCTGGAGTGGTGAGTGATGATTCACCAGCATCCAATCCCTCTTTCCGTATGGGGGGGAGGGCGGCGGCTCTGGTAGAGCATTCACCTCCGGTGCTTGGGGTCCCTGGTTCGATTCCAGCTCGCGCCGTGTGTACTTTGTGGCGGACAAACACCGTGCTCGTGAGTTTTCGCGGGTTCTCCCGTTTCCTCCCACTTTCTTCATTCCACCATTTCATTCATTTCTCATCATCACAGTCTCCTTTAGCCTAACCGGCATAATCGTGGGACGTAAAACTAAAGATTTCATTTCATTTTCCTCTTTCCGTATGTTTGTCATACTTCGCGCAGAGATCGCTGTATACGTGGACACACGCAAATTAGAATGTAATAACAGATGCTTCAGTTTTTTCTCCTACGCTTCTTCGTCACACTGCACTATGACCTTCCTTATTACTTCTCTAGCTTTGCTGTGCATAGTTTGCCCTCTCTTACGCTGTGAAGCCATTGTCAAATGAATAATAAACAACAAAACCGCAACCACAACAACACCCAACAAATAATCAACTAACTCTTCAGAATGACATTCATGTGACATTTTTTTTATACCTGGCAACGCTGACATATAGAAGGAGGGTAAGGGAGTGTCGCAAGAGTCAGACAGAAAAAATGTTGAAAATTTTCCCTCTCTACCTCAGCCCCCGCTGGTAAACAAGATAGCTCCCTATAATACATAAACATCCGTGTGTGCAGCACGATAAAACACATACGGATCAACTGGACACACCGTTCGTACATGTAATACTCAACTGTAGTGGAGCTAAATAAACTAAAATTGCTCTCCGTGATACTCAAGCGTAAAGGTATAAGGACATCTTGGACCCTGTATATTGAATAAATATTCTCATATTAAACTTCTTTTCCCACTTTATTGTATCATTGTTAGCTCATTCTCCCAGAAGAAGTGAAAAATAATATTTGGTACCTCTGTCTCCTAGGTCAAAAAAATATATACCATAATTATAGAATTCTTCTGTTGTAGATTGTGGGTCCTTATTTATTGTGTTCATAAGGTGTTTTCTGAGGCTGATTCGCAGTAGACGACAATCTAAAGGTATCACACTAGCGTAAATATTGTCAAGCCGTTTATTTATTTATTTATTTATTTATTTTTCCTTTTTATTATTTATCATCATAGGTATTCCGCCATTATTGTTAGGCCATTTGCCGCAGCTGAAAAGTTTCCATGCTCCACGGTCTTCCGCTAACCTCTTCGTATTCACGTATGATCTTTCTGTTTTTATATCGTTCATTAATTGTAGTTTCCTTCTTCGCCCTCTCCCTCTCTTTCCTGCCACCATACCTTTTAGCACGTCCCTCATGATACTGTTTCTTCTGAGGCAATATCCCAACCAATTTCGCTTCCTTTTCTTAATAATACCTAAAAGTGTTCTTTTCTCCCCCACGATTTCTAACACACTCTCATTCGTCTTCCGCTCGACCCAGGTAATTCTTTCCTTTCTTCTCCACACCCACATTTCAAAGGCTTCCGGTCGTTTTCCATCACTTTTATGTAATGTCCATGTTTCCGCCCCATACAATAAAACACCACACTATTTTATTATTTTTATTGAATTCCTACACATTATCAGCGATTAATATACAGTAAGATCTGGTATGTACGAAGTTTGTAACAAGACCAGTAAGGACTTTTCTTTACAAGTTAACAGCTTTCGTTGCGCAGTAAATTGCAGGTTGATCCATTTTAATAGTTTGTCCAAAAAAGAAAGATAATATGCACTGGTTTGTTTATACAGATTATTGGCGTTTTTGCATTTACAAGAGCGAAAATAAAGGAAATCGTGAAAGAAATTTGAATAGTGATCAGTATTTCGTTATTTTTCGTTTTCCGATATTTATGGTAAAATCACATATTTTAATATTTCATTATAATTAATAATTTTCTTTCTTCCAGATCGTTACTGAAGAAAGGACCAGTGACGAGAAGAAAGTTACCAAAGTAGAACAAGCATCTCAGACGGTACCAATTCCGGTAGCTAATGAGGAAATCAAAACGTACGCAAGCAATAACCTTCCCAATTCGGACGTGACTGGCAATTTTACCACTTGTCTCAGTGACCCACAATCCAGCAAAATTCATTCAGAAGTAGTGGGGAGTAACGAAAGCCAAAGTTATCCAGTATCCGTAAAAAGTGAAAGACAGGAATGTGAAGCAAATCAGACTCAAAGAAGTACGTTATCTGACAACAATGGCACAATTCAAAGTTGTTCCGACTCAGTTCCGTCTCTGGAAGAACAAACCCCAGTGATAGAAAGGAAAGACTCGCTGATTGCTGAGAACCAGATCTGTGTCGTTTTGAAATCAGAGGACACGCCAAATGGACAGATTATAAAAGCTGAACAACAACCAATAGTTACTGCTACTGAGTTAGTACGATTTTGTACTCCGCTAACTTTGGCAGATGGTGTGCAAGTTACTACTGGTTCGTTTCCTACGTCAAGTGATTGTAGCCAAACTTCTACCTCCCTGATTGAAAGTCTTCTGAAGATCGAAATAAAAGTAGAAGATAAAGAAGTTCAAGACTTGTATGTACCAACATCTGTTCTACAGTAAGTATGTAACTAAAGAGATGATCAAGATTTTGTATCTGTAAAATTTTGATTCTGAGATAGTTTGATGAGTTTATCGTCCCTTTCCAGCACAGAGACTATATGACGATGCAGTTTTAAGGTGGACTTGAATCAACGTAATGTGTTAAGATCCTCTCACCGGAAATCGAACCCAAGACCCCATCTATCAAAGATATGCGTGCTAGCCATGAGACAAGTGTGGAGGGTGGAAATAGATTCAGTATTCAGTGCTTATTGATTTTTTTAACTTTATCTGTAAAAAATATAATCTATATATTAAAATGCTAGGTTGTCTCCAAAGAAAAGTTTATATGTTTGTCTCCAATCCTTTCGACAATGAGATCTCGTAAACCACAAATGCTGGTAACGTGCCGTTTACGCTGATCGATTCCAAATTTTGTGTAGATTGTCCAGTTCTAATTGAATATTTAAAAAATGTGGTCGTTATTTCTTTATTACATTTTTAGGGGTACACTGGAAGTGTTGAAATTTTAATAAAAACTAACTGAACCTGCGCTCTCTACACAGCGCATCATTCGCATATGAGCATAAATCTCCTTCTCATTCCTCACAACAGATGTACATGTCCCTTTACAGACACAAGTGAAAGACGTCTTGATTTTTAAAAAATCGGCAAGGGGTATCATAAAGGGGAGATTTTTTCGATTATTTTTTCTCAATATCTCACACTGTTTGCAAGATTTGAGCCTACTTCCGGTTGGAGTTTCTAATTCATGTATGACCAGTGTTTTCTTTCTTCTTGCATGCAGTATGTAATACGCAAATACATTACATATACAATTAATTATAATGTCAGTTGTATATGCACTCAAAAAATAAAGATTTATCTTAAGACTTGAGAAATGGTTATCCTTCCTTTTTCACTATTATTTGGCCATGGAACAAACGCCTGAGACATATACAACCCCAATATACAACATTGTGGTCTTGGAATGTATAACGTATAGGATATGCTGTTTTAGTTTGTTTTTTTTAAATTTCAACTCTTCCAGCGTATCCTAAAAAAATGTAATAAAGAAATAATGTCCATGTTTTTTTTTTAAAGATTCAATTAGAACTGGACAATCTACGCAAAATTTCCAATCGATCAGTGAAAACGTCATCTTTCTAGAGCCTGTAGTTTCCGAGATCTCATTGTCGAAAGGATTGACCACAAACATATAAACATAGTTTAAAAGAACTCGGAAGATGGAAGCACAATTCACATGCATTGATTTTAGAGAAGGCTTATTAAAATACAAATGCTTTGAACAATAATTTTATATCATAAACTTTATGAAAAAGATATAGTTAACTAATTTAGACTATTTAAAGTACAAATACTTAAAATGTTTGTCTCTGTTAAACGTGAAATCACACACAACCGTAAATGAAAGATTTGAAAGCCAAAGTTATAGGTTGGAGCTCAGGCACTTTTAATTGCTATTGTAGCATTTTAATAGATAGATCATATCCTATGAGTTATACATTTCAACACGACATAGTTGTATACAGGGGTTGTATATCTCAGGCGTTTGTTTCATGGCCAAATGATAATGAAAAACTAAGGATAACAATTTCTCCAGGCTAAGATGAATCTTCATTGTTTGAACTGTTTTGTCCAATGAACACCACATATCACTGATATTATAATTAAGTGTGTGCGTAATATATTTACTTATTACATACTGCATGCAAGAAGAAAGAAAACCCTGATTATACATGAATTAGGAACTACAACCGGAAGTAGGCTCAAATCTTGCAAACGGTGCGAGATATTGAAAAAAGTTGTCCTTTAGGTACCCCATGCCAATTTTTATCAACACTCTTTCAGTTGTGTCTGTAAAGGGACATATACAGATGTGACGAATGAAGGAGATTCATAGTCATATGTGAATGTTGCGCTGTATAGAGAGCGCATGTTCAGCTAGTAAACTGTTAATAAGTTTTCGTGATACAGCGACTAACGCGATCTCTCTAAATCTGGTGATAAGAGTGGAATAGTTCGAATTCAGCTTACTAGAACGCCCATTTTCGGTACATGTGATTGCAGATTATTCCTCATCCATGAAAATTTAACTTTTTAGATACAAAACCGAACATTAGATTATATTCTTCAATAGGAAGTCTAGTCTTCTGTAGTCTCATTAGCGCACAAAAGAAAAAAAAAATCGGAATCTGTTCCATGGATTTATAATCCGGCTTTTTAGGTGGTTAGATAGCATGGTGGGGAAAAAGTCTTTCCATGTAAAGTGATAGTGCGTGATAGTCTGTGCAAGAGTGCAATTGGAAAGGGATGCTGTCTCTCGACAAAATTATTTAATATCTATCTAGAAGAGATAGTGAAAAAGAACATACATAATGAAGACAGTATTTCGGTACGAGGTAGAATGATCAGGTGCATACGGTTTGCAGATGATATGGCGCTTGTTGAAGAACCTGAAAAGAAAATCAATAAGATATTATAGAAAACTTGAAGAGCTATGAAGAATATGTGATGAAAATAAGTGTTAGAAAGACAAAAGCTATGATGATTGGAACGAGGCGGTCAGTGTGAAATACAGAAGTAGGAGGGGAGAAAATAGAACAGGTGACTAGTTTTCGATACCTAGATATTATATTAGTGATGATACAAAATGGGAACGTGAAATAAAAGCATGGATCGGAATGTCGAAAGAAGCCTTTAGGACGAAAAGAGTACTGTGTGGGACCTTGAATAAAGGGTTGAAAAGAAGGCTCATAAAATATATCGTGTGGAGTATTGTACTGTGTGAGGCGGAAACATGGACATTACTCAAAAGCGATGAAAAAATGCATCAATTTCAATGCATTTTCCTTAAATGCGTGTACGTTACATGTCTGCTTTACATGTACAGCCATATGTCATTGCTTGTTTCTAGACCTTTGACATTGAATGTGTTTTATGGATGTCTCACATGTATATCTCCTCTGGTAAATTCACCTGTAAGTGGTAAAAACACATGTATTTCAGAGGTACATGCGCCTGTACAGCACATGTTCTGTACATGTAACGAACATTGCTTGTAATTAGCAATTTTTCCATTCACATCCTCAGGGTTTCATGTGATGTCATATTTCTACCACTTCTTTAAAAGAGGAAAAGGGGAGATGACTAACTGCAGCTTGGTACGTAGCAGTTGTTGGTTGCAGTAACAGGAGTGTATCATCGCTCTGCGCTGAGTGTGTGATCATGTTGTCATTGAAAGACACGACTATATAGGCAGCTAATCACACTGTGGAGTGCCATTTACTTAACTCCGATATTCTGAACACCGAATGATGAGAAAACGTTTTGAGTATCAAATGGTAGATCATTTCAGGTGCGAAAGATGCCGTAGATTCTGTTTTAGATTTTTAGACTTCTCCTTTTAGCCTCCACACCTAACCCTCTTTTTCTTATACCAACAACGTTCTTCCACTCATTTGCATTTTATCGTATGTTCGGCGTAGTTTACAGGGCGTAACCAAGGGACATTAAGCTAAGAATGTCATATCATTTCTATCGTTAACAATAGTAACTACGTGGGCAGAATATAGTTTGCACTTTTGAGAAACTGGAACGTGATTTGCTGATCTTCCTAAAATTAATAATTCTGCAAGGAAATATGATATGAATTTGCAGATTAATTCTTTCAGACATACTTCTCATAAATACTCTACTTTATTCCATGCAATGTTGTTAATTAATTATAGGACGCACTCTAGCTGTATGGTTTTGTATGTCTTTTAATGTTGTCATTAACAACAATGATTATGAATGTTTTCTCTTCCAGGCAAAAACCAGAATTCTCTTCGAATGGTGTAGCTGTTTTCAACACGACAGTCATTGGCACTCTGGACAAGGAAATGAGCCAAGCAGTGGAAACAGCGGTGAATCTGATTGCGAACGGACTTCAAATCGGTAAATCAACTGGAGTTTTACTGCCTAAATATGTGTGTGATACATGCAACCAAAGTTTCTCCAGTGAGGAACAGTTAAATAACCATAAAAAATGCCATTCAGAAAAGAAAGCATTCCCGTGCGAATTCTGTGGGAAAGTTCTTCATGTGAAGTCCAAACTTTTGGTTCATCGTCGCAATCATACAGGCGAGAAGCCCTTCAAATGTGAATTCTGTAATAGTGTTTTCTCACGTAATTCGTCACTGAATCGCCACCGCAAGTGCCATACGGGAAGTGCAATATATCGGTGTGAAAAGTGCAACATAATGTTAGATTATTCACAGTATATAGCTCACAGGAAACAACATACGACAAACAGGCAATGCAGTGTTTGTAACAAAGCTTTCCTCAAACACTCGGATCTTGTTAGACATTTCCGTACGCATACTGGAGAGAAACCTCATAAATGCGATATTTGTGGACGTGGTTTCTCTGACAAGTCACATTTGACTACTCACCGTCGCATCCATACAGGAGAGCGGCCTTTTAAATGCGATATTTGCAAAAAAGCTTTTCTGAAAAATTCAGATCTTGTGCGGCACAAGAAAGTTCACGCAGCAGGCCGTTCTAGTTACTGTGATATATGTGGAAGTTCATTCCACAGCAATTTTCTTATGTTAAACCACAAATTAACTCATAGCACCACTGAAAAACTTCACAAATGTAACGTTTGTGGTAAAGAGTATTCTCAGAGCTCTGGCTCATGTGATCATACTGGAGTTCCATTGAATGTATCGGTTTAAGTGGTGATGTTTTTCTCAATATGCTAGAAAACCAAAGAATATTAACGTATATTTGTGTACTCTTGAACGATGGGGTTCAATTCAATAACTGCCTTGTATAACTCTCCGTTCAACAGTATTTATTTCATTCTAATATACACAAAATTTATTTCTTCATAGTTTTTATGAAATTTGTTCATATTTTCTTATTTACTGCGTGCTGTTTTTCCATGCGCTGAAGACGGATGAGTTTTGTGAGTTCCGCAGCATTTGATAGTGCAGGGAAGAAAATGTTTGAAAAATTCCTTAGTTTTACGTCAATTATCACGATTTAGTCTAAATCATAATACAGTCTTTTGACTGGCGACATTACCAGTACTCACTTGTTGTAAGTCGATTTTGTTTGTTTTAGCTGGTCTTTCATTGCATATATACGCCAATAGCTTACATCTAACACAAATACTGCAATTTCAACAGAGTTTGGATCTATTAGTGTCAATTTTATTGAAGTTATTGCGTGCGAATTTATTCCCACGATAGCACAACACAACTGAATCTCACTGCTTTAAATAATAATTACAAAGAAGGCAGTACTGCTGGATCCCAATGAAGGGCTCGTGAGACAAACAACTAAAATATTCAGATTTAATTATTTGCGATTAAGTTTGCAGTTTTGAGAAGCTGGATTAAGCAGATCTGCAACACAATGTTCTGATAATTATCGTTTCTCAAGATGTAAAAATGTGCTTCTTGTTCGATAAATGAGCACACTGTGTTGAGCATATTAGATTTAGATGGATCCTTCGTTTGCTTCAAAAGTTATTTTGGAAATATTTTCAATTAGAGACCCTTCAATAATCCTCCGAACCATAGAAGTTCTCATATTGTTAAGAGAAAAAGAGAAGAAGAATGTTAAGAACTTTATTCAATACCAATATCTACCTTTGTATGGCACAGATTCATGGGAAAGTATATTTTTTGTACTAGCACAAACTTAGATGCTAACACAACCAGTATTAAGAGTGTAGGGTCATTTGTATTATCAATGATGATACCTTCGACAATCAACAGATAGTGATATCACGAGTTAAAAAGAAACCTATATAGCGGTTGAAACTTACCCAATATGTTAAGAAGTTCATCGATTGTGGAACTCAGTTTTCAATAGAATTAACTTGATAATTGAAGAACTGGGAATATTATGTTAAAAAAAAACATAATTTCTTCTTCTCCAAAGTAACTGAGCTGTTAATATACAGTAGCAAATAAAATGAAATGGTTCATACTTGCAGCAATAATCATATAAAAAAAATAAATAAATAAAAAATAAGTAACGTTTTTAAGGAACATGGTTCTCATCATCAATTTCCTCAAACCTGAAAATGGCTGTAAAAAGGCAAAAACATGTGGGAAGGTGTAAATATATATATATATATATATATATATATATAAGATTCAAAGTATGTACACCAATTCAAGTCAAAGATTATTATGGCAAATCCCTATTCTTGGACGTGAAGTAGTGTATATATTTCGAGTCATCTTTTATTCTTTCTACTTCCTTTTGACCTTCCCGTATGTTTTACCTTTTCAAATTTTTTAGGACTTGAGAAAACTGATGATGAGAGTCGTGTTTGTCGAAAACATAACTTAGTTCTTGGGATTATAGCGATGAGTATGAAGCATTTTATTTTACTTGCTATGGTGACTTTTATCGTTATTCACAACTTACACTTCTATATCTGACTTGTATTTTCTTTCTTTTTTTTCTTCTTTTTTTAACTGAAACTAAGTCATCACTGTCGTATAAGTCTCTTATTTTGCGATCTTTCTTTGTCCATGCGCATTCTATCCTTGCTGTATAATTTTGTCACTGCTTTCAGAAACGCACATAACTTCAAAATATTACAATTAATATTATGTGTGTATTTCTGATTTCCTTATATAGGTTCGACTTATCGCTAGTATCACTCCAGATATCGCCGTCCGTTTAAAAGTATTAGCCACTTACTACTCTCGCATGATCATTCACTCAATCCATTATCTGCTTCTCAATTATCACAGTTATTTGACAACGATGGCTGGCAAATATCGTTGCCATCTCTGCTTCATTCGAACACTCTGAAATCACCCGCGAAGATCTATCTGACGAAGTATACAACATTAACTCTTGCCGTTTAGTAGACTTCTAAGCTACAAGAGGATCATATATTTCTCAAACTAAATCCATTCCAATCCATAAACTATTACCACAGTGTCATGTTCATGGTGTAAAGAGAACAAGATTCTTGTAATGGCGAACTAAATTCTTGTCATTCTAACACTTGACGTCATCTGTGTTATGAATGGATTTTTTTTACAAGCGCTAGCTCGTACCTCACACAAAAAAAACTTCGCTGGTATTCGCTGTGATTTTCAACGGAGTGAAAATTTATCATAAGCATTAATTATATAAACATGATGTAATCAATGCTAGAAGATAATGAATTCGAAGAAAGATATTTACAATAGCACGGGGAAAAGCATATTTCAGTTCATTACATGTTAAACAGCTTTGAAGTTTGAACAAGTCAGTATTATTCACTATACTTTTTCCTATTTCTTTCTTTTTTTCTTCTTTTTTAACACATGAAGGTATACTCGAGTATGCAGAGTATGTATACGTCTGCAATAGCTTAAAATGAGTGCGTTGCTTATGTACCTAACAGGTTTAGATCGCTCGAGTTCTTCTTGCATCTATCTCCTTTTTTTCACACATTTTGAGGTATTTACAAATCTCAGAGGAATTAATTCATGGTGTCCGACAGCCCTCAGCGGAGCCTGCAGTTTCAAGAAGGAAGTATCTCTTATAAATTTATAGAAAAACAAAAACAAATATTTAAAGTAACAAATTTTAAAAAATCTCAAATTTATCTAATTTACATGAGGTCTTCCAAAATTTCTGCTATGCAGCTCTTTAATTTTTTTGATACAAGTTAAATACTGCAACTTCTTTTCTTCCACTTAACAATTAAGTCTATGTACACTAACACTGTTTACATTTACCGACACCCTGACACTAGAGTATTAAATTTAATCATCTGCTACGTTTGGCCATTATATTTATAACTTCTTCCGGATCAATATTCTGATCCCAATGAACCGATAATATAGCAAGTTTTGTTAATCGGTCGTTCCCAGTCCGGTTTCTCAAAAAAAGTTAAGGCACTTCAGGGTAGAAAACGATATCTTCGCACTGGCTGTAGAGATAGGTAGGGTGGGTGGCCAATATTTTCAAAAGTTTAAAAAGTTTGGTGGATTGTTGGATACAAGTTAACAGAACATGAAGCTAAAGGTGAAACCGAATCCTGAGGAATGACGTCTTTTTCAGCACATTTCCGTTTCTGACACCATAACATATAGTCATTATTTGCGTTTCACTTATATTTTCATGTACGTATACGCCCAGTTTCTTTACTATATCACCTGCAGTTGATTTTACGGTTTTGGGCAGTAAAACCTGAAAGGCAGCCAACGTATCCTTATTCTGTTAAAAACGTAATGTAAGATTCGAAATTAAGTCATCAATACAAGGAATGAAGACAGCTCTTTTGAACTATTGCTTCGGCCTTTCTAACGGATAATTCTCCCGCTTGGTTTGCTTACGTGCTAAAAGTGGAATTTTTATTTCACTGTCGAAAAGATTTTTCATGATGCATAATGCTTGTTGAAAGATATCGCTAAAATACGGCTTCCAAATTATCGGTTCTTAAATTTGTAGTCGTTTTAAGATATGCGAGTATTCCATTGCTGAACTTATATTATGTTTGGGACTGTGAAGACAAGTTGAAAGACGAACAGTTACAGTAACTAACTTTTCACACGTTAACATGGAGATCAAAAAGGAGTTTTTCTTCAAAGCTGGCAATAATCGTTGCGCAGTGTGGGATGTTGTTTTTTTCACTTGCGGTAATAGATTGTAAACTAGCAACAATTGGCTCAAATAGATCAATAAAAACCATGACGGCATCATGGCGCTCAACAAATCTCGTGTCACACAACCCGACTAATATCATTTTCTTGCTTTTTGGTGTTCCAGCCTTTCAGAGTGTTCGCAGAGAAATTATTATTTCGGAACAAATCTCAAATGTCTTTCATGGTACCTAAACAGTTTCTAATATGGGAGCCGCTCATGGCAAAGGAAAATGCTAGATTTAAGCGTCGATTTGCACAATGTACAAAAATAGCCTTAGGATACAGCCTTGGCCTACGAGATTGTTCATATCAAGATCCATTTTTGCACATTGTTCAATTATTGTTTTCGCAGCACCCTTTCCCGTAAGATCGTAAATCGGGACAAATCCCAAAAAACCTTTCGCAGCATAAGACTAGTATTTACATACCGAGCACATAAGTTGTTCAGTCCCCCTATATCCATAGTCTCATCTGCAATAATACTAAAGCACTGTGACTTATTAATTTCAGGTACCAACTTATCCCGTTATTAACTCTCCACAAATTTCTAAAACTTCATTTTGTATTTGTGGACTAACGTACGTCACATTTTCCCCGGCATTTGTTAAATGTTTCTTTAAAGATTCGTCACCGGGGTTAGCACGAAAACGAAGTGAGCGAAATTTCCCGTCCTTTTGCGAAGGCTTCGACAAAGTGAAAGAACCACTGTCTTTATCTCCTCTCACAAGAAGACTTACGGAAATGTCACTCACCGATCTGAATGAAACTTTGCACACTTGTAGAACATCGAAAAATAATTGACACGTATTTTTCTGTTTCGCAATCGTGAAGATTTAAGGGTGGAAACCACTCTTTGAACGTTAGGGGTGGTCTTCAAGCATAGACAGAAAACAATTATTTAATAAAGAAGAAAACATACTGCCACGGGGAGGGTAAGGACAGCTGATTCAGAATATGACGTCAAAATTCAAAATGGCGGATCCAATATAGTGACTACAATTACAAAATGTCTTGTTGTTTGACATTCTCTGCAGTTACCCAATAACAATTATAGTTGGCAGGGGTTACTACAAGAAGGTTGCAGACCAATTTGAAACCCCTTTATTTTAACGGAATGCTTGATTAAAGTGAATCTCTGCACTTCTCCCTATTCAGGGTGCTTACGTATAGTGAGTCCCCTCGCCTCTCATAATTATGAATTTATTGAGGAAACGCTTCAGAGTAATGATATTTCGTAAAAAAAAAAAAAAAAGTGTGTGATGCATAAACATAGTTTACACCAAGCGTGCCTCATTACAGCAATAGCTGTGACAAATCGCAAAATGCAGCACAATCTTCTTCCAAATAACTGTTTTTGTGTCACGCATATCTAATAAGCTTTGGAAATCTAGAAGAAGAAAACTGATTGTGAATCAGTGATTTGGATCTAAATTGTATTATTACGGAGATGTAAATTTATGTTATAGTTGTAGAGAATAATGTCAGTAAAATGTCTCAAGAAGTTTTCCAAGCCTAAAGACGAACACAGCAAGACGCCAAATCCTACCAGTTGTTAGTGCAGAATGGTTTCTATTTTGAGGTACTCTTTTGTTCGTAAAATAGGTTGAAACATTGGTGAATTGTGACCACTCCACGAATCTAATAACAATAACATTAGACATTGGGAGAAAAACCTCTTGAAACCATTATCTCACAAGACCTGATGTTAACCCGAATTTGATGCTTTCACAAGGACATTTTCAGATTAAAAGATGTTGTTTTGGACTATAGGGTCAAATGTTTCATCCTTTTCCTGCAAAATAATTAACAACGGTGATAACATGGCCATTTTCAGAAATTAAAGGTTGTATGGTGTAGCTAGGAGTCATAGATTTATTGCTTGTGACACATTGTCTAGTGTTTGTGTCCCTATAAACGCTAAAGTGAGAAGTGCAGAGACTCACTTTAATCAAGCATCGCATTAAAATAAGTACAGAAAGGGATTTCAAATTGATCTGCAACCTCCTCGTAGTAATCTCTGCCATCTGTAATTGTTCTTGGCTAACTGCAGAGAATCTTAAACCAGAAGATATTTTGTAATTGTAATCACTATATTGAATCCGCCATTTTGAATTTTGTAATTTTGACGTCATATTCTGAATCAGCTGTCCTAAGCCCCCCTCTCCCTGGAAGTATGTTTTCTTCTATATTGAATGATTGTTTTCTGTCTATGCTTGAAGACTACCCCTAACGTTCAAAGGATGATTTCCAGCCTTAAATCTTCACGATTGCCGGAAAAAAAAAAAAAAAAAAATACGTGTCGATTATTTTTCGATGTTCTAAAAGTGTGCAAAGTTTCATTCAAATCGGTGAGTAACACTTCCGTAAGTCTCCTTGTCAGAGAAAGCTCTTGCTATCCACAAAAGATTATAGTTTCCACAATAGGAATAAGGGCGGCTCGATTTTCTTTTACTTTTGTCGCTCGCTGACAACTTACCGTGTTCGCTACATTTTGCGTGTCGCTACATCCCACAGCCATGAAGTTGTCAGCTTATACCACACTAGCTTTCTTCTGATAGTCATTGAACACTTAAACAGTATCCTTCCATTTACAAAATGGCTTAGTCACCAAATACTCCACATTTTTATGTGAAGCATGACCAACATTGGTGTACAGAAAAGAACACAGTAGCGACAAAAAGCCCCATTCTCCGTCATCGAGTAAGTTAACCAACCCGACCTCTCTAACCAGCGATGCTGAAATGAAAGTCTTGACCATGAAGTCTCACAGAAAACACAAAGGTTTTTCTGGCTTAAAGTAGTTTGTCAGCATGTCGTATCGCACTTCTCTTGAAATATTGACATATTTTGTTTCTTTCACTAACACGCCAATGTTATTTTGGTGGTAGGACACATTGGACACATTACCACTGTTATTATCGTCTTCATTTAATTGAATTTCCACTTTTGAAGCCGGCTCATTTTTAATTACCTTTTTCACTGGCTTAAAAAAACTGTCAATTGTTTTCGAATGTCTCTTCGTTATGTACAAAAGTTTTGTACAATATATCATGAATACACACTGTCACACACACAATTTGCTAGTTCAACCTATGAAGCCACGAAAACTCGAGTAATACTCCGAACAAAAGTACCAACACACGTACATCAACAATGTACAAAAATATCAATAAAAGACCTACATCAGAGGCCTGTGTAGTAGGCGGGGATGATGGTTGCCTGTGATCTCTCTTTCTTTCTTCCTTCCTTCCTTGCTCCCTCCCTCTCTCTGTCTCTCCCTCTCTCCAGAAAGGCATCAGCTTTCCGAAACAATTGGCAAGAGACTTCTTTCTGCCCTTTGCTCATTCAGAAAGAGCTCTTGCTTTTCATCGAAAAGTGAGGGAATAGTACAAGCTAATGATCGGTTGGGGGGACAAGTGAGGGGCGGGGGAAGTTCTATTGATCCTGGCAATGACCCACAGCCGTAGAAAATCCCTACGCCGAGGCATGCATCCCTCAATTTGGACACTGGGCGTACAACATACAATCACTAGGGTACTACAATTAGTGATAGTGTTTTCCTTAGAGAGAAAAAAAGGTCTTTCCGCGCCCTCCTGCATGCTGCAGCAATTCATATACAAAAAATTGAGAAGTACAATTAAGAAAAGTAAAGCTGGGAAAGTGGGTTTGAGGCAAGAGTAAGAATTTTCCGATGTAAATCCGTACTGAATAAAGCAAGTAAAACATTTCCTTCTCTCTCTCTCTCTCTCTCTCTCTCTCTCTCTCTCTCTCTCTCTCTCTCTTGCTCTCGCTCTCTGACAGGGAGTGCAAAGAGAGACTTGAAAGGTTGTTCGGCTCGGAGGCTCAAAACATCACAGAACGATAAGAACAGTCGACCGAAGAAAATACATACTTACATCGTATTCATTCAGTCACGTTCCGCTGTAATAAATGAAAAGATACAAAATAAGGCCCTTCTCTGAGTTCCACAAATATTACAGAAAGAAAAGTATCTCTGCAAGGAAGAGGAGACGCCAAGATCCAAATTGTAAAGTTACATTATCTATACATGGTGTCGTACAATAGAACTTGCTTTCTGAAATAGTGGGCAACAAAAGCTGCAATGTATTTCAGACATTTTTTCTGAATATTTTATCGAGCTTTAATGTGTTTTCATCTTCCTTTCATATTGAATCAGCAGAATCTTCAGTTTCAGTTGTGGTTTCTTCTCCATCAGTTTTTTTTTTTTTTTTTTTTTTTTTTTTTTTTTTTTTTTTTTTTTTCAATAAAGTGGCGATTTGGCATTCAATCGCAGATTCATCTTCAAAGTTCTGTGCTCCACTCAAGGAATTTCCATTTTCATTAGCTGTTGTGTTTCTTTATTTAACAGAAATTGTAAACGAATGCATGCCTAAAATGTAATAGGGTATTGTATACTTAAAAGCAAAGAATAGGATGGTTATTTGTACATGCCACAAATATAAGAAAAAAATTTCAAGTACATCTTAGTTTAATTTACTTGTTATGACACTTTTCACTCCAAATAAAGCTTGCATATCAGAAAGCAACATTGGAAGGGAATTGTTGCACATCTAGATTCCATGCTAAAAAGGCAGCTTCTGTGTATAATCTTTCACATGCGAATGTAAGTTGGTAACACTTTTTGGATGCAACCCAAATATTATATTTAATTTCTCTTAACACAGAATTTTGTGTCTCCAAATCAAACCGATAACTCCGTTTCAGAGAGAATTGCCTTCGAAATTTCCATATGAATTAAAAACATTAAAGCAGTCATTTATCAACTTAAGAATGAATGTTTTCTTTCACTACACCAATTATTCCAGCTTCCCCGTAATAAGGTGATGCCTTTCCCAAACTGTTTGAGAAGAGTTGAGCAGCTAATTTAACATTTTGACGTTTGCTGTTCGATACATCTAATTGATGCTGTGTAATTTTGTAGGCTAATTTAATATCACTTTGTGACTTGTCCAAATGATCTTGAGTGTGGTTATCTACTTCTTATGTATGGTTAACATAAACCCTTTGTAATAATAATAATAATGAAAGTTTGAATAAATATGACATATTAGCAAAAACATAGATATTCCTTCAAATGTCACACAGGTTTCTGAAAAATTTACTATCACTAGTAACTTTATGCGGTTTTAATAATCGCCTCTTTGTAGGACCAAAACCACAGAAGACTCAGTAAATTGAGTATCCTGCACTCGTAGTATTCGTAAACTCACATTTGTCATGGGGCAGTCAAAGAAAGTTGGCTGTTTCTATTTTGCAGTTGTTATAACTTGCACTAATTTTCACGGTCCGTAGACTTTTTCAACTTTATCATCAAAACAAACAGTATCTAATATAACTATTTCATCGAAATGCAAGCACAATAAGTTCACGATGTAACATGCTTACGTCCTTTCGTTTCATTAATATGAGGATGTCACTTAGAAGTCCTAGTTCACAATGTATTTTGTTTGCCCGCCGAACTAATGTGCTGGAGCGAGGCAAAGGGTATTTAAGTTTATTTCATAAATACCGTATGTTTTTAGGGCTAACACTTCGTAACGATATTGCAGCTGCAGTATTTTCTGAAGACCAATTTCTCTTACTGTGGGGTGATAATATAATTGGGATTTGACCGGGAGTAAAATATATTGACAAAATCTTCACCGACTCTTTAAGTTTGTAACACTTCAGTTCACTAAACACGTTTCTCTTATTTACTTCTAATTTTTTGGTTTTGGTTTTCAATCTTTGTTACATTCCTTTTCTCCCAGTTATCGCATTCTGCGTTCTTACACTTGCAGTAGGCTTTTCGGAATTTTCATAGTTTCTTCTAATCCGTTTAAGTCGTGGCTGTTTCTTCTCTTCTTTTAATTTTTAAATAGAACTTATCATTCTTTAGATTAGGTTGAGTTTAATTTGTTCGGTCGCCTGCAAGCTGAAATTCACTTTCGAAGATATTGTCCCCCTCTTTCTGAAGAAATCTAAAGTACTTTGTTAGTTCCTTTAGTTTTTACTTTTTACTTTTTTTTTCTTAAGTGATTAATACAACCGTGTACTGCACAATTAGACGTTCTTGCATTAACAATAACTCGAATACAAAAGAATTTCCACTTGTAGCTTACACACTGCAGCTTTTCTCGCTGTATTGTATCACTGAGATGACGTTACACAGTTACAATATTCCAGACTATGTGCGCGTGCAACCACCTTGTTCTCTTTACATCATGATTTTGCTGTGATCTGCAACTCATGACAATGCTTTAACAAGTTTCGTTGCACCAGAAATCGTGAATTCCGTTACTAACTTAAGTGTACTATCAGAAACTGTATTTCGGTGTGTAAACAGTTCCAGTTGACTAAAATTTGTAATAATCTAACTGAGATCACTCACTTCATTGTGTATTTGAAGCACTGCTATCCGATTATCAGTAATCATAATCCACTTGGGTGCTAAGGATAAAAGAAATGCTGTTCTTGGCTATCTTTAAGGCATTATTACACTTCTAGAATCAGTCACACGACGCTGATTCTACTGACAGAATAAAAGAGCTGCATTCAGTCACTTACAACTTAACTTCATTCAGTGACTCACATCCCCTATTACCGTGCATTTAATTACATCTGTCATTCGACGGGAACATAACAAAGTCCAGTATGTTGTTGTGACCAGCTATTTCTGTATTGAACGAAATACTTCTTGCTCAGCTCATTCTCCAGGAGCAATATACACCTCTACTTCCTCCCAGGCTCTCATTGTCCAAGACTTGTTCCCTACCCAGTAAACCAGTCTGGTGCCTTGTCGTATAGGTTGATCCAGCTAATTGCAATTTTCAGTAAAATTTCGAACGTACTCTCGTCAAGTGACTTCAGCTTTCCTTACTAAGCAGACTACTACTATTAATTCCCCAGGTAAGTTTCAGAAGTTGACATTGTATCACACACAACTTCTGTAACCAATTGTCACTATAATACTACTAGTACTTTCTCATTTTACTTTATCTACAGGAGGCGTTTGAGACAGAATATGGCATCTTGCGCACATTTATAAGTTTATACAACTGTTCAGCTTACGTATATCCGCATTTTACATCATTTCCTTGTCAGTTGTATTAGTTCCATTGCTTTTACTTCGTTTTCCTTGTGTCCGGTGTCTCGCAGGGTTGGCGTTACTTCATTTTTTCTTTGTTGTTGAGTTTTTTTCAGCTATCACTAAACCTTCCATTTATTACAAGGAGGGATGGTATACTGATGGCACGGCTCTACTCGTCCTGTGTAAGTTCATACAACAGATCAAGCTTACTCCAAGCAGTCAATTATTTCACCACGTGGTAGTGTCAATGGAATGTTGTAAATCAATACCATAGTTCATATCTCTACATGAAAATGCCAAGGAAAGTCAAAATTTCCTATTAAGAATTCACGGTATTCTAATAAATCTCAACAAAAGTCACAGGTGTAACCATTGTATTTTTTCGAGTAGGTAACATGGAAACGGCTCCTTATTTTGTCAAAATGAAAGGTTACTGTCAACTTACCCCTTAAACATGTAACAGGAATAATCGATGGGAGAGATTCGGTGGTAGAGCATTCATATCCAGTGCGTGGGGTTCCTGGTTCGATCTCAACTCGCGCCAGGTGGCTTTGTTTTGGACAAGTACCTTGTGCGTGTTTCCTCGGAGTTCTCCATTTCCTCCCAGTATCTTAATTCCACTATTTCATTCATTCCCATCATCACTGTCTCATTTAGCCAACATGGCATAACCGTGGAACATGTAATTCATTTCATTTTTTTCATTTCAAAGGAATAATCTGGGACTCGAAACCACACTTCGTTCTTAGTACCTAGAAAATATTTCTGAGGCGTTTATTGGTATATATTTTCCGTGTTTGAGTTTCTATCCCAGCTTCTTGTTATAATGAACTCACCATTTCCGAATAATAGTCATTCCGTTTTGTATTCTAAATTCCACTATCTGCTTTACAACTGACGCACACTATCTCATATTTTATTCTGTTTACAAGTATAAATTTTGATTTGCTACCGACAAAAGCCATTACTGCATCTTATACACATCCCCAGTTTTTATTGTAAAATAGTTTTCATATTCACTCGACGATAATCGATAATTATATCCAGTGCATGTTTAATGTTCTCCATTGTTGCCATCACTGGATGTCCTTCTCGTGGATAATCCAAAATGCTTTGCTATCCGCGTTTGAATTCGGCGGACCAACGTATAACAGTTGCGATTGATGGGGCTATCTTGTTTCGTACGTCAGCTGTTTTAAACCTGAAAAAAAAAAAAGAAAGAAAAGAAGGAATTATTTTCGTATAATTTGGGATAGTGTATTATAAAACTATACGCTATAATCGTATAATTGTATAGAATTATAAATCTCTAGCATCAACCCTTCATTGTAGGCTCGAAATTTTTCACTCATTTCTCGTACATATTTTGTTTACAGTTTATTGCCACATGCTGTCCTCTGCTCATCTTGATCGTGATCTGCAAGAATAGCTCTGCATACACTTCTACCTCAAACATAAAAGGACATACTTATATTTTTACTATGTGGCTGTAGAGACACCCATGATATCGAAAGGAACTGGAAAAAGGTTACCTGCATCTTGATTCCTGCCGGGCATCCAAATTCCGCTATTAAAATAGCTGCTCATTGCTGTGTGTACTCGTGAAAGCAATGCGATGTAAAATGCACAAATGCAGCGAACACTATGAAGCCATGGCTGATTAAAAAACACTCAGACAGTAGTGTTCCGATTACCGCTGAATACCAAAATTCACCCAACAGTTACAAAGAGAAAGTGACGGAAAACCCAGGGAGGCTTAGTTCGTATAAGATTTGTGGAGATCCTTAACACCATGGTCAAGCCTTGGGTGGAGAGAGTAATTGCTGGGAGACCCTACGTGTAGCAACAGGCAGCTTTCTGCCATACCACTGGGACAACTCAGACGTGGTTGTCATCCAACGCGTGTCCCTGTAACTTCCCTGATGACAACCCTGTGAATTATTGTACGTATGGTGTGGTTCAGCAAATAACCAACCACACTATTTGTAACTTAAGACCCAGCTGATCGACAGAGTCTGGGCGGCGTTTGAGGTTTCCGTCAGAAGACCATTCGTGCCGATGTGCCAGCTTCCGGAGCCGTATCGAAACAGTTGTAGATTCTAGGGATGATTTTTTTTTCTGAGTGATTTCTTGCTGGTTTGTTGTCATCTTTATTCCACTTGTCCGTGTATCCAATATATTTCGGTTTGACTGTTTCTTTCTTTCTTTTTTTTTTCTTTTTTAAAGGAACTGTCAAAACAGCTCGAACATCCTGTTTATATTTCCATCGTATAACGACCTCATCCTTATCTATTGACTTCGTCTATTCATTAGTCCGTAGAAGCCACCAAACAGAAATAATTATTTTTTTCCTATTAACATCATTTCATATATACTAACAATTAATTTTTGCAAAGTAAAATAAAATGAAATAATTACTCTTCATTTATTCCTTGGTTCACATTTTCTAAAAGCATATATTCATTGAAACAAGTTTTAGCCTTTAAAGAGTTTGTTAGTTTTAGAGCTAGCTTACTTTATAATGATAATAATTTAAATCAAAAATTGGTCAGTTTTCTTCGGTTTATCATCAAATCAAATTATTCAAGTTTTTTAAAGTGGTACGAATCTAATCGCTTTTATGATTGTTGATATTACCAATAATTTGGAAATAATCTTTTTGTGAGTCATGGTTTCCTTTATTTTATTTGAATTGTTTTTACTTGAAACGTTATTAAATATCGAATTACAGTTTTTACCCATTATTTGAGGAAAAGAAATTACACAATAAAATACTTCTTAAAACGATTATTTGTAACTCAACGAACACATGGAAATTCATGGTAGAAATCTGACATCAATGACCACAAAGCATCAGTGCTACAATTCCGATTCCTTTTAGCTTTTCGGAAAGCTTAGAAAAAAAAATATTTTTTGCTATACAAAAATATCATTCATATACTATATCATATATAAATATAATTTGATTTTTCGGCATAACTGAATAGAATTTAAATCCTTTTATGTACGTGTCAAGAAGAAAGGAATCCACTGCTAGCGTATAGTAGACATGACACAAGATAAGATACTTGTAAATCATATATATATTTTAGTCGTGCCTGAAGTTCTCATGCCGAATATCAATAAAATCGATCAAATTTAGCAGGAGTTTTGGACAGACACACAAAAATGCCATCGAGTCGAATGGTACAAGCTCGCTTTGAGCGTTAAAGTTAAGTCAGGCATGTACTAATTAACAATGTTTGGGTCTCCCTTTCTTTAGTTGAAGGGCAAAATTCTGTTAGAAAGCTAAGTAATTGTCATGGAAGAATTTTCACACATATACAAAAGTGCAGATCTCAAAGTGCAGTACGAGGTACGTTCAAGTTCCAATATATTGTGAGAAGATTTAAGGGTTCAGTTCATCTAAAAATATGAGAGCACTCTCTGTGAATTTGTGGTATAGAAAACAGCACCGTGCAGCGCTCGTGGTTCCTTCTGCCACCTCTAGCGTGAGCAGCATTGCCGATGTAAGTGGCGACATACAGTGTGCAAGTACAGCGTGATCATCCGTTTTTTTTCCACGTGCGTGGTGTGGTACCGTTTGGTATTCATTGTCAAGTCAGTGAGACATGTAAAAAGATAATGGGTACGGAAAATGTGCGTTCGTGCGAACGAAGGTTTAAATAGGGTCGAACGTCGTGTGATAATGAACCCAAGAAATATCGATCACGGACAAGCAGGTTTACATGAGTGGGAGTCTTTGTTTTGAAGGAACACCGATTAGGTATGTTTGATTATCACCTCTAGATTTAGTATTTCCATGGTTTTCTCTTAAGATCATTCTGTCTAAAGGCCTGAAATGCGAAAATTTACTTCAGTGCGGATTACCCGAACGGTGCAATCGTTAACACATGATGACACCATGAATGGTGCTTTCTTTTCGTCAGTCTTCACAATGGAAGCACGAATTCCCTGTCACCAAAGAAACTTGATGTTACCGCCAGCTCTTAGAAGGTGATAGTAGTCATGATTTGGGACAGCGAAGGTGTAATCCTCTCTCAGTGTGCTCCAGAAGGCACTACGGTGACGGCTGCATCTTATGAACTTGTGTTAACGACGAATCTCATTCGATTGCGAACAAAATGACTTCAGAAGATTGCTCATTTGTTTTTTCGTGAAAACAATCCTGCTCATCAGGCACTCCTAACTCTCAATTTTCTTCGTAATGGTGTACACCTAAAAGGAGATTACGTTGAGAAGTGACACAAGTTTCAACATGCTGAGGTAAAAAGTAGGAAACCTTGGAACTTGAGTGTACCTCGTAACCGACTGAAACCTCTTTTAATTTACGCTTAGATTTGTAAACCGACAAGATTGGTTTGGCGGTTGATTTATTTCTTACAAATAAAATATAATTAAAAGAAAACTCTGTGATAATTTCGTGCAAAGCAGCACTAATGTTCTCAAACACATGGCTTTTTTTTAAAGCTACTGTGAAAAATTGCCTCTTCTGCCGATAGTAGGCCTTTATTCCTAGAGTTGGGGAAACTATCCGTGTGGCGGGACATACGTATCACCTGGATATGATGATTTCTTTTCTAACAGAATTTGCCCTTTGTTTTGTTGGATTAATTGCTTTCAAAAACATACTGAAAGAATGTTGATTGATGATATCCTCATATTCCTGCAAATCGTCAGTAAAAAAATACATTCTTTCCTGGCTTCTGCATTGTTTTTAAAATTACAGACCAGTTATTATGCTTTGATTAATTGGCTTCGTTCAACAATCAATTTAATTTGTATTGTAACCTCAATTGCTTTGTCGAGCGAAAGTAGTTACTAAACTGAATCCTCACAATGGAAAACATAAGAAAACAATTTATATGGGAACTTATAGGACATCTATCATAATATAAATAAAAGTTTATTTTTGAGTCAATACTGATATGAGCCCTTCCTACAATAATTAATATCAAAATTAGTGTACATTTAATAGTGCTATAGTGTTGTTTAGTTTTAAAATGAAAGTAGTAGTTATATAATATGAATGTACAAATAATTGTGATCAGTTGCTTACCTAAAAATTTAAAACTGAAAACTTGGCTGCTTCGTATGTGTTTCAGCCAATGGGGTAATGCGTAGATATTGTATATTGAAAAAAAGCATATCGTGATTCTTTTTTTAAAAAAGAAAAAAATATATATTCTTTAAATGTTGATGTCTTCGTTTTGATATTGTGAAATTTCTATTATAATGTGAAATTTTATTTTTTTGTGCAACGTAGTAACACTTGTGTGTTATTGTGTAGTGTGTTAATTTTAAAAAATGTGTATTAAACATAATTGTATTTTTTGAATCAAAAGAAATAAATACGTGTTACGGTAGCACATAAAAATTATAAGTATTAAGAATTGAACTCTTATAGATATATGTTAATGTAACACTATTAGAACGTATATTGCTGGCAAATATGTTCAATTCTTTCAAAATATATTTTGTGTGTGTTTTGCTGAAATGTAAAATACGAAAGAATCCCTGTCCTTTTAACTGATTGTTGTATTTATTCTGCGCGTATGAAATCATACTGTGTAAATATTATGTACTGTTGTTTGTTTATATCTAATATATATATATATATATATATATATATATATATATATATATATATATATATATATATATATATATATATATAAGAAAAATCTTCCTATTATATTCTACTTGTTCTTTCTATAGTTCGTATTCATTGTTGTTGTTCATTGTATGTGCGATCACTCACGATTGATGATATTTCTGTTCTTAAAATATTTAACCAGGACCCTAGAATGATTATATTTTGTATATTGTCTTTGTTTTTAACTTTATCATCGAGGTCTTAGGACTTTTTAATGATTTGAGCTCACTTTTAGTTTCGTATTCTGCGTTATTATATTTAGAAATTATACGAATTATTATGAAGTTTTAGTAGGCAAAATGAATTTTACCCACATAGGTTCGTGTGGAGCCCAATGATTTCCATCTTATTATATCGCACAAAAAGAGAAACGAGGCAACATTGTATTCAATTCTCCATATATTGGTAGCGTACATACGAACTTCTTTGCTTAAGAATATTTGGAATTCAGAATTTCCCAGATGGAACTTAAGAAAATTCATAGAATTTGAAAAATTGTGAAACGGTGCCAGCATTAATATTATATAGACATACGTGCAAAAAGCGTATTTACTCTTCAATTGCTCAGTGTGTTTCAGCTCTAATTCAGTAAGGGCAAACATCTCCCACTATGACATATCTGGATACAACACTAAATACACCCTGCGCTGAGTTGCGGGAAACTGTAATTACTGGAATCATAATATTACTAATAATACTTCTCGATAAAATGTTTTACTGTACTTTTCTTATCTGCGTAACGTTAGAAAGATAATAACTGATAGCAGCATGATCATTCTCTTGTCTTATATAGCGGACTTTTAGTAATTGAAAGTCCAAGAGGACACGGAAAAAATTTCGAAACGTCCACAAAGAACAGAACAAAATTATATATATACCAAGCTGTAAAAAATGTACATACTGTTTAATTATGAATTGTGTAATTGTTAATAATTGAAATGGATTGACGGAAACGTTTCATTTTCGGTTGTGTTCTGTTTTAATGTTTGAAGCTCTGTTGTTATTACATTGCATCTCGATAATGGTTTCATTTTCTTTTGTGTACGTGGCGTGAGTGAAGCAACATGGCTGCAAGGCTGATATTTGAAGAAAAGAAGGCGGTCTTGAGGTGGTACATGAAGTACTAAACCATCAGTGAGGTGCAACAACAATGGTGGAATTAATTTGGAACAATCACCGAAACGTTTAACAATTGCCGAATTCGTAGTTAGAAGCTGGCGGTTATATTATAGATGTGCACAAAATCCATTTTGGACGTCCTATCACAAGTCCTCCTTACTCCCGTACTGTGTTAGAGCAATTTACTCGCTCACCAGAAAAGTCTGTAAGACAGTATGCGTCGCGCATGTTCGTCGCATTTTGAGGTCTGCAAAGTGGAACGTCTAATACATTCCAGGATTGCTGCACGCAATAGAGGAGGACGACCCGGATCGTAGATTAGAATACTGCGGGTGGTTTCAAAACATGTTGGACAACGACGAAACGTTTGCAGCGATGATTGTGTGATCTGATGAAACCACATTTAAACTGTCAAGAACGTCGCTTATGGGCAACAGTTCTGGTACATTAAATGACCCACGATCAGCCATCGAACTTAGCATGTTGCAGTCGGTAGTTTGTGCAGCAGTTCGACAACATTGCCAGTGTATTGATGCTAACGGCCAACACTGTGAACACACGAATTAATATCAGTTCTTCATCACTGTATTGCAATGTAATAGCAGAACGTTACACAGTAACACTACCAAAAATAAGACATTTCCGTCAATCCATTTGTAATGATGAAAGACCAGGTCGTCTTGTTACAGCAATAACAGAGGAAAATGTGACAAAGTGGCTGACATTGTTCTGAAAGATCAGGCTCAGCATTTGATTAATAGCAGACATGTTGGGCATCGATAAAGAGTCTGTCCGTGCAATTCTGCACGACTATTTGAACATGCGGCAGCGAAGGAAACTCCAGTATTGGAGCACCGATCTTATTTGCCGGACTTGGCACCGTGAGATTTTTTTTTTTTTTTTTCGAAAGCGAAATCCGCTCTCAAGGGAACTCATTTTCAGACTAGAAGAGATGAAGCAGAAAAGGGCAGCAGTACTTAAGACATCTGAAGAATTCCAAAGCTGCTTTCAGCAATGAAAACTTCGTATGGAAACATGTATAGAGATTGAAGGAAAGCATGTTGAGGGAAATTACCTTAAATTTTTAAGTTTGTGACAATATATTGTACTTGTGGCACTAGTCTGTCTTTTTTTTTAAAGCCAGATCTCGTATATGTACAGTACGAGGAGAAATCAAATGAAAACTGCAAATATTTATTTTGTCACTATTTTACTACAAGAGAAGAATCCTTACTTGTTCTTAATTTTTTTTTTTTTTTTTACATAGTCTTTCCTAGTTCAATGCACTTCCGCCATCGGGAAGGGAGTGCTTCGTTATCGCGTAAGAAAAATTCTTTTATTTGATGTTGTAGCCACACGTGCACCGCCGATTGGACGTCTTCATCAGACTTGAACTTCTGCCGTCCAAGGTACTCTTTTACTGAAACAGGTCTGATGGTGCAAAATCTGGCGAGTATGGCGGATGTAGGACACTGGTCATCGATGGTTTTCTTGGTTGCACGAGCAGAATGAGGACGGGTTTTATCAAGTTGGAGCAAAACACCTACCATCCCCTTCGGTTTGTGGGTATTGCTGACTTCAGATGGTTCTTGAGAAGTTCGGTGTAGATGACACTAGTTACTATGATACGTGAGGGCATGTAGTGTTCCGGAGTAGGACCATTCTTGTCCCAGAATAAAGTCAACAATACTTTTCCTGAAGAGGGCTGACTGTGAAACTTATTTGGGTTCGTCGAAAACAAAAGTTCTTTACTTGCACGTTTGTCTTCGGTTGAAAAAGGTGCACCCAATTTCATCCCTGGTGACAATGTGAGCTAGAAAATCCTCACCCTCTTCATAACGCCTCAGCAGTTCTTGACATGTATCAACCCGACGATCTTTCAATTCCTGCGTCAGTTGTAGAGAAATCTACCTGGCGGATACTTTTCTGTAGCGAATTCGTCATCCAAATGTGTGTTGTACTAAATCGAAGTGCATATGCAGCAAGGAAGGCATTTCAGCCAGGGTAACATGCTTTTTTTTTTTTTTTAAGCCTATCTGCTGCAGACTGGGAGCATGTCAACAAATTATACCTTCTGTGAATTTCTTGAACTACTCAAATCCACCGTTGCAACAGACAGGTGTCCTGATACTTTGTCTTTATTCTCCGATGAATATTAACCGGTTTCACACTTTTACCAGGTGTAGAAGTATGAAACCAGAATTTCCCAATAGATGGTGTTGGCGTCAGTTGAAACACCGTAAGACCGTTTGTGCAGCGCCAGCGTCTGCCTCTCACAGTTGACGAAGTGTGGTAACACGAAGTAACCAAGTTAAATGCATCGATAGAGTTTGCTACAACCTCAAACATGTCGAGTTTTGTGCCTACGAACTATGATTTGCGGACAACATTGGTTTTTTGCTTTCATTTGAAGAAAACTGCAGCGGAAGCGCATAGAATGCTTGTCGAAGCATACGGTGCGCATGCTCTTGGGAAAACTCAGTGCTTCGAGTGGCTTAAGAAGTTCAAAAGTGGTGATTTTGATGTGCGAAACGAGGCGCGTGGGAAACCACCGAGAAAGGTGGAAGACAAGGACTTGCAGCGTTACTGGATGAAGACGATACTCAAACTCAACAAGAACTTGTGGAACAATTAAATGTGACGCAGAAAGCAGTATCTCTTCGTCTTCAAGCTATGGGGAAGATCCGGAAAGTGGGCAAATGGGTCCCACATGTGCTGACCGAAAGACAGCAAGAAAATCGAAGAACCATTTGTCAGATGCTGCTCGCCAGATATCAACGCAAGTCATTTCTCCATCGGATAGTTACAGGGGATGAAAAGTGGATATATTTGCAAAATCCCAAGCGTCGTAAATCATGGGTGAATCCAGGCGAACCATCGACATCCAGTGCCAGACCAAATCGGTTTGGCAAAAAGACAATGTTCTGCATGTGGTGGAATCAAAAGAGTGTCATCTATTATGAACTATTACAACCTGGTGAAACCGTTAACACGGATCGCTACCAACAGCAAATGATCGCTTTACACCAAGCCTTACGTGACCAACGACCGGAATATGCAAAAAGGCAACATCAAGTTATTCTGTTCCACGACAATGCCTACTCACATACAGCAAAACGGGTCACGGATACCATCAAGGAGTTCGATTGGGAAGTACTAGCGCATACCGCTTACTCACCAGATTTGGCCCCGTCGGATTACCATCTGTTCGCCTCATTGGGACATGCACTTGCCGGGCAACACTTCGAGTCGTATGAAACTGTGCGACAATGGCTCAACGACTGGTTCGCTTCAAAGGAAGCAGTGTTTTTGGGGGTGGCATTCATAAGCTGCCGGAGAGGTGGGAAAAATGTATCACTGCCAGCGGAGATTATTTTGAATAAAACGTGTTTGCTCATTGTTACATAACAGCAGTGTCATTTGCACAAGATTCCGGTTTCATACTTCTACACCTGGTATTCCATAAAAATCGAGTAACCATGCTATTCCTCCTTGGTGTAACTGGGTAGTGGTGCCACTATACTGAATCAGCCGTTACTCAGCTCCAATTACATCTACCGGCACTGTTTCGTACTGCCAGCTCGGAAAGACATCAACAAGTGTCTGCAAATTTCCAAATCTATATATAAAATTAAAAATCACTGTGTTCCGACTCTAAATTTCCTGAATGCCCGACCGATCTCGATCAAATTTGTAACATGGATGAGGTTCGAGGCTATGCTGGTTTTAGACTATTCACTTGGTAGAACTGAGGGTTGGGGAAGGGAGAGGAGGTATATGAAAATAAATAAAACAACAACTGAACCACTCGACCGATCTTGATCAAATTTTAAACGTAGATGAAGTTCAGGCCTGGGATTGTTTTTATGATTCAAATTTGACGGAGTAATGTAGGGGAGGAGAAGAAGGGGATATATATATATATATATATATATATATATATATATATATATATATATATATATATATATATATATATATATATATATATATGTATAAATAAAGACTGAAAGTGACTACTTTTGTAACTTCTTAACTTTTCAACTATCCGACCGATCTCAATCAAATTTTCAAGATAGATAAGGTTCGGATCTGGAAACATTTTTGTAATTTCACTTTAACGGTAGATCCTACGGGAGGAGGAGGGGAGGGGACGTATAAATAAAAACTAATAAATCCTAATAACTTTTGAACCACCCAACCAATCTCGATCAAATTTTCAACATATATGAGGGTCGGGCCTTGGGTGCTTTTTATTGTTTCACTTTGACGAGTCAATCTAGGGGAGGGGAGGGGAGGAGGAGATATATGTAAAAAAAAAAATAAAATGACTTCCTTTTTGACTTCATCACTGTTGAACCACCCAACCGATCTCAATCAAATTTTCAACATACATGAGCTTAGGGGCAGGGATTACTTTAGGGTATTCACTTTGACGATGCAACGCAGGGGAGGGGAAGAGAAATTTAAAAATGACCGATATTAGTGTTGAATCCATAGTTTTCGGGGTCGATGAGAGAAACAGTGATACTTCTGATGCTGTTTCAATACCCTTGTGAACCTGGCCCCCCCACCTCTCGGTACAAACGATTTCCGCATATCAATAAAAAGTACTTCGTTTGTACCGGTTTGTACCGCAAATATTTTTGTTTGTACTGCACTGCAGTATGAGAAATTAAGAAAACAAAGTGGGGGGGCCAACTTCACGCAGCCCCCCCCCACATTGTCCTAGGATCGATTTAATTGGCTCATTTGAAAGACTTTCGTTTGTACCGGATTGTAACGTAGTTTGTTTCGTTTGTACCGTTCTGAATTATGAAAAATTAACGAAACAAAATGGGGGCCCAGAACAAACAGGCCCCAAATCTCGACTTAATACACCTGGTACACATGATTTTTGTATGTCATATGAAAGTACTTGGTTAGTACCGGATTGTACCACAAAGAGTTTTATTTTAGCCGTAATAGATTATGAAAAATTAAGAAAACAAAATTGGGGGGGCTGTGTGAACCTGGCCCCCCCACCACGTTGTACAAACGATTTAGTTATCTCATTTGAAAGATTTTCGTTTGTACCGGATTGTACCGTAGTTTGTTTCGTTTGTACCGTTCTGGATTATGAAAAATTAACGAAACAAAATGGGGGCCCAGATCAAACAGGACCCCAAATCACGACTTAATACACCGGGTACACATATTTTTTGTATGTCACATAAAAGTACTTGGTTAGTACAGGATTGTATCACAAAGACTTTTATTTTAGCCAAAATAGATTATGAAAAACTAAGAAAACAAAATTGGGGGGCTGTGTGAACCTGGCCCCCCCACCACGTTGTACAAACGACTTAGTTGCCTCATTTGAAAGATTTTCATTTGTACCGGATTGTACCGTAGTTTGTTTCGTTTGTACCGTTCTGGATTATAAAAAATTAACGAAACAAAATGGGGGCCCAGATCAAACAGGACCCCAAATCACGACTTAATACACCGGGTACACATGATTTTTGTATGTCACATAAAAGTACTTGGTTAGTACAGGATTGTACCAGAAAGACTTTTATTTTAGCCAAAATAGATTATGAAAAATTAAGAAAACAAAATTGGGGGCCTGTGTGAACCTGGCCCCCCCCACCACGTTGTACAAACGATTTAGTTGGCTTATTTGAAAGATTTTCGTTTGTACCGGATTGTACCGTAGTTTGTTTCGTTTGTACCGTTCTGGATTATGAAAAATTAACGAAACAAAATGGGGGCCCAGATCAAACAGGCCCCCAAATTACGACTTAATACACCGGGTACACATGATTTTTTTATGTCACATAAAAATACTCGGTTAGTACAGGATTTTACCAGAAAGACTTTTATTTTAGCCAAAATAGATTATGAAAAATTAAGAAGACAAAATTGGGGGCCTGTGTGAACCTGGCCCCCCCCCACCACGTTGTACAAACGATTTAGTTGGCTTATTTGAAAGATTTTCGTTTGTACCGGATTGTACCGTAGTTTGTTTCGTTTGTACCGTTCTGGATTATGAAAAATTAACTAAACAAAATGGGGGCCCAGATCAAACAGGCCCCCAAATTACGACTTAATACACCGGGTACACATGATTTTTTTATGTCATATAAAAGTACTCGGTTAGTACAGGATTTTACCAGAAAGACTTTTATTTTAGCCAAAATAGATTATGAAAAATTAAGAAAACAAAATTGGGGGCCTGTGTGAACCTGGCCCTTCCACCACGTTGTACAAACGATTTAGTTGGCTTATTTGAAAGATTTTCGTTTGTACCGGATTGTACCGTAGTTTGTTTCGTTTGTACCGTTCTGGATTATGAAAAATTAACGAAACAAAATGGGGGCCCAGATCAAACAGGACCCCAAATCACGACTTAATACACCGGGTACACATGATTTTTGTATGTCACATAAAAGTATTTGGTTAGTACAGGATTGTACCAGAAAGACTTTTATTTTAGCCAAAATAAATTATGAAAAATTAAGAAAACAAAATTGGGGGGCTGTGTGAACCTGGCCCCCCACCTCGTTGTACAAACAATTTAGTTGTCTCATTTGAAAGATTTTCGTTTGTACCGGATTGTACCGTAGTTTGTTTCGTTTGTACCGTAGATTATGTTAAATTAACGGAACAAACTGGGGTCCGAATTCAAGCAAACATTCTAATCAAGTTTTAAAAGACAGGATACATATGACTTTCGAGAAACTTGAATTTGTCATGGCAGGTCAATCTGGCCCGCACATGTTTGTTTTCTTTCAATTCGAATCAAAGCGTCACCAAAAAATTTGTACCAGTATATATCAATTTATAGCATCAAAGTTAGAATTTGTACCGCCATCAATTTCGAGAAATTTGAATTTTTGATGGCAGGTCAAACTAATCCACAAAACATTTATTATTGTTTCAATTTCGAATGAAAACGGTACCAAAAATTTGTACCCAATATATGCCAATTTGTACCAGCAAAATAAGAATTTGAACTATTACCAGGTTGTAGACGTTTGAATATTTGTTGGTGGGTCAAGCTGGAACGCACTTCATTTTCTTTCTAATTCGAACCAAAAATTTGTACCCAATATATATCAATTTTTACCACCAAAATTAAAATTTCTACTCCCACAAATTCCGAGAAGTATGAATTTTTAATGACGCGTCAGGCTGGGCTGGAGAACTTATTTTCCTTTTCAATTCGAAGCAAAAAACTACCAAAACTTGTATCCAATATGCACCAATCTGTACCACAAAAATTAGAAATTGTACCCCGAATATTTTTTGAGAAAATTGAATTTTGTTGGGAAGTCAATCTGGACAGCACAAGTCATTTTTCGTCTCAATTCCAACTAAACCGGTACCAAAATTTATACCAAATATATATACCATTTTGTAGCACCAAAATTAGAATCTGTACTACCACCAATTTCGACAAACATGCATTTTTATTGGCGGATCAAACTGGCCCGCACAACCTTTTTCCTTCGAATTTGAATCGAAACGGCACCAAAAATTTGTAACCAATATGTACTAATTTGTATTACGAAAATTACAATATGATCCCCCATGAATTTCGAGAAATTTTAATTTTTGATGGCGAGTCAAACAAGCCCACACAACAAATTTTTCTGTTCAATTCGAATGAAAACAATATAAAAAATTTGTAAGAATTTTTACTCCCACCAATTTCTACAAATTTAAATTTTTGATGTGTCACGCTGGCCCGCATAACTTGTTTTTCTTTCCAATTCCAATCAAAGCGTTACCAAAAATTTGTACGCAATTTGTACCATAAAATTTAGATTTGTACTCCCACCAATTTCGAGAATTGTGAATTTTTGATGGCGGATCGAAGTTACCCTCATAACTTATTTTTCTTTACAATTGGGGACCAACGTACATACAACGGGACCATAAATTTGTAGCAGATCTGTACCAATTCTTACCACTAAAATTAGAATTAGCACCCGCATCAATATCTAGAAGTTTGAATTTTTGTTGGAGGGTCATGCTGGCTTGGGCAACTTATTTTTCTTTCAAATTCGAATCAACACGGTATCAAAAAATTGTAGCCAATATTTACGAATTTGCAGTATCAAAATTAGAATATATATCCCCACCAATTTCGAGAAATACGAATTTAAATATGCGGATTAGATTGATCCGCACAACTTATTTTTCTTTAAAATTCGAATCAAAACTGTACCAAATACCTGTACCCTATATGTACCGATTTGTACCGCCAAACTTAAAATCCGCCAAATTTGAATTTTTGTGGTGGTAAAAGTTCTCCTCCACTGGTTTGTTCATTCTAAAATAGTTCGAATCAAAACGGTACCAAAAATTTGTACCCTATATGTAGAAATTTGTATCAACAAAATTAGAATTTCTACCCCCACTAATTTCGAGAAATTAGAATTTTTGATGGCGGGCCAGGTTGATGACAAGCTGGCCCGGACAACACATTTTCATTACAATTAGAATCAAACGGTACCAAATATTTGTACCCAATATGTACCAATTTGTACCACCAAAATTAGAATTTGTACCTCCACCAATATCGAGAAATTTGAATTTATGTTGGCGGTTCAAGCTGGCCTGCACAACTTGTTTATCTTTCCAATTCGAATCAGTACAGTATCAAAAATTTGTACTCAATATGTACCAATTTGTACCACCAAAATTAAATTTGTATCCCCAGTTATTTCGAGAAATTTGAATTTTTGGTGGCAACATCAAGCTGGCCCCCACAATTTATTTTCTTTCCAATTCGGATCGAAATGGTATCGAAAATATGTACCTAATATGTACCAATTTGTACCAAAAAAATTAGAATTTGTGCAACTACGAATTTTGAGAAATTTGAATTCTCAATGCTCGATCCAACTTGACGTCGAAACCTGGCTCGCCCAACACATTTCTTCTATTAATTCGAATCAAAATGTTACCAAAATTTTGTGCCAAATAGATATCAGTTTGCGCCATCTATAAACACCGAAGACAAAATTATTTTAATATTTTTCTACGGTGTGCCAAATGTTAGAAAGAATAAAGGAAAGCATTATCACAAAACAAGTTGTTGGGTAGGCGGCAGATTAAATGGATAGCATTGACATTTGTACAACTTGGTTTGGGGAGAGAGAGTCAAACATCTACATATGTTGAGGACTCCAAAATATTTATGAGTGGGTGATTGTTTTCCCCAACCATTTGTGAATATGGACAATATTAATTTTTATTATAGAACTCATTCAGAAGATCAGTTCTGTGAAGTCATCTCTATCCACTCATATCTCCGTTTCGAAAACAGAGTCTAAGTTCTAATTTTGCTTATACAAATTTTTACAAATTCATTTACCATCAATAATGCACTCCAGAGTTAAAATGTTTAATGGAAATAGTAACAAATTCATTTGCGAAGTAGTGATGTCGAATTAAAAAAAAATGCGTTCCTCTGGTTTACCTTGAGATCAAATAGATACACATATTTGAGTAAGCATTTCAAATTTATTTAATTGGTGCAGGTACAATGTAATATTTTTTTGTTACAAATTGTCTAAAAAAATTTGGACAATTTTCATATGGATTCTGAATAAGCCTTTGGCCTGGAAGAGTTGATTTGGTGATAAATTGGCCGTTCGTTGAATAACAATTTCTAATCTTTATTCGTACATGATTTTGCTCATGCAAATTATAAGCAAATTTTCCTTCCGCTTTTATGAATTGCGGGGAAATTTGGTTGCACGTACTCGTTCGAATCGAATACTATTTTGATTGAATACAAAAAAAAAAAAGGATTGCAATGCCCAGGAAGACTGCAATGAAAATTTAAATTTCTAGAAATTGGTAAGGTTGTAAATTCTAATTTTGAGAGTACAAACTGGTACTTACTTGGCACAAAGTTTGGTAACATTTTAATCCGAATTCGTAAACCAAATGTTTTGCGCGAACCAAGTTTCGACGTTAATTTGGCTCCAGCATTGAAAATTCAAATTTCTCCAAATCGGTGATGGTACAAACTCTAATTTTATTGGTAGAAATTGATACATATCGAGTACACATTATTGGTACTGTTTTCATTCGAATTGCAAAGCAAATAAGTTATGCGGGCCAGTTTCACCAGCCACCAAAAATTATAATTTCTCGAAATTAGTGGGGGTACAAATTCTAATTGCGGCGGTACAAATTGGTACATATTTTGTTCAAATTTTTGGTGAGGTTTTGATTCGAATTTGAAACAAAAATAAGTTAGCCGGCCAGTTTGATCTGCAATTAAATTCATATTTCTTGAAATTGGTTGCTGTACAAATTCTAGTTTTGGTGATATCAAGTTGTTACATATTGGATACAAGCTTTTGGTACAGTAATGATTCGAATTGGGAAGAAAAAAGTGTTGTGCTCGCCAGCTTGACTTCCTAACAAAAATTCAAATTTCTCGAAATTGGTGAAGGTACAAATTCTTATTTTGGTAGTTCAAATTGGTACATAATGGGTACAAATTTTTGTAAGGTTTTTGATTTAAATTGGAAAGAAAATGTTTGTGGGTCAATTTGAATCGCCATCAAGAATTCAAGTTTCTCGAAATTGGTGGGACCAGAAATTCTAATTTTTGTTGAAAAAGTTGTACATATTGGGTACAAATTTTTGAACAATTTTGATTAAAATTGGAAAGAAAAATAAGTTGTGTGGGCTAGTTTGACCTGCCAACAAAATTCTGTGTCTGACGTGACCTGCCACGCTCCACGAAATTTCTTGGGATATTCTAATTTTGGTCTTACAAATTGGTACACATTGCACAGTGGGCCAGAATCAGAATCTGACTGGAAAAAAGTAGTTTTGGCAACTACGTCTAATCTACATTCGAGCAGTACAGTTGTGTTAAGTAATAAATAAGGTTTCTTGCTGCGTATCAGTAAACACGGATAACAGCATATAGTGGCTGCAGCAGCACTTCAAAATTGATAGTTCATTATCTGTTTTATAACGCGCTGAATTGGGGTAGTATGAACGTAAGGTTTGCAGTTTAATTGCGCATGTGAAAAGGCAACGAACGATCGCAAAATAAGCTATGAGTAAAGGTATGTATATGCACTTGCTGTTTGACTAAAGTTTTGATTGATTGGTTTACGTTGCTGTTCTGTAGAAGCATTTCTAGATAGTCGAAGTATTCACGTATTGAAGAACTGCTATTGGAAATTGAAATTAAGATTTAAAAATGTACGTTCATGTCTGTATTGAGATCTTTCGTCATGGTGTAGTTTGATATATGTATTTCGAAATACAGTTGTGACCTACTGCCCGTTCTTGCCCGATTTTTATATTTATCGTCTTTTCAAAGTTAGGTGTAGCGAGCCGGATACGCTCTTCGTGACGTGAAGAACCTGTACGAGGTATTGCGTTCTAAACCATCAAACGAAGCACTTTATAATTATGATACGAACAGTTATGGAATGTAAATTCTTTCTGTGGATGTTTTTCTTCGCAGTAAGAGAGTGACTTTAAGTGCCTTCAAGGAGTACGTTTGAGGAGGAATTTTCTGTAACAGAGTTTCACATCTTCCCATTCACCATTGTGAACACAATTTTAGGGATATCATTTACTTCCTTCTCCTGAGTTGGTACATTAGTAGGCTTTAAATTACGTATTTGCGTTTCCATTGAACATACCCCTTTTCTCGACAGTTCAGTTCTCTTTTCTGGTACAATAATTTATTGGGTCGACAAAATCTAGGCGACGATGGTTTGGGATTTTGCTACAAAATTGCTTTGTCAACCTCCCCATCTGATGTTGAATACAACTGTAAGGGAACGAAGGAAATAGCAAAACTATCTTAGTCACTAGTTCAATTTATCTTCTGTTTCAACTTTCTGCTTATATACATTATGACAACTGCTTCCATCGCAACCCCACTCACACACTAATTTCATTATGTCTCCATCTTTGATGCACTGTTTAATATAATCTTCATGTAAAATCACGATGCGCTCAATTGTCTGATTTACTATTGCTTGTAAATTATCTTCGGCTGGCGTGTCAGTTACTATAATATTCTTTTCTCTGGGATAACGCTTTAATTTTGCTTCCCACACCACTTTATACGACGGATATATGTCACAATGTTTTGCCTTTGCACCTAGTCTCAAATGTGCATACTGTCTTTTTGTTAAGTTGTTATCTATAATAAGTGCCACGACTTCATCCGGAGAATACGTGTTTGAGAGAATTTTGGCGAATGATAAGCCTTTTTGATTTTCGTTGCTCCCTTAGGTGTCGTTTGAGTGATTTCTCCTAATACAACCGCGGCATCTCTTTTTCCAGCAGCTCTCAATGAACATTGGGTAGCCAACACCAGCTCTTACTCAGAATGCTTTGTAACGTGTGGTTGTACAAGTTTTTTCTTCAACTTTGTTTCCGGATCTTCGAAGAGTTTACTAGGTCTGCCTGATTTGCTTGTCAAAGGCCTATGCTTTTGGCTTCAAGAGATCGCTTTGAAACCAGTAAATACTTTATCAGAGAACTTAATATGTCCTTCCAACCAATCATTATACTTGGATAAAAAATTATCAGTCATTCTATTACACAGCTTCCAACGCTTCTCGAAAACACTTTGAAGGCACTTAAAGTCACTCTCACACTGCGAAGAACATCCACAGAAAGAATTTACATTCCATAACTGTTCGTATCATAATTATAAAGTGCTTCGTTTGATGGTTTAGAACGCAATACCTCGTACAAGTTTTTCACGTCACGAAGAGCGTATCCGGCTCGCTACACCTAACTTTGAAAAGACGATAAATATAAAAATCGGGCAAGAACGGGCAGTAGGTCACAACTGTATTTCGAAATACATATATCAAACTACACCATGACGAAAGATCTCAATACAGACATGAACGTACATTTTTAAATCTCAATTTCAATTTCCAATAGCAGTTCTTCAATACGTGAATACTTCGACTATCTAGAAATGCTTCTACAGAACAGCAACGTAAACCAATCAATCAAAACTTTAGTCAAACAGCAAGTGCATATACATACCTTTACTCATAGCTTATTTTGCGATTGTTCGTTGCCTTTTCACATGCGCAATTAAACTGCAAACCTTACGTTCATACTACCCCAATTCAGCGCGCTATAAAACAGATAATGAACTATCAATTTTGAAGTGCTGCTGCCGCCACTATATGCTGTTATCCGTGTTTACTGATACGCAGCAAGAAACCTTATTTATTACTTAACACAACTGTGCTGTTCGAATGTAGATTAGACGTAGTTGCCAAAACTACTTTTTTCCAGTCAGATTCTGATTCTGGCCCACTGTGCATTGGGTACAGAATTCTGGTACCGTTTTGATTTGAAATGGGGAGAAAAAGAGTGCAAGCCTACTTAACTCACCATTAAAAATTCAATTCTCGCGAAGTTGGTGAGGGTGCAAATCAGTTTTGAAGGTACAAATTGGTACATATTGTTTACAAGGTTTTAGTACCGTTTTCATTCGAATTGAAATAAAATGTGTTGTGTAGGCCAGTTGGCGTCATACTGATCCTCCATTACATCCCCATTTTGTCGAAATAGGTAGTGTGTACAAATTCTAATTTTCGTGGTACAAATGAGCGCATAGTAGGTACAATTTTCTGGTACCGTTGAGATTCGAATTTGAAAGAAAAATAAGTTGTGCAATCCAGTTTGACCCGCCATCAAAACTTAAAATTTCTCGAAACTTTCTCGAAATTGATGGAAGTACAAGTTCTAATTTTGTGGTACAAATTGGTAAGTATGGGTTATCAATTTATGGTGCCATTTTGATTCGAATTGGAAAGAAAAAGAGTTGTGCGGCTCTGCTCCACCCGTTATCAAAAATCAAATCTCTTCCGAAATTGATGAGGGTACAAACTTTAATTTTGGCGTTACAAATTTGTACATATCGGGTAAAAATATTTGATACCGTTTTGATGTGAATTTTAATGAAAAATGAGTTGTGCGGGCCAGTTTATCCCACAACTCTAAATCTAAATCAAACTAAAACTCATTGTTTTACAATCCGTTACAAACCAAGTACTTTCATATGACAAACAAAACTCATGTGTACCCGGTGTTTTAAGTCGTGATTTGAGGGCCTACTTGATCTGGACCCCCATTTTGTATCGTTAATTTTTCATAATCCAGGACTGTACAAACGAAACAAAATACGGTACAATCCGGTACAAACGAAAATCTTTCAAATGAGCCAATTAAATCGTTTGTACGTGGTGGTGGTGGGGCGCACGTTCACACAGCCCTCCCAATTTTGATTTTTCATGTTTCATAATCTATTACGGCTAAACTAGAACTTATTGTGGTACAATCCTGTACTAACCAAGTACCTTTATGTGACATACAAAAATCATGTGTACCCGGTGTATTAAGTCGTGATTTGGGGGCCTGTTTGATCTGGGCCCCCATTTTGTTTCGTTAATTTTTCATAATCCAGAACGGTACAAACGAAACAAACTACGGTACAATCCGGTACAAACGAAAATCTTTCAAATAAGCCAACTAAATCGTTTGTACAACGTGGTGGGGGGGGGCCAGGTTCACACAGGCCCCCAATTTTGTTTTCTTAATTTTTCATAATCTATTTTGGCTAAAATAAAGCTCTTTGTGATAAAATCCTGTACTAACCAAGTACTTTTATGTGACATACAAAAATCATGTGTACCCGGTGTATTAAGTCGTAATTTGGGGTCCTGTTTGATCTGGGCCCCCATTTTGTTTCGTTAATTTTTCATAATCCAGAACGGTACAAACGAAACAAACTACGGTACAATCCGGTACAAACGAAAATCTTTCAAATAAGCCAACTAAATCGTTTGTACAACGTGGTGGGGGGGCCAGGTTCACACGGGCCCCCAATTTTCTTTTCTTAATTTTTCATAATCTATTTTGGCTAAAATAAAGCTCTTTGTGATAAAATCCTGTACTAACCAAGTACTTTTATGTGAAGTACAAAAATCATGTGTACCCGGTGTATTAAGTCGTGATTTGGGGTCCTGTTTGATCTGGGCCCCCATTTTGTTTCGTTAATTTTTCATAATCCAGAACGGTACAAACGAAACAAACTACGGTACAATCCGGTACAAACGAAAATCTTTCAAATGAGGCAACTAAGTCGTTTGTACAACGTGGTGGGGGGCCAGGTTCACACAGCCCCCCCTATTTTGTTTTCTTAATTTTTCATAATCTATTTTGGCTAAAATAAAAGTCTTTCTGGTACAATCCGGTACTAACCAAGTACTTTTATGTGACATACAAAAATCATGTGTACCCGGTGTATTAAGTCGTGATTTGGGGGCCTGTTTGATCTGGGCCCCCATTTTGTTTCGTTAATTTTTCATAATCCAGAACGGTACAAACGAAAAATCTACGGTACAATCCGGTACAAACGAAAATCTTTCAAATGAGGCAACTAAGTCGTTTGTACAACGTGGTGGGGGGCCAGGTTCACACAGCCCCCCCTATTTTGTTTTCTTAATTTTTCATAATCTATTTTGGCTAAAATAAAACTCTTTGTGATAAAATGCTGTACTAACCAAGTACTTTTATGTGACATACAAAAATCATGTGTACCCGGTGTATTAAGTCGTGATTTGGGGTCCTGTTTGATCTGGGCCCCCATTTTGTTTTTACAAGTTGTTTTTACAAGTTGTAACACAGCGCGTCGCTCGAACAACGCTACGCCATAAAATTTTGCGTCAAGTTGAGTAAGAATGCTACGGAAACTTACCAGATGCTGAAAGAGGCCTACAAACAGGAGTGTTTGTCAAGATCCCAGGTCGGAAAATGGCACAAATCGTTCAAGGAGGTCGCCGACGAGCCCCGTTCTGGACGCCCAACAACGGCCAGGACCGACGACAACATTAAGCGTGTGCGTGAAGTGTTGCGCTCAGACCGGCGTGTGAGCATTCAACAAATCGCGGACACCCTAAACATGTCAACATTTGCGGTACATGGGATAGTGACCGAGGACCTGCAAATGCGAAAGGTCTGTGCGAAGCTTGTGCCGAAGGTGTTGACGAACGAACAAAAAGAACTTCGAGTTTTGCGCTGCAAGGAGTTGTTGACATTGTGTGAAAGTAATCCGGACTTTTTTTTAGACTCGGTCGTAACTGGAGACGAATCCTGGATGTTCGAATACGATCCAGAATCCAAAAGGCAGAGTGGCACATCTCATCCTCCCCCCGTCCTAAAAAGGCGCGCATGAGCAAATCCCGAATCAAAACCATGCTCATTGTCTTCTTCGACGTTCGAGGAATCATCCATTTAGAGTTTGTGCCACCACGACAATCTGTCAACGCAGGATTTTATCTAGAAGTGCTCAAGAGACTGAAACGCAGGGTTACCCGCGTTCGAAGTGACATCAAAGACTCAATGAAACTCCACCACGACAATGCACCAAGTCACACCGCCTTCACCGTCGTCGACTTCCTGGCCCGGAGCAGAACCTCAGTGGTCCCCCACCCTCCTATAGTCCTGACCTGGCTCCTAGTGACTTTTTTTGTTTCCCCGTTTGAAGAGAGACCTCAAAGCAAAACATTGGGACTCCTAGCAGAACATTCAAGCCCATGTTACAAGGTTTTTAAAAGCCATTCCAGCCAAGAACTTTAAAGATGCTTTCCAGGCTTGGAAAACACGTCTCCAGAAGTGTATCGATGCAGAAGGAGCGTATTTTGAGGAATTTTAAAGATTTGTAACAATCAGAACAATAAAACAGTTTTTCTAAAGCAATGCTCATTACTTTCATAATGAACCATGTATATCATAAATATCTGGTTGACATTCAATAAATCTCAAGTTTCCAACAATTTCGGAAGCTTCAAGTGAGTGGCAAATACTTTACTTCATCGTCAGTCTTGTCTCCGTCATTATTATCAGATGAACTGTCTCTCTGTGCCACTCTTCTCTACAGCTGTCTCTGGATAACTGGAAACAAGTTGAAACGGCATTTTTCTGTTTGGAGTCTGTCCAACACTAAAAGTCTTTGTGCTGTATTCGAATTTTCCAAACAGTAGGTTGAAAATTTTTGATTTACTCATGATTTTTACCATTGTAGTTTTTGAGGGAAATTCACTTTTGTTCGAATTAATGAGAGTTTCCTATATCGTATTTAGTCTGCAAACATTTGTAGGAATATACTTAATACGAGCTGTAGTAACTCCCTTTTTCACTATTAATTCTTAGCAGTTGCTCTGCGGTGAAATCCGGTCAGTGTGAGAAGCGTATAGGCTCACTCGGACTTCGTCCTTTGAACTCGGACACCGTCACGTTGGAGGAATGGAACATTGGTGAAGGAGGCCTACAGGAAGAAGATAGCCCTAAAGATACCCAGAGTAAGTTTAGATCAAACCACAAAACGTAATAACAGGATACTGTGTAGCCCATCACTCAGATCGCTTTTATTTGTACTCATATAGGCCTATGTGTCGTTCATCAATGATCGTATTTACAAGGCATTGAGCTGACCACTAGAGATACAAACAATATTATCATTGCACTTCATATAGATATAAATTAACGGTAATTTTCCCCTCAAGTTAAATGAAGCGTTTAGAGGTTAAAGGTGTTATGTAACAAATTGTACATGTCGGGAAAATGGACTTTCACAAATATGCTAACATACATCCTTCATCGTTTCCAAATCTCTTTACTGAGGACTAGCTCGGGAGAGTAATGCTCCCGGAAGTAGAAACGAGAAACACAGTTCTGATTGGTTGACGTTATCCACTTCTTGCCACGTTCCATTAAAATAGCAGAAATGAAACGCTTTCTGCTGTCGGCCTTCGTGGTCCAGTGGGCTAGCACTATACGCTAGTAATAAAAGTGTCTTTTGGCGCGAGTTCAAACCCGGCCCGAGGAAAGTTTTTTTTTACATTTTTTATACATTTTTATAACACTTATTAAATTAAAATAATATGAAAATAATACTTAAAAAAGTGATTTATTTACTTTTGTGCAGATAAGTAGTTGTAATACTTATGCCCTTGTACTCCACGATATAGGGCTCGTTTTGTTCCCCTTGTACTTCATGATATAAATTTTGTGATCAACTTAAAACAACTGGCTAGGATAGCGCGTAAAACAGCTGGCTAGAGTAGCGCGCGGGAAAACGTACTTCCGGGAGTATTACTCTCCCGAGCGGGTCGTCTTTACTGGGACGAGGACTCACTATATGATAGTGGCGGCTAACGTTAGTATTGCAGCATTGCGCAACGACCAAAGATTTTCAAGAAAAAAGATAGCAGTAGTAGTAAAGAAGTGAACAATTTTATTTTCTTTACTCCTTTACATACCTTAGATAACATATTTTTTACTTCTATAATTGTAAAATCTATTAATCCGTTTTAAAAAGCAGAAAACAATCCATCAGAGAATCTCTAATTTATATTGCATTGCAGCCAGCGTACAACGATCAGATTTCTACAACACAGACATTGGAGCGAATGCTAAGTCGATTTTCCCTATCTCAGGAGTTAAAGACCCTGGTCGTTGCAGTGCTCGTGCAATGCGGCACGGTTTTCAGTGAACGAGAAGACTTTTTACAATAAATAAGTTTTCTGAATATTATTTCCCTACCAATTAACAAGTGGCATTCATTTTTATGGATTCATAATTATATTTAAATTATGGAATTGTGCTTAAGCAAATCAATATAATAATACATTTAAAAATGATGATCGTAGGATTACAAGATAGGAAAGGAAACATGTAGTAATGCAGAAAGCTAATGGAAGAAAACGAGCATTTACAACTTAATTATTAGTTTATATAGATAATGAAGACGTCTTGTACAGTAATTTGTGAACCAAATAATAATAATAAGTCAATATAAAGTATCATATTTCAATAATTATTAATATGATTCCTTCATTTCTAAAGACAGCGAAATTCGTTGAACAACCTGGATGCTTTTGCATCTGACAAGAATTGCAGAAATTCTAGTGATCCTTAGAACCTCAGTTGACGTAATGAAAAATCCTATTTCTATTTTCCAAAACATTATCCAAACACACGTTTATGCCAAAAATTGTAAAGCATGTCCCCCTCTGTAGATAGTATTTTAGTATATATGTATATCTTCTATAAAATAAAGTATTATATATTTTTGATAGCTTTCCATATGGGAGCATGGGAGCTCAATGGTAGTGCGCCTTACCTTTGGCGCGCGGGATCCGAAGTTCGATGCCCGGCCAAGTAAGTTTGTAGTGGACAACATCGTGTCCGTGAGTTTTCTCATGATACTCCAGTTTCCTGCCACATCCTCATTCCATCAATTCTCCCATCATCATTTACTTGCCTAAATCATCCGTATGTCTTAGCGTAACAGACATAATCGTGTGACGTTGAACTGAAAGAACTTTCCATATGAAACCCTGTAATGCATTGGCCACAATACATTTGGGATACTTAGCAATGCTGTTTGTTTTGACGTTCTTTGACCTTTGGCTCCTATTACATGCTGAACTACATTTGGTGGGTTCCAAAGTTAGCTTTCCAGAACCTATGACATCGTTAAGCATTGTTTCGCCTCATGTGGATGGACCCTTGTGAACCTGCCCCACCTCTCGGTACAAACGATTTCAGCATATCAATAAAAAGTACTTCGTTTGTACCGGTTTGTACCGCAAATATTTTTGTTTGTACTGTACTGCAGTATGAGAAATTAAGAAAACAAAGTGGGGGGCCAAGTTCACGCAGCCCCCCACATTGTCCTAGGATCGATTTAATTGGCTCATTTGAAAGATTTTCGTTTGTACCGGATTGTACCGTAGTTTGTTTCGTTTCGTTTGTAGCGTTCCCGATTATGAAAAATTAACGAAACAAAATTGGGGCCCAGATCAAGCAGGCCCCCAAATCACGACTTAATACACCAGGTACACATGTTTTTTTGTATGTCATATGAAAGTACTTTGTTAGTACCGGATTGTACCACAATGAGTTTTAGTTTAACCATAACACATTATGAAAAATTAAGAAAACAAAATTGGGGGGCTGTGTGAACCTGGCCCCCCACCACGTCGTACAAACGATTTAGTTGGCTCATTTGAAAGATTTTCATTTGTACCGCATTGTACCGTAGTCTGTTTCGTTTGTACCGTTCTGAATTATGAAAAATTAACGAAACAAAATGGAGGCCCAGATCAAGCAGGCCCCCAAATCACGGCTTAATGCACCGGGTACACATGATTTTTGTATGTCATATGAAAGTACTTGGTTAGTACCGGATTGTACCACAATGAGTTTTAGTTTAACCATAATAGATTATGAAAAATTAGGAAAACAAAATTGGGGGACTGTGTGAACCTGGCCCCCACAACGTTGTACAAACGACTTGGTTGGCTCATTTGAAAGATTTTCGTTTGTACCGGATTGTACCGTAGTTTGTTTCGTTTGTACCGTCCTGGATTATGAAAAATTAACGATACAAAATGGGGGCTCAGATCAAGCAGGCCCTTAAATCACGACTTAATACAGGGGGTACACATGAGTTTTGTATGTCATATGAAAGTACTTGGTTAGTAGCGGAATGTAAGACAATGATTTTAGTTTGATCTAGATTTAGGTTTGTGGGTTAAACTGGCCCGCACAACTTATGTTTCATTAAAATTCACATCCAAACGGTATCAAATATTTTTACCCGATATGTACAAATTTGTAACGCCAAAATTAAAGTTTGTACCCTCATCAATTTCGAAAAAGATTTGATTTTTGATACCGGTAACGGGTGAAGCAAAGCCGCACAACTCTTTTTCTTTCCAATTCGAATCAAAATGGCACCATAAATTGGTACCCATACTTACCAATTTGTACCACCAAATTAGAATTTATACCTCCACCAATTTCGAGAAATTTTAGTTTTGATGGCGGGTCAAACTGGATTGCACAACTTATTTTCCTTTCAAATTCGAATCACAACGGTACCAGAAAATTGTACCCACTATGCGCCCACTTGTACCACGAAAATTAGAATTTGTACACACTACTTATTTCGACAAAATTGGGATGTAATGGAGGATCAATATGACGTCAACTGGTCTACACAACACATTTTATTTCAATTCGAATGAAAACGGTACTAAAACTTTGTAAACAATATGTGCCAGTTTGTACCTCCAAAACTATGATTTGCACCCTCACCAATTTCGCAAGAATTGAATTTTTAATGTCGAGTCAAGTAGGCTTGCACACTTTTTCTTCCCAATTCAAATCAATACGGTATCAGAACTCTGTACCCAATGTGTACCAATTTGTAACACCAAAATTAGAATTTATATCCCAAGAAATTTCGTGGAGCGTGGCATTTCACGTCAGACAGAATTTTGTTGGCAGGTCAAACTTGCCCACACAACTTATTTTTCTTTCCAATTTGAATCAAAATTGTTCAAAAATTTGTACCCGATATGTACAACTTTTTCAACAAAAATTAGAATTTCTAGCCCCACCAATTTCGAGGAACTTGAATTTTTGATGGCGGTTCAAATTGACTCACAAACACTTTCTTTCCAATTTGAATCTAAAACCTTACAAAAATTTTTACCCATTATGTACCAATTTGAACTACCAAAATAAGAATTTGTACCTTCACCAATTTCGAGAAATTTGAATTTTTGTTAGGAGGTCAATCTGGCGAGCACAAAAATTTTTCTTCCCAATTCGAATCAAAACTGTACCAAAAACTTGTAGCCAATATGTAACAACTTGTATCACCAAAACTAGAATTTGTACAGCAACCAATTTCAAGAAATATGAATTTAATTGCAGGTAAAACTGGCCGGCCAACTTATTTTTGTTTCAAATTCGAATCAAAACCTCACCAAAAATTTGAACAAAATATGTACCTATTTGTACCGCCGCAATTAGAATTTGTACCCCCACTAATTTCGAGAAATTATAATTTTTGGTGGCGGGTGAAACTGGCCCGCATAACTTATTTTTCTTTGCAATTCGAATGAAAACGGTACCAATAATGTGTACTCGATATGTATCAATCTCTACCATTAAAATTAGAATTTGTACCCTTATCGATTTGGAGAAATTTGAATTTTCAATGCTGGAGCCAACTTAACGTCGAAACTTGGCTCGCGCAACACATTTGGTTTACGAATTCGGATTAAAATGTTACCAAAAGTTTGTGCCAAGTAAGTACCAGTTTGTACTCTCAAAATTAGAATTTCCAACCTTACCAATTTCTAGAAATTTAAATTTTCATTGCAGTCTTCCTGGGCATGGCAATCCCTTTCTTTTGTATTCAATCAAAATAGTATTCGATTCGAACGAGAACGTGCAACCAAATTTCCCCGCAATTCATAAAAGCAGAACGGAAAATTTGCTTATGATTTGCATGAGCAAAATCATGTATGAATAAAGAAATTGTTATTCAACGAACGGAAAATTTATCACCAAGTCAACTCTTTCAGGCCAAAGGCTTATTCAGAATACATATGAAAATTGACCAAATTTTTTTAGATAATTTGTAACAAAAAAATATTACATTGTACTTGCATCAATTCAATAAATCTAAAATGCTTACTCAAATATGTTTATCTATTTGATCTCAAGGTAAACCAGAGAAACACATTTTTTAAAATTCGACATCACTACTTCGCAAATGAATTTGTTACTATTTCCATTAAACATTTTAACTCTGGAGTGTATTATTGATGGTAACTGAATTTGTAAAAATTTGTATAAGCAAAATTAGAATTTAGACTCTATTTTCGAAGCGGAGATATGAGTGGATAGAGATGACTCCACAGAACTGATCCTCTGAATGAGTTCTATAATAAAAATTAATATTGTCCATTTTCACAAATGGTTGGGGAAAAAATCACTCGCTCATAAATATTTTGGAGTTATCAACATATGTAGATGTTTGACTCTCTCTCCCCCAACCAAGTTGTACAAATGCCAATGCTATCCTTTAATCTGCCGCCTATCGAACAACTTGTTTTGTGATAATGCTTTCCTTTATTCTTTCTAACATTTGGTACACCGTAGAAAAATATTAAAATAATTTTGTCTTCGGTGTTTATAGATGGCGCAAACTGATATCTATTTGGCACAAATTTTTGGTAACATTTTGATTCGAATTAATAAAAGAAATGTGTTGGGCGAGCCAGGTTTCGACGTCAAGTTGGATCGAGTATTGAGAATTCAAATTTCTCAAAATTGGTAGTTGCACAAATTCTAATTTTTGTGGTACAAATTGGTACATATGAGGTACATATTTTCGATACCATTTCGATCCGAATTGGAAAGAGAATAAGTTGTAGGGGCCAGCTTGACGTTGCCACCAAAAATTCAAATTTCTCGAAATAACTGGGGATACAAATTTAATTTTGGTGGTACAAATTGGTACATATTGAGTACAAAATTTTAATACTGTACTGATTCGAATTAGAAAGATAAACAAGTTGTGCAGGCCAGCTTGAACCGCCAACATAAATTCAAATTTCTTGATATTGGTGGAGGTACAAATTCTAACTTTGGTGGTACAAATTGGTACATATTGGGTACAAATATTTGGTACCGTTTTGATTCTAATTTTAATGAAAATGTGTTGTCCGGGCCAGCTTGTCATCAACCTGGCCCGCCATCAAAAATTCTAATTTCTCGAAATTAGTGGGGGTAGAAATTCTAATTTTGTTGATACAAATTTCTACATATAGGGTACAAATTTTTGGTACCGTTTTGATTCGAACTAGAATGAAAAAAACCAGTGGAGGAGAACTTTTACCACCACAAAAATTCAAATTTCTCGAAATTAATTGGAGTATAACTAATTTTCGTCGTACAAATTGGTACATATTGGGTATCAACATTTGTTGCCATTTTGATTCGAATTGGAAGGAAAAAGAGTTCTTCGGCTCTGCTTCACCTGTTATATGTGAAAATTTCTTTTTTTTCGAAATTAGTGAGGGTACAGATTTTAAGTTTGGCGGTACAAATCGGTACATATAGGGTACATGTGTTTGGTACAGTTTTGATTCGAATTTTAAAATCAAATAAGTTGTGCGGATCAGTTTAACCCGCATATTTAAATTCGTATTTCTCGAAATTGGTGGGGATATATATTCTAATTTTGATACTGCAAATTCGTAAATATTGGCTACAATTTTTTTGATACCGTGTTGATTCGAATTTGAAAGAAAAATAAGTTGCCCAAGCCAGCATGACCCTCCATCAGAAATTAAAATTTCTAGATATTGATGCGGGTTCTAATTCTAATTTTAGTGATACGAATTGGTACAGATCTGCTACAAATTTTTGGTCCCGTTTTGATTCGAATTGTAAAGAAAAATAAGTCATGAGGGTCGATCCGCCATCAAAAATTCACAATTCTCGAAATTGGTGGGAGTACAAATCTAAATTTTGTGGTACAAATTGCGTACAAATTTTTGGTAACGCTTTGATTGGAATTGGAAAGAAAAACAAAGTTGTGCGGGCCAGCGTGACACATCAAAAATTTAAATTTGTAGAAATTGGTGGGAGTAAAAATTCTTACAAATTTTTGATATTGTTTTCATTCGAATTGAACAGAAAAATATGTGTGGGCCTGTTTGACTCGCCATCAAAAATTAAAATTTCTCGAAATTCATGGGGGATCAAATTGTAATTTTCGTAATACAAATTAGTATATATTGGTTACAAATTTTTGGTGCCGTTTCGATTCAAATTCGAAGGAAATAAAGTTCTGCGGGTCATTTTAATCCGCCAATAAAATGCATGTTTGTCGAAATTGGTGGTAGTACAGATTCTAATTTTGGTGCTACAAATTGGTATATATTGGGTACAAATTTTGGTACCGGTTTAGTTGGAATTGAGACGAAAAATGACTTGTGCTGTCCAGATTGACTAGATTGACTTCCCAACAAAAGTTCAATTTTCTCAAAAAATATTCGGGCTACAATTTCTAATTTTTGTGGTACAGATTGGTGCATATTGGATACAAGTTTTGGTAGTTTTTTTGCTTCGAATTGAAAAGGAAAATAAGTTCTCCAGCCCAGCCTGACGCGCCATTAAAAATTCATAATTCCCGGAATTTGTGGGGGTAGAAATCTTAATTTTGGTGGTAAAAATTGGTATATATTGGGTACAAATTTTTGGTTCGAATTAGAAAGAAAATAAAGTGCGTTCCAGCTTGACCCACCAACAAAATTCAAACGTCTACTAGCTGGTAAGAGTTCAAATTCTTATTTTGCTGGTACAAATTGGCATATATTGGGAACAAATTTTTGGTACCGTTTTCATTCGAATTGAAAAAAATATATATGTTTTCTGGATCAGTTTGACCTGCCATCAAAAATTCAAATTTCTCGAAATTGATGGCGGTACAAATTCTAACTTTGATGCTATAAATTGATACATACTGGTACAAATTTTTGGTGACGTTTTGATTCGAATTGAAAGAAAACAAACATGTGCGGGCCAGGTTGACCTGCCATGACAAATTCAAGTTTCTCGAAAGTCATATGTATCCTGTGTTTCAAAACTTGATTAGAATGTTTGCTTGAATTGGAAACCCAGTTTGTTCCGTTAATTTAACATAATCTACGGCGGTAAAAACGAAACAAACTACGGTACAATCCGGTACAAACGAAAATCTTTCAAATGAGCCAACTAAATCGTTTGTACAACGTGGTGGGGGGTCAGGTTCACACAGCCTCCCAATTTTGTTTTCTTAATTTTTCATAATCTATTATGGCTAAAATAAAACTCTTTGTGGTACAATCCTGTACTAACCAAGTACTTTTATGTGGCATAAAAAGTAATGTGTACCCTGTGTATTAAGTCGTGATTTGGGGGCCTGTTTGATCTGGGCCCCCATTTTGTTTCGTTAATTTTTCATAATCCAGAACGGTACAAACGAAACAAACTACGGTACAATCCGGCACAAACGAAAATCTTTCAAATGAGCCAACTAAATCGTTTGTAGGACGTGGTGGTGGGGGGGCCAGGTTCACACAGTCCCCCAATTTTCTTTTCTTAATTTTTCATAATCTATTACGGCTAAAATAAAACTCTTTGTGGTACAATCCGGTAGTAACCAAGTACTTTTACGTGATATACAAAAATCATGTGTACCCGGTGTATTAAGTCGTGATTTGGGGGTCTGTTTGATCTGGGCCCCCATTTTGTAACTTTAATTTTTCATAATTCAGAACGGTACAAACGAAACAAACTACGGTACAATCCGGTACAAACGAAAATCTTTCAAATGAGCCAACTAAATCGTTTGTAGGACGTGGTGGTGGGGGGGCCAGGTTCACACAGTCCCCCAATTTTCTTTTCTTAATTTTTCATAATCTATTATGGCTAAAATAAAACTCTTTGTGGTACAATCCGGTACTAACCAAGTACTTTTATGTGATATACAAAAATCATGTGTATCCAGTGTATTAAGTCGTGATTTGGGGGCCTGTTTGATCTGGGTCCCCATTTTGTTTCGTTAATTTTTCATAATCCAGAACGGTACAAACGAAACAAACTACGGTACAATCCGGTACAAACGAAAATCTTTCAAATGAGCCAACTAAATCGTTTGTACGACGTGGTGGGGGGCCAGGTTCACACAGCCCCCCAATTTTGTTTTCTTAATTTTTCATAATCTATTATGGCTAAAATAAAACTCTTTGTGGTAAAATCCGGTACTAACCATGTACTTTCATATCGCTTACTAAAATCATGTGTATCCAGTGTATAAAGTCGTGATTTGGGGGCCTGTTTGATCTGGGCCCTCATTTTGTTTCGTTAATTTTTCATAATCCAGAACGGTACAAACAAAACAAACTACGGTACAATGCGGTACAAACGAAGATCTTTCAAATGAGCCAATTAAATCGATCCTAGGACAATGTGGGGGGGCTGCGTGAACTTGGCCCCCACTTTGTTTTCTTAATTTCTCATACTGCAGTACAGTACAAACAAAAATATTTGCGGTACAAACCGGTACAAACGAAGTACTTTTTATTGATATGCGGAAATCGTTTGTATCGAGAGGTGGGGGGGCCAGGTTCACAAGGGTTGTGTATGGACTGTTGTTTTCCTTTCGTACACTGGTACATATCTGTATATATATAAATATATATATATAGTAATAATGAATGATTGTGTGGGTGCGAAGTAAGGAATACAATTTTGCTTTCCGTATCTATTGTTTGGTGGTGAAGAATTGTGGCCAAAATTAGGCAAAATAGATTTAAATTATTTATGCTCAAACATAAAGAACATAAAAGAATACGAGTCTTCGGCTTCACATTTGAGAAGTGTTTTAAAATTCACACTTTTTCGGAAAGTAAATATTGCTTCGCAGTTGGACAGGTCTTATAGGAGAAAACTTGAAGAGCACATAGAAGACAGACAGAGCAGATGCGTAATGAATATGATCATAACTATGTTCATTTTCGAGACGTTTTAAACTACTTGTAGCTTAAAGGGGACACTACTAAACTAACTAACAACCTCCAACCTGGGAGTATTCAGAAGATTAATAAATTTTAGCTCAGAATTAGATGTTGCTTTGAGAAAACTTAGAAAACCTACAGAGCTTAAAGGGACATCCAAAACGATCTTGAATGAGTTCCTACAGGTAATGCTTGAGGTTTGTCAGGAAAGAATACCATACGAAATTATCGAAACTGATTTTCTGGGTATTATAGCCGATGAAACAAGTGATCTCAAATATATTTCAAATGTACTTCATATTGATTCGATGTTGTTTTTTGGTACGTAGTTCAATGCAGAGATTTCTCTTTTTATATATATAACGAACTGTTTTCAGTCTACGCTGTAGATAAAATTTCGATCACTGTCAGGGATGTCGGCTTGCTAGAATTAATTGTTCGGAATAATCTAGGAAAACCATTTAGTGAATCTACAAAGCTTCTCAAATTGATATTAACTGTACCTATGACGTTAGGAGAAGGGTATTTTTACACATTGAATAGAATTAAAATATTTTAAAAGGATACGATGTTTCAAGAAACAGTATTGGCATTCAACAAAAAAGACCAGATAATGGGAATACTAGACTTTAACGAGTTTGTAATAGAAAATTTGCTGTAATTAAAAGAATATATTTTCTATTTAAGTAGGATGAGTAATTGGATAAAATTTTCTTATTTTTAGTTTTTCGCCATAATTATATTCATTTTCACATACCACAGTATGTGCGTCTAAATTTATGTTGATTAGTTATTGAATCCAGTTTATATCTTCTGTTTCCGATTGTTCGTACTACAACACGCGAAACAAGCATTCACCAGCTGCCACTGCTATATGATGTGTCAATATGTATACATATATATATATAGGGGAGACTAGGGAGGTATGAGACAAAATTCGCTTAAGATTTTTTTCTTTGTAACCATGGACCATACTTAAATGAATTTTTGTCTTGTGTTAGCTTCAAGTTTCAGCTATATATGTAAATTTTATTGAGTTCCATTTTGCATTACGAAGAAAATTATACACATTTTTCTGACACTGTCCGAAATGTCTCAAAACTCTCTAAGTTAGGGAGGTCTGAGACATGCCCAAGGGAGGATTGAGACAGCTTAACAAATTTACATGTTGACAAAATTATGTGGATTTATTGACAAGCAGACTTATTAACAAAAACACGTATTTTAGATCTAGAATACAATGAAAATAAATCTTTGTACTAGGTCTACAATGTGTTTTCAAGATCAAATATATTCTAGACCTATATACACGCGAAATTAAGTTTGTGACCAGTTTCAGTGAGATCATGTAAATGGTGAGAAAGAGCAAAATTAAAATGTTTGTATGATTACAAACTCTATTATATGTGATTAAAATTCTAGAAAAACAATGATAAAAAAGAAATCAAATCCTATGGCCTATATGTGAAACACAAATGAGGCTCCGATTTCCAGTGAGGTTCTTGCCCAGTTTAAGAAATCGTCGAAAACTGGCAAAAAGTATACGATCTATATGAATTCCACTAGTGAGCATTCACATGATTCACAAAAACAAACGCAATTATATTCAATTCTACAAAAGAAACGGATCCTTACTTGCTGTACAAGAACCTGCTTATAAACAGGCGTCTTCAATGTCCATCATCGCAAATTAACGTTTGCAAAAGAAATTGAGAATATGACGTATCTCTTCATTCTCTTAGTTCCTCCAGAATGCAAGGGAGGTGGCAGCTTATACAAAATGTCATACAATGGCACATTTGCCAAATCTGGCACATCAGGGTAATAGAATTTGCTTCTGTCCTTACGGCGTAAGAAACTTATTTCACATTCTTGATAACCATGGCAAACATTTTGCACATGCCCTACATAATGAACGCACGTGTTCTTAGTTGGAAATTTTACGAGAAGAAAGTCACCAACTTCAATATCATCCATACAATTCACTTCCATTTCGTAGTTGTTTTCATCACTATCCTCAAATTCTATTTCATTACTTGAATCATCAAACGAAAGATTTTCACTAGATGAAGTATGATCGCCTGGAGTAAGTTTACTAAATTTTCTTTTCTTTTCTGCTGGAAACAATCCCTTTGTTTGAGACTTACAATTTTTCTTTCTGGATTCCTGAAGAAGTACGTCTGCTTCTATTTGTTCCTTCACTGGAGTGTCGGTTAGGACTCTGGAACCTATTTTTTTCTGTTAGAATATTTTTTCTTGGTGTAGCGTTTGGAAGGGGTCTAAATGCAGTTGGAGAAACTATCACACTTTCAGTACTCTTACCGGGATTATTGCTTGACGAAAATAATTCCTTGTGGTTATTGTCACGACTTGTAGAAGGTTCTACGTCATTGAATGTAACTGGCAAACTGAGATACTGAGAGTCTTCGGCTGCGATAGCCGAATCACTAAGACCACTGATCATAAAATCTTCATTCACGGTTACACTGGAAGATACTACTTGCTCACTAGGATCTACCTGAATCGCATTGGAAGCAGATGTGCTTGATTGTTGTCCTGTAGATGGTTTTTCATAATTTTCAGTAATGAGAGGCGGTTTAGGGCAACGTGTTAGTCGAAGGAAGAAAATCGGATTCATCAAACACATCTCTATTGAAAGGAAATATTCTTGTTTTATTAAAACCATTAACAATATGCCTTGGTGTGAAGCTTAGAGGAAATGCAGCTCCCACCAAATTAGGAATCTCATAGATTGAAATGGTACTTCCAGGGTGAGACATCAGCCATTCGTCTGCTTTTTTGTTGTAGAATGATTTGAAGGAAAAAACACTGACATATCCAGTGGCTGAAGTCTGTGACTTGTATGTGGAGGAATCGTTAGCAATATTATTCCATTATCCTTGGCTTTCTGGATGGAAGCTATAGATATATGACTCTCGTGGTTATCTAACAGTAGCAGAAACTTTCTTTCCTGAGAACAACCTGAATGTTTAATGAAATGATCCAAAAATATGTAAAAATTTCCTTCGTCATCCAACCAGATACATGAGCGGTGCCTGAACTTCCAACTGGAGAACCAGACAACATATGCTGTTTAAAGTGAACACGAGGGAAAACAAAAAACGGAAGAATGCTATTCCCTGTTGCGTTTACTGTGCAACACATTGTGACTAGTGAACCTCTTTCAGCAGACGTTGATTTACCAATTTGTTTAGCTCCTTTTTTGCAATTATTTTTAGAGGTTTGTGGCATGTTGTAACTGCAGTTTCATCAACATTCCATATTTGACGAGGCTCAATCTTTTCTTTCATCAACACTTGCTCTAGATTGGTAAAGAAGGATGAAACATTAGCTTTATTGAAGCTAGTAGCTCGAGATAAACTTGTAGCTTGAGAAGTTATAAGCGATAGATTGGGATGTCTATGCATAAACTTTAAATACCAATCATAACCTGCTCTTTTTCTCTGTTCCCACTGTGGCGGCATTTTCTTTTGATTAGCTAAAGCATACTCGTAAGCCAACTCACCAAATAGCCAATACCGAAAGTCTGTAATTTGTCTTTGCTGCAGCAATTAGATATTCTTCTAGAAGTGCTTCTTCTCTATCAGAAAAAATCTGGGAACACTTCCTGTTCGGAAAATAAAATATAGTTTCATCGGGAGCACTTTCTTTTGCTTTCTTCACATAACGAGATAAAGTTTGCTTATCTATTACAAATCTTCTTGAGGTTGATCGTAGTCTTCTGCCATTAATGACTTCACGCACAGCAGTTTCCATGACATGCTCTGGAACTGTGACACGATCAGTTCGTCTCTTCCATCGAAAAGGCATTGTAGTAGGTTCCTAACACCGTTACCTGTAATGAAAAAAATACAAATTGCAATCGTTGACTTAGGCTAAAGGATTAATTCAAAATTTTAAACTACTGCTTTAGAATATATGGAGAACGATTTTTAAAACTATTGTTTTAACCTATCTGGAGAACGATTTATGAGGAAGGTGAATAAACTATCTTCTCAGTTCTCTGTAGACCTGTGACAATAAAAAATATTTTAATTTCCTGAGGATCCCTCCTGTAATTTTTAGATTGCACCAAGACTATTAGAGACTTATGACCTTAATTTTAATATTACAATAATATGAATAAGTGCTGGGCTCAGTATGAGGCAAACATCCTTGATTTTCAATCCTTATCACCCTGCATCGCTTCACTGCATCGAATCACAAATTGTAAATTGCTTTCACATGTATGCTAGTTATGCCCTGTAAATAAACTTGTTATTTCATATTAGTCTACGAACATTAACGCAAAAGTTTAACTAAAACTCAACTTTCGGCAAATAAGGAAAATATCTCGGGTGCTGATTAAACCATCTACAACTAAAAACTCAAAAGGCAGTCAACGAAACCGCAATACTGAAAACACTGACATGGTGAACGTCATATTTCTAAGCGAATCTAATCTAACTTAACCTTACCTTCCCTACTTTAACCCAACATAATCTAACTGAAATTTTTGATCTGTCGGCTTTTGGTGGTTCGTTGTCTGTCTCTCGTGTGGTGATATTTTTATTTTCTGTATATTGAACGCAACAAAATATTTTATGTTATTACAATAATGATCTTTGTGAATGTAAATTTTCTATCAAATGCGTGTATAACATACAATTCTGTGTGTAAATTTCCTTGTCCTTGTAAAAATTCTGTTTTTTTAAGTAGAAAGGGACAAATTGTACTGAATAAAAATTTTCACATCATACAGAAAATTAATCTAATCTAACGAAATTTTGTCGTGTAAAAGTATTCTTAACTGAATAATATGACAATTGAAGGATAACCTTTCAGCTCAAATATCACGTTAGTAGGCTAAAATGTGCAGCCGAACTGAAAAGGAATTTGTGGTTATGCGTAGAGGAATAAGGATATAAAGAAGTGATTTACAGCACACAGTAGAGTTGACAAACAAAAACTAGGAGACATCATTTCGTCCGACCTAAGAAAATGATAAAACGAAGAATCATTTTTAATTCACAGAAAATTAGCTATAGTTCCCTATCTAAGGGGAACTTTTCAAATAAATGTTTACCACCTACAGAAGTCTACTTCTGCCTGCAGGTAGCTTACTAACCAACGCTCACATTCTTATTTTCTCTCCCTATTTAATATGCATTGCATTAAATTCAATATTACCTTATTAGCAAATTAAATAATAGGCATATCAATCAATATATGGTGGGAGGATTGAGACAGTCATTGGCAGGGAGGCTTGAGGCGTCTCAAGCCTCCCCACCGAAGATGTCTGAACCCTCCCTTTCCCGCCATCTCAGGTTTTCCTTTTTCGTGTAAATTACTTTGTTCTAAATTACATTCCGAGTGTTTCGAATGAACATCGAAATTCGAGTCTTTCAATGTACATATAGTAATAAAACATAATCCAGTTCAATACTTGTTGAATACATTCCATAAGTAGTAGCCTACATTTACTCGACCTACCTGAAAACAGTTTTTTCACTCTCCGCTCTAAACTGTAGCGTCCACTTCTTTTGATTTCAACTCAACAAATAACTATCCAGAGCCGTTATCTCCTGCAGGAAGAACAATTTCAGTGTTGCCAACTGAACAGAATTATAACCATTGTCTCATTCCTCCCTTGTCTCAAACCTCTCTAGTCCAATATAAGTAACGGCTCTGGTCCTCCGTTACTCCGACCAGTTTCAGTGAGCTAATCCAATTTCTGGCAACGTTATCTGCTGATCTACATCCTCTGCTTTCGCCAACACAAACAAAATCCCGTACCAAATTAGTCTGGACATCATATTATTTTTAATTATTCGACTTCCAAATGAACTCTGAAATTAATTAAAATTATCGAATTACTATTTTTATTCCTTTTTATTTATATTAGCAATTTATTTATTTATTCAATTTAATTATTTATGTATTTAATTTGAGAATATATTTAATTGTTTATTTATTTCTCTACTTAGTTATACCTGAGGTACACTCTTTGCTAAATTTCTGTACAAAATATAAAATTCTCTAATTATTCATATACTCTAATCAAAAAAATTCACTAATCTCTGTGACCAATACATGTTTATCGGTTCAGAATGTTAACATATCTTCATTTACTCAGATATTGATGAGGCTTTGGTTAAGTCCCAACCGCCTTACTGGCTGGTCACCCATAAACATGCATTGTGCAGAGATTATTTTTATTTTCTATTAATATTTACTACTTTCTAAAAAATCCAAAATTCCATCCTTCTCCATATTCTATTTCTTCCATTCCTAATCATCATTATCTGAATCCTGGTCTTCCTCTTCTTCATCTTCCTTCTCTTCCTTCGAACTTACAAACGGTTTAATTCTCCTATCATCGGTATCTACTTTCTTTTCACCTTTTGATGTTTCATATTTTACTCTATAGGAATTATTATTGACTTTCTCTAATATAACGCCTCTTATATTGTATCTTCCGCCAAAACAACATGGTATACCAGCTCGTACCATCTCGTTAATCTAAATTTCCTGACCGATCTCAAAACTTGGTTGTTCGTGTTTGCCGATCTCAATTTGCTTTTTCTGTGCTCTAAACCGTTTTTGTAAATTTCGATAGGCTAACTTCCTTGCTTCTTTAACAGTCAGTATCCTGGTTTCATTTTCCACATTTTCGCATGGTATATCCAAATCCTGTTCCAAGAATGTCTTAGGTTCTTGTCCAGTCAACAGATAATACGGCGAATACCCTGTTCCATCATGTACTTGAGTATTTATCGTAAAAATTATACTGGGTAAAACCTCGTCCCAATTAGTAAATTCTTTATTGATATAGTGCTTCATCATTTGTTGTATTGTTCCGATTGCACGTTCCGCTGCTCCCACGGAGTAATGCGCATTTGTATTTGCAAAAGGAAGATTCATCCCGAATCTTTCAGCCATTTCCTCCATTATTTTACTCTTGTGGCCTGAAAGTCGGTCCAAATTTAGATATTCGGGCACTACATGCTTCGTAATTATCTCAAATATCACTTGTGCAATTATTTCTGCAGTAATTGCCGGAACAACTCTTGCTATTACATACCGCGTTGCATTGTCTACAAAAACCAAAACATACTTATTCCGGTGATTTTTAGATCTTTTAAACGGTCCAATTTCATCCAGGGTTACAAATTGGAACGGCGCATAATTTGGATAAGTCTGCGCATGAAACTGAATCCTTCCAGACTTTTCCTTTTGAACTTGACAGCTAATGCATTCTTTCACCTTTTCATAGAAAAACTTTTTCATGTTTGGAAAATATATAGCTCTTAATGCTCTTTTATAACACTTCAGTACAATTCAGTGTGAGCGAAAAAACCGTTCGGCAGCACTTCCATCAACTTGGGAAGCACTACAAGTTTGGGTCGATGTGTTCCACATGATTGGATCCGGGCCAGAAGGCAACGCGAGCAGATACCTGTGTTTCTTTGCTGTCTTGTCTGAGGAAGGAGTCATTTCTGGACAGATTGTTGCCATATGATGAGAAGTGGGTCCTGTACGAAGCTCCACGGCGCAGTCATCATTGGTTAGCATCACACAAACCGGTTCCAAAACAGCCGGAACGAGCACTGCACCAAAAGAAGGTCCTCCTGTGTGTTTGGTGCAATGCTCGTGGCATCGTGCATCGAGATCAGCTACGAGCTTGTCAGAGCATTAATGCAACTGTGTACTGTCAGCAGTTGAGTCGTGTTCAAGAACAACTCAAAACTCGAGCCAGCACATCTGAATCGCAGTGATCCTCCTGTTACAGGATAACGCTAAGCCCCATGTGGCTAGGATGACCAGGACACCATTCTACGCCTTGGTTGGGAAACACTCCTCCATCCGCCATACTCCTCGGACATTGCGCCATCCGATTATCACCTGTTCTACCGCGATGGAATCCATGGCCTTCGAGAACGTTGGAAGAAGGTCGTCAATGCTGATGGAACTATTTTTAATTTTCCAGGTACGTCTTAGGTGATATATCGATGTTCGAAGGGTGTGGGTGAAAAAGCGACAAAAGTTCCTTGGTTACCTTTATAATAACAAATCTCCGCCTCCTTTGGAGACAAGGGGTACGCTCGAACCAAAAGTATAACATCTTTTCCAGTTAGTAGTTGAGGTATGAAAGATTTTAAAATTTTGCAAACTGTAGGTAGCCTTTCGATTATTTACTTATATTTTTCCTCTTAGAGACAGAACCTCAAAGTACGTTTTTATCTTTGTAAATACCTTGCGAAACTTAAATTTTGATGAGAACACAAGCAAGCATTCTACTTTTTATTTTATCTATTGATTTATTTATTTATTTTGTAACAGGTTGAACTAGATCTGTTGAATAACTAAAGGTTCTTACAAATCTTCACATTCCTTTTATGAAACATGCTTTTATTTTACATTTTTGCTCCTGAAAATGAAATGAAATGAAATCTGTAGTTTAACGTTCCACGTTTATGCCGGTTAGGCTAAAGGAGACGGAGATGATGAGAGATGAGTGAAATGGTGGAATGAAGAAAGTGGGAGGAAACGGGAGAACCCCGAGAAAACCCACGAGCACGGTGCTTGTCCACCACAAAGTCCACACGGCGCCAGCTGGGATCGAACCATCGACTCTAAGCACCGGAGGTGAACGCTCTACCACTGAGCCACCGCGCCCCCCGAATGTTTGCTCCTGTAGGTCCTTAAATCTATTGTTAAAATAGTTGAGTTTATGGAAGTTTAATAGAATATTTTTTTCACCATTGTAATAACTGGCTTTGTATTTATAAATTTTATATTTTTTAATCAATTTTCTAGTAAAAATTTCAGCAAATACAACAATATCAAGTTCTTCTTCTCAATTTGCCCATATATATATATATATATATATATATATATATATATATATATACAGGGTGTTCGAGAAGTCCTTCCCTGATTACAGAAATTGATAACTCAGGCTAGAATTAAGATAGAAATATGAAACTGGTGTTGAATTGTTTACAAACTATAAAAGTTTTTGTCTATGTTAGGTTTGTTCTGTTTTACCAAGTCTCAATTTTGTTTGTTTTAGGTGTGTAGTACGTAAGTAAGAAGCACAAGAAGCCATGCCAACCAACCAGGAGAAGGCACAGTGTGTCCTGTGGTACCATGAGACACGATCACCAACCACGGTGCAGAGACAGTTCCAGACAACATTTGGGAGGACTCCACCTGATGTCAAGAGCATTAAAGTCTGGTATGAGAAGTTCAAGAACACAGGGTCGGTTGCTGACCTTCCGAGGTCTGGTCTACCAAGAACCTCAGCAGACACGGTGGAGTCTACGTGCTACCAAGGGTGCTCATGTGGAAGTGTACTGATGTGACCAAAACTTTTATAGTTTGTAAACAATTCAACACCAGTTTCATATTTCTATCTTATTTCTAGCCTGAGTTGTCAATTTCTGTAATCAGGGAAGGACTTTTCGGACACCCTATATATATATATATATATATATATATATATATATATATATATATATATATATATATATATATATATGTTGTTATACACTTTTGAACTTAGAAAAGAATCAAGATTATTCTGGGGGCAATTTCTAGTAGCCATGAAATAGATGTGGAGATACTTCAGAACTTCGTTACTGCTACTTCAGAACTTTATGTGAAACTATGGTACCCGATGACTCCAACCCCACATAGAGTTTTAATTCATGGCCCAGCGATCATAAAATATGCTATTTTGCCTATTGAGCAACTGTGAGAGGAGGCAGCTGAGGCTTGAAACAAACATTTTCGACTTAGAGGATGCGGTTCAGCAATAATAGCAGCCGTCTTCAATGAGCGACATCCTAATCGTGTCCTCCAGCCGAAAGGATAGTTTCGATTCTTTCTTCTCGAATTAACATCCCATCCTACCTACAAGAAAAAATAGAGACAGTCAGTTTCCTCCATACAGTGCTCCATACATAACAAAATTTAAGTCTGAAAGATAACATAACCTATCCTAAATTCATTTACTACTTCAAAACTGTTGCAGATTTAAAAAAATACTCTACCGTTGTATTTCTCTTCGAACGAGGTTGTTGTCACACGATCATATTGCCATTTAAAATATATAAGTTGATTCCAATATGGAGACCACGTTATAAAGTTTCTCCCTACAACGAACATGGACCCAAAATGACTTCGGATCGACTGCATTTACAGTTTCTCAAATATTTAGCCCAGTCCAGAATTTTGTCCACACCCTGTATAGTATATCAAAAAATATGTATTGGTGTTTCTATTTTATGTTTATGTTACTCTTTTTATCCATTATTTTATGTAGTAAATGTTAATTAATATCAAAACTAAGAATTTTCTCTTAAAATGCTTCAAAGTATTTACGATAGACAGTTTAAAGCAATAAAAAATAATTAATATACAAGATAATATAATTTCCCTGATTTCCCTGACTGTTCAAAACTGCAGGAGTAGGTTTTGCCTATAATGCACTGCACTACACTGCACAGTAACTATTTTAAACTTTCTTAGACAATTACAATAGTAAAATTCAGTTATCAATTTTTTACGTTCACAAAAAATGAAGTCATAGCAATCCTTTTTACCCTTTTTATGTGTAACACACACATACAGACACAAAATACTACAACAATCATCCAATGGAACACAGTTCTATCAATTGCTGTTTTTTTTCAATCGTGAACACAGTTCGTAGTTTTTAATCACACTGGTTTTTATTCTGAATTAACAACTTCTTAAATTTTTTCTGCAAAAATATCTATCAGTTGAATAATAAATGCATCATTATGAATTGGTTTTTCGTAAGTATGGAAAATTGTTTTATTTTATTAAAAGTACGGTAATGCATCTTCTGAAACTGATGCAGAATTTCATCTTGTATGTCCATATCAGTAATAATGCTTATCACAATTGTCTTCAATATATTTTATCTAACAGAATGCAGTTATGGTTTGTTGTGTCCTCTTGTATATCCACTGCAAAGAAGCAAGCTTCTTCTTTTAGCCTCCCACATTTGAAACGTGTTTATTAGACATTGAATTATTATGTGAATGTTATTGCAGTAACAGGTGCATACATCTTCAACAGTACCTTCATTAGACATTTTCCCTTCTAATCTCCAGCCCCATTGTAGAACTTTCACCGGATCTTTTATTGTTTTATTTGGAACGCCCACTTAAAACAGGTTTGAACAAGTATGGCATGATAAATGAAAAACAATTTCACCCTGAAACACCAGTTTTTTATTTTATATTGCCACTAAATTCTTTTATGATTATGGAGTGTACTTGTATTCTTATGTTCAGTTTATGACTACATCTTCTCATCAGAAGACTAACATTTTCGCTTTCACATATTTGAAAGAAAAAAAAATGTTCACTGTATCCACCTAATTATTTTTCAATGCATAAGTGGTAACATTTTGAATTTTCGGTACATGCTGAACCAGTAATGTTATATTTTAATTTTTGTTCTCGTTTTAATAAAGACTATCCCACTTATAGTGTATAATATATTTAAAAGTCAGAGGAGAGGCCTTTCTAATTCTTATCTACTAGATTGTCCTACACTTAGGTCTTTCTATTCGTCATTTCCCACTTTGAGCATCCTAAGGTGATCCTATTCATTTTCTTACTTTTGACCATACTTAGGTCTCTCTAATGGTCATTTTCCGACTTTGAGCACGCTTAGGCCTTCCTAATGGACATTTTTATACTTTGAGCATGCTTAAGTCTTCCTATCCCTCATTTTACCCCTTTCAACACACTTTGCTTCCGGCACTGCTTGCAAAACAATATATTCACAGACTACTTTCCGCGTAAAATTCAGCAGAGTTATCACCAGGAGGCAACAGCTGTTCTACTATCGCAGAAAGTATGTACACAAATAACCAAAACGAACAATACCTGAAAACAATACTTTTCAAACGCAATAGGTAAAATCAAATGGTAACGAAAACCCGTTAAGTGTTAAGGACCATGACAATGTTGGCATTGCATACTGTAGGTTGCGGACATATGTTGCATTTGCTGGCCAAACCATCTATTTTGGTCTTTGCTGCAAACACGTAGATTCACATTTATACTCGATAATCTCGGAATGCTAATATTGATCACAGCAGAGTACACTTTCCATCGATAGATAGATACTGTGACCTTGATACTTAACATATCCTTAGATGATGAAAAGCTCAAAGAAAAATTAATTCCTAACAATATTTTAGTAAACTGTGCAAATTATGAAGTTTCCAACACAACCCTGCACTCCTCCTTCTTATGTTCGAATAACTATTTCATGAAATTGGAATTTATTTTTACGGATAAGGTGTAGTATATCTCCTATTTATCTGTTTTCTTTTTTTCTGGAACATATATGCTGTACATTCAAACAAGTACATACTCAAATATCTTTATAGGTATTTGTATTAGGCTACACATCTCTAATGCAATGGTTTCTTGTTCGATCCCCCACACTCATGTCTCCCTTCATCTCATTTAATTCATCCACTTGTCTTAAAAGGGGTTCTTCATACCCGCTAGAAAGAAAGATTTCAGTTCAGGTTCTTGAGACCATTCATCTTGTTGGTATTCAAAAGCTTTAACTATATGACGTACAATGTATGTCAGCCCTAACTTTTGTAGTGCTTACTTATCAGTTATTTAGTCTTCAAAACAGAAAAGATAGACAAAATTTGGAATTAATCCTAATAGTTTTATTTTTCCAAAGAATTGATGACAAATATATCAGCACGTTAGCCATATTCCGTATTGCTTTGAGGAATTCAATTCCTATTTTGTATTCTTTCTTTCGTAATGTGTAACATATTAAAATTCCGTAGGGACCACAGCTTATTTCTCTTAATTTTAATTATTTTAGTTCTGAAAGAACTTCCTTGTTAAAATCTGTGTGAAAGTATAAAGAAGTCATTCTTAAAATAGTAATTGAATAAACAAAATCATTCAAAAAGTTCTTGACCAATATACATGTATTCATGTAACCAGTTTAAACCATGATCATATATTCATCCATTCCTATTGAATCTCAAGATCGACATGTTGGGAAAGAAATAAATGATGTGAACTATCAAATTGTTGTTGAGAAAGATAGGAACATGTTTGCAGAACCATGGTGCTTACTGAATCCATACTTTTTTTCGGATTGCAATGGCTCAGTGGTAAAGTGCTCACCTCTTGTGCATCTTGTTTAGAATGGCATTCATTTGTCACCAACAACTGTCTCTCTTAGCTTAAAGGATATAATCATAGTACGTTAAACTGATCGCGCAAACTGCCTTAACCCTTTTGGTATCCTATGGTACAATTTGTACCATACGCGTTTTTCATGGTACATTGCGTTATTTCTCTTCTATTTGAGCTTTTTCGTCCGGTCTTTTTTGTTTTCCAAGTCCAGAGGCCTTGTAGAAGACATTACGTATGGTTTCAGACCGTCCTGCGTCCAGACATAGGAGGTGATGACGTCATAAGTCAAAAATTTATTTTCTCATTTTCTAAGCCTATGTTCAATATTTTTTGGTGGGCTTATTTTTCTACGTAGAAGATTGAAATTTTGCACAAACATTCAGTCCACCGAGTAGTATTTACCAGATTTTTTGTTCCGATATCAGTGCTAAAACAGGGGAGAACCAGAGGAGCAAAGGGGTAAAAAAAAAGTATTTTTTACCCCCAAAATTCCGTTTTTCGTCATTTTCCCGTCTCACATACATGATAGGACCACGTGAGTCATACCGTCTGAAAGGCAGTTCCATTCTGAAGAGAACGACGGTTGAATTATTATTCTAGGGTAATTAGGACCGTCTCAGTGAATTTTTATCCAAATATACTTCTGTATAGGGTAAAAGTGGGGCATGGTAGGGTATTTTTTCACGTAGAAGATTGAAATTTTGCACAAACACTCAGTCCACCGAGTAGTATTTACCAGAAGTTTTTTCCGATTTCTGCGTAAAAACAGGGGGGTCCAGAGAGGCAAAAGTTGAAAAAAGGGAAATTTTGCCCCAAAAATCCCTTTTTTCAGGAATTTCCCGCCTTAGATACATGATGGAGACATGTGAATGATACCGCCTGAAAGACAGTTCTATTCTGAAGAGAATGATTGGCGAATTATAGTCCTAGGGTAATTAGGGATGTCTCAGGAATTTTTTTCCCTGAGATCATAGTGTTTTATGGTAATTTGGGACATTGTGGGAATTTTTGGTACAAATTCTCTCGCCCTTACTATTCAAGATAGAAACTTGAAATTTGGTACACACATTCAGTATACCAAGTACTATTTATCAGATTTTTTTAGATTGCTACGATCACACAGGGGGGTCCAGGGGGGGCAAAGTTCGAGAAAAAAATTTTTCCCTCCGAAATTTTCATTTTGACATTTTTTCCCGCTTCTGGTATATGGTATGGGCATGCAAGTGATACCATTTGAAAGCCAGCTCTATTCTGAAGAGAACGAGGTATGGACCATGATCCTAGGATAAATAGTGACTTTGCAGTAGCTGCTTGACTGAAAGTCTAAAAAATAGCACAAAATGCCAGGATCCTAAAGGAGTTAAGTGGTAGAACATTGGTCTCACATTCAGGATAATTCCAAACACTATCACAGGTCCTCTATAGCTGAGCGGTTAACCTACGCACCTTTGACGTGTAATTTTTATTCGTTCGAAACAGTTTCTAGTCCCACATTCCATTTTTAACAGGGAGTATTATTGTAAATAATACCGAAAGAACAAATAAGTTAACAGCGACTTCTTCGTACGAGCACAACTAAATTTTGTTCATAGCTTCCTACGGCAAGCGAATCTGTTAATAATACTCCCAAGGGTTTGATTCCTGGCGGGAGTTTATCTGGTTCGTATCCAACATTACCCTGTAGTCTACAGGCTGTAGGGCCATGTCTCGTGTAGTCTCGCTGTTGAGCAGATCGTTAAACTCAACTCCAAACACCAGCACCAACACAACACTCCGAGTAACTATATTACTAGCTGTTAAATAAATAAATATGTCTTTTGAAGGCAATATTATTACATTCCTTCTATACTTTTTTTCTTTCTTGGGATACCCCATACTTTTATTCCACTACTACTACCCATGTCTTCAAAAGATAGTCAAAATACAGAAAATATTTGTTTTTTAAGTTTCCTAGCTGATTATCAGTTCCATTAGTTTGACAATAGTAATCCTATAGTAAATCATTAATAAACATCCTGTCCTATAGTAAATCATATATACCATCATCGGTACTACTAGTGCCATCTAGCGGCAGAATTCTGAATTAGACGCTAGTTGGATAACACACACGTATGTCAGACATTGTCCCGTATAATTATATATATATATATATATATATATATATATATATATATATATATATATATATATATATATATATATATATATATATATATATATATATATTTATGGTGAGTAGATTACTGTTTATTTCAATAAATAGTATATTTTATTGCATATGTCTTCATTGTATGATGTGTCAGTACATATTCGCTATTTCAATTTTAATGTGAGCCACTAGGTAATACTAACATAAGCAAAACATGTCTTTCATGCGCTAGGTTTCTCTCATCCGCAAGATTGAGGCATTTTCAATACCCCCATAAAAGTCCATATATGTTTTGGTGATCTTAACATTAAACTAAACTATTGACGATCAATACAAGTATGAGTAGACTTAACAGTAAGATGAACTATTAGGGTGAATAGGGCATGAATAACTCCTCTCAGTATTGCAATAAGTATTCAGTTGGGAATGTTTAATAGCAACAGATACGGGCACAGACACCCCTTCTCGCAGTAAAGTAAAAAGTATTCAGTTGGGAAAACCTACTAGCAACAGATACGGGCATACTCCCTTCTCCCAGTATTGCAGTAAACGTTCAGTTAGGAATCCTATTACCAAAAAGACGAAATGAACGGTCTTCAATGATGCAGAAAGTCTAGGGGGACTAGCTAAAAACAGGCAAGCGTAAACGCCTTCTCTCTCCCAGCTAGGTTCGCTTTGGGGAAACCAACTATAAAACAACATAAATAGCGCCCGGTGAGGCAGAAAAAAGTCTAGGGGGAATTTACTATTAAAACACTGTCATAAACGCCCTCATAACATCACTGCATGTATGTATGCTGTAACTTCTTGGGTTTTCTTCCAAGTCCTAAAACCAGCTCGGGGACGCGGCAGAAGTCCTAAATGGCAGAAGTCCTAAAATGCAGAAGTCCTAAACGGCATTAGACCTAAAATGCACAAGTCCTAAAAATTATTTCGCGGCACAAGTCCTAAATGGCAGAAGTCCTAAAGTGCAGAAGTCCTAAAGTGCAGAAGTCCTAAAGTGCAGAAGTCCTAAAATGCAGAAGTCCTAAAAGGCAGAAGTCCTAAAAATCATACCGAGGCAGAAGTCCTAAAGTGCAGAAGTCCTAAAGTGCAGAAGTCCTAAAAATCTCTTGTGGCGCTACCATCGCGTCCGTAAGAAGAATACTGTCAATCTGTTAGTCAAGTTTTAGATATACTGTTTCATATTACAGAGCCTTAGTTCTTACAAGTTATTTGTATAAATACCTATTCTATCGTTCTGAAATAATAAATAAATAAATAAATAAATAAATAAATAAATGAAGCCTATTGTCCTTTCTTGCTCTTTCCATGATATATTTCTATGTTGACAAGATTTTAACTTTCTACCAAATGTGATTCCCAGATCTTTCATAATGTCTGTTTTTCTCTATTTCCACACCATTGACTTCATATTAGTAACATAATATTGTGTTTTAGTTATGTACGTCATAAATTTTGCTTTCCTTGTGTTGTTTTGAAGTAAATTATTTTTACACATATATTTCTTGTACAGAAGTCTTTCTGTAGCAAATAATTGTCATATTCGTAATTAACTACTCCTGGGATACGGCTGTTTCGGTGTAGGACGTTTTGGTGCAGGGCGTTTCGGTGTACGGATTGCTCGGTGTAAGGACGTTCGCCGGTTAAGGTCAGGCTGGTTCGGTGTAAAAGTTCTAATGTTTACACCGAAACGTCCACTCTTCAAAATGAAAATTATTCGTTAGGGAGAAATAAATTCACGAAGTAGAATATATAAATTAATAAATAAAATAAAAATTAAATGTTTCTGTAATTGGCAAGGGTTACTTATTTATAGTGAGTCCCCTCGCTTCACTCTATGTCAGAACTTCTTATATCCTCAAATATTATAATTATTAATTGATTGGGAAAACGTTTTACGGTAATGATATATAGTAAAAAAGTGTGTGATGCATAAACATTGTGTACACCACACACACCTTATTACGACAATAACTGTGCACAAATCGCAAAATGCTGCACAATCTTTGAAAGAAAATTTTCAAACACAGATGGTTTTTCTTCCAATAACCGCTTTTATATCATGCATACCCAATAAGATTAGCAAATCTAGGAAAAGAAAACTGATTATGAATCAGTGATGAGATCTTAATTATATTATTACGGAGATGTAAATTCATGTTATAGTTGTAGAGAAGGACAGTGTCAGAAAAATGTCTCAAGAAAATTTTTAACGGCCTAAAGAACACAACAAGAGGCTGAATCCTACCAGTTGTTCCTGCAGAAATTGTTTCTATTATGAGTTACTCTTTTGTTCTTAAACGTGTTTAATAATTACAGCAAATGAAGGATGTTTATAATAGAATGTGAAAGAATACAGTTTTAAAAGAATTAAACTACGTCAACATGTTAAAATAATTAAAAGAACCTAATTAATTAGCCACTTTGTACTCTCATTTGCTTAACTGGAATAACCGAGGCCTAAAGGAAAAAGAGTTTTCTGCCCAAATCTTATAAGCAGTGGGATAGTTTAATATTATAGAAATTGACCCTCCTTCCCCTTAGAAGTGTAATTTTCAAGATACTGAAACATATAGTATTTTATTACTTTTAGTTAAAAGTTCAAATACCGAGTTTCACGCATCTAGCTTAAACAAATCCTTCCTTAATTTATTTACATATTTTCTGAGTAAGTAATGGGGAATTCGAACATTAAAAAAGTGCTCCCTTTGCTCTTTCCTTTTTATGTGTTCAATTTTCAGTTTTTTTTAACAGGAAAGATTATATGCCAAGTTTCATTTTACTAGCTTCAGAAACTTGCGAGATACACTACCCTTTAAAAAAATCTTGCCCCACCCGTTTTACGATACTTATTTCCAAAAATTCTTTCTTATGTCCTGCTTTCATAAGAAAATTATATTTTATAATTAAAATTTAACGACTCTACTTGTAGTAGTATGCCCAAAAAATCACTCATCTTTACTCTTTTATATAAGAGTACAGAAGATAAATACAGTCAAACAAATGGATTTCCATGAACAGTTTCCGATTTCTTATAACTACCTGATTCGTACATTTCCCACAAGCTGTGATTTTAAATTTACGCTCTGTCAAGGTCCAGGTTTCAAAAAGGAACTAACTGGAAATATAATAATATTATGTATTTGTGTACATGTGTAATATGTATAAATTTATTGTCTTATTGAAGCTTTCGTAATCTGGAAATAAACTTTTGATTTGCTTTTAATATATAAAAATCATGCTCCCCTAGAAAAATTTGCAGGCTACACCCCTAAATGACTATGTAGTAATTTCTGCAAAAATGGCACAGGACCTAAAATTTAGGCCTAATGCCTATATTTTTAGGACTTGTGCCATTTAAGACTTATTAATGTCACCCACTGTATTGCATAATAAATGTTCTTTGCTCAATTTTAAATTTACTGCGTTCTTTATGTATACAGTTGGTATTTAATGTTCACTCGTGAAATGTCTAGTGAGCTTTTGTCCTAATTAAGTAAACTTTGGTGGATTTTTGTCCTACTCTTAATAAAATACGCTCCGCACAGTATATATTGCAATTCTGAATGTTTGCTTGGTTTCAGAAGTCTGGTAAAATATTCTTTTTAAACATTTTTTTATTATTTATTTATTTATTTATTCTTGTTTTAGGAATTTGTCTTGGGATTCTCGTATCTCCATTCGAAAGAAACGAATTTCTTAACAAATTATGTAATTAATTCTTAGAATGAAATAGGTTGTATTATGTAATTCGTGTATAAGTGCAGAACAGATAGTGATAATAACGATCTTAGTAGTACAAATATAGCTGTTACTGTTGGAATTAGATACGTTCGTAACATTATTGCCAACTAGTTGCTGCATCGTCCCAATTTCGTGTGGTGGTGGCGAATTTCAGAACTAAAGCAAGTGAATGATAAAGGCACAAGTCCTAAATGGCAGAAGTCCTAAACGGCAGAAGTCCTAAAGTGCAGAAGTCCTAAAATGCAGAAGTCCTAAAGTGCAGAAGTCCTAAAATGCAGAAGTCCTAAAGTGCAGAAGTCCTAAAATGCAGAAGTCCTAAAGTGCAGAAGTCCTAAAATTTAGGTCTAGTGCCCATATTTTTAGGACTTCTGCATTTTAGGACTTCTGCACTTTAGGACTTCTGGATGTCACCCACCAGCTCTAACAAGATTTCTTACATTTTTCAGAGGGGCTTCTCGCTGGTGCATGTCCAAGACGAAACAGCGATAAAACAACCTCTAACATCATTTTTCTTACCAAAATACGGACCAATATTTTTTACGTCTTTGAACAGATCACTGTTTATTCCGTATCGCAAAGGTTGCAATGGCAATACTGTTCCGACGCAAGTCCGAAGGGGACCCTCCTTAGTTTTCATGATCAAAAATATGGAAAGCGCTATTTACGCTAGTTCGATTCTATGGCTGGGTAGCCAACTTGTGGCGTTACATTTTACAGTAATTAGAATTCTGGCTGTGTACGCCAGACTTGAAAAGTACCATGTTAAATCCTGGCTACGGGAAGCCAAACTTGAAACGTAACATTTACTCTAGTTCGTAGCTGACGTTAGGGGAAAGGAGAAAAAAAAATATTGGGTCGCCGATATATTCCTTTCTTACGCTACAATTATAGACCAATAAGCACAACGTAACTTAAATCCAGACTCTTGCACACTAATGGCATCGCCGGTATGGAGAAGGAGGAAGAATAAAAACAATCATCATTTCGAAACAACACCACGTACCTTGTAATCATATTTATTTAACTCTCTTGCAAACAACGTATAATATTGAAAATGGCATTAGTAAACATAGACAGCTAAACTCAATTGTCAGAAAAGAAAAAGGAAAAAAATCATCTGTATTCGATCCTTAAAGATTTCAGAAAACTTCTAGCACCAACACAACTAAAGATGAGTAACAGCAATATTTGAACAGTATCCTCAATAACAAGAGTTGTTTACATTTTCAAATAAATATCAGGACATAATCTTTGGTAGGCTGCATCACAGCAAGTGAAGGAAATTTCAGATACATTACTGTTCACAAAACATCTCACAGCAGAGGGAGTAAGCATGTGGCTGTGTCGACTAACCTTCCTCCCCAAACACATAACGTTTCCACTACTTCCGCAACCAGCTGTTAAGGGGATATTTCCCTCGGCACAACTTAACATTTAACAGCGGCGGTAATAATAATAATACTGTAGAAACATTATAGGAAGTACAAGACCAACCAGTAAATTAGACTCTACCCCTGACACCCTCACATCGAAAATGTGAGTACTAGCGTATGCCCACCGTCTTCGACGCGTCCTGCTAAACTAGTGAATAGCATTATAGCTAAGATATGACATGAAGACAACTCGAGGATTTACATACAATTTGCAGTGTGGCAGCTTAATACTTAGATCATGAAATATATATGTATGTATATGTATATATATTGTGATAATTAATACGTAGTGTCCACTACCGGACAGACATGAGCTAGCTGTTGCTAATCAAGCTTTACTTCACCAGCATAGTGGTCGTAAATAGACAATACGGAGTGCCCGCTACTAGACAAACATAAGCTAGATGATAACGAGTGATACCATCTACGCAACTCGAGGAATGATTCCATCTAAAGCAAGAGAGAAACGGTGTTGATATCAGACTACCCCATCGGCGTATGATTCGACTTACTGGATAGAGACTCACTTTCGTTTACTCGGACATGTTACGGACAAGATTCACTTGAAATGATATTATAGACATTGTAGAACTGAAATACATATAGTATTGTGCAGTCGCCCCTTGTCGGTCTGAGAGCTCAGATGATGAGTTAATAATTGACGTGTTTGGGAATGTCAGATCCGACAAGTTGCGCCCAGGATTTTGTAAATATAGAACTTAACAAAATGTGAGGTACGGGATCCAACCTGGGTTGCATTTAAATGAAATCCAACATGTACAAAAGAAACAGACTGTGATGTTAAAGGGGGTGAAAAGGGGCAAGAAGGGAGTAACTTTCGGGATAGGTTAATCTACTTGCACTTACTTGCAGGTCTGATCGTTGTCCTCTCGAGGATCCCTCCAACAGGCCGACGTCCGTCCATCCTTCTGTTTGGCTGGCTGGTCGTTCAAGTAACCAGGGTTAAGAGTCGGCGAAACCCGGACAGAGTAACCAACTTCACGAAGACCGCAACTTTAGATAAACTTAAAACTTCTTCTTAAAAAGTAATACATCGTCGTTGAATCAAAGGCGCTCTCTAAGACAGAGCAAGGCTATCAATCGTAAATTTCAAATGAAGCTAGCGGTCTACATTCTAACTCGTCTCTCGCTCCATGTCGACTGTCCCTTCCAATAGTCTTTCAATCGATTTTGTCTGGCCTTCTTTCCGGGTTCATGTCCTGGGTTATTCACTCTGCTTCGCGTCTCGATGAAGAAAGTGCATGGTTGTAGATTAACCAAGGTAAGGTGATGATAGGAATGCTGACGGGGAAGCAATCTGTTATTTTATTAATTAAGAAATTACAAACGTAAGAAGTAAATGACAGACAGCAAAGGCAAATGAACTTAGAAAAAAAATCGAAAGGTGATTTAATTTGAAACGAATGAAGATGCTTTTGACTGAAATGTTCTTTTAAAATAAAATGTCCCATTGTTCAAAATAAGATACTTTTCCATATGTCCAAATACACATATCTTCACATCCCCCCCTGAAATCAAAGTCCCGAATGAAAACATTTCGGAGACAAAAAAATTACTTTTTAGAATTTCTGTTTAAAAAAAATCATTAGCATCTTTGTAGTTCCATTTTGTCTTCATGATAAAAACACAGCAGCAAATATAGTCTGGAAAGAATCATATGATAAGAAATGATGAGTACAGCAGAAATTTTCACACACTAACACAGTTGATAGCAGAACAGTCAATGCCAAATGACGTAAGCACAGCAACGTCGATGTTGTAAACACAGCATCACTAAGCACAAATGTAGATCTGGAAATCACAGGTACAATGTCCTTACACATCACATAACTGGAAAGTTCATTCAGTACAAGTAGATCATAGGAGTAGTGTAGACAGGTATATAATAGTGACATCACAAAATTTAGGGGATACAGTCAATGACTGCCCAAAACACGTAATATACGAAAATAGGGACAATAATTGGATAAAATAATGGAATGAATAAAAAAACGACGAAAAATCAGGGGGAAAAATGCAAAAGTAATAAATAAATCATAATCCATACGTATCTATCTATCTATCTATCTATCTATCTATCTATCTATATATATATATATATATATATATATATATATATATATATATATATATATAGTAAATAAAAATTCCAATTCCAATAAAATTGTAACTCTATAATCAAAATAATTATTACGCGGTAGAAGAAAAATTAATCTAGCTACCCATAGAAAGAATAGATAAAACAATACAAAAGAATGTTGATTTCAGGTTTTAGAAAAACGAATTGTAAAGAATTTAGTTCCACAATGACCAACGTGTTGGCAGAGTTATAGCCCTCTGCACTGACTATTAAAACCTTAAAAGAAATCAACATGACAGACTATCACCAAACATATTCCTAAATCCCTAACTAAATATGCGATAAAAGAAAAAAAAGAAAAAAAACTTCTTTTTTTATATATACAAAAGTAAAAGTACGTATACCCACAGGAAAATGTGGAATCAAGTCAAATCTTCAAATATACAAAAGTATATATCAAATAAGCATAAATCTTCATCATACATAAATCCCAAGTCATTTTCATGATGAAATACGCAAGTTTACTATATACACTGCAGGCGATGAAAAATTGATCATTCCAAAAGATCACTAAAATCACACAAGAGGTTATAACAGTGTATATTCCTTTGAAAAGAATACATTGACTGAGTATGTTCCCAATAACTAATAACAAATCGTAGTATCGAATCAAAAATCCAGGGAAAGAAAAACTTCATTCTTCTTTACATCCACATTTGGGTTATAAAATGCATCTTGAAAAATGCAAAAAACGTAGGGATTCCTTCTTCATCACTATCATAACATAGATAGTATACAAATATCAATTCATAGTTGCGTCTATCTCCCTAGTTTTCTTCTGCAAAACATAATGTATCAATAAGATGTTGATTAGATGACCAAGAAAAAGAACGTGTTCTACAAAGTTAACCAACAGTTCTAAGTAACTAAAAAAACAATGATGTCTATATGAGTACTCCTTTTTCTCCTTATCTTCGTTGTAATTGTTATTGCCGGCAAGACTTAGAAATACAAACAAATCAAAACAAATTCCATAATGACATGGCCAGTGTCAAAACAAAATTCGTCACCAAGTTCACAGATGTTTCCTTATCCATCAAATCTTCCTTTGAGAACCGTCTTCTTTTTTTCCCCTTTTTTTTAAAAAAAAAACTTCATTGCAGAGAAACAGCTTCCGCTACTTTTCCTTCTTCCAAGAGAAAATACACAGGTAAAAGACGCTGATAGAGATCCCAATTTTCCTTGTCGAAAATACACAATACAATACGGTCTACGTTGTCCACATGATCCTCTAAAAATTTTCGTGTACTCAGCAATGCAATTCTCGCAGCAGGTTCCTTAGGGAAATGAAATGCACCAGCAGCGATGCAAGGAAAAGCCACAGTTGAAAACTGATTTTTCAACACAAAATCAAAACAATTGTTATAACAATTCTCCAAAGTCTTCTTGTTCGCATCTCTGGGACCACACGTCAATAATACATAATCAGCGGGGAGATTATAGCCTGGAGCAATCTTCACTTGTCCTGGTTTTCAAGAACGTATTTTCTCGCAATCCTTACGAAATTCTTCTCCTGCAGCTTCTTGGATACTTCTGTCTGCTCCTCCTAATGGAATAAGTAATTCATTTGTGGGGTTGACAACGGCGTCAGCTTTAATCATAGCGATATCTCCTCGAAAGACACTGATTTTCTTGTTGATTGCATACTTGGCACTGAACTTCGGTTTCAAACTGGAACAATTCTTCCCTGTTTCAGCCCAAGTGGGTAATTGGTTGGCAATCACAACCTCACGAAGATTCACAGATGGAATATCTTCTTCTTTTTCTATCATGTTTACCGAAGGATTAAAAATAATTTCATAGTGTTCTTTTTCTTTCTCTCTCTTATTTCTTCCTTCCTGTTCTTCGGCACAGCAGGCATTCGCAGTAGCATCCTCGACAACGTCTTGTATATCCAAGTCAACATCATCTTCTTCTTCCTCTCCCTCGTTTTCCTTCTCCTGTCTCTCGTAGTACTTCTTCAATCTTTGTACTGCAATCGAATCAACCTTAAATCTTCCTCGTGCAGTCTTGAACTTAACAAAATAGGAATTTGGGTGGTCAATATCTTGAATTATTCCTGGACCAAAATAACGTCCACTGAAAGCTCTGGTGGATCCTTTCTTCATGGTGCTGTCCAAAATCCATACCTTGTCTCCGACTTTGAAATTGGGTTTCGAATGACGTTTGTCATAAAATTTCGTTGCCGTCTTATGTCTCTGGAACCATTTGTCATGGGCTTTGTCTCTTATTTCTCCAAGTTGCTGTAAACGTTCAGCATTGTCCTGAAATTGACAAGGGGTGTCCAAAATTGCTTCGTGTAGCATTCTACATCTGAATCCATGCAAAAGTTCAAAGGGGCTGTATCCAGAGGATAAGTTAACAGTTAAATTGTGGGCTAACACAATAGATGGCAGCAGTTCGACCCATTTTCCTTGATCTTTATTACATAACGCAGATTTCAGTCTCTGTTCAATGTTTCGGATAGCTATCTCGGCTGTCCCGTTAGCGTAATGAGCTTGAACATTTACAAATCGAATCTTAGCTCAAATCATCGCACACAACTCCTTGAATAGATTACTTGTAAAACATGGACCTTTGTCTGTGACTAATTCTTTGAAAATACCGTATTTCAAAATTACATTTTCATAAAGAAAACTACTTACAGAAGACGCTGTTATATCTGCTAATGAACCACAAATAGTATACCGAGTAGCTGCATCGACTACGACAATCAAATACTTGTGTCTCAAAATATTACTCGAGGAGTACACCCCTCCAATGTCTACAAAAATGCGATAGAAGGGCGGCACTTGAGGATACGTTTGCAATGTACCATAAGCAGAACCAGGTTTATTTTTGCTGGACTGGCAAATTAAACATTCTTTGCATTTCTGACAGATATAACATGTTATTGTTTCATATTAGGGAAATACACAGATTTCACTAAAAGATAATATGTCTTGGAAAAACCTCCGTGACTTGATCCAATGGCAGAAGTATGAGCCGCATCAAAAACTTTATAGCGTAATGAAACAGGTACAGCAACTAAAAATTTCATACCACTAGATGTTTTTTGTTTTCTATACAAGATTCCTTCTTTAACCGTGAAATAAAATGCCTGTCTTTCAATTTTGGGATTTTTCTTTTCCTTGTTTTCTAACCAATCAAAAATATCCTTATAAAACGGGTCCTTCATTTGTTCATCTCTGAGAGAAGGCTCGTCACTTAGCATATTGTTACACTCTGTAACAGTGGAAGAAAATACTCGAGGGTCTTCCTCATTTTGTTGCTCATCAGAAATGTCCCTGGGGGCTCGAGAAAAACGTGAAAGTGCATCGGCTTCTATGTTAGATACCCCAGATATGTGTGTCACAGTAAAGTTATACTGGTCAATAAAACTAAGCCACCTAGCAAATTTACCTACATTTTTTGTCTGCTTCAAAAACAAAAGACTCTTACAATCGGTTTTAAAAAAAAAGTGACGTCCCAGTAAAAATAACGAAAGGATCTAAAGGCATATATAATACTCAAAAGTTCAAGTTCATAGGGATGTCTAGACTTCTCACTTTTACTTAAGCTACGGCTACAATAAGCAATAGGTGCTAACTCTGGGTCATCTGGAGAGCATATGGGTTGTTTGAGCACGGCAGCCAGACCGCGAGTTGATGCATCACAGAACAAGTATACAGGGTGTTTCGGATTATAATGCATCAAATATGGCGATTTTATGATAAGATCTTTAATTTCCTCAAAAGCATCTTGTTGTTTTTGTGTCCACTTAAACGGTACATCCTTTCTGAGAAGTGAATTCAAAGGCTCCGCAATTTCAGAAAAATTAGGTAAGAATCGTCTTACAAAGCTAGCTAATCCTAGAAAACTTTTCACATGTTTTTTCGTCTTCGGACGTTCATAATTACTAATGGAGTCAGTTATTTTCTTGGAAATTCGCAAGCCATCGTACGAAATATCGTGTCCCAAAACTGTTAATGAAAAATAAGCCAATTTCGTTTTTTCTGGTGCAAGTTTAAGACCACGTTCTCTAATTCGTTGAAATAACTTCTTGGTGAGATTGATAACATCCTCAAAAGTGTTCCCACCCCAAAAAAATCATCAAGGTACCCGAAAACTCGTTCAGATTCTAATCCTTCCAATGTCATTTTCACTAATCTGTTTAAACCAGCGGAACTAGTGATAAGGCCTTGAGGGAGTGCTGTAAAACAAAAAGAACCCGCTCCTGGGATTGAAAAAGCAGTGACGTGTTGGTATTCTTCCGCGATTTTCACTTGAAAAAAACCACTGAGCAAGTCCGAGCAGCACAGGTAGCGACACTTACTAAGACGCGAAAGAATGTCTTCTATCGACGGTACAGGAAAACTGTCTGGTGCAATGTGTAAATTGATCGCTCTACAATCCAAACAAAATCTATAAGATCCGGACTTCTTTTTCACGAGAAGAATAGGCGAGTTATAACTCGAGATACACCTCCTAATAACCTTTTGTTTGAGCAAAGTATCAATGTGTTTTTTAACTTCTTCTCTTAAGTGGAAGGGGATAGGAAACTGATTGGTGTGAACTGGGACGTTATCTAGCATTTTAATTTCATGTACGTAGCCCTTGGCCTCTCCAAAATCATCCTCTGACCAAGAAAAACAATCCTTATACTCCTCTATAACAGAATAAAACATTTGCTTCTGATCGTCCGAAAGTTGAGGGTTAATGTCCACACGCTTGACATCAAAACCAGAAGGAAAGTTATCGTTGTCTTGTTTACTGGCTAAACCGTGATTTTGAACACTATCTGTATCATTTGGATAATGTGCACCCGGCCTAATGTCAATAGCTTCACCTAAATGAAGATTTTTCTCTAAACACAACTTTTTGTTGGTTGGGTTGACTACTCTAATGACAGAATTAACAGGATCCACTCTAGACTCATTAACAAAAATTTCGGCTTTAGAACAGATTTTCTCATTGGGTTGCAAAACATTTTTAACTCCCACTAAATCATTAATTTTTCGAACAGGTACTGAAACACTGGAATTTGGTGGCAAAGTAACAGATTTCGCCGTTATGAAATACGCTTGCATAAGGTTCGCTGTTTGTTCGGAAACTGTGCCTATAGAATGACTTTCAGGTAAAGCGTGATCAGTAGGCTTCCCAAACCTAACTATGTGAACTACGTGAATATCCTGGTTAATAGTGACATGTTGAGGAAGTAACCAATCATTTCCCAACAAAACAGAAGATGCACATTTGTCAACAACTCTAAAAGTATGCGTAAATGAATAGCCGTCAATTTTGAACTTCAGCACAGCTAACGTGTTAGTTTCAAGTCCTTTACCCGAGATGCCACGGATAATAGTACGTCTTTTAACAAGTCTAGTGTTCGGAGGAAGGAGCTCTCTAGTGCAAATTGAAATTTGACTCCCAGAGTCCAACAATGCTTTATACTCTTTATTTCCAATAGTAATTTTGATACAAGGCAGAATCCTATCCCTAACAATAGGCGTAGTAATCGTGTGGGTCTTAAAAACAGGTCTTTCACCATTCCCTGAACTATTTCCTGGCTATGTAAAACATTACAATTATTACTTCTCCTGACTTGCGCCATGTTGCACTCTAATGCTTTGGCCGGACAGTGTATTTTATTATTCGCGGGAGACTTGCTATGATTCTGTTTGCGCTTGTTCTGTTCGTTCTTAACCATAACAGAGGTATTCGTCGCAGAGCCCATTCTATCAGGCATATTATTATTATTATTGGCACTTTTGCATTCAAAGGAACGAAAAGAAGAAAATGAGTTACATTTCTGTTGATGAGACGGAATAGAATCTACAGACTGTTGATCACCGCATTCTTTCTCAGCGGATAAGATATCATAATGCAAACGTGCAAGCATTTCTTTTTTTCCCTGTTGTTCTTCGAGAGGAAATGAAACATGAGAATTATCGCGCAATGAAACATCAGCTATCTTAGCGATAAATTCCGGTGTACTAAACTGCAAGACTCGTTCTTTCGAATTAGCTTTAATGAGCGTCTTATAATTCACTATTAGCTCAGCTGACTGTTCTTGTAATAAAAACTCACATAGCGCATCAACGGATGGAAACGATTTGTTGCATGTAAGCTTAAAATACTGAGGCAATAACCCTTCAATAAGGAAATTAATTTGTTGTTGAATCGGCATGGCTTTATCAAAACTAAGTATGAGATCTAGCTTCTCATAAATATATGTCATAATAGGTTCCCCTTCTTTTTGATCTCTGGAACGAATAGTATGTTCCGTCACTTTCTTAACCACAAAACCACCAAATAATGTGATCATTCGTCTCTTTATGTCTACATACGACAAGTTCACAAATTCGTCTGTCCTAGTTAAAGCTAGAAACCACGCTAAGGCTCCGTCCCTTAATAGATATGGAAGCAAATGACGCTTCTTTACTGCATTGAACTCATAAATGACGCAGTAAGATTCGAAATACTCAAAAAAACGAATAACGTCTTCCCCATACTTGCCGTGAAAAAATGTGGGGTGCACAATAGAATCTAGAGACGTAAGACGAGCTTGTGCCATAATGCTAGTTTTCACCATTTTCTCTAAATATCTCTAAATAATATAACTAAAAGCACATAAAACAAAATAATACAACAAATTGAGAGGGTGGAGGGAGGGTGGTAAAACAAATAGAATTTCATCAAATTCTAATGGTGGGCGGCAAACAAACTAATGCAAAATAAATCGAGGGTCGCAGATATGTGTGCATCCACACAAGTTAAAACCACATCTCCGCCATGTGCAGTCGCCCCTTGTCGGTCTGAGAGCTCAGATGATGAGTTAATAATTGACGTGTTTGGGAATGTCAGATCCGACAAGTTGCGCCCAGGATTTTGTAAATATAGAACTTAACAAAATGTGAGGTACGGGATCCAACCTGGGTTGCATTTAAATGAAATCCAACATGTACAAAAGAAACAGACTGTGATGTTAAAGGGGGTGAAAAGGGGCAAGAAGGGAGTAACTTTCGGGATAGGTTAATCTACTCGCACTTACTTGCAGGTCTGATCGTTGTCCTCTCGAGGATCCCTCCAACAGGCCGACGTCCGTCCATCCTTCTGTTTGGCTGGCTGGTCGTTCAAGTAACCAGGGTTAAGAGTCGGCGAAACCCGGACAGAGTAACCAACTTCACGAAGACCGCAACTTTAGATAAACTTAAAACTTCTTCTTAAAAAGTAATACATCGTCGTTGAATCAAAGGTGCTCTCTAAGACAGAGCAAGGCTATCAATCGTAAATTTCAAATGAAGCTAGCGGTCTACATTCTAACTCGTCTCTCGCTCCATGTCGACTGTCCCTTCCAATAGTCTTTCAATCGATTTTGTCTGGCCTTCTTTCCGGGTTCATGTCCTGGGTTATTCACTCTGCTTCGCGTCTCGATGAAGAAAGTGCATGGTTGTAGATTAACCAAGGTAAGGTGATGATAGGAATGCTGACGGGGAAGCAATCTGTTATTTTATTAATTAAGAAATTACAAACGTAAGAAGTAAATGGCAGACAGCAAAGGCAAATGAACTTAGAAAAAAATCGAAAGGTGATTTAATTTGAAACGAATGATGATGCTTTTGACTGAAATGTTCTTTTAAAATAAAATGTCCCATTGTTCAAAATAAGATACTTTTCCATATGTCCAAATACACATATCTTCACAGTATGTAAATGCACTGAATAACCAATGATTAATGGATGTATATATATATTGTCTTTAGTTTATAAACGATTCAAACCACAGAATAAACACATGACGATAATAGTATAGCACTGGATATTGTAAATGGAGACGACTTGAACGAATTACATGAACGGCGGACAAATTCCCTCACAGTTCCGGGACGACATTATTTCTTTCATAGAATGAGATAAAAGATAATGAAACATAGTTACCTGGGACGGTGACCCAAAGCTTACCCAACCTTTCGCTGCTTACAAGTGGACAGCACCGACACCACAGGCCAGTTCAAAGGGCTCCAGTTCGGAGAGCATCCTAGGGTAGCAACCGGTCTCCAACGACCTCACAGGCATCTCGGTACATGACGGTCGTTATCATGGGCATAGGCACAGCTTGACTAAATGGTAACCTTCTTTGATTGATAGCAATCAAATACACTCCACCAATTCCCTCACCAGGTAGACAATCTCACTGCAAAGTTGCTGAAACACTCACGTTCACAACAACGACCGCAGACGGGAACTTCACTGAAAGATGCATTTACGTCCCACAAAAGCAGGTGGAATCAGACGATGAGTAACAAAGGACGGAGTCCCATATTAAGGAAAGCAGAGGACGGGGAATCGCTACGTCAAGAAGAAAAGACCATACATAATCGAGCTTGGTCCCAGAGACAGTTCTTGGGAAAGGGCTGTTAGACTTCCACTTACATCACAGCAAACGATTAGCGAGTATCAAGACTATCCTAGTAATATCCTGTACGAGCACGAGCTGAGTGTTCGTAGGTAATTTATTGTAGTTCACTGCACGCACACTAATCTACCATCACTATTCCGTCTCAGCACCTCCTATTTAAAAAGTTCGTGATGGGAAATAATCATTTCACTGCATGACACGCAGTAATCAGGTCAAAAGACAGGACGAAAACTACACTTCCGTTCTCACCACCATATTTTTCCCGGTACAAAGAGCTAAGACAAAGGGAGCGTGCGCCTGCATCCAACTCGCTCTCTGATTGGTCGCTCCTTACTACGCATTAGAGCGTAATACCGAAACGACAACTTTAATAATAATATGTATATGACTAAATAGAAATAGAATTTATATGAATCAATGTTTATATATGCACATTTATAATAATCCCTCCGTTTAAACGAAACACAAAATTTCAAATTATTTCAAGCAGTCAGAGCTATCTTCAGACGCTGAAAGATATCCGCCCGACGCAAGTCATAGACATACAAAAGAAAAGTAGCATACTACGACTACACACACTAGTCCAATTGTCGACCATCTTGAATCCTTCATGAGGGTCGAGAATTGAGAAAATATAAAAGAAAATAACATTTACTAAGAGCTAATTAGACATTTATACGAATAATCTCTTTGAGAAAATGTAACGCTCAAAGAGGAACGTTACAAATAAACGAACGTGTTTCTTTCTTTCGAGTCTAACTGTAGAAATGTCCCACAAATTTACAGGAAGCCCATGCGCATCCACGTGGAAAATAGGAAACGCAATTTCTGCGATGTTCAAATCTATTTCGGCAAGCTCTCACCGCAAGCGGAAAGCTCTTGCTTTATTAGTCTCTTTTCCCTCATATCTCTTTATTTCTAACTGCTTACCTCATTATATCTAAATTTCTCAGTATAGGATCACTTTTAAACATTTAATACTGATTGATTTTTCAAATACCACGCAAGATGTAACTACTGAACTTTTTACTTTCCATTCATTCTTATATGCAAAGCAAGACAAAAATCAATCTTTTTGTTGAACTTAATTATTTTATACTACAGTAAATAAAACAATATTTACTACAGTTGTCGCGGTGGAAATATATCTGCTATGTATGTGTATATAAAGTTTCTTTATATATCAATAGTGTTCATTTTTCCGGAAACACTTCCCAATATCGTGAGAGATTCTCAACAAATAGTTCACACAACGTTATAGCATAGTATCTACATTATATATTTAATCAACATAGTGCCTACATAAAAATAAATAAGTGCCATTAACAAACAATCAAAAACGTTGGTCAGTACGCAATTATGTTTAATCTCGCTTTCAGGAATACGAAAAGCACGCAATTATAAAAATTCGAGCAAATTCCACAATTGGTTCTGCACTAAGCTCTGATGTATGAGCTATGAACTCCACTAAATCATTTTTCCTTGAGTGGGGACTCTGAGGGAAGCCCCTATGCATGTCTAAAAAAGACTGACTTTTTTCGTAACTAGTCATATATTTCCACATAAATAAGAAAGCAAGTCGCTCTAGAAGTATCATATGTAGTTTTGGATCCCCAAGTATCCTTAGTTATAATACCACAGATCACTGTTCCCCAATGTTTCAGATGTCTGGAAATAGACATAAAACGTAATAATAATAATAATAATAATAATAATAATAAAAATAAAACTTTCTAATGATATAATGTATCTTGATATACTTCTTTGTTGGTTAAGTTGCCCACGAGACGAAACAACACATACTCTTCAAATAAAATAAAGCTTGGTTGCCCGTGAGACAATTCATAATACCCTTTTCCCTTTACATTAGTTAATTAGTCATAAAATCTACAGTGTCTGTATATTCTTTCAATTCATGAGCATATAAAATATTCACAAAATTCGGGGGTGATACCGGTCCGCGAACATCCTCAACCATTCTTTTCAAAAAGCAGATATTTCTGGTGCGTGGTGGACGCTGGCTCAGGGGTAGTTTTCTCCGGTTTAGGAAACACGGTAGCTCAGTGCTAAAGCAAATATCTCTGTTGCGTGGTGCGCGGTGGTTTAGGAGTAGTATGGGAAACACGGTGGCTCAGTGGCACAATACATATCTCTGTTCCGTAGAGGCGCGGTGGCTCAGGGGTGAAGCGTTCACCTCCGGTGTTGGGCGTTCCTGGTTCGATTCCAGCTCCCCCTGAATTATTTTCATGGCAAATCATGTTCTTTCATTACAACAAAATTTTCAAACTTTGTTAATTATAACAACAATAATGTAAAAACTTATGTAAGTTTTGATATGTCCTCTTGAAGAACACAAATGAAAGAGGCATAAAAACACAAGTTTTTAAGACTGCGCGATTACCACAACACAGTATTGAACGAAGATATTCAAAATGAAGGTGTAGTAAATTTATATACTTTATTTAATTATTAATATAATAGGAGGGATAAAACAGAGGTAAGCTAAATGAATTTTCGTTGTAAAGCCGCTTGGGTTCAATTCTCTCATTGTAGAATGCGGAAAAAAGGCGGGATATTCCGTTTCCACACAAAACCGTCTCGTTTCTATAGTATTCAATTTACATTTTATTTTTCTTCTTTCAATAATATGACAGAATACATTTAAAGATAACCAACGTGAACAATCAATTTATCATTTTCTTTCTTTTCGCTAGTTTTACAAAGACTTCCGTAGAATACATATGGAGGTAGATGGGCATTAATTGTAAATTTCTTCAAAATAATTTCCGTTTTCAGACAAATTCATACTGTGCGTAAAAACTCTGGTCGGCAATTTTTGTTGCTAATGTCTGAAAACCGTGACGAGCAATGCTATCCAAACAAGACATTTTGGCGCTCTTAATCACACATAGCGCGCCACGAAACACTCAAGACTGAAATCTACAAAGGTTTAGGAAAAATTCCATTTTAGAATTTAAGATTACGGCTCGTTCTCTCAAAGAGAGATATAATAACAGGCGGCAAGAATTGCAACTTTCAAAGTAACATAAATTTAATAGCACATACATTTGAATGAAGGAATGTGGAAGTGCTTGCCAGTTTATACCGATTTAAATTTATTGTGGGGAAACAAAGCATCTTGTATTCCTGTCGAAACACAAAGCAGCAATAACCCATGGTCATGTAAACCAATTCAGCAAAGGATAAAGCTGTCCCACATACTGTTTAATGATCTCCAATTTGCAGGGATCAAAGAAGTTGGGAGATATATGACAACCATTTATCTGGGTCATTGGCATCGGGGTCATTCAACCCTTCCGCGTCCTACCAGCTGTCATCAAAGATCTCACAAGGATAAAAACAGGACGAAACTCATTCAGCCTTGTTCACGGCCGATGGGTCGGAGTGGGGAACTTCAACCCGGAGAAAGATTTGTCCTCCAGGCAGAAAGATAGTCAATCAGTGGAAAAAGAGAAAATGCAATCATCCATTGACAACATGGAAACTGCGGTGAACGGAAGATTCCATTTTTTCTCTCTCTCTTGCCCCTCACTGGTCACAGTTTCTATGTTGTGAACAGCTCAACACCCCCTTCTTTCTCCTTTCCCCCGCGATGATTGACAACGGTTTACCTCTTGTGTACAGGCGATTGCCCCAAGAGGGAGAGTGGGGCAATCACCTGTACACAAGAGGTAAACCGTTGTCAATCATCGCGGGGGAAAGGACAAAGAAGGGGGTGTTGAGCTGTTCACAACATAGAAACTGTGACCAGTGAGGGGCAAGAGAGAGAGAAAAAATGGAATCTTCCGTTCACTCAGAACTAAAGAAAATGATTAACAAGTGCGTAGATGAATCGTTGTCTATCACTCGGTGGAGGTGTGGCTAACAAGCTCTCTATGTGTGCGAGTGTGTAGAAATGTGTGTGCGTGAGCATTTGCTGTTGGCTCTCAGTTCAGAGAAAGCGCTCGTAGTGGAAGGATGCATGTATCTATGTTTTTGCAAAAGGAAGTTCGTTTTGCAGCGAAAAGATGGAAAATAAATAAATATTCATTCCTTCTTCCCTTTCTTATCCTAAAAGGATCCCTAAATCTCATATAGGGGTTCATTTTATTCCTGTTCACACATTTTTAAATATTTCCATAGGATTTTTTCTAAGTTCGCAATTGCACATTCCTCAGAGCTGCAATAAGAAGCATTCCATTAAAAGATCATTGGTAAGCATAGGCAATCCATGGATAATGCGGGAGCTTGAAGGGTAATATTTCAAGGGGATCCTTGGATGTGTAATCGTATTAATTATTTTTAATTTAATCATACTTTTTAATTATATCATAATTTTACCATATTTCTATTCGACATTCCATAGGAATTTTTAACAGCGAGTAATTTTTAAAATTACAAGTTATATAGGAGTGTTGGAGTAGTTACGAGCTTTTTAGTAGGATCACAGTTAAAAATTGTTCATTGATTAAAATATGGGGAGCCTTCTGATGGTCTGAGACACGTTTTAATGTTATTATATCATAATTTTAGTACGCTCATACAAAGTGTTCTATTAATTTATTAGGAGATTATTTTTAAAATTTCGATTAAAGAAGCGTGTAGGATCATGTTTCAAACAGCAAAGAGGTTATTCATGCTCGAGTAATAAATTCTTTTCCCTCCTAAGGCCCTCTAAGGGCCTGTCCGACCACACCTGACATGAAAATACACAGCTGCACTAAAGTAATTAACAGGCAAAAGGCTATTCAAGTGTACAAGACGCTTCAATCCAACTTGATATTTCTGTAAAGTATGTTATTTGCAATGCAATAAAGCTTTAGCAATGCAATACAAGTATATGCTTTTTTTCTTACCGAGGCTGGGCGATAAACCAATGCAATTTTATTATAAATAAGAAAGTAATTATTTTACAAACTACTTGGTGAACTACTATAACTATTGGTGAAAAACTAATATAACGCTACCCGTTTTTACAACTTTTTGTTAATCTTATTTAAGAATTGCAAAATGAAATAAGAGAGAAAACATATAATGACGATGACTGTTTATTTATACAAGCTATACATACAACAAAACGGAAGTTGTTGGTCACTACTGCTTATTTTTAATACTTAAAAATCATTCTAAACCAAGGTTAAACTCTTAGGGTGGTATTCAGAGAAAATTCGTTAAATAATAGTTAGTCACCGACTAGTTAGTGTAATACTAACACTTCAGTAAGGAAGATGTACTTTTTTGTATTCAGAGTCTACTTTGAGTACAACTAAAATTGATTTGGGAATGATTAACTAATATAACCCAATGCATCAGGTGAGAAAAATAAATGTGGCAACTACGGAAAAGAGATGTGCGCATGCGTAGTTTGTAAAATGGAAATATATGACATACAAAATCCGAAATGTGTCGCACAAGCTAAACCGTGGCTAAAAGGGTACCCTCTGCTCTAGATTAATTAGTCACATGTAATGAACTCCGTCGATTACTATGTCCTAATCAGAGACTCTGAATACACTTTTGATAACCATCTGTTAGTCAACCCCGTAGTATTGCCTTAATCAGACTCTGCATAAGGCCCTTAATGTTGAATGTAAATTAAGACCTGACTTTCTGTGTTATAAAAGTTAGTTCCACAGAGTTTAAATAAATAATATACTTAGGTAAATTTTGTTTGACTTACAAAGATTATTATATTAGCAAAGTGATTTGAAGTAATACGCCAGGGATATGATAAGCCTTGGGCTATATTGCTTAAATCTGTTTTAAGAGTGAATCTATCATTTACGCATTAAATTTTATTATTGGCTATTTACAAGTTTCGGCCTAATCTTGGAAGTTAGCTTCTCGTCTCCTTTTTATGTTACCCGATAACTATTTTAATCGCACACTAATTATAGGCACTATAATTCACTAAATGTACCACGTCTTCCTCTTCATAGCCTAGAACAACGATTAGGTTGCAGCCCACAACACACCTTTTTGTGTGGCTACGAAGTCGGGATCGAACTTTGGACCTCTAAGTATTGCATAAGTTGTAGCCCACAGCAAATCTTTTTGCGTGGCTTCTGGAGTTTGATAGAACTGCATTGAACTCAGGACCTCTCTGTTCCGACATCTTGGGGTATGGAATCAAGAATCAATTTGCGGAGCCTGTTGACCAAGAACTCGTCAGAGAACGTGCAGCACCGTAGTCTGACGTCCGAGAACGACCCCCGTGACCCCAAAACCCAAAATTTAAATACTTCTTACTGTCATTGGTTTTTAAGTTACGAACTACTTTTAGTGACTAAATTTACTTAAGAGGTTAATTTTTAGCTTGTGTTCCATATTTTAATGCAGCCACGAAAATTTTTCCAACGGCCAGTCTCTGTTCCAAGGTTTATTTTGTTTTATATTGAAATTAAAGTTTTTCTTTACTTTTATATTCTCCCAGTGTATATTGTCCTGATCCTAGGTGATCATTACAGCAGGAACGTTTTCAAAATCAGAAACGCTCAAAGTCTGAAATACGTGTTCAGCGTTGTGATGGTGATGAGTTTACGTAGTTAATCACGCTTTTCTACCCAATCAGATTAATCACAGTGGTGAGAATGAATGTATGAAAATGAGAGGAGTGAACAAACGCCCAAGCTGCTGTTTGCGCGGGAATATTAAAAATGAAGATAAACAAGGGGAATAATAACATTTGAAACGGTAGAGCAGGGACTAAAAAGGGTCAGAGCTTAACCCAACGAATTTAGTCTTTTTCAAAGACTAATCATTACTAGTGATTTTTAAAAAAATCCCTTGACATATTAAATGCTTCCAATTTGAAGGAATTTATTGGGATCATTTCTCCATCAACTACTTGTATCGCCAGGAGATATTTTGTGTGCATACTTATCAGTTCTGCTCTGTTTTATCTATCTACATACAGACAAAACTTAAAACTTTTAAATTTCCGTTATATTTTACAAAATATATTTTTTCGTAAAAGAACTATCTAACTAGCTCTATGGCCTATGAAACACGAAGGTTCAATACCGCATTCATAATCTCTCCAATGACTTCTGTCCTTATCGAACTGAATTCAGTTTCTACTTTGTATTCCTATTTCTGTGAGATTCATCTTAACGTTGTTTTTCCATCTGCGTCTGGGTCTTCCTAATGCACGTTTTCTGATTAAATTTCCAGTCAAAACTTTGAAAGCGCTCCTACTTTCTTTCATTCTGGATACATGACCTGCCCATCTGAGCCTTCTAGACTTGATGACTCTAACAATGTTCGGTAAAGGATATAAAATATGCTGTTTAAGTTATAAAAAAATGATCATGTTTGATTTAAAAGTGATTAATTTATGTTTGATAAATGGATGAGAAACTGATAATAATCTAAGTCATAAATTACCGAGGTATTGAGAAACAATTCACAAATTTACTATGTACAGAGTGATAATATCCTTACTCATGAAATGCTCTAAGACAATTTTTGATTGTTATGTCAAAAGAAAAGAATTCTAATGTTATATTTTTATTACAATAGTCAAATCTAAAGTTTGCTTTACAATTTCTTACAATCTTGCAGATATGTTGAATACAACTAACAATAAAACAGTTTATCAAAATTAAGTTAACTTAAAAGGTCTGCATATTCACACCTATTCAATAAAATACTGAATAAAATAACTGCCAAATAAACTTGCTTTAAGAGCATTTATCTATGAGGCCTGACAGGAGAACATCAAGAAGAAATTATTTCGTCCGAGATTTGATTCAAAAGACAAAAGTTAAACTTAAATTCTTAAGTTCGGAGGTTTCTCTCTCATCTCGACGTAGAATATTTCGAAGAGGTTCATTCTTCCAATGTCGATTATGAACGAAGCGTGTAGCATCAGAACAAATGATGAGAGAAGAATAAGCGTTTTTGTTCTAATTTTTTGAGTTTATATATTAGTCTGAGAGACCACTTTCACTCTTAAGAAAACTAAAAACAACCAGTACGTAATAACTCTTTGTAGCTTATTTTCGTAGTGAGTTTTTTTAAAAAGTTATTTGTTTTATGACGTCTCTGGTATTTTCTTGGTACATCATAGATAAAATGTTTTTGATAAAACACTCAAGTACAAAAGTTTTGTTTTTAATATTCGAAACAATTCAAATGTTGTAATAACCATGACAATGCAGTTCTTCGTTATGAATTTTCCGCTATTCCCGATTGCCTTTCTCCTTGGGTCCGAATATTCGTCTCAGGATCTTATTCTCAAATACTTTCAGTTTGCGTTCTCCCCTTAAAGTAAGCGATCATGTTTCGCAACAATATAGAACAACATGCATGATTATCATTCTATATATATTTTGATCTTCAAATTCTTCGACAGAAATCGCGACGACAAAATATTTTGAACTGAATAATAAAACGAATTCCCTGCTTTCAGTCGACATTTAATTTCTTCGTGGATATGATTTTGGACTGTTAATATTGATCCTAGATACTTGAAAGTATCCACTTTATCGAAAATATTATTTGATATTTTGACACATCCATAATTTGCGGTATTATAATCCCAGTGAACTTCCATTTATTTAGTTTTTTCTGCATTTACTTCTTCACCTGCAACCATTTAATAAAGGCCCTGCATTTTTCTATGGTTTTCCTATCTTCTCTTTCAGATTTACCTTATCAGCATAAACCATAACCTAATGAATACGATTCAGCTCTAGGCCCTGGTTGCTACCTTTGATTTTTCTTATAGCATACTCTAGAATAAAATTTAATAATAATGTCGACAACGCATCTCCTTGTTTCAGGCCATTCTCGACGAGGAAGCTCGTGAACAAGAATATTCCTACTCGGACTTTACCTTTACTTTGGGATTCGTTTAAACACATCTTAGTTAATCTAAATAGTTGTTTTCGGTATTCCAAATTCTGCAAGAATGTTGTATAATATTTATCTCCTTATAGAATCGTAAGCGTTTCTAAAATCAATAAATAATTGATGTACTGGGGTATTATATTCCCATTTCTTTTCGAGTATTTGCCGAATGGTAAATATCTGGAGCATTGTTGATTGATTTCGTCTAAATCCACACTGATAATCTCGAATAATTTTATCAGCATATGGGATCAATCTTCCTAATAAAATGTTTCAAGGATTTTATAGAATATTGACACAGGAAAAATGCCTCAAAAATTATTACAATCCGCTTTGTCTCCTTTCTTGTGAAGTTGAACAATGATTCATTATTCCTGCTCTTCTCATAATTCCTCCTTGTTCCAGATAAGAAGAATGAGTTTGTGTATCTTGTTCCATAATTTTCCCCTCTAGCTAAAATTAACTCAGCCAGAATTTCGTCGACATCCGGAGATTTGTTTCTTTAATTTCTTTATAGCAATTTCTACTTCTGCTGTGCATTTTCCTTTCCCCACGAACATTAGTTTTGGGCTGGATATTAAGCAAATCGTCAAAGAAATCTTTCCATCTATTCAAGAGGCTATCTGTATAAGTAAGAATTCTTCCTTCATCTTGCTTTAATATATACGCGCGAGGTTGGTACCCTTTATTAAATTCGTTGATGCCCTTGAAATTGTGTCGAATTTTTTCTTTCACTATTATCTTCAAGTTCATTAACTTAAGCTTTCAAAAAATCGCGTTTCTCTCTCCTATATATTTTGGAAGTTTCCTGTCTGATGTTAACGAATTTAGTGTAGCTATATTGTTCGGATTTTGTAACCAACATAGTTTCGCCTATTTTCCCTTCTCCGTGCATTCCTGGTCGAACCATGATATGTTCCTACGTATTTTCGTGTGTCCAAATTTTTCTCTAACTGAAATTTTAGTGCTATCCCTAATTTGAACCTACGTATCCTCAACATTAGAGCTCTGAAAACATTCTAAAAACAAAAGTTTATTACACTTCAATCTGGTAATTCCTTCTCGCCTGGTTCTCCTCTAATTTCTTTAAACTAAACCTCTCCGTTTTCGGATGTTGAATATTCCCTTTATTCAACGATAATCTCTTTCTCTTGTTATCGCTACTACCTGATAGTGATCAGTGTCACAGTCGGGTCCTCTGAACGAGTCAACATCAATTATGCTAAACAGTTTTCTTCTATCTACTAAAACGTGATCAATTTGATTGTGTGTTCTTCCATCTGGCAAGGTCCATGTATATTTATGAACGTCGCGATGGGGGAGTTTTGGACTCTTCACGATAAGATTATCCAATGTTCCAAAGTTCGCGAAACTAACCCCGATTGATTACTTACCTTATGCACAGACTTTCTTTCCCTATAACCGGTTTGAAAACATCCTGTCACTCTACCTTTGCATTGTAATCCTCTAACAGAATTTTCATATGTCATCGCGGGACTTCGTCAAATACCCACGATATTTCTTCTTAGAAAGTGAGTGTCTTTTATATCGTTATCCTTATCTTCTGTTGGAGCATATACATTGTAAACCATAGTATCACACCACCGATCATTAAGAGTAATAAAAGAAAGTCTATCATTAACAGGTTCAACCCGTTTAATTGCTGATATTAAAAGAATCAAAATTAAAATGCCATTTGTGTGGTCACATATAGAATAAAATCAGAAATTTACAATTATTAGTGGAAATTAATGCTCCACCCCTTTCGAACATTTTATAAGCATATAGTTTCTAATGTATTGAAATTTCATCTCTTATCAATAGTATAAAACGTACAAATGGTTGTATTGTAAATTTCCGTAACTGTTTTTCAAGTGGAATTGTGTACTATCAAAGGTAGTTTTGTTAAGTTTAACAAAAGGGAAAAATACGTTTCTTTAAAACAGTTCTTATTTGTGAAAGAATACATAATGATCACTTTTGGCTGTTGCAATGGTCCAGCCAAGCAGATTAATAAAAATTCAGTGTAGTATAACAATAGCTGCTACTTTTCTTATAAGTTAAAAAGGAGAAAAAAGGAAAAGCTTGATGTGGTGAGTGTAGGGGTCGTCGAATTCTACTTCGCCCCGGGCTCCGAAATTCTAGCTACGGCTCTGCTTTCCACCTATAGAGAATTCTATCGCTGTTGATGAAAATTCCTATATTTGTTACCAATTAAAACAAAAATTCCCATTATCCCTTTTCGAGAAATTATCAAAAACCCCACAAAATGGAATTTTTTCATGAGTTGGTATCACTGTACTGAAGAAAAGTGAGCAACGTTATACGATCTGACAGCAACATGATTTGAGAGGGTGAAATCGTTTTTACTGGACTGCTTATAATGCCTCCTGTACTAAGGCACGTTGGTACTGGCACCATCCTTGCTCTCTCCGCTCTCCATCTTGGTTTATTCAACATCCTTTCTCTCCCTCCTACCTCCATTTTCTGCTCCGTAACAGACTTCACATTCTGTATACTCCCCAACGCTTATATCTTCTCCGAAAACGTACCACTCCACTTTGTAATTGTGGTCTCGACACTGGCTCTATCGATCATCTCATTTTCTCTTGCCCTCTCTATCAACAATATCGCACGCCATTTCTCTCTATTCTTCATAAATTTCACGGTTCTGGCCCTTTTAATGTAGATTCGTTCATTTTCACCTTATCCCCACCTGTTCTAACTGCTTATTATCTTTATTTACAAAGAACTAAGTTATTCAGCATCTTATAAACATCTCTAAAGATTCATCCCAATTCCTCATCTTTTTCTTTTCATCAAACCGAATATAATTGCCGGGAGAGCGATCTTCGCTAAGGCAAGAAACAACCGCAGAAGAAGAAGAAGAAGAAGAAATCGTTTTTAGGGATTAAGTTAACATCAAAGGAATTTCTGATAATGGCGTTATACACTAAGACTAGCATTATGATATTGCGAAGTATGCAAGACGTTATGAACAATGTTGTCAACATAAAAGTTATTTTGGTTGCAACAAATCTCCAGTCTGAATTACATCCAACGGTAGCATTGTCTTTTTGACAGGAGCGAACTGTATTGTAAACTGAATTATGTATGATTCAACAATGTAGAGTTAATAATTATGTTGGCTCTAATTTGGAGAAATTAAATTAGGTAGGTATTACTTTGCGTGCAGTTTTACTATACGGATCCATAGTATAAGTAATAGTAGTAGTAGTAGTAGGAACGGGTTAGAAGCCCTGCAGGGGTTAGTTTGGTTCTGTTCTCGACATAAAATGGGCAAGTTAAAGGCTTGCCCACACTTTTCTGTACATTTTACAAATCTGTGGATCCATATAATAAGACTGAACCTTTGTTATTAAAAGAAAGGGCAAGTTTGTACTTTGATCATTTCATTCAATGGTATTACTCGAGCAGACGGTTCTACCGAATTTTGACGCATTTCTCACATTATCTGGTTAGGTTGGAGCTTTGTATATGTTTTAGCAGAGCATGCACTGAATGAGGAGCTCCATTACTGACTTCAGGAAGGCGTGTCTGTTGCCACAAACACTACAGTGTATAAAACGCAAACCAACTTGTCTTAGGTGGCAACTAAAAACCACGAATGCTGTCTAACCGAATCAGAGCAGGAGCGTAGCAGGGGAATTCGAGCGTGAGCGAGGGATAAAATAAATGAACGCATATGAAACATGACTATTACATACTATTTTCCACTGGTGGCGTATTTCTACACAGTGTACTGATGTATTTTATGTTTACAAGTGGAGCGCTACTAGTATGAAACCTGAAAAGTGCTGTTGAAACTCGTATCATTGCCAAAACCTATTTGCTTACACTACCCTCGCTTATGCGTATACCTACTGTCGCTGACGCACCCCGCTTGTCCTCCCAGCTTCGCCCTGGCTGGCTCGTTTAGATAGCATTCGTGCTTTTTAGTAGCCGCCTAGCTTAGGTTGGTTTGTGTTTTTTTACTGTGTCGTTTTCATGCCATACATCCGGACGCTGTATTTTTACGCAATTCAGAAAAGAAATGTAATTTTTCTACAGGTTTTTTCATGTCGCCCAGCGCGAATCGTTTAAGAGAAAATGAGATTGAATTATCAATTGAAAATGAAATCTTCATCACGTTTCACTCTCGTATATTATTCGTATTATATTCAGATCTAAATTCCCCATTCATTACTCAAAGGGATTACACTATAAAAGCAACTTTTGTTTTTTGTATAAGTTTGTGAATGTTTCTTATGTATTTTTTAATAGTTTATTATCATTATTATTATTATTATGTAGTTGCAATCAAAGAAAAATTCTAAATATTATTTCGTTCTAATAATGTTTACTATTGATAAAATACATCGAAATGCCGTACTTGTGGGGGGGGGGGGAGGGGTCATACAAACCGCACGAGAGGCATTTATTGAAATCAGAAGTATCTTTGGTAGTATTTATGTATAAATGGGTCAAAGTGGACTCAAATAATTCGTATCTTTATTCACGTTTTGTAGAGATACGCAAATTAAGTCGTTGTATTTCTTTAATTTGGCTTAATAAAAGTCGTAGTGAACTAAATTGGACTAAATTAGTTCTTCTGTACTCTGCAGTATTTTGAAATTGTTCATATGTAAATCTGTATAATGGGTTCACTTGTTCAACTATTTATCTTCTTGTCTTTCTGAAATGACTCTTGACAATTATATTAACAAGTATGTAGAGATCAATACAACGTATTTTTATCAGGAGTCCTGCGTGAGTGAGTCGGCAGACGTATCGCAGTTGTGGCTAATTAGTCCCGGTTTCGAGTCCAAATGAAGGACAATTTCCCTCGGATGTACGTAAGCCGACAAGCGGTTGGATTCCGCTTTAAGCGTTATGTGACTCCTTCCAACATGATCTGGTTGTTGCATAATAACACCAAGGCGAAACAAACTTATTTCTGTCCATATGTGATATAAATACATAGAGCAAATTATTTAAACCAAAAAAAAAAAAACCTGGTTTAAACCAAAAAGCCGGGTTTAAACCAAAAAAAAACCTGGTTTTTTGGTTTTTTCAATAAAAACCGTGGTTTATGCCAACCCTGATCACAACACAACACTCAGGAAAACGAATTTTAACCTTAATAGAAAATAGTGCAAGGAAATGTATACCTTAACGTACTTTTTACTATTGTTATTACAACGCTACATACATGTGCTTCTCCACTATGTTAATATTTGGAGTAGATTAAAATCAGAATTCTTCTGTTTTTTAAATCAATAAGCGACATCTGTTAGTTTACAAAGGAAAACTTATGTAGGCGAGCATCATGTAAGTCAGGTGTGAACATGGAAACAGCGCTAAAACGTGTGGTTCATTACTATGCAACTGTAACTAAACTGACTTGTAATAACAACCCAGCACACTTTTACATGGTTCTCGTACTTGCCTTCCTTTATACACATACACGCTGTCATCCACTTGCCTACTGGCCACAGGCGTAGCCTCTCCAGCTTAGAACAGAATACAATAGAATAGAGTATTTTATTAATTAGACTATATAATAGCAGCAGACTTCGTCAAGAATATAATCTAAAATGTAAAAGAAAAAATTAAAATATATAAATACATATTAAACGATACAAATCACAAAGATACACGATTTTTAGACGCATTATTGTAATTTACTGATGTTACCATATACAATACTAATGTTAGGGTCACGTGAGGTAATTGTGAAACACAGAGAAAGCGTGTGCCTATATGTCTATTGTTCAATACAAGCTGTGAAAAGTTCACCGTCTTTCAGTCTTCCCGCATTTAATAGGATGACGCTCAATCACGACAACGGTGTAACTTTTATAATTGATATTTTCTGCATGATATGGAGCTTTTCATGGAAACAAAGAAGTTTTGGTGAAGATAGACCATGAAAGTAATATTCCTTAACTACAAACCTGCTTCCCATCTTCACTTGCAAAATTATTACTGATAACGTAAATACCAAAAAATGAGTTATTATTCATTTAATTTTTGATAGAGAATAATTAAGGAACTATTAGAGGTAATTACACCAAATTTTGCCTGTGAAACATTACAGCCAAAGCATTTCATTATAATCACCAGTATTCTTTAGTCTTCAATCCTGTATGTTATACGGGTATTTCACAATAGTCCCAAATGCAGAGCTATTTTGAAACACATGTTTTCATTCTTCCCAGGAAAACTAAGTGTGAAAACGATAAGCATCTGAGCTATTTTCAGAGATACTTGTGTAAAGTATATAATAGGTTTTTTTTTTTTTTTTTTTTTTTTTTTTTTTTTTTTTTTTTTTATGTCTCTCACTCACGTAGTTTTAGCTGTACACTCAAAAGTATAGTCTTTCGTTTCACAATTACCTCACTTGACCCTATAGTATTTACATTACCTTACTAAATACCATTTACAACAATATATATTTAGTAGTTATTTCTCTAATTCCTTGACAGTATATATACAATTTCGCACTAACATGTCATTAATGTGTTTGAAAAACTGCAAATTATGCATAAATACCGGTAGCAAATTAAATAGTTTACACTCCACTGTAATTAAGATTTTGCTATGGCTTGCATAATCTGACGTACGGCATTTCTAAATTCTGTTTGCGCCTTTTATTATAATTGTGCACGTTACAATGCAATGTGAAACTGGTACTGATTTACACGTATAAATCTTAGTACATTTGGTATTCGTATTCGTTTTCGCGCATACCCACAGTTGCTTACGAGCCTGTTCCCTATAGATGCATTTCCGTGTAGGCCCTCCCGCTTCCCCCTGCCTTAAATTCCAATAGATTCAACTCTAAATCCAAACGTGATCGTCTTCCCTCAAAACTTTGAGAATGCATTAACATACACGAGGAGAAAAGCAAAAGTAAATAATGTTTCTTTCATTGACAGGTTTTTACTTTGGTCATCTGATTCATTTTATTCGATTCATTGATTTGGATCTTTCGGTTCCGGTTTTGAGAACCTACTACCTGATCGTGTAGATTCGTTACTGGTATCGAGTCACGTGGGGACTTACCGTTGCTTTTCCGCTTACGCGCGGAAGTGTGAATATGACCTGACGTCACATGTGACAGTGTCTACCTTCATGTAGTTTTTTTTATGATTTGACACTCTCGCTGTGCTTCGTTGTTGAAGGTGCATTTCGCGCGTGTTGCATTCTGCCGTATGCTAAGCAGTTTTCTTGGCGGCGCATGTCTAATGTGGTGGCTGTTCCTAAAGTTATATCGATTGTCAACATTAGTATGTGTCAATGAAATTAACATTCTTTCATGGTTTTTCGTCCTTAGTGGTCACTAGAGCATACACACAAAATATTGATAACGTTCGGTGCCATTTGAAAAGGAGTTTGAGTTAAGGAATGATGATGCAGTGCGGGTATTATTTATGGAGTAGATAATTTCATTCTAGTTTTAATATTGGGAGGAAATATTCATTACTGAATCAAGCTACCGCACCAGATTTACTACAGTAAAATTTAAGGTATTTACTTTGATTTTTTTTAATTATTTTCAAGATACACAGTTGCTTCTTGCCGGCGGGCTTGCTCCGTTTCAAGTATATAATTTTGTAACATTGTTTGTGAGATGTAGTTTTAGATTTTTTAAAATTTTAATTGTTGTTCAGGAGGGCTGGGTCTTGCCCCCTCATGTACATAGTCTAACATTAATGAAAAATATTCTCTTACGTGTTTTTCAACTTTGGCTTTCTGGTCTTGATAATATGTTTATTTTTAAAAAAATGAAATGAAATGTTTGAGTTTTACGTCCCACGTTTATGCCGGTTAGGCTAAAGGAGACGGTGATGATGAGTAATGAATGAAATGGTAGAATGAAGAAAGTGGGAGGAAACGGGAGAACCCCGAGAAAACCCACGCACACGGTGTTTGGCCACCACAGTTTACTTGGCGGGAGCAGGGTTTGAACCCGAGACCCCTAGCACCAGAGGTGAACGCTCTACCACTGAGCAATATGTTTATTTTATTATTGTCTATAGTGTGTCTCTTTACAGCAGACAAAAATATGGTGGTTCTTGTTGTAGTTTTATATTTTATATATTGCATATTTCAAATTTTGATAAATTTAAAACCGTGCAAGTTTACTTCTAGCACACCACTCGAAATAGTGTTGATTTAGTAGTAGAGCGTTCACCTCTGGTGCATGGGGTCCTGGGTTTGATCCCAGCTCGCGCAAAGTGAACTTTGTGGTGGATAAACACCGTGTGCATCGGGGTTCTCCTGTTTCCTTCCACTTTCATCATTTCATTCATTTCTCATCATCACCGTTTCCTTTAGCCTAGCAGGCATAATTCTGGGACGTAAATAAAGATACGAATTATTTGAGTCCACTTTGACCCATTTATACATAAATACTACCAAAGATACTTCTGATTTCAATAAATGCCTCTCGTGTGGTTTGTATGACCCCTCCCCCCCACACAAGTACGGCATTTCGATGTATTTTATCAATAGTAAACATTATTAGAACGAAATAATATTTAGAATTTTTCTTTGATTGCAATTACATAATAATAATGATAATAAACTATTAAAAAATACATAAGAAACATTCACAAACTTATACAAAAAACAAAAGTTGCTTTTATAGTGTAATCCCTTTGAGTAATGAATGGGGAATTTAGATCTGAATATAATACGAATAATATACGAGAGTAAAACGTGATAACCCACAAATGTGTGTCCATGAAGATTTTACGAACACTTACACTTTTACGAACATTTTTCACTTTTTGGTTTAAACCAACTTGGTTTAAACCAGCCAACCCTGGTTGTGATACTTTAAAAAAAAAAGCAGGATTTCGTTGATTTTATTTCTATCAATGTTGTCAAACATGTTATTACTCTGGGCCTGTTTCTTTAACTGTTTCAATTCCATGTTTAGTTCCCCGTTTGTAACTGTTCTCGTTTGCATAGGAAAAAAAAAAAAAAAAAACATTGAAAAAAGTGCAAATTGGGACACAACTTGTGAGATTCTTCCTCATTATCAATTATTTAGGAGTCATATGTTGAAGCCAGGGTACTAATTCCAAATTATGATGTAACCTAATGTTTATTCAAATAATAGTTACGAACCAGAATATTGACCATTCTCGTCTGACTACAAATAACATTGCAAAAAAGTGTTCTTGAGTATTACCCCCATGTTGCCCCTGTACTTAGTTGTTTGGTGGTTGATAGATACACTTTTTATTCCTTTTTCCTGCTGCTTACTTAAACCATCTTTACGTTGACACCAACGAAATCAGTGAAGGTAATGAACCTGCCCTTGATTAAGATACGAGGGGCAAATCTGAAATGCGCACTATAATTTCTCAGTAATTTAAGGGAAGGTTCTAGAATGCTGATCCGTACATATAAGTGAAGGTGGATTAGTAGCCAAGTTTCTTCCTTTCTTTATCAAAGCTCAATACTCAATTCACATAGTGAGTCGAGCGAGTGAAGGCAGGTTAGTAGACAGGTTGATTACTTTCATTGTGACTCAATGGAGAGACGGACCAGTCTTCTAGAACCTTTGCTCTAATTTAATTATCGAATGTGATTTGTCATTAATTACATAATTCAATTTCAGCCAAACAAGATTCTGGTAAGGGTGCTGAAAGCTGTCGTGAGAAACCCAGTTAAAGAAAATAGGAAGAAAGAAAGGTGAGTTTTATTGAGCAAAATTCGGTTTTATTAAATTTTGTACGTAGTTTTAAAGCCGTATTGCTATCAAAAATACCATTGAAGCATTAATGTCATATTTTACGCATGAAACTGCGTTTTCCTTGTCACATGAAAGAAATCCGTGAAGGTCCATCATGTTTTGTGGAATATATTTTACATCATTAACACTCGCGTATATCTGTTAATCTAAAAAGTATAGGGCCTTTTGCGCACAAGATTGCATTAGTGTCTCAGGTTGCAGTGGGTTAGGCGTATTGTCATTTGACAGCTGACACTTGAAACTAGTAAATGTGTATAATGTTCTTATTATGAGACGTGAAGTATTGCGCCGTGAAGATGAGTGAACCTTTTGCAAAACCTCGATACATTTTACAATTTTACTTTGATAAAGGCTTAAATGCTCCGCAGGCTCGTGAAGAAGTTTGTGCTTTTTATGGGCAAGATACATTATCAAAAGCGACAGCCAAAAGATTTTTCAGTCGCTTTCGTTCCGGAAATTTTGATGTTCAAGATGCTTCTCTTAATGGCAGCAAAAAGGGTGATATTCTGGCAAAAGTCGGCCAAGATCGGCATGTAATCAGGCATGGCATCGTCAATGACTTAAGCATCCATCTCCACAAAATGTTAAACCATTTGGAAAAAGCTGGCTACAGCTGGCTATTCACGCTTGGATAGCGCATGATGTGATTCAAAAATATTCAATCGAATTTCTGTCTGCGAATCTCTACTGAAACGAACTAACGATCTCGAGCCATTTCTAAAGCTATCTCTGATGATGAGTGGATAACCTACAACAACCATATGCGAAAAAGATCGTGATCGAACCGAAGAGAAGCTCCACAGTCTGTGACAAAGCCTACATTAGCACCCAAGATGATCATATGCGTTTGGTGGGATAGGAAGGACATAGTGCATCACGAGTTGCGTCTACCAGTTTTCACCCATATTGTCGACAGTAAGCGCGAGTAGATCTACTCATTTAAAGAAAACGGCCGGAAAAGGTCAAAGGAGAGGATGTCGTATATCACGTTAATAACGTTTGATTGCGCACATCTTTAACGACTGCTTAGAAATTGAACGTGCTTGGCTGGAAGGTTTTAATGCATCTGTTGCCTAGCTCTGGCACGTTGAGACTCTCATTTGTCTCGAAGTCTGCAGGCCTGTGGAAACCACGTATCACAATGTTTTTGCCAGGAATCCCAGAACTTCTGTAGCTACGAGATTATGGTGTTGCCACAAAAATAGCATGTCATCAAAATGTATATCATAAATCATCAAAATGTATCTACATCACGAGAGCTGATGTTGCTTAAACAAGAAGTACATGCTGTTGAAGGGATATCTAATGTTAATACCACAGAAGACCAGGATTAATTATGCTTAAATGCATCAAGCAAAGAAATGAGTATTTGAAAAAATGTACTGAAAAACAACACATAAAGTAGCAAGATAGCAAATAGACTTAAAATAAGAATGTTCGAAATAAAAAAGAAAAGACTGCTGACTGATCCTGAAGCTGAAGCAGTTGCTTTGGATGAAGAAGCAAAAAAAGTTAAAAGCACGTTGAACCCGTAAAGTATAACAAACAAGATTATGATGTTGTGCTCTGCAGTTTGTTATTTGGCTTCACAGTGTGTGAGTATGAGAACATGTACTTTTATTTACAAAGGAAGAAGGTTGTACTTAAAAAAAAAAAAAAAAAAAAAATATCTGAATACCTTGTTTTCATTACTTATACTTACAGTCAGGCTTATTTTTCTTATCAGAAATGAAAACTAATTTACTTTAATTTTATGTTACCGGTACTACTTTTGGTAAATTTTAAAGAAATTGCATGAAGCAAATTAATTTTAGGTCAAAACAAAGAATTGAGTATATTTTTTTTTAATCAACTCCAATCTTAATACATTTTTGTTACAGAATTTTTATATAAGCACAAAGTACTAAACAATCTAGGTAGCAAGGATTGCTTCTTTCAGTTCAAGGATTTACGAATGGTATCTTTGGACCAGGCCTAGACTGGTTGTTCTAAAAAAAAGTTAGTTGTAAACCCAGAATATTTTTCTTTTACAATTCGCTATTTCTCTATTTCTGTTTTGCTAGTCATTCCATCTTGGTGTGAGGAAATTTGCAAAAATAAAATAATTGGACATTCCCCATCCAAGAAGAATATGCAGTAACATGTAATCGTAAATTAACATGTGCCTAGAAGTTAAATTAATAACTTATAACTTCTTCACGTAGTACAAACAACATGTTAAAAAGTTAGTATTGTCAAGGGATATGAATAACTCGTTAGTTAAAGGTGAGAACTCTGTGTGCTTTTGTCAGTTATTGTATATTTTTCTAAACTGGCCTTCTAGTAGGGAATATTAACAGTAACAACTTTTCTTTCTTTAAAAAAATAGACCTGGATAATAATATAAATAGACCTGGCTGGAAAACCTGGGAACAGCGTAGCCTTTAAAAACAAACATCTAGTAGACATCCTGATATAAGACCCGTGTTTTTTCTTCTATACTGAACGTACGGATACGTTTCGAGTATCAAATATATATATATATTATTATATAGGACATAGCATCACCGAGTGTAGTTTCAAGGTGCCTAAAATCAAGTGCCCTAGTAGTGTCAAGTTGCGTGGGTTTAGCGATTATTTCAGTATTTGCTTTGGTAAGTAGGCTGGAGGGAGGGAGGAGCCTGTAATATGAGCAGAGTTTTACGTTTTTCATTAGTATATTATTATAATATTCGAGTCAGGCCGTTTCCCCCACTTCTGCAAACTTAAAGATGTCGTTACTTCTTAGGTTGTTTTTAGGTTATATATTAGGTCATATGAGCATTTTGCAGTTTTGTTAGAGCATAGATGTATGCATATCTTCAAAGTTTTTAGGTCGTAGAAATCAATCCGAGCCCTACATCACTCTTGAAGTCGGTACTCAGAGTTCGAATCTCGGTCCAGTTGTTCCTTTTCTTACTTTCTGTATAACATTGAATTCGCACTTGTAGAGGAATTGGTGTGCTCTGGAATCGGTTATTTCTTCCATTTAACATATATAAAGCGAAATGTTTTCATTTTAAGCTATAAACTTAGACTTTACTCAATGGATTCACTAAAGGAAATGTGTAAGTTTTTCCCCCCACGTTGCTATCGGCTTTTTCTTGATAATGAAAAATGGTTTTTTGCCTATGTCTAGAACGTCCTTAAATAAATAAAAAATAAATACACTAATTGTTACGTTTTGTAAGCTGTGTTTGTAAATTTATCTTTAATTCTTGTTCTTGTGTGTTTTTCAGCTCAAATGGATGCCAACACAATGGAGATGAAATCGGAAATGGAACCTGAAACAAAACACATACTTATGTCAGTGAGTGATAACGAAAATTGGGATGGACAAGAAAAGAAAGTTCCTAAATGGGTTTGCATATCAGAATCACAATTGGGTGTACAGATGTTGACAGTTGAAGTTCCAGCAACCGGAGAGAGTCCGGAAACCGCGGATTCTTCACAAGATGATGTTCACTATGCTATAAGTGGTAAATCTGAATCCGATTCAGAAATGAATGAGGAACTGTTTACTGTTGAAATATCTTCTACTGAATCAGAAAGTGGTATTGTACAGCAAGGCGAAGTTCATTACACAATAGCAAATAATCAAATGAATAATTCTATTGAAGATGAAGCTCCACCGGATACCACTGAGTTTATCTTGATCACTGATGTGTCAGATGACACATCAATTCAAAGTGTTCCAATTATTAATACCGTAGGAGGCGAGCAGACACCGCAGTTCGTAGTTATTAATCCATTGAAATCTGAGGTGCGAACTACTAAAGCGAAAAGTCAAACAGCGCAAAAATTACTGAGAAGCATATGTGACAGTAGTTCTGTTCTTTCCAAAAGTGTTACTTCGGACACAAATAATAAAAATGAACAAACGACGGAAAATCTTTCGCAAGAACTACAGGTTTCAAATGATATAAATGTATCCGAGTTTTCTGGTAGTTCAAATGTGCTGAACAGTTCCATTCAAACATTACCTAGTGTGCGCATCATTCAATCACAAGACTCAAATTTACCGCAAAAACCACCAGTAAGGTAAGCACACTAATTAGCAAAGTAAGGTAAGAATGTATGTTTCATTTGAACCTAGTCATAAGCCTAGATTTTTAAAATTGAATTTTAATAAAGTAAAATGCTATTTAAGTTTCATGTCATACATATACATGTTTTTTTTTTTTTTTAACTCAACTCGATGGAACCGTTTAACTTTTGAATTAATAGATAAACAATTTTGAAATTCTGCACAAAGGAAGTAAGTTGTGAACAGGAGAAAAATTTGGATTTAGAGGGCGGCAAAATTTGGATTTTTTTTTAAGATTCACAATAAGGCAATATTTAAAATAGCAACCCGCAGTGTCCTGCGCAAGCGCGAGAAAATGTGTTAATATGTTTAATTCACGCTAATTACAATATTTGCTAATTAGCTAGCTTATCTGATTATTTTTAAAAAGTCATCCTCTCCTACCTCCACCCCAAAAAGGTAAGGATGAACTTGACTATCATGAAAACTGATACCGTTAAACTCAGCTATCTGAAAACTATAAATTCAACACTAGTATCTGTGGTTTGGATTACTTTTAAAATCTCGCCCCCTACCTGTGGAGTGGAGTAATTGAATTGGATTAAAACTGTAACTATTCATCTCATCGACCCCCAAAAGTATGAATTCAACTCTAATATTGGTCGTTTTCGATTATTTTTAAAATGATCTATGTTATTTTTATGGGGACTTTGCACCACCAGCTCAGGTGTGACCTAGGGAGCTGCAACAGGCCATTTGGATAATTTCTCCGAGAGCTTTAAAACATAATTTCATGTTTCTATCTATTGTGGTTCTCGAGTTGAAAAGCGCTATAGATAGACAGCTTATTGTATTATTAATATAGATGCTATAAACCATTACTGACGGTGAATAATGTAAACAGTTATTTTTCTTACCCGTTATCAGTGGTACTGGTGCGGGAGAGTGGCAAATTGTTTAGAGCACAGAGGCCACAATATATAAATATGGGCCTGCAGACAAGCGATTGAAAATTTGACTTTTTTCGAATGGCTCTATTTTGCAAACATGCTTAGACTCTTAAGTAATATCTGTGAAGGAAGTAAATGCACAGCACACCTATTTGTGAGTCTGGCATTCCTACACTAATTGATGTGGAGATTATATGAGAATTAAATTAGTCGAAGCTATAGTTCTGTAGGGAGATGCAGTGAAAGTCTGGAATACATTGCGTAAGAGAGCAGAAGTTGTAAATACAAATAATACATAGTTAAGTGACGACAACGTAAGAGAAATATGAAAGAATGTATGAAACAAAGAAAAATATCAAAAGATTCGAAGTGGAGACACATAATTCAATTACATTATAGACGTCAATGACAATGAATTCAATGGCGAAGTAGTCGTGAGCTAAAGTAGCGGACTGCGAATATGGAGAACCATAGTTTTAACCCATTCGATGTTCGGTGACATTTATTTTTAGAATTTTTCATAGCGTTTTAATGTGTGCTATTGTTATTGATGGTTAAAACAAAGTTCGTATGATCATGGAAGCAGAAGTGTTTAATTAGGGAATAAAAATAAGGTGGACTACACAGTTATTAGCGAGAAGTATGTTTAGTTACTTTATGTATGTTGTTTACAGCATATTTATAACATGTTCAAAACATTCATTCTCTTTCATGTGGCCATCAAGAGTTGACAGTAGTTCTGCAAAATGAAATTGTAGGTCGTGCGTCGCAAGGACAGACAGCATCAGAGCAATTGGTTGTAGCTGACGAACTGTTCGCAAAGGTTTAGATCGACACCAGGATGACAAAGTTAACTTGGCCAAATCTTTTACAGATTAGGTAGATCTAGGGCAAAAACTACATCTCAAGATGGAGAGCTGATAGAAGACTTTAGGAATCCAATACACCATAGACCCGTCTTGCAGAATAAGACTGTAGAGTATGGCTGCTCCCATAAAACCGTACGGCAAAGACTAAATATAGCCTGCCTGAGGAACTGTCGTTCTGGCACTGAGATCTTTTTCATAGAGGCGCACAAGGCGAGACGATTAGAATGGACACAGTGGAACATTGAACTTCCACAGACATACTTAGATCTAACTATATGGAGTAACAAGAAGGTACTTCAGTCCGACCAATGAGGAGGACTCATTCTCTATAGGTCACGAGGGAGAAAGTAATGCAGACAGGTCGTTCCGAACCAGGATTCTCACCAACTTGGAAAGCTCAGCTTATCCATAAAAAACCTGTAATAATAAGAAATTTTATATAAAGAATAAAAAGTAAAATAAAATAAAAATAAAACGGTGGAGGAGTCAGGGCATTTTAAATACAGAATTTATTTCTCACAACTTATTTCTGTTTTTTCCTTACCAGGCTAGTTGGTGGAAAATGTTGAAATGTTTTATAAAATAAAATAGTTTATTTTACAAAATTTCTCTACCTACACGTCCACACCCGCTACATATATATATATATATATATATATATATATATATATATATATATATATATATACGTGCACATGCATAGTTGATTAGGAACCCTCTGGTCGGGAAAATACAGTTGCTTTTTTACATTATATGTAGAGATCGTGATCTGGAGATCTGTAAATAGTGACCTGAAAAGCCTGGAAAGGTCAGCGAATTCGTGCTCAGCAATAAGTGAGAACCCTGCGGCCAGATTTCGGCATTTTTCTGGGGCTACATGAGAAATGATAAATGACAAGCTAGGTTTATATTGACGTCCTGAAGATCAACTTGCTACCATGTCTTCGTGAAATTGTCCAAACCAAAAGGAATTTCGTTATACATGACAACAGTGCTGTGCATACGTTCAAACTGGTCCTGCGGTATCCTGACCTCAACCCAGTGGAACATCTATGGGGCTTCATGGTGCAGGAATGAGAAGAAAGGTAGAGGTTAGAAACCAGGTGGTTTTGGAAGCCCATATTCCAGATGTATGACAATACTATCGCAATAATTACGATCATTATTTTTTCACTTGTTGCGGTGATGCAGGAGCGACTGCGTGCCGTAATTGTACTACGCGCTGCGATTACACCAAATTTTAATAGGGATACTTTGTTGTCTGCATCTCTATTGACATAATCATTTGTAAAGGATACGGTGGGTGGCTGTTCATGTAACTTTGGTGCTGGTCTGACATCGTAATCGTAGGTTTTCTCCGGGTTCTGCCGTTTCTTCCAACTTGATCATTCGATCACTTTCATCGAATCAGTCACTTGCATTTACCGTCATCTTTTAGCCTTACAAGCAAACGTTCGGATGGGATAGAAAAAATAAAGTCTTTCGTTGTTTTCAGCATGTCAAAATAAGTGACCATGCAAACTTTTACTACTGGAACCTTTGGTGCATGTGGTCCCGTTTTGATTCCCAGTGGTGGAGCACGAAAATTCTTACTTTCATAATCACTCAATTCCGTTAATCGTGCATTTCCTTAGCCTGAAGGGAATGATCGTGGAATGTTAAACTGCAAGTTCCATTTCATTTAATTTAAATTCAAGCGCAAATTAAATTACGAATACAAGTTATACTCCATTTGTATTTCAATTAAGTGACCTTTTCTTCGGTATAAGTTCAATTTGAATATTCCTGAAAACAGGGACAATACAGGAACTTAAAGAGTAAAATCAAGAAATAAACATTTTCGTCTAAAAGTATTTAAAATTTTCCTCTGTTGAGCCTTGGATTTTGGGAGTACTCAAACTAAGCTAATAAAGAAGGAAAAACCACTTAATTTCAATTCAAATGAGGTATAGATTGTATCTACACTTCAATTAGAACATAGGCACGATGGCTCAGTGGTGGAGCGCTTACTTCTGGTGCATGGGGTCGCTGATTCGACCTCCGACCAAATAAATTTGTGATGGCCAACATTGTGCTCGTAGGTTTTCGTGGGTTACTCCTGTTTTTCCCACTTTCTCATTCCACTAATTCCTCCATCATTCACTTGCTTTAATCATCGTCTCTCTTACTTGTTAGCCTAATAGGCATAGTGAAATGAAATGAAATCTTAAAGTTTTTATGTCTTACGGTTATGCCGGCTAGGCTAAAGGAGACGATGATGATGGGAAATGAATGAAATGACGGAATGAAGAAAGTGGAAGGAAACGGAAGAACCTCGAGAAAACCCATGCACACGGTGTTTGTCCACCACAAAACTCATGGTGCGAGCTGGGATCGAACCAAGGATCCTATGCATCAGAGGTGATCGCTCTATCACTGAGCCATCGCAGCTCAATTGGCACAATCGTCGGACGTTAAACTCAAAGATTTCACTTAATTTTTTTCCCTACTAGAACGTGTATGAATGAGCATTATCTTCGAATAAGGTATTTCTAATTTAATTTGTGCTTGGGTTTAAATGAAATGAAATGAAAGTTTTAGTTTAAGGTCAAACAGTTATGCTCTTTACATTAAAAGAGAAGAATGATCAATGAAAGTGAACGATTGTGGAAGTGCAATTTTTGTGCATTTCCACTCGGGAGAACCCGGGGCAACGTACACCAAAGGCTCACACGCTAACCACGAGACCAGTGAGGAGGGTTAGTGTTTCAGCCATATGCGTCTAACTAAAATTAAGATTCTTCTAGAAGAGGTAAATTTTATAAAGGACAGAAGCCTTTAATACATTTTTCTGCCAAACCAATGGCGGTCGAATTGTAAAAGTTTGCATCAACATTTACTTTGACGTGCTGAATACAATGAAGGAAGACAATAAGTTTTTTTCTGCTCCATCTGAACGTTTAATTGTTAATTGAACTACTGTGAGACGTTAAACTGAAGAACTCACTTTATTTTTTGCTAGCTGAAATACTCATTCTTCGCATGGGTCATTAAAATATCTATGTAAACAAACTGAACAATCTAAAAAATAAATAAATAAAATAAAAAATTAAAAAATCGGCCATTTTCTGCTACTTCTACATATTCCAGTAAACGTTCCATGAGAGCCTTGTTCCTAGGCGATGGGGGCTGTATTTGGAAGTCAACGCCTGTGAGAGTATCACCATTCATCTCGGCGACCGCGAAAACTATGTATTTGACACTAATGCCGGTCATTTTGGATTATTTTTACATGTATCGGTAACCCTCCCCCGTCAGGTGACCCACAACCGAATGGGGTGAATTTGGAAGTTAATGCAATCGGAGTTTTACTATTGATCTCAGCGACCGTGAAAACTATGGATTTGACACTAATATCGGCCATTTCCTACTACTATTACATGTCCCGGTGAACACCCTTCCCCTGAGACCTCCCTGGTTCGAATTAAAATAAAAAGTAGTAGAGGCCTGGGGCCTGGACCAAGATACCCGTGACCAAAATTTGGTAACTCTCGGCCCAAGAGGCCGCACACAGATACACAGACAGACACACAAACAAACTCTTTATTTTATTTATATTAAATTTCACGATCGTTTGTAAGGTTTCGTTTTTCAGTCACAAAAAGATTAGAGTAATAATACTGGATATGTAAAGGAGTTCTTCCGATATTGAAAGCGTCATGTTATTTCATGTTCTGCGTATTCATTGCGGAGAAAGAAAGTTTTTTTGGGTTCCATTTTTATCTTTAATTAGCTGAAGCGCTCCTTTTCCAAACGTGGAGAATAGGTCTGTGGAAAGTATTTGAGCCTCTTTCTCTTAGGATATGTATCACAATAAAACTGTAATGCTAAAAATCGGTAATAACTCGTTTTAGCCAACTACCCATCATTTGTCATCCCACTGGAGGCTGAACTTCGAATTAAGCAGCAGCACTGTTTATCTCAGCAACCTCGAAAACTGTAAATTGGACACTAACATCGGTCGTTTTTAATCATTTTTATATGCTTCTATTCAGTTTTTCACAAAATATGACACCCTGCTCCCCCGTAGGATATGCATTTTGATCGCTTTAATATCATAAGGTCCTTGGAAGGCCTCAGGTTGTATGCTAAGTATCATTTTAATTATTTTAGTAGTTATTGCGTGATTCGATTTTTCGCATAAATTATGACTCCAGACCCTCCGTTACGATATGCATTTTAATGAATTTAATATCATAAGATCCTTGGAAGGTATGCCAAGTATAATTTTAATTGGTTCAGTAGTTATTGCGTGATGCGATCAGGCAGAAACTCCTATTTACTTTTATATAATTGATTTTGTTTCGCGTTTTACTAATAGCCAAAGATTATTTATTCTTGGTTTCATTCCATCTGGGCTCCGTTGTTCCGTGTCAAGTAACTCATATTCATTTGAAACCTTCACTTCTGGACATCTTAAGTATAAACGTTTCTAGAGACTAACAGAAGTACCAGAAATAAGCGTATATCATTCCAAATTTCCTCAGCTCTGTTTACAGAGAAGTTTATTTTTACTTTTTTAAAAAAAATAAATAAATAAAAGACAATAATATGTATAGTACATGTAATAAATATATATAATTGGAATGTAGAGAACAGAATGGTTTGCTCGTGACTTAAATTCTCAGCTGGCCTTGTTAAAGTTATTTTCTTAGGAAAAGAGAATGAAGAATTAACTACAGAGTTAACTACAGTTTTTATTTCATACCTCATCTATTAATAGTTTTTGCAAAGATCGTCTCCAGACAACTCTCTACAGTAGCTTCAGGTAGTAAGTGTCTATTCAGTTTGACTTGGTGCTGCGTTGCTACATTTATAATGATACATAAAAGAGCGCTGTGATGAACTACCTCATTTCTTCATTTTGAATCGAAATTGTAACTGCTTTGTTTTTCATTCTCTATTTCAATAAAATTATTCTAATAAGGAAGAGGAACCGGTCTGGAATTTTAGTTTAGAATGAACCATCATGAGAACGTCGTGTAACTTCTCAAGTATTTAAATACATGATGCCTTATACATGTGCACTACGCAACTAGTTACGAGTAAATAAGTCCCGAAGATTCGAGCACTATTGCCGGGAACGAATTCCTTATCTACTATTCATGCATGTATATAGTGTGTGTAGGTAGAGAAGTTCTGCAAAACAAATTTATTTATTTTATGAAATATCTCATATCAAATAACCGGGTAAGGCAAAAAGAGAGAAGAGTTCTGATAAGTAAACATACATACTTAAAATTTCATTACTTTTCCAGGTCTTTTCAATTTTTCATGAAATTTCCTAACATTTCCGGGACTTGTTACGAGTACGCTAAATCCATGTTAATTTTTCCAACATTTTGACGTCAGTGAGAATCCTGATTAGCTACGAGAACCGAACGACATAACTTGACAAAATTCCATTGAAGTCAAGGGAAACTCAATACTTTTAGAAGAAACATATTAAAAAAATAATAATAATAATAATAATAAAAAAATAGTAAACGTGAAGATAGCAGTAAAAACAAAAGTATTCGGGACATATATATAAAGGCATCAACGAATTTAAGAAAGGCTTATCAACCTCGTGCATATACATTAAAGAAAGCGGACGGAACAGTTCTCACGGATCCGGAAAGTATTATGAATAGGTGGAAAGATTTCTTTGACAATTTGCTAAACACACCCAAAAAATAATATCCGTCGAGAACGGAAATGCATACAACAAAATAGTATATTCCAGAGCGTAACATAATATAAATAGAAATTGCTATCAAGAAAGTAAAGAAACACGAATCTCCAGGTTTAGATGAAATTTCCGCAGAGTTAATTTTAGCTGAAGGGGAAAAGTTGTGGAACGATATGCAAACCCATTTCCACATCTGGAACAAGGATGAATTGTCACAACACTGGAAAGAATCAATCGCTGTTCTAATTCACAAGACGGCAACAAAAATTATTGTAATATGAAATGAAATCTTTAAGTGTCACGTCCCACAGTTATGCCGATTAGGCTAAAGGAGACGGTGATGATGAGAAATTACAGAGGCATCTCTCTTTTGTTAGCATGCTATAAAATCCTCTCAAACATTCTGTTACCAAAATTGATCCCGTACGGAGATGAAAATATTGTGGATTGACCCAGATACATCAATTATTTATTAATTTTAAAAAGCTTACGACTTCATTAGGAAGGAAACACTGTAAGTGCAACATTCTTACCGAATTTTATATATCAAGGAAGCTAGTTAGGTTAAAAGATGTGGTTAAATGAAACTCAAAGCAAAGTTCGAGTAGGGAAATACTTGTCCACCAGCTTTCATACCAAGAATGGGTTGAAACAAGGAGATTTTTTTTTTTTTGCCATTACTATTCAATTTTATTCTGGAATACGCTATAAGGAAAAAGGTAGCAATCAGAGTCTAGAGCTGTATGGCACTTATCAAATTATGGCTTATGGTATTAAAGTAAATCTCAGGAGGATTATACGAGATCAATATAAGAAGATTAAGAAGTTTTATTAAATGTTTGCATGAAAATGGGTTATACGTAAATAGAGAGGAAACTAAGTACAAGGAAATTCGCCGTGACCGTAATTTGCAGATTATGAGTATGTTAAAATATGCAGTGATACTTCCACTGGATATTTTAACATACTCATAATCTTCAAATATTACCACTTCCAAATATCTAGCACCAACATTAACAGATCACAACCATATCCATGAATAAATTAAATGTTGAATGAAAGTAGGGAATTCATGTTGTTATTCAGCCTAAACTGTTTTGTTTTTTTGAACTCTGTTGAAATGTTCCGCATTTAAAACATCACGTAATATTTCACGTGATAATTATACCTGTTGTGCTATTTGGTTGCAAAACAAGGTCGCCTATTTCAACAAAAGAATACAGATAGAAAGTATTTGAAAATGAAATTCTCAGGCGAACATTTAGGCCCAAGAGCAACAGAAATGGGGAATGGTGGGAACTTCATACAAGGAACTTCATAATTTGTAGAGTTTGCTGAACACTGTTACGGTCATTAAGAGGCTCAGTTTTTGCAGAATAGAAGGAAATAGGGGAAAAGAGAAACAAAGAAAGAAATATTTCAATTTAACGTCCAACGGATTATGCCGCTAAGAGAAACAGATGGTTAAGGCAAGTGAATGATGATGAAATAATCGATGGAATAAGAATGTGGGAGGAAAAAGAAGCACTCCGAGAAAACCTATGAACACTTTTGTCCACCACCAACTTCCCTGCCAGAAATCGAATCAGGATCTCCACGCATCAGAGATAAGCGCTCTACCACTGAGCCACCGTAAAAAATGAAATCTTTAAGTTTTATGTCCCACTATTATGCCGGCTAGGCTAAAGAAGACAGTGATGATGAGAAATGAATGAAATCGTGGAATGAAGAAAATGGGAGGAAACGGGACACTGAGCCATCGTTTCCCCTGGAAGCAAGTAGGAACATTTTGAAAATTTTTACTCGAAACCCAAACGAAAAAAAGAAAAAAAAATATTACACGGATCTCGCAGAAATAGAAATTCAAAGTAGAAACTGGATCCAGTTGGCTGACAGAAGTCAATGGTGAGATTTTGTGAAAATGGTATTGAATTTCCGGGTTATATACAGCATAGAGTTAGTTAATTAATAAAATGTTCTCTGGAAAAGGAAATCTTAGTTGCTCACTTTACGGATAAAATAAAACCCCATACATTTAAGTCTTAAACCTAAAACACTATTGAATACAGATCACTGCTATTTCACGTTATTGAAAACTGTATACAGTGAAACCTCTTAATAGCGGACACCAATGGGACATGAAGTTTTGTCCGTTATTGAGAGGTGTCCGTTATAGAGAGGTTACAGAAGTTTAATTTCTCATAACGGTAATTGTATGCTGTAATATATAGTAAATACATTTTGTATTAGCGTAAATACGTAAAATTCAATATGAAAATACTCTTATTTAGTACACATTTGAATTACTGGGGGGGATGAAGGAGAAATTCATTTCTGTTAAATCATATTATTGATGAGCATTGTTTAACGAAAAAGGCATGCTTTTTCCTCTACAACGGTAATAAAGTGTCCTCTAAAAATCCTCAGTACGATTCCAGAAGAAACACGCGTGTGTGTGTTAGTGTACTGGCGCGGCATCTTCGTTGACAGAATGCATGAAAATGCAAGCTATTGAGGGTGCATATGTTTATTGATCCAGGCCCAATCACAAAGAATATCCTTTTAGATAAAATAAAAAAGGAAGCCTGGAAAACTCCAACCCACACTTGTTCCAGTATCATGAGTAAAAGAAAAATGTTTCTTTTCCGAAAAAGTAAGAGAGGAAACAGTGCTCGTTGAAAATTTTATTGTAAAACAAACAATGTTTGTTTCGTTATCTATGAAACTGTCCGTAAAGATGCCAGGTCGAGACGAAAAGGATTAAATTTGTTAGGGAAGGGAAGATCTTTCTCATAGAATTCCTGGCCTTACGACTAACCCTGCATGAGTGTTATTGCTTATTCAAAATTTTCTAGGATTTCCGCCAGAAAGCAGTTTATTGCGGGGGAAAATATGCAAGTTCGGCTGTTCTGTTTGATGGTTCACTCATGAGAGATACACTTATGGAGAAAAGACTGTAATATATCAGAGAACCGAGAACAATTCCTGTCCATTATGAAGAGGTTATTGAAACGTTTGAGGAAAAAAGGGCTGTCCGCGTCCATATCTGAGAGTGTCCGTAAAAGGGAGGGTTTTGTTCCGTAAGAGAACATTTATTTTTGCCGGAACAAAAATATCTGTCCGTATTATAGAGGTGTCCGTTAAGAGAGGTTTCACTGTAGTTAGTAAATGTACAAAATGAGTGCGTAAATACACTATGTTCAAGAAATGGACGATTAAACTCCGGGAGGTGATTACTTATATCAAATGGAAGAAAAGAAATCAATAAACATAGTTTAAGAAATGCCTCCTTTCGAAGTCGCTAGCTGCCGGAAACGACTGATAATAAACTTTAAAGCTACATACCTTAAGAACTACGGGATCTATCGTAAGTAGTTCAAGCTGTTACACAAGAACTAGTCAGCACTGTAACAAAATATTCATATTTCACAATACTCCTATACTGTTGCAACGAACTGTATATAGGAAGTTGGGATACGGGAAGGTACTTTTAAGTATTAACTGAGGATAAATGACAATATTGAAGTAAAACGTTATCTAAATATGATTTCATTTCTCTGTTAGTAATCGAAAATGACTAACACAGTATTTTTCCTTTCATGTAACCGAAAATATTGTTTTCAGGAGTTATGCAACTATTCAACATGCTTCATCTTAAAAGAAATTTTTTTCTTTTCCTTTATTATTATTATTATTATTATTATTATTATTATTATTATTATTATTATTATTATTATTATTATGAAGTGGAATCAAATTTCGATATTAAAATATTATTCGGTAGTAATGCTCTTGTTTAAGAATAAAAATTTAAAAAAGTACCCACGCTCCTATTTTACAAATTAAAGTGATAACTAAGTAAGTGTTATATATAAATATTATAAAAATGATCGAAAATGAACCGATATTAATGTCAAATCCATAGTTTTCGGAGATGAGATAAGAAGTTGTGTATTTAAAGTTTTTATTTCAACCCAGCGAAGCGATTAATCGACGCTAGTTTACATATAACATTTATTTAGTTATTACTTTAATTCGTAAAACAGGAGTTATTTACGAGCCTATGAAACATTATTGAATGTATTCGGTGACGGTATCGTAGTCCTGTATCCTCTGACGCAGGAGATCCAGGTTCGATTCCCTGCGAGAGCTCATGTGTTTTGAATCCCACGTTAAACTGTAGGTCAATGTCTTATATAATCTCGCTGCTAAAAGGGACGTTAAACTCATATCTAAGTTGAAGGCGAGATAGTGTGATGGAAGCGACCTGTACTATGAGAGTTGATATTTACATGATAGTCTGTGCACCCGCCAACTGCACCGAAGTCAAGTCCCGGAAGTGGTTCAGAGCCTATGTTAATAGTAAGTACTGCCATTTATAAGTCAATGTTGCATAAATAACAGGGTGGATTGCATAAATAACAGGGTGGATTGATTTAAATCAGTCTGATATAAATCAAGATTTAAATCACTTGATTTTTTAAATAAAAATCGTTGATTTAAATCATATTCCGAAATAAATTAATTTAAAGTGTAAATAAGCAAAATCCCGTTTCTGTTCTGTTATTTTGATTATGGAAGATAATAATCATAATACAATGAGACTCAAATGTATGTACAGCACAGTATGAAAACGAGTATCATGCAGAGGATGATTAGGGAAAATCCCGTTTTTAACGGGTAACGGGAGAATCCTGCTTTCTTCTCTTCGTAACATAGGGTTTTTAAATCGTTAACTGTTTCAACGGAGAAATCACCATCGACATTTAAGACAAAAATTCTTTTATGTCCACGTCTATTTGTTTGTTTCCAGATAATAGGGGCGTATTTAGAGGGACCCGCAAAAAAAAAAAAAGGCTAAATTTATGTACTAAATACATAGAAGTTCCTCGGGATCGTAATACGGCAAATGTTGGATGCGTTAAAATATCGAATAATACTTTTGATAAAGTGGATTCTTTCAAATATCTAGGATCAATATTAACAGACGAAACGATATTTACGAAGAAATTAAATGTCGACTAAAAGCAGGGAATTCGTGCTATTATTCAGTTCAAAATCTCTTGTCACGAATTCTGTCCAGGAATTTGAAGATTAAAATATATATGCCTGTTGTTCTCAGGGTGTCTAGCAAGCAAGCATAATCAAATTCCCTGACTTTCCCTGACAAAATTATAATTTTCCCTGACTCTGTCATTCTTTTTTTCTTAGTAACTCATGAAAAGTAACTTATATTTAAATCATGAAAATGAAATCTTTCAGTTTTACGTCCCACAGTTATACACGTTAGGCTAAAGGAGACGGTGATGATGAGTGATGAATGAAATGAAGAAAGTGGAAGGAAACGGGAGAACGCTGAGAAACCCCACGATTATGGTGTTTGTCCACCACAAAGTCCACACGGCGCGAGCTGGGATCGAACCAGGGAACCCAAGCACCGGAGGTGAACGCTCTACCAGTGAGCCACCGCGCCCCAACTTATATTTAAAGTGAACTGTAAGTTTTCACCATTGTTTATATGCTTATAGAGTATTCTACAAACGTACAAACGAACGAATTCATTTACCTGTAATTTATGACTATTTTAGTGGCATTCCTTCACCCCTCACAGCCTGGGAAAGATTTTTCCCTGACATACAATGAAATTCCCTGACTTTCCCTGACTGGTAGACACTCTGCTTCTGTATGATTGCGAAACATGGTCGCTTACTGTGAGGGAAGAACGTAGACTGAAAGTATTTGAAAACAAGATCCTGAGACGAATATTCAGACCGAAGAGGAGCGGGAATGGGGAAACTTCATAATGAGGAACTACATAATTTATACGGTTTATCAAACATTGCTAGGGTCATCAAGTCTAGGAGACTCAGGTGGGCAGGTTATGTAGCCAGGGTGGAAGAAAATAGGAACACTTTCAAATTCTTAACTGGAAGACCAATCGGAAAACGACCATTAGGAAGATCTAGGCGCAGATGGGGTGACAATATTAAGATGAATCTCGCAGAAATAGGAATACAAAGTAGAAACTGGATGCAGTTAGTACTATTATTATTATTACTACTACTACTACTACTACTACTACTACTACTACTACTACTACTACTACTACTACTACTACTACTACTACTACTACTACTACTACTACTACTACTACTACAACAACTACTACTACTACTACTACTACAACAACTACAACTACTACTACTACTACTACTACTACTAATAATAATAATAATAATAATGATGATGATGATGATGATGATGATGACGACGACGTTCATCAGCACGGGAAAATGGGTGAACCGTTTAGAGGTTTGAAAAGCACCTTTTGTGTATTTGCATAAATCAATTTTTTCCGTGCTAAAAACGGGCATTTCAACTAGTTGTTAATACTGTAAGTAAAAAAAAAAGTGATATATATATATATATATATATATATATATATATATATATATATATATATATAGTTGAAAAGAAAGACACATCCGTTGTTAGAAAGACCTTACTAACAAAAGATCTTACATACTATAGTATTATTTTTGTCATACTGAGTGCAGACAACTTGAAAAACATTTATGTTGTTACACAATTGATGCTGGTGTATATTTATTTATTTATGCAAGATTACCTTAAATAATTTCACAATTTTAAAGCAAATGAAATATATTGATATTATAAGAAAGTTATGATGAAAGGAGCATTAAAAATGTATTCAATATCTTTTGAAAAGTACATAAACTCGCTGTCCAACGCAATTCAAAATGTTTGCAGTATGTAAAATGGTTACAGGTGCATATTTTGCTTTGGTTCATTACTGATTAAGATGCTTAAAATTAAGTACACATTAAGATTATCATAGTTAACTTTCTTTTATCCATTATTGTGAAATGAATTCTGAGGCTCATTCTGACCGCCAGCTTGTATATCTTAGAAGAACAACAATATACTGCTACTAACTAACTGTCACATGTGAGAAACACTTTGGAAAAAATGTAACATAGATACCAGGAAATCCCTGATTTCTTTTTTATTCTAACATAACATAATAAAAGATACCTGAAATACTGTAGTTTACCAGTTAAAAAAGGAATATCATTTAAACTGCATTCCGTTTTTTTAAAAATCAAGTAAAAATTATTTAAATCATAAAATAATTTAAATAAAAAAATCGTGATTTTTTTTTTCATCCCTGTGTACTATATGATGTAAATGGACAAGGACTAGTTTTTCTTGGACGAACTTTATCGAAAATGATTCTGGCAATTTTGTTCATATTTTATAAATAAATGTTGAATTAAGAAACCTACAATATGTTATAAATCATTTTTCACAAGAAAAGTATAAGTAGTAGTTTATTTTTAACCTGTTCGGTCCCTGTGTCTTCTGTAGGAGACATTTTTGACTCACTGAGTCCCAATGTCGCCTACAGGAGACAGACCTCGACACCGGCAACACTATAAGAACTACAGAACCAACGCAAACACGCAAGAACAAGCATGCGCGCCAAGGTTATAGATGGAAACAAATACAGAAATACATGAAATTCTCACCAAAAGCATGCTCAGGACCGAAGAGGTTAGGGGTGAGTTCTTCCCGGACGATTTTTCTCAACAATTTTCTCATATTTGTTAAATAAATATTTCTCTAATAACGCTACAATATGACACGAATAATTTCTCATGAAAATATTCATAAGGGGTAGCTTGCTGATAAAGGTGTTTTCTTTGACACGGATTTCCAAAGTGCCTATTAGAGTTTTGTTCATAATTCACAAATAAACGTTTTCGTAATACCTATAGCATAATGTGATTGAATTTAAGAGGTGAAAACGGGAAAGTTTAGTACGGTGGCTCGTATCTTTTATTTGTAGTGACATTACAATTAGCTAGTTATTCATTATTTTTCTTCCAGAAGTACTGCAGCTGTTTTACATGGAGATAATAGGAAATCCCACAACCCAGTGGAAGATCCAAAAAACAGCTCAAATTCTGTATTATCGTCAGCAGCAAGTTTGAAGTTGCTTTATGGAGTTCATACTAACAGACGGAGAGGATATCAATGTGTTGCATGTGATGAGTACTTTGAAGAAAGATCTAAGTTCCACTTGCATATTAAGCGTCATATAAATTCAGATAATAGCGAATCGAAGTACCACGTTGGCTTTGCAGTGCCTCAGGAACAAGATATATTATTGAGGTACAGCAATAAGAGTTCGGGAATTGCTGTCAAGAAGGAAAATATCCTTGTGTCGTCGGATAATCATTGTGAATACAATAGTGAAATTCTATCTTTCGTGACTTCTGAGTATACAAAAGAGGATAGCTGCAGTAGTGGGGTACAGTACATAGGAAATTATTTGTGTGAACAATGTGGAATGTCATTTGATAAGGATACTCATTTGAAAGAACATGTAGCCAGTGAACATTGTTGGGGATAACGCTTCGATTCTTTCACATATAAGCTTATTGTTAAAAGTCAGCTTCGTTTTTAGTTAACGATTTATTGTGTATTTTGTGTACATACATATTAATATATTTGTAATTCGAGATTGTTTATATAAAGTTACTTTTTCAAAATTAATTTCAGGTAAGGTTGCGTATTAAAGCGACAAAACATGTTACTATGTTTAGTAATAATGGAAGGTCTAGTGTATATTAACATTTTTAGGTACTAGATTAGTAGCTAATGATGCTTTCAGAGTATCTAGTGTTAACCCTTTCTGTCCTAGAAGCGGATATATCCGCTCTGGAAGATAAATAGATTCTACCGAGTGACGGATATATCCACACTTACATATAGTATTACTTTGTTTTGAAAGGTGAATGTCTAACTTTTTCCGTCATTCTGATGTATTTCTCTTCTGCTTGGTTGGAAATAGTATTCCCATGTGTTATCCACGATTTGTTTACCGTTTTACAAGAGCAGAGCATATGCTATGTGTCCTTATATGTGCGACTGGGGCTGGGGGAAGGGGTGCTTCAATATGGCTGCTGTAGCGGCTATTTTTCACACAGATTGGACCATATTTCAGGAAGTATTGCACCGATTTCAATGAAATTTAATAGGTTTTTATTGTCAAAAAGAACAAAATCTGCCATAAGAACTGTGTATAACAATATCCAGTCACCGTTTAATAGCCGCACACATTTTTTTTTTACAATATATATATTCATTGCTGTATTGTCCGCAGTGATATTTATTATTGGATAAATTGTTAAAATCTTAATTTACACTTCTATAATATCTCTATGTCTATATCTCTATATACATAACCATTAGTGGGTGAAATAAAAATAATATTCTTGATTACATCTACAATATTAAAAAATATGCTCAGTGAAAATACAAGCACTAAACACGAAAAATTATGAAAGATAGAAACTGAAATAATAATAATAATAATAATAATAATAATAATAGTAATAATAATAATAATCTTATAAGCTTGTTTAGTTTTAATTTTTGGCATTCCCAAAATCTTTATTTTCCTTTTTGTTGTATTTTCACTCGCTATCAGAACTTTCATTGTCTGAAAGTGTATCGTTCAATTCACTATTATTAGGATTATCGCACATATTCTCATCAGCTAAGCAGTTGCACATCTCTGTGCACGCCTGTGCTGCACTTACACATTTACATGCAAATTGACAACGGCCACGCGAGCAGAAACACTTAATTAAATCTAGCAGTTCTGGAGCACAAGGCAGGTTACAGAAAACTGGAATTGGTGCGTCAGTACCTTTATTCCATCCATAATCATAAGGAGGCGGGAGTATAGGATCAGCTACAACGGCTTGTTTCCACTCAAGGCATTGATAGTGGGCTGGTTGTATGGCAGGACGCAGAGCGGCCTTAGTAGGAGGCAATCCACTGCTGTGTGATTGTTTGTGGGTGAAAAACCACCAGCGTAAGTCTTTCAATGAGGTGATGCATATGTTTTTATTTGGGCGCAGATACACAGTGCAAACATATCTCTCTATTTCTTGATACATTTTTTCAGTGATGTCTTTTGCATCACCGAGTGAAACCAATGCTCTTAAGATGTCCTCATCTGCCTCCATAGACCGTCTCCAGAATGTAGTCTTTGCCTTTCCAGAGAAGGCTCCTGTTGTATCATACCCTGACAAGGCATGCATCCCTAAAAGAGCCAAAGCACGAGATGGCCCAAGAGCTTGGTACATAAGACCCAATAGGATTTCTCTTTCCTTGAACCAATGACTTTAAAACTGGAGTTCTTTGCTAAGATTGGATGACTATGGACTGCTAAAACCAGGACATCTGTATCTGGAGAACATATCTTCAAAATTGAAGCACCTCGTAGCGAAGAGTGACATGCATGAACAATTAACATGGTGTCAGCTTCCTCATGAGTGCTTTTGAGATCACCAACATCAAGAAATGTAGATTCTGGATTCGTCCCATTGGAAACGATTATTTTTTTTGTTGCATTTGGAGGCCACTTCTATTAAATTTTTACTGAGAAGGGCAGTTAAGTATTCCTTATTTCGGACGTGAGAAAGAAGGTTTGGAAGGGGCACGGACTTTATAGACATGTTGGGTGTGATTTTGTATTCTACAGGAGTAAGTCCTCTACTTCGTTGTTTCCTAGTAGCACTTTTTAGCGAATCTTCTTTGTATGTATCAAACACGATGTTTATTTCTGATGAATTACCATATTTTGACAAGATCATTTGACTGTATTGAATGACCAAATCAAGACAAGTATTGGCTTGTTTTAACTGTAATGACTGTAGCTCGGCCATACCATCAACAATAGCTACAAAGAAATCTAGAGTATCTGAAGTCACATCTGGATCTGAAGATGGTGAAGTACAAATTGTCTCTGTGGAGGTATCTGTTACCAGGTCTTCCAGATGATGCATTAACTTGCTTTTGTCACTAATATGAAACATTGCACCATCGGGTGCAAAAAGTGCTCTCGGAACCACAGACAATTCGTATGTGCCAATACATTCCCTGAGGTCAGTGTTTTGGCGTGACCTGCAGAGAACGATGAGACGTTTGAACAGACACCCGTCTTCCTTCAGTTCGACTACACCAGATTTTGTTGAAATTCTAACTCTCTTCCGCGTTGTTTTCCACAGTTGTAACTTTGTTTGGTGTATGGTATTCCAAGATCGACAGTACCAGTTTCGATTCTTTCTTCGACAAATTTATCACGCAGTGCTTCTCCAATGTTAGGCATATCACACACATCCTGTTTCACTCTGTCTGGTGCTACAGCTTTAGTTACCAAATGTACTAAGGCGTTATCTTGTTGAGAAGGGTTAGTGAAAGCTCTAAAACTTTCGAGCAAGTTTTTCAGCCACCGATCCTGTCTTCCGGATATCGCTTCACTTATTTCATGATGATGGGCTCTTTCTGCTTCTGCAGTGGATAACAATCCCTTGCAAGTTGAAGACACCCTTGCTAGCAGAGGGGAAGCTAGAAAAAACTTATTCAAAGTCTTGCGATTTCTAGATATACCGACAATACCTCCTAAGATTTTCATCTTTCTGTATTCCTGTTCGAGAGCTTCATCAGCACCTAAGCTGCAGAAAGGAATGTTACTTTTATTTGGGGTCCATTTGCCAGCTTTCAATTCCTCCCACACACGTGGCTTCTCTTTTTGCAATATGCTCATTTCCCACACATGTCATGTGATAATCATTGCGTAGTTACGCAAATCAAGAGCGAAAAAGTACTTGGTAAAATCATACAAAGAGGCTTATCGCAGTTCCCAAGAGCCATTACGGACTGATCGCGTGAACGCCAAGAGTGATCGAACCATATCCATATAGTTCTTTACCATGCAGAAAGTGGGACTATCTTTACTTTTTTTCGTTTACATAAGTTTCTAATTTTTCACGAATCTATTTTTCATCCATAATATTTTGCAAACGAGAATGAATATTTGTTACACCAGGACCATCTTTAGTTCTCCAAGCATGCCTAAAATCAACAGCTAATTGTTCACATTCTTGTTTCATGTCTTCATTGTATTTAAAGAACTCCTCCAACAGAAGAACATGCAACGCAGGAAATGTGATGACATGAGCACGAAATGATCTTCGAATTGGTTTCCCTTCTAGTATTCGCTGTACTGTTGATTCACTGTACAGGCCATTTTCTACCCACATTTCTGGAATTCCACTAGATTCAATGTACACTCCTAATGCTCGTAATTCAGCCATTTGAATGTGTAAATCACCTGGCAAAACAACCCACTTCTGCTCTGAACGAAACATCTGCATCAATTTCAAAGATATATAGATAGCTAGATCAGCAGATACTACAACACCCTCACACTGGCTTTGAATATGCTAATTCGTTCGAAGTGTTTCATAGCACTTAACAGAACTGAACAATCAGTTGTGTTGCTGGGATGAGCGGGAGCAGGGAAATTTGTGTTTTTGGCTTCACGGAGGAAATTCGAGAATTATGGGCAGACCATGTGAAGTGTGATGGCAGTTGATTACGTTCACCGTCATGTGCTAAATCGTTATTTACATTTTTGTAACTTTCCGATGTTGCTGCCATGGCCCAAAGTAGATCTTGCTGGTAGGAATAGTTTAATAGTTGTCTGTAAAAGTCTGATGGGATGCTAGTGACTAATACTGGGCTTGCTGGATGTACTTTCTTCGGTAGATTGTATGTTACCATTTCATATAGGCTGTCAGGAATATCTTTCTTCCCTTCACTTGTTGGCAAAGTATGCAGTTCGGACGAGATAGTGTCTGATATGCTACGAGTGCAGTACCATGTAACTTATCCTTCCCGTCTGGCGTATCTTCCTGAAAGTTAATGTTGTCGATAGCAAAATGGATAAATTTTCCTAGTTCAATGTCTGGTGGGATGTATTGACCATTGAATTCTTCCAATCTTCTCAGCTCTGACTCCGCAATTTGATTTTCGATATTCATGACACGGGAGTAGTGCACAGAAAGACCAAGTTCATGCAAAAGATTTATTACTTGCGCACTCCGCATAGATTGGTGTACCGATAGTCCTACTGCTACTTGAAATGGTAATTCCCTTGTATGACGAACAGTTCCCGTTCCTAACAAACACCACTTGAAAAATAGTAACAGTTCATCAGGCACTACCTCATTCGTTCGCGTTAAAGAGCCAGAGAACTCCCACTTTTAAGCTTTAAGTATTTCTTTCCTTAAAACTTCTGCAGCATTAAAGAGGGCTTTCAAGTTTCCTTCTTTAAATTCTTCTTCGAGAATTGCAACTGCTGCATCTTTTGTTCGTTTCAAAGTCACTCTTTCTGATTTATTCTTTTGCTTTGGATTGCAGAAGTCTATGTCTGGTATTTCTTCTGCAAGGAACCGTTTCAAATTTTTCCTTGTTCTGAGAATTTCATCTTCTTTCACGCCATTGAAAGAACATATGTTGACGTAAGTAGTTTCAAGGTCAGCTATACAAGCCACATTGCCAGCTTGAAGAAATTTCTCGACTAGCCAAGTAAATTCAACGTCAGATGCAACTAATGCTGCAGTAGGCACATAATCCATTTTCTCCCCATGCTTTTCTCCCCATGTTGGTCACATTTTTCGCCCAGCATTTCGGATGGTATCGCACATCTATGGCGTGAACATCAGTTGGATTTAAACATTCGCTGAGCCTCACCATCCACGTATCATTTCCACTTAGTTCTACAGCCTTCCAAAAATTGGATCCACCAGTGTCATATGAAACATGACGAAGGGGATGTTTTCTAGTTTTTTTGCTATCGCGAAAGAAGCACCGGTATTTGTTATAAATAGGCATGCGTTGGCGAGTGCATTTTACTGTTTGATCATCCAATGTTTCGGATTCTTTACTTGGTTCTTGGCTTTCATCCTATTCATACTGATTCTGCCTTATTAAGCGGGCTTCTGCCAATTCCCGTTTTTTCTTGTGAGTTATGGATTTGTAACAAGATAAATGCCAGTGAACATCAAACGATTTCAAGTTCAAAGCAGAAAAATCATTCTGGAGAGCTTGAAAAAGACGTAAACCATCGTTATCATTCCAAGACGCAAGGCTGGATATGGATTCAGATAACACTGCATATGTCTGTTCACTTGGATTTTGCACTATTACCTCTCTCGTTGAACACTCGCAGATAAAACAGTCAGGTTGAGCAGGTTTTCTACGCTTACGACTTCCACAATCAATTTGCACAAGAGACTGCATTGTCTTTGATACACTCCAACACTCATATGATGAGTTACTTCGTATGCACCGTACTAATCATGAAAACCTAGAGAAAAAGCACGTTTGCGTTCCTTCTCTTACCTCTGAAAAACTTTCTACGGCCTTTTCGCACTATATGGATGGATACCTCTTTTATTACCCCTTTACAATATTAGACAAATTAGTATGCATTGGACCACAATCATTACCCCTTTTATATACACATATTCTTTGTCATAAAATCGCAACTGTTGAAATAATTGTGACATCTTCAAGTTTATAAAATAAAAGCTTTACAAAACTGCTCTTGCATCAAGTTAAAACATTAACAAAAATAATTTATAGCAAATGTGCTTATTGCTGTACTTAGAAATGTTAAATATTATTTTTAAAGTTGTACAAACACATGGCGCCACCTATTATTCAACTGTTAATATTTATAAAGCATTTCATGAATATATGCATATTCATCGTCTTGAGCTTAATGAACGCATATTATTATTATTATTATTATTATTATTATTATTATTAATTAGTAATTATAGAGCAAAAGCTCTTGTTTCGGTTATAAAAAAACTGTTAGAAAAATCTTCAACATTATGTGCGGTTGTCAAACGGAGACTAGATATGATTATACATAGTTCTTATGACAAAATATGTTCTTTCCGACCTTGAAAACCTATAGTTTGACCCAAATTTTACTGAAATCGGAGCATTACTTCCTGAAATATGGTATAATTTGTTTGAAAAACTTCCGTTACGGCGGCCATATTGAAACACCCTTCCCCCCGCCCCAGTCGCACAACCCAGATGTTCACCATCACTTTTCTTAATACCTGTACACAGACCTCCTCATTGACACCATCCCGAATACTGTATCACTAATGTGCCCGCGAGACTAAATTTTTGTTCATAGTCACAAGCACTATATGCCAAACCTTGGTAATGAAAAGGAAGAAATGCAGTTAGCGTGTGTTGTAAGAATGTGATGACAGGTGTATATTTATGACTTCCTTACCAGAAATATGAGTTAGACCACGTTTCCACTTTACATGAATCTTGTAGCTGTCATAAAAAAGACCTTGCTACCCGATCTTTCTATCTACTGTTTAGATTTTACAACTTCTTGTAAGCAAGAAAGGTGTTACACCCATGCAGCACTGCAGTCTAGTGGACAAACAATTAACCTCATTAAAAACGTGTATTTTGGCGCACTCCCCCTCCCTGTCCAAAAGAATCCGTTGTTTCGGAAGCGGCGAAACTGGTTTTTCCTTTATGTCAGCGGGAGGGTGATAGCAGGTAGCAAGCAAGATGTTCCAGAAAGTTGGACACTGTTCGACTCCTTGCAAGATGGAAAAAATGTTTTATGACCCTTTCAAGACTATGTGTACACGGTGAAATATGGTAGGGTTTCAAGATTTTTTTATGACAGCTACAAGTTCTTCTAACGTGGCAACCCATCTTTAGTCACGTCGCTGAAAGATCTCCTTTGATTTTTGTTGTTTTGAATGTCACATTAGGTCAGGGGCTTTCTAGGGTCCAAAACAATTAAACTGATTGTGAGACGAGATATATTTTCTTCTGAGTTTTGTTCATATGCAGCTGTTTGCTGCTGCGTTTTCCTCGCGTTACGAGAAAATATTTTTTAGCGTAGAAAAATATTTTTATTATCTGTTTTTCGTGCGTGTGTGTTAAAAATGGATAGAAGAGAAAGGAGGAAGTTGTTGACGAACAAGTCCAAGACTTTGTACTTATAGGCGAAAGTAGTAATGAAGAAATATTGGCAGAAGAGGAAGATAGAGCAGATACTGATGAAATAAGAACACTGAGTGTTGAGGAACGTGAAAGTGGCAATGCTAGTGATTGGGGTGAAGGGGGACCAAATGGTTGACAACCTATGGGGTGTGCAACCTAGGGCCCGCGCATCCTTGGACATAAACCAGAAGTACATTCCTTTACAGTTTTCGAAACTGGATTAGACAAAAATACCGCTGTTAAAATTACAACAAATTCCTCTGCACTATTAGGGGCCGCGGTGGCTCAGTGGTAGAGCGTTCACCTCTGGTGCTAGAGGTCTCGGGTTCAAACCCTGCTCCCGCCAAGTGAACTTTGTGGTGGACAAACACCGTGTGCGTGGGTTTTCTCAGGGTTCTCCCGTTTCCTCCCACTTTCTTCATTCCACCATTTCATTCATTACTCATTATTACCGTCTCCTTTAGCCTAACCGGCATAATCGTGGGACGTAAAACTCAAAATTTCATTTCATTTCATTTTCCTCTACACTATCAATCTTTTTTCTGTTCTTTGATAAACATTTGGTAGAGTTACTAGTAACGGAAACAAGTCAATATTACTCACAACACCTTGCTCGACGTTCGAAACACTGGTCTAAGAAACCAGAAAGTGCTCGTTGCGGTGTATGTGCTATCAAAAAAGAAGGAAGGAATCATCTTAAGTGTAAGGAATCCTATGTGTGATGGAATGAATCGCTGTGTGCTGATCCCTTCTTTGAAATATACCACACCAAAACAAACTTGTAGATATTATGGAATTCTCAACAAGAGATATCCTTTGAAGAATTTCAGAAAAGTATATTATATGATGAGTACATTGAATATGTTGTCTGAAATTAAAATATTTATGATTGATTAATACGTATTTAATAAGATGCCTGATGTGCGTAGATTCTTGTATTATAAGTTAGTTTTTGTTCCATCCAAATACATTTCCAATTAGCTGAGTTACAGGTATTTAAACATAATAGTTGTAACTCAGCTAATTGGAAATGTATTTGGATGGAACAAAAACTAACTAATAATACAAGAATCTATGCACTTCAGGCATCTTATTAAATACGTATTAAACAATCATAAATATTTTAATTTCAGAAGCATATTTCTCAATTCGTTTAAAAATCTCGACAGAAAGATGTTTACTGCTGGATTTAAAAGCCAGACGGGAGAGGTTAATCGAAGCCTGAAATGATATTTCTATGCACTATCGTTGTAGTTGGTGGTCGATTTTGAGTTTAGCTTACCGTGTGCGTGGGTTTTCTTGGGGTTTTCCCGTTTCCTCACACTTTCTTCATTTCTCCATTTCATTCATTTCTCATAATCACCTTCTCCTTTAGCCTAACCGGCATAACCGTGGGACGTAAAACTCAAATATTTCATTTCATTTCATTTTTTTTTTTTGAATTTAGCGTCCTTTTCAGCACCAAGGCTGTAAGAGATGTGGATTTACAGCTTAAAGTGAAATCCTAACTACATGAGCTCCCGCCAGGTCTCCTGCACTGAAAGCGCATGCGCTGACCATATACCCAGGAGGAAGTAATGTCGTAACGATATATCATTGTGGTGTTATACATGCGGAATTTTTTGTTTTAAAGGCCACATTGACAATGCTCATTTCCCCCAAAAGGCCGCATATGATAGTTGTGAATAGACCTAATTTCTTTTCTTTCTTTCTTTCTTTTTCTTTCTTTCTTTCTTTTTTTTTTTTTTTTTTTAGTTATTTCGTAATTATTAGATTAATAATTTACATGAAAGCGTACTATAACGTATTAAAAAGGTAAAACAATGAAATTTATCATTCATTTACGTTTTGTCGAGACAGAATTGGGACTTCCAGTTCTATTATGGACGTTTTGAGCTTCAATTGGTCTTAAAGGTACACCTTTGTGATCTGAGTTCTCGAAGTATTCGTAATCTGTCATATATATTTCATATTCCTTGTATAATTTAGCATTTTTTACAACAGGCTTGGAAAGCCGCACTTAATAACGCGGAAGATCGAAGGTTTCCAACCACTGCTATAATGTTTTAAACCAAAGGAAACAGTAGTAAAAAATTGAATCTGTTAAACTTCATGATTTCTGCTGTTAGCAGTGTTTCATCAGTGCACTTTCCAGGGATACTTACATTTACCATTTACATGTGCTACTTTTAATTTATAGAATACAGGATTACCTTGCATAACGTGGTACTCAGCAATGCGGATTTTACTTTAACGGTTTTCGTTATTATATATATAAAGGTAATCAAAAAAGTTCTGTCGTTTTTTCACAGAAATATACCACACCATACCACACAGAAATATACCACACACTTTCGAATAGTCCCCATCAGCATCGACGACCTTCTGCCAACGTTCTGGGAGGCCGTGGATTCCATCGCGGTAAAACTTGGTCTACCGTGAAGCGAAGAAGGCATTTTACACCTCTACTAGGGATTTGAACTGGCTTACTCTAAGGTGATTGTCCAAGGAATGGAACAGGTGATAATTGGACGGTGCAATGTACGGAGAGTATGGCACATGCAATAGTGTTTCCCATCCAAGACGTAGAATGGTATCCCAGGTCATCTTAGTCACGTGGGGCTTGTCCTGTAACAGGAGGATCAATTCCTTGGTGACTCAGAAGTGCTAGCTCAAGAGGTTTGCGATTTTCTTGAACACGGCTTAACTGCTGAGAGTACACAGTTGCATTGATGCTCTGATCAGCTAGTAGTAGTTCCCGATGCATGATGCCGCGAGCAGTCCACCAAACACACAGGAGCAATGCTGGTTTCGGCTGTTTTAGAACCGGTTCATGGGATGCTAACCAATGATGACGGCGCCGTGGCACTTCGTACAGGTCCTACTTCACATCACATGTCAACATCAGTCCAGAAATGACTCCTTCCTCAGTCGAAACAGCAAAGAAACACAGGTATCTGCTCGCGTTGCTTTCTGGCTTGGTGTCAAATCATGTGAGACCTATCGATCCAACTTGTAGTGCTTCCCAAGTTGATGGAGGTGCTGCCAAATGTTTTCTCCACTCTCACACTGAATTGTAATCCTAGTTCCTCACATGTCTGGCTACTGTTCGCCTTAATTGCTGCCTGAAGATCTTCATTTTGTACATGTATTGGTCTTCCGGCATGTGGTGCGTCTTCGAGTGTTTCGTCACCGCCCTTAATCTTGTTAAACCACCGCTGCACTCTCCGCGTGGCTATGACACCCTCACCAAAGGCCTGACATATCGTCCGCCCCGCTGTAGTGGCGTTTGACTCTAGTTTGAACTCTTACAGTATACACGTCTTTATGGCACTCTGTGGAGGTCCCATGTTCGCTCCGTCTTTACGCAAGCTTACGGTGTAACTGAACTACCACAACCAGATTGTATGTTGAATATAGCCACACCAACAACTGACCTTCGCCTTATGTCTATTCGATTGAACTCACGGTGTGAGAGCCAATTGAACACAGACCTCCATAAAACACGACAGAACTTTGTTGGTTACCTATATATTTACAAATTGACAATAGGTCTATCAATTCAAATTAAAAAAAAAATAATTGAATTTTATTATTGTTGATTATCTTCAATTTTTGGGGTTAACAGAACAATTTAAATCCATTGAAAATGAACTTCGAACAACGCGGCTTTCTGTGCTGCGAAACATATTAACAGGATTAAACAAGGTATTTCTGTTTTGTACGTACTTTACTGTGTTTAGACTATCCACTTGAGTGTATGCCCTTAACCCTTAGATAACGATAGGATGTTCCCAGAAACCCTCAAAACACCACTTGTTTTGAGCCAAATTAAATTACACAAAACGGAATTAGCACGCTTATTTGTCTTCGTATTTAAACGAAACAAAGTTCGTCGAATTCACAGTTGACCATGCTTCATGAACAAGTTGTTATGGTTGAGGCAGTGCAAGCCTTGTAACGTTCAAGAAGTAGAAAGCAAGGGGAGCTGTTTCTTTTTTCAGATAGTTGTAGCCACTCTTATAGGAAATAATGGAAAGATAAAATATATTTTCAGTATAGCGGTTTAACATTGTGTAAATTTACGTTATCTAAAAACGGCATGGCGCGTCCTCAGGTTGCGGATCGAGGAGAAGGCCTCTAGATATAGAGGTTAGCTGCGAATATACTGAATAAGCAGTCGCGGACAACCGACTAGGAGTGGTCCTACAGCTTGGGGGTTTGGGTAGGGCTAACAACCTCATCCTGTAAAAGAAAGCACTTGTTAAGAAATATTCACAAAAGCCTCGGACAAGGACTGATAACTTGGCACGACCTCAGCAGAAGAAAATGGACATGAGATTTGGAACATGGAATATTAGGAATCTTTATAGGGCAGGCGCGTTAAAATCCGTAACGAGGGAGTTAGAGAAATACAGGATGGACGTAGTAGGAGTTCAGGAAGTTAGGTGGGAAGGAAATGGATCTGAGAATTCCGGAAATTTTACGTTCTTTTACGGGGAAGGAAATAAAAATCACCAGTTAGGAACAGGGTTTTTCGTTCATAAACGTATATTACCAGCAATTAAACAGGTTGAATTTGTTACTGACAGACTTTCTTTTATTACTCTTAAGGGACGGTGGTGTGATATTATTGTTTTAAATGTACATGCCCCAACTGAAGATAAGGATGACGATATAAAAGACAGTTTTCACGAAGAAGTGGAACGGATATTTGACCAACTCCCGCGATACCATATGAAAATTCTATTAGGGGTTTTCAATGCAAAGGTAGGACGAGAGGATATTTTCAAACCGATTATAGGGAACGAAAGTCTGCATAAGGAAAGTAATGACAACGGTGTTAGACTCGTAAATTTTGCCACATCCAAAAACCTAATCGTGAAGAGTACAAAATTCCCACATCGCGACATTCATAAATACGCTTGGACATCACCAGACGGAAAAACACACAATCAAATTGATCACGTTTTAGTAGATAGAAGAAGGCAATCTAGCATAATTGATGTCCGGTCGTTTAGAGGGGCTGATTGTGACACTGACCACTACCTGGTAGCAGCGATAATACGAGAGAGGTTATCGTTGAATAAAGGTAATATTCATTGTCCGAAAACGGATAGATTCAATTTAAAGAAATTAGAAGAGAGCCAGGTAAGAGAGGAATACCAGATTGAAGTTTCGAATAGATTCTCGGCTTTAGAAGATTCGGAGTGCACTAGTGTTGAGGATACCTGGATTGAAATTAGAGATAGCATTAAAATTTCAGCAAAAGAAAAATTGGGACACGCGGAAATACGTAGAAACAAACCATGGTTCGACCAGGAATGCATAAAACTAGAGAAGAGAAAACAGGCAAAATTACGCTGGCTACAAAATCCGAATGAAATGACTATACAAAACTTCGCAGATATCAGGCGGGAAACTTCCAAAACTTTTAGGACAAAGAAACGCGATTTTCTGAAAGCTAAAATTAAGGAACTTGAAGATAATAGAAAAAAAAAAAAATACGGGACATGTATAAGGGTATCAACGAATTTAAGAAAGGCTATCAACCTCGTGCTTATATATTAAAGAAATCTGACGGTACAGTTCTCACTGACACGGATAACATCTTAAATAGATGGAAAGATTTCTTTGACGATTTGCTTAACACGCAATCAAAAACTAGTGTTCGTGGAGAAAAGGAGATACACACCGCAGAACCATATATTCCAGAACCCAACCGATTAGAAGTAGAAACCGCTATAAAGAAATTAAAGAAACACAAATCTCCGGGTGTAGATGAAATTCCGGCTGAGTTAATTTTAGCTGGAGGCGAAAAATTGTGGAACAAGATACACAAACTCATTCTCCTTATCTGGAACAAGGAAGAATTGCCACAAGAGTGGAAAGAATCAGTCATTGTTCCAATCCACAAGCAGTAACGTGGCGTGAAGTTTTGAAACGGGTAGGCTGAAATTAGATTCGTAGCTAGAGGGTGGCTAGAAAGCGGCCCAGTCCCCTGAAACTTGCAATTGTTTGTTGTACGTATGTATATATGAGTATAATGAATTCAAGTAGCCCCCCTTCCTCCCCCAAAAAAACTACACGCCCTTATTTAAACGATCACGTCTTAGTGTTCTGACCACGGACCTGGCTGTAATGCTTGATAGAAAAATGCTAATTCATGCAATATATTTTTCATATAATGCAAGAAAAAGTATAACAGCTGTTCTGCTTCATATTTCCCTTACATATACGGTTTCCTTACATATGCGATACTCGCATATCACACATACATTGTATTACTATTTCAAAGAAACAAATAAAAACGGATACAGGGCTATCTTCATTTTAAATTCCCCAAACCATAGACACAAACTTAAGCTCATCACCCACAACAACACATATCAGCATATATTAATGGAAAACAGTAGTGCTGCAGCTCTCAGTAAATTGATGTTTTTTACAGAAAAAACTTTTTTTAGATTGAAAATACAAAAAAAAGGAAAGAAACTATACCTCATCTGAGGCCTCATTCAATATAAATCTTCGCAAAACTTGCGGTTCGCAACACAACGCAAAAAATACAACTAGCAGTTATAACTGCTATGTCAATTATCGCCAACTAAAATGTAAATTTTACGCTGCGGTAACGAAAACCGGTACGCAATAAGGTCCCTGATGTTTTAGTACTATTCATAATAACAATTTTATTCTCTTTCTCGTTTTTTCTTTGTCAGAACTTGTGACTGAATGTGAGCCCCTAAATTTTCATAGTCTCTGTTCTATACTTTCTTACAAGACCGCGTCCTGTCGCTTTTGTTTTCCAAACACCCGAAAGGCTAGCCTTTCGTCAACATTCGTCCACTTTCGTTGCATCATGTTGAATTTGTGTATTGCTCATGGTTTTCGTCTGCTGAGGTTGATGGGAAAGCGATTGGCACCGCCCCATTCTCAAGATTACATGAGAAAGGAAGAAGGCTAGCGGCCCATAGCCTACAATTACAATGCGTTCTTGCAGAAGCTTCAACCTATTCTGGCGTGATGTTTAAACAGTGCATCACAAAATAAATCCATTTTAATAAAATTAATTGTATCGATGTCCAAAAGCAACATTTCAGGCTGATGTATAAATAAATGGATAGGCTAAGCCTTATAGCCTTAATGGACACTACGTCCCTGTCCACAAGAAAGGGGACAAAACGGATTGTAATAATTATCGAGGCATTTCTCTTCTGTCAACATCCTATAAAATCCTTTCAAATATTCTGTTAGCAAGACTGACCCCATACGCAGAAGAAATTATTGGAGATTATCAGTGCGGATTTAGACGAAATCGATGAACTATCGACCAAATATTTACCATTCGCCAAATACTCGAAAAAAGGTTGGAATACAATACCCCGGTACATCAACTATTTATTGATTTTAGAAAGGCGTACGACTCGGTTAGGAGAGAAACAATATAAAGCGTTCTTGCAGAACTTGGAATACCGAGAAAGGTAATTAGATTAATTAAGATATGTTTAAATGAATCCCAAAGTAAAGTCCGGGTAGGAAAATTTTTGTCCACGAGCTTTCACGTCAAGAATGGCCTGAAACAAGGAGATGCGTTGTCACCATTATTATTTAACTTCGTTCTGGAATACGCTATAAGGAAAATCAAAGGGAGCAACCAGGGCTTACAGTTGAACGGTACTCACCAGGTTATGGCATATGCTGATGATGTAAATTTAATAGGAGATGATAGGAGAACAATAGAAAGGAATGCAGAGATCTTATTAAGCGCTTGCAGGGACGTGGGTTTAGAAGTAAATGCAGAGAAAACTAAATACATGGAAGTGCGTCGGGACCGGAATACAGCAAATTATGGATGCGTTAAAATACTAAATAATACTTTTGATAAAGTGGATACTTTCAAATATCTAGGATCAATATTAACAGAGGAAAATCATATTCACGGAGAAATTAAATGTCGACTAAAAGCTGGGAATTCGTGTTACTATTCGGTTCAAAATCTCTTGTCGTCGCGAATTCTGTCTGTTACGGGATATGAAGTCAGGACAAGCTAGGACATCTTTATTTCATGTGGAAATTCAACCAGCCATCAATGGAAGCCAAGCAGCCTTCAAGAGTTCACTGCCTGATGTTATTAACACCAATATTCTGTTGTACGTCGCAAGCTGACTTTACATCAAAAGATTAATCAACTATTGCTTTGCTGTTATTGAGGAAGTCTTTGTACTTGTAATTTGTAATAAACACTGGTAGCAACTTCCTATTACCTTTTTGCCTACCAAACAGTCTCACACGCGACGCTTTTAATTTGCTTTGTTAGATCAATTGCTTCTCTCAATTGGTTCGACCTCATTGGCCCCTCATAGTCAGGCTACTACAAGACATTGTCCGTTTCGTTCGTTTACCCACGACACGATGTTACAACAAGGAAGTAATAAATACAGAAGTAAGTACTTTGACTCAGGTGAGTCTCTTTTTGGTTCGTTTACCTGTCAACGTTAGCAGTCTCAGAAGCAAGTTTGAGAACTTTGTGTTGAGTCGACGACATGTAGAAACATAGACTTGGGTCAATGTCAGTTTGGGGTAATCGACCACGCTCAGGAAACTCTGTGGTGTCACCATCATCTCATTCTGACGTCAGAGGGACAGTCAGGTCAAAAGCAATTGAGAGAGCACGATCTTGGTCTTTGGATCTCAACCACGACGCGAGACACATCGGAGTCTCCCTGCCTTTGGGGTCTGGCATTCAATGCCTTGGTTGATTGACGAACAAGTTTTCATCATGACTTCATCAGGACAACCCAACCTGCAAGTCACTGGAACATCGAGGACAACGCCTTAACATCACCTATCAGTGAGAAGGAGAAGATTGGAACTACTTCGAATTAGGGTGAGACTGTTCAAAATTAGTTGCTATTCCTTTGTTTACCTTCTATTCCTTAACGCCCTTATTGCTACCAATTTTCAATGAAAATGCATTGGTTATTTTCAAATTATTTTAACACCAAATTCATATTCGTTAACTTGTCTAATTTTGCTCATGGTTCTAGTCGCCTAAGACTAGTGGTGGAGTCGCCCCCATTTAGTATGTGCTTTATTGCTATAAATTTGGTATTGTTATCCCACACCTTTTAGGTGCCTCTCGTTTCTATCCCGACAGTTAAGTGGTGTCGGAACATGGTGGATTGCGCCGTGATTTTTAGTATCTCTGTGGTCCTCTCGCTGCTTCAAATTGTTTTTCCTCCCGCCTTAATGAGTAGTGGAAATTTTCCCCCGCCCACCAACCCTTCTGGAAGTAGTATTGGATGTTTGTACGCTTCTGATTTTTTTTTCTTGCTGAAGTATGTTTATCTAAGTTGGTTTAGAATTTTACCTCCCACCTCTAAAATTTTATTAAATTTTACTTTAGTTAAACCCCCTCCCAACCGCCTTTGACTGTAGGTTTCGGTTATGGCGTTGTCAGTTCGATTGTATGTTTTGTATATATGATTATTTTGATTATTTGGGTTTACTTATTGTTAGTTATGAGAAAGCTCAGTTTTTTTTTTTCAATTATTAGCTTTGATAATGTTTTATTCTCTCTGGTATTAGTTCTTCTTTTATTGTTTGTATTCAGTTAAGACGATCCCGCTGTATGAATGGAGTTCGTTTACTCTAGTAAACATTACCGTAGGTCAGTACCGTACTTTGTTCTGGAATTTTCAGCTAGTATTGCTATCAGTTTCCTCTTGCGACTTTGAGTTTGATGTGTCAGCTTTCTTCGCACTGTATGCTGTAGCGAATGTACACTTTTTAGAATGTGTTTTAATTAACATTGAGATTTGTGACTGAGATGAATTAAAATAATTCTTTTGTTAATTTTAAATATCTCCTTGTTTTCCTTTTACTATTCTAACTTGTACGAAGTATTATATGACCTCCTTTAGTCAGGAACATATAGATCATAAATTTGGACTTTTTATTTTTAGTAGTTTCTATTATTATTGGTGTTATTATTAGTAATAGTACTATTTTGAAAAAGAGAGAACATATTCCTGACTGCAATTTTTGGTTATCCCTGACACCATTTTTAGAAATTTTGAGTAAGATTGTGGCAATTTTTTTCCTGTGGTGTAGTACCGTTTTATATTATTCTGATGCGCTGTTTTTGATAATTTGAGTTTTGAGGTTTCGAAATTAGTCTAGTATACCATTACGTAACCTTGTCTGTTGTTTCTTGCGTTTGTCTTTATGGGTTCGTTACGGCATATGATAAGAGTTTATTTACATTAGCTAAAGTACGCCCATTTTGTTGTTATAGGGGAGCGAGGTGGACCGTTAAGGAATGCTTTATGCTCAGGGTACCATACCCCGAATTTTGTTCTTTTTGTTTATTATTTCTCCAAGCATCTCCCCATATTGTTCGCCGCTAGCTGTTGTAGTGCATGCACCTTTTTTTCAGTTGTTTTGTGTTTTGGGACCAGAGTGGTTCGTTTTCGGTGGAGCAGAGGATGCCGCCGTTTGTTTTGGACGATGGAAGTTCCGTCCTTGACATGGTAAGAGTAGTGTAGTTATGTGCCATGTCGTATTTTGCTAGCGTGCAAAATGTATGACAAGTTGAGTAGTTATTAATATAAGTGAGTACACGAACACAGAGAATTTTATGTCATGTTACACAAGTAGTTCTGACGATTGTCTGCTACGGTAACCTAATGAGTTTATGTTTTGGAGTTAATTTTTATGTATGCTTGGATAAATAACAGGTTGTGATTAATGGTATACGTCACTTTTGAATATATGCATTTGATTTACTTATTTTACTAGACTGCTTACAGTGTATTGGACCATTCGTTTGATTTGTTTTGCTAAATTTTGAGGTTATATACTTACATATATATATATTATCGTATTTATTGCATGAATTATTCTTTTATTTGTGTTGCACCATTCTATTTACATGAGAGCTTGAATTAACTTGTATAGCCTGTTTCATCTTGAGCTATTTTATCTAGTGTACATTTATGATTATTCGATTTCTATGTTTGTTTCAAATTTATGAGATAATATATATATATGATATTTGAGACTATATATATATATATATATATAGAGAGATCTGGATTTTATTTCGTGATTTTGACCTTTTTTTCCGTGAGAGATACATTCCATCTTATCTCTATACATTTAAGTTATAGTTATTTAGCACGTGCATTTTTTTGATAGATTTACTGATTTGACCTTTATTTAACTGTGAATTTCATTTTCTGTAAGGAAGACTAGCTACCTTCCTGAGGAATCCTGAATGTGACAATTTTTAAGCACTATTTTATGACATATATGCATGCATACAATCCTACCGATATAGTCGATTTTTTAAACCTATTTTTCAACATGTTGAATCTTACCGATTTAGACTATAATTTTACTTGACTAGATATTCATTTTTGATAAGGTATCAATGCTACTTCGAAACGGTAATATTTACTTTGACATGACATATTAACCGTTCGTCTATTTTATCTGAGTGATGTAAAACTGAGTGGAAGTGTTACAGAATTGACATATAAAGCAATTTAGTGGTATAAGTGAGATATAGGGATATCTGTTGCCAGTTAATATTTAAGCTACATGTTTATGGTTGCACTTTTTTCATGCATTGTTTATTTTTGTTGCTATTTGAATTGCTATTCTGAATTTAATTTTATTAGTGCCTTTTGCAAATTTTAACGTCTTTCGCAAATTTATTATGCATTAGGAAAATGTTTGCTTTTTCACTGAAGTATACTTTGAATGCAAGTTATTATTTTGAGGCAGTAATTTAATTTTGACTTTTGCCTTGTGGAATTTTAATTCAGTTAATTTTAAAGAATTTTAATTTTCAATTTTAGTAATTATTTTGGGAACATAATTTGTTGTGTAAATGGATTAGTCTATCGTTTATGAAGCTGACCTATTAGTGTTTACTATGCCTATGAATTTTCGTACTTTATGTAAATTTTGTTGACATATATAATGTGTGATATTTGCTGCTTATGTTCTTCTTCAAGTACTATTTATATTGCCCCTTGCAATTAGATTTGGTGACGGCCTTCGTTTTGGATTTAATTACTTTTGATCGGCGAGTGGCTAGGCGCCGATATCTACAAAACCCGCCTCGATGCCCTATTTTGTTTCAAGGAAATGTGAAACAATTCTTATTTCGTTTTCAAAAAGTAATTAAATTCTAAACCCTTCTGTGTTGTCCAATCTTTGATTCTTTGGTTAGTTTACATCCTCCCACATTTTTTTGGTAGAAAATATGATTTTTTCTCCAGTTTTTCGCATTTTAGGTTTCAAATTGACATTTTTCGATATTTTGTTTCTACTACTGTTTTAGCTAGCCTTTTCTCCATTTGTGATTTTGTTCTCTTTTCAGATACCTTTTGTTTTATTTGGGTTCGTGGTTTGGACTCTACAACGCTTTATTTGAGTTTAGTGACCCATATTGCGTGGGCTCGTGAACCACAAGTGTTTGTTTGTTCACATTTTATCTAGGTCATGGGGTATGATCCAGATTACTTGTTTATAGTTGGTACCATTTCCAAGTTTTGTTTTTCTCCAGATTTCCCATTTTGGTTTCGTTCCAGCCTACGCTTTAATTTATTTTTTTCTTTGTTTTGTTTTTTAAGAATATTTAGTTCAGTTTAACCTGCAATTGCATTTTATTTTTTTTAATTATTTATTGGTAATTTATTTTAATTTTCAATTGGTAGCGTAATTCCTTATATACCTAACCTTAATGCAACTTAATATAAACTGTAACGTGCTACTCGTCTCACCCACATCATAATTGGAATATTAGTTGCTACGTGTGTGCTATAATACGAAGCTGTGTTAGTACGTTATTGTTTTATTTATTCATCGAACTGTGTACTCACCATCCTGCTTTCTACTCCAGCATTTTCATTCTACTCTCTTGGGACATTTTTCACTACACCGTCACCACATTCACCTGATAACAACTACTGTTGCATCATCGGCTGTTATGGTTGTGCTACAAGTGTGTTCCCATCCCCAGCAAGTGCATCGCTTATGCCATCTCTTAGCAGTGTGGATAATTATTGGCAGTTGATCCTACGTTCTTCTTATGGTCCAGCGGTAAGAAGTTTATCTCACTTACAGCATCTATCCCATCTTGAGATCTTAAATCTTTTTTTTTTTTTCTCCTACGATTCCACAGATCTTTGCTGTCGAAACGTCAGGATTCTCCAAGGATTCGACTCCTTCCGATTCGACATTTTGGAGGGAGGCCATGTTACGGGATACAGTGGCGGCGTAAGGGCGGGGCGAGCGGTGCCCCCGCCCCGGGCCCCACTTTGTGGGGGGCCCCCGACGGTAGGTAAAAAATAATTATTAAGCAACCTTGTTAGGATGAGCCATACAAGGGCCGTCAAAGTTTATAATCCACACCTTCCCTAAATGTAAACGCAATTAATTGTCAATCAATATTACACCAAATAACGGATGAAACAACAGACATATCTGTCTAATAAAACTAATCAGTGCTGGATTTCCGTATAAGCTAAACAAACTATAAGCTTCGGGCCTCACTCTTGGGGACCCGAAAGAAATTTAAAGAAAATACTGAATGTAGATTAAAAATAAATAAAATAAAAGTTTCATTATCTTGGAGGCTCCCAAAGAAATTTAAAGGAAAAAGCTCTGAATATAGGTAAAAAATAAAGTAAATGTTTCATACTCTTGGGCCCCACCAAAGAATTTTAAAGGAAAAGGCTGAATGCAGGCGAAAAAATAAAACAGGCCTTTCACTTTCTTGGGGACCCCAATAATTTTTTTTTTTTTTTTTTTTAAAGTTGAATGTAGGTGAAAAATAAATAAAATAGAAGTTTTACTCTCTTGGGGCCCCAAAGAAATTTTAAGGAAAAAATGTATGTGGATTAAAATAGAATAAAATAAAAGTTTCATTCTGTTAAATGACCTCAGAGAAATTTAAAGGAAAAGCTGAGTGTAGATTAAAATATAATGAAAGTCAAAGTATATTGTGTTATTTACATTCTAAGATCTTATGATGCAAGTAATGGGGCCCCGTCTGCTAGCCTGCTTCCTAAACTATCACTGTTTATTTATTTATTTATTTATTTACTTATTCATATATCAGTTTAAGAGAAGGGTAGAAAGAAGGGATTAACGTATATAATGCTTTATTAGGGTACTAGCATTCTGTTCCTAATTAAAAGCTCTTTGGTGCAGACGGTATAGTCGCTGATTCACTTGTTTTCCTTCTGTCTTTATTTTTTTGTCCTTTACAAGTCGAATTTTCAGCGAGCGAGACCCTTTTGCTTAGCTGGTTTCCCCATTTCTGCTCTTGTTTTTTCGCATATGAACTTACATTTCAGCCCACTAATTTAGAGTGAAGAAAATGTTCAATAAGAAAACAAGTGTTCAAATAATCAAAATACTTCAGCATTATATTTAATTCAACTCTTGATTGTTCTCATATAGAACACTTATCACAGATCATTCGAATTGTTGACATACAACGTGATTCTGTTCAGGTTCGGGAAGCATTTATTGATTTCATCTCTGTCGAAGGAAAGACTGCTGAGAGTATTTCTGCTGAAATACTAAAGAAACTTCAATGTGATAGGCTTGGTATTAAGATTCCAGAGGCCAGTCTTGTGATAATCAGGCTACAATGGCCGGGCAATATTCTGGAGTTCAAACTTTCATACGGAATATAAGTCCTTTGGCCATTTTCGTTCCTTGTAACAATAATTCATTGAACCTTGTGACTTACATGCTGCGCACGTTAACGTTCTGGCGGTGACTTTGTTGGAAGCAATGGAACGTTTGTTGGTATTCTTCTCTAGATCTATTCACCGATGGAATGTGCTGCAAAATCACGTAAAGATTGGTCTGAAACGTGAAAATTACACTAGATGGAGATCAAAAGCAGAAGCTTTAAAGACACTTTCTAGTCAATTGGATGAAGTAATTGATCCGTTGAAAGATCTGCGTGACACTTCAATTGAAACGCTTGATACTACAGGAGATGCTGGTCTTCTTGCAAGCATCCAGTCATTTAACTTCATCACTCTTCTATATTTCTGATCTGCAACCAAAAATGCCTTCAATATCAGGATATGAGTTTCAATCAAACTCTTATTCAGTTACAGAGCCTGGTTAACACCATTAATATCTGAAGACTTGAACTGGACAAGGAAATCATATCCACAGCTAAAAGAATTTGCAGGGCATGGGACATAACTGTGGGTACAGACAGTAGAAGGAGATGCATGCTCGGAGAAACAAAGAATGAAACCTGACTGCACAGGCCAAAGTGAAGCGCTCTATCAATGAAATTCTAGATGAGATGAGACAACAAATGATCATTTTACTCAGATGCATGACCTGAACGACAGATTTGGATTCCTATGTTCTATGGCCAACTTTGTGCAGCAGCTAGATGATGAGAGGGAGGAAAGGCTAAAAGCAAGTTGCTCTGATTTGGCTTTGTTCTGCCCGAATGACCTGGATGGCCAGGATTGTAAGGATTTAATCCGTTCACTAAGGTGTGCTCAGAAAGCTAAGAACTTGACTTTTCACCACAAGATATCCTATATCTTCAATGGGGCTTGAAATTTACTAACGTTTGATAACCGCTCTTCAGATTTTGATAACACTGTCCGTATCTGTCGCATCATGTGAAAGGTTTTTCATCAAAATGAAATTGATAAAATCATACTTGCGTTCCACAATAAGTCAGGAAAGATTCACGAATCTGGCCATTCTTTCTATCGAAAATGAAATAGCATCCATTGGATTCTGATAATATAGCTGAGACTTTCGCTGCTACCAAAGCAAGGAAGGTATCATTCTGAATGTTGGTGGAACATAGGCTAATATGGTAGTGGAACTACTGTTGAAAGTAATTTCATGTTTCAAGTAAAGGCAATAAAAATACAAAAGTACCAAAAGAAAATGAAATCTTTGTTTTACGTCCCACGGTTATGCCGGTTAGGCTAAAGGGGACGGTGATGATGAGAAATGAATGAAAAGGTGGAATGAAGGATGTGGGAGGAAACGAGAGAACCCCGAGAAAACTCACGAGCACGGTGTTTATCCACCACAAAGTCTACACGGCGCGAGCTGGAATCGAACCAGGGACTCCAAGCATCGAAGGTGAACGCTCTACCACTGAGCCACCGCGCCCCCAAAAGTACCAAAAGAGTAATAAAAAATGTCAAGATTTGTCAATTGACTGGTGATAGGTGGTAATGAAAAGTAGGATGGTATAACCCGTAGTTGAATTCTGTGCTCACATATTTAATCTATAATATCCCCAATTATTCAACATATTCAGGATTTTTTGTTATAATATATTCTAATACTAAGTATGTTAGTAAATGGTAATGGAAATAGTCATAAGTGACAGAATATAAACATGACTGAATTATTAAATACAAAATAATATAACCATAAAACAAGTGCGAAATCTGGAAACAATAGTAAAAAAGACAAGCAGGAGAGAAATATTCTAGTGCTTAACTATTCATTGATATTTCGGCAAAAGCAGTGGGACTAAATAGGTCGTACATCATCATTGGAGAAAAACCGAATGTTAAAGTGAATGGGGCTAATTTTAGGAAGAAAAGTCTAATCAAATAAAACCCATCTAATGTAAATTCAGACAGGTGAGAAACTATGAATAAACTTAACCATATGAGAAATTGCACAGGAGAAACACCAAAGGCGAGAACCGAACAAAAATATTCTAGAAAACATAGAGCTTACATCTAAAAATCGCATCGGTTATGTTATTATTTGCAATTTTTGCAATATCAACTCATTGTTACGTTTTGTACGTAAATTTGTCTCTAACTGTATTATTAGGAACATTACTTCCACTATTCCATCTAATTACAGTACGCGTTGATACTACGATAATATACTGTAGGTGTAGGATAAATTCTGCATTCTTGATTGTTACGTTTTGGATTGTTATTTCTGTTGTGGGTTGTAGTTTCCGTTACACTTGTATCCCTAATCCTTTTTCTATCGTGTCCTTTGTTTAAAAATGAATAAAAAAAAATATGCAATGATAATCGTGGTCCAGTTTTATTTATAGATACCAGACTGAAGGTGGTTCTAAGCACTTAAAAATAGACAGGGATGCTGAATTTGTTTAATATATCCCAGATTATAATGATCTAAGCACACACACCAACGGGAAAGGGGGAGGAGCAAACAGAAAGAATCATTATGTAAATGAATATCAAAAATAGAAGTGTATAAATCACGATTGTTTGAAAAGGGGCCCCAACCTACTTCACTGGCCCCGGGCCCCAGATTGCCTTACGCCGCCACTGACGGGATATGAAGTCAGGACAAGCTAGGACATCTTTATTTCATGTGGAAATTCAACCAGCCATCAATGGAAGCCAAGCAGCCTTCAAGAGTTCACTGCCTGATGTTATTAACACCAATATTCTGTTGTACGTCGCAAGCTGACTTTACATCAAAAGATTAATCAACTATTGCTTTGCTGTTATTGAGGAAGTCTTTGTACTTGTAATTTGTAATAAACACTGGTAGCAACTTCCTATTACCTTTTTGCCTACCAAACAGTCTCACACGCGACGCTTTTAATTTGCTTTGTTAGATCAATTGCTTCTCTCAATTGGTTCGACCTCATTGGCCCCTCATAGTCAGGCTACTACAAGACATTGTCCGTTTCGTTCGTTTACCCACGACACGATGTTACAACAAGGAAGTAATAAATACAGAAGTAAGTACTTTGACTCAGGTGAGTCTCTTTTTGGTTCGTTTACCTGTCAACGTTAGCAGTCTCAGAAGCAAGTTTGAGAACTTTGTGTTGAGTCGACGACATGTAGAAACATAGACTTGGGTCAATGTCAGTTTTGGGTAATCGACCACGCTCAGGAAACTCTGTGGTGTCACCATCATCTCATTCTGACGTCAGAGGGACAGTCAGGTCAAAAGCAATTGAGAGAGCACGATCTTGGTCTTTGGATCTCAACCACGACGCGAGACACATCGGAGTCTCCCTGCCTTTGGGGTCTGGCATTCAATGCCATGGTTGATTGACGAACAAGTTTTCGTCATGACTTCATCAGGACAACCCAACCTGCAAGTCACTGGAACATCGAGGACAACGCCTTAACATCACCTATCAGTGAGAAGGAGAAGATTGGAACTACTTCGAATTAGGGTGAGACTGTTCAAAATTAGTTGCTATTCCTTTGTTTACCTTCTATTCCTTAACGCCCTTATTGCTACCAATTTTCAATGAAAATGCATTGGTTATTTTCAAATTATTTTAACACCAAATTCATATTCGTTAACTTGTCTAATTTTGCTCATGGTTCTAGTCGCCTAAGACTAGTGGTGGAGTCGCCCCCATTTAGTATGTGCTTTATTGCTATAAATTTGGTATTGTTATCCCGCACCTTTTAGGTGCCTCTCGTTTCTATCCCGACAGTTAAGTGGTGTCGGAACAAGTGCATCACAAAATAAATCCATTTTAATAAAATTAATTGTATCGATGTCCAAAAGCAACATTTCAGGCTGATGTATAAATAAATGGATAGGCTAAGCCTTATAGCCTTAATGGACACTACGTCCCTGTCCACAAGAAAGGGGACAAAACGGCGAGGCATTTCTCTTCTGTCAACATCCTATAAAATCCTTTCAAATATTCTGTTAGCAAGACTGACCCCATACGCAGAAGAAATTATTGGAGATTATCAGTGCGGATTTAGACGAAATCGATGAACTATCGACCAAATATTTACCATTCGCCAAATACTCGAAAAAAGGTTGGAATACAATACCCCGGTACATCAACTATTTATTGATTTTAGAAAGGCGTACGACTCGGTTAGGAGAGAAACAATATAAAGCGTTCTTGCAGAACTTGGAATACCGAGAAAGGTAATTAGATTAATTAAGATATGTTTAAATGAATCCCAAAGTAAAGTCCGGGTAGGAAAATTTTTGTCCACGAGCTTTCACGTCAAGAATGGCCTGAAACAAAGAGATGCGTTGTCACCATTATTATTTAACTTCGTTCTGGAATACGCTATAAGGAAAATCAAAGGGAGCAACCAGGGCTTACAGTTGAACGGTACTCACCAGGTTATGGCATATGCTGATGATGTAAATTTAATAGGAGATGATAGGAGAACAATAGAAAGGAATGCAGAGATCTTATTAAGCGCTTGCAGGGACGTGGGTTTAGAAGTAAATGCAGAGAAAACTAAATACATGGAAGTGCGTCGGGACCGGAATACAGCAAATTATGGATGCGTTAAAATACTAAATAATACTTTTGATAAAGTGGATACTTTCAAATATCTAGGATCAATATTAACAGAGGAAAATCATATTCACGGAGAAATTAAATGTCGACTAAAAGCAGGGAATTCGTGTTACTATTCGGTTCAAAATCTCTTGTCGTCGCGAATTCTGTCGAGGAATTTGAAACTTAAAATATACAAAACGATAATCATGCCTGTTGTTCTGTATGGTTGCGAAACATGGTCACTTACTCTGAGGGAAGAACATAGACTGAAAGTATTTGAGAACAAGATCCTGAGACGAATATTCGGACCCAAGAGCATAGATGTTCATTTTACTTCGACCACACTCACCCTCGCCCTCGCAGTAGCAGTTGGCCCTCGCCCTCGTTCACCCTCGCCCTCGTTCACCCTCGCCCTCGCGAATGGAATTGTCCATCGCCCTCGCGCACCCTCGCTGCCGAAACTTGTCCTCGCCATCGCCGTCGAAGATTTTCCTCGCCCTCTCGCACCCTCACCCTCGCCATCGAAGCTTGACCTCGCCCTCGCGCACCCTCACCCTCGCTGTCGAAGCTTTTCCTCGCCCTCGCGATAGGAGATGTCCATTATCCTCGCTCGCCCTCGCCTTCGTGCTCAAAACTTTTCCTCGCCCTGGCGCACCCTCACCCTCATATCATTGAGGGCGAGGGTAATTGAGGGTGAGGAGGCCTCGAGAGGGCCTCCTTCGTGAGGATCAGAGCATCAATTATTCAACCTATTTGTTGAATTATTTCCTTATCGTCAGTGGCGGATCCAGGGGGGGCGAACGGGGCGATCGCTCCCCCCCAGAAGAGGAAACTTCTTTATTTTATATATACAAATAAACGCATCCCAGAGTTTGGAGCTCTTAAAAGTAGCTCTAAGTAGCAGTATTACAACCCACCACCCCCACCAGAAGTCCGTCCTGGATCCGCCCTTGCTTAACACACGTAGGCTTTGTGGTGGACAAACGCCGTGCTCGTGGGTTTTCTCGGGGTTCTCCCGTTTCCTCCCACTTTATTCATTCCACCATTTCACTCATTTCTTATTATCACCTTCTCCTTTAGCCTAACCGGCATAACCATGGGACGTTAAACTTTTCATTTCATTTCATTTCAACAATACTTAGAATCACTCCACACTCCAGTTATCCCAAATAATCCTAAAACCTAGAATTATATTGAATTCACTAAATATTTTAATTGTATATACAAAATTGTATATGTACACCCTGAACTCGTATATTACACTGCAAAACAATGCCGCAACTTTGACGTGGGAGACCCGGGTTCGATTCCTGGCGGGAGCTTATGTGGTTCGTATTCTACGTTAATCGGTAGGTTCACGTCTCATATAGTCTCACTGCTGAAGGGATATTAAAAAAAATCAAATCAAATATTTCTTACTATTAGAAAGAAGAAAAGACATTTCAGGAACTGTCGATTTTTGTGCAATTACAGAATAAGTTGTGAAGAGTGTTTCTTCCAGGTATGTTTTTTTGGGGGTACTGCCCCCCGAGATACTAAATGTGCCCCCCCCGAACATTGTTTCTGAAAGAAACACTGCTTATGAAGGACTTCTTTTTCTGCGAAATGTTATCTCAATTAGTTCCAAAGCGGCTGACTAACATATCGAGCCCTTGTAAGAAGAAATGAATATGAAAGTACACTCGGATAGGTTAATTTTTTAGCCATTTTTCGTGACAATTAAAACGCAACTCCTGTAGCTTTCTTAACTGCACGGGAAGACAACTAATACCTACTCACGGAAGGGCAAATATTTTATGGCACCATTTTCATTCTATGAACCTTAATACATACAAAAACTTTATATTTCCAAATGAAACTATATAGCGACATTAATGGGTCATTTCAAAAGAGTGGGGGTGGGGTAACTGCCCCCTTTGCCCCCCTAATCGCCGCCCATGCTATGATGTGTGGCACATTTGTGCGAAATTAATAATAATATGATTAAACTGTTTACCCACAACAAAATCCTACTCGTTTTGCTGAAGTGGCTTTTCCTAAGTTTCATATGTTTCATATATCCTACAGTTTTTTCAGGCTTTTTTTTAATTTGTCCAAATTTATATTTCTCCTTTTACCACACAATCGTTCAATACTTGCACTATAATATTTACAATCAGTATATCATCCTGTAACGTATTTTATTCCTAATAAAAATAATTGAACAATACAACATACAAACCCTATCTCACTGGCTTGCACGCGAACCTTTGGTGCATGGGGTCCTGGGGACAATCCTGAGTGGGAGAACATTGAACGACAGTGGATCGAATTCCGCGTTAAACCTATAGGTCCACTTCTCATATAGCCTCGCCGACGAAAGAGGATGCTAAACGGCAATCAGTCAACAGTTGCAAATTTCGGCTGCATAAACAACTTATATCTTGTAGAACTTATTACATTTATTTTGTTAAAGCAGCTCTTTTAACAAAATTTCAGTATTAACGTGTCAGATATTTCTATTTAAGGACAAGAAAAAAAACATATTATTTATTTTGTAACTAAATGATAGCTCTACCCACGTAGATTATAAAAGCAGAAACAATGAAAATCGATACAATAGTGACACATTATTTTAACAAATATCGATTCAGATAATAGTTTGGGCTGTCACAAAACTATGAAAAGTTAAAAATTCCGATTAATTGTAACAACTTCATCAGTGGTGGACATTGGAGGAGGATGTATGCTATTAATCAGCCCATTTCATGGGCATCCAAACTCACGAGCCCAACGTTCGCTAGCTCGGCATTCGCGCACAACCGTTCTCGGGTTCAATAATTAAGCGCTACCCCGAGCGCCAATGAAATAAGTCAGCGCGAGTCCAACTGAGGGAAGTGAGCCCGAGCACGATTCCCAAAGGAATAAATGAGCGAGAGCCCAGTTGAAAAAAATGAGCCCGAGTCCGAGAGAGTCCAGAGCAAAATGGCCATCTATGAACCAAAGTCATTCCATCAAGTCTTTTTCCATCTGATCTACTGCATTCTGATGGTTCTCTCATTGATTGTGTTTGTTCAGATATCAGCGCTCTTGTCATTTACTGCTGAATGACGTGAGTGACTGTCTGTCTGTCTACCAACACTCTTTAAACATGACAGTGTAGTAGACACTTCTTATCTAAAACGTCTCCAGCACAGGGAGGGCAACAATGAGGCACACTTACTTCTTAATGTAGCGCTATTTCTACCCGGAAACTTTCATGGGAAAAATCAAATATTATTCTTATTTGCATTATTATTTTTAATAATTATATACGTACACACGAGAAATTGTCTACTGCAATTAATTGAAAGGAAAAATACGATTAATGTATAACCTTGCTATGACACTAACTTTTCATCTAGGGGACATGGCAGATGATATTTTAAATTTTGCCTCTCTCCAAAAAAGGTCAAACAGCAAATTCCAAAACAGTTGCTTTTAAGGAAGCTTGTTCTCCTCCCTCGCGTGCCCTCGTTCTCCTGAAGGAAGTTGTCTCTAGCCATCGTGCACCCTCGCTCCCGCAGTAACACTTGGCCCTCACCCTCGTTCACCCTCGCCCTCTTCGTCGAAGCTTTTCCTCGCCCTCGCGCACCCTCGCCTTCTTCGTCGAAGCTTGTCCTCGCCCTCACGCACCCTCACCCTCGCTGCCGAAACTTGTCCTCGCCCTCGCGCACCCTCGCCCTCGCTGCCGAAACTTGTCCTCGCCCTCGCGCACCCTCACCCTCTTCGTCGAAGCTTTTCCTCGCCCTCGCGGCCAAAACTTGTCCTCGCCCTCGCGCACCCTCACCCTCGCCATCGAAGCTTGTCCTCGCCCTCGCGGCCAAAATTTGTCCTTGCCCTCGCGTCACTGTGGGCGAGGGAACTTGAGGGTGAGGATGCCCTCGAGAGGGCCACCCTCGCGAGGGTAAACATCTCTGCCCAAGAGGAACGGGAATGGGGAATGGCGGAAACTTCATAACGAGGAAGTACATAATTTATATGGTTTACCCAACATTGTTAGGGTCGTCAAGTCTAGGAGGCTTAGATGGGCGGGTCATGTAGCTAGAATGGAAGAAAGTAGAGACGCTTTCAAAGTCTTGACTGGAAGACCAATCGGAAAACGACCATTAGGAAGACCTAGGCGAAGATGGGAGGACAATATTAAGATGGATCTCGCAGAGATTGGAATACAGGGTAGAAACTGGATGCAGTTAGCTAAGGATAGAAGTCAGTGGAGAGCTTTTGTGAACGCGGCATTGAACCTTCGGGTTCCACAGGCCATAGAGTTAGTTAGTTAGTTTAATGTAGTATGTAAATTTATATGCAGTTGCGTAAGTTCAAAGGATTACGTGGAAAATTAGGTTTTACTAATGGAAACTTAGAAAGGACTATTGAGCCGCCTTAATCCTGTGATTTTTAAGAATTTTACTGATTTTTTAAGTTAGAATGGATCAAAGTTTGCTACAGTAATAATTTGGTATACGAGGGCTATCCAGCGATTCACTCACATCTCGGCGGGGTACCGCTAGGAGCTGGGCGATTGCCGCTATTTTACACGGAAACTTCTGTCCGTTCAATGCGCATCTAGCTGCGGACGAGTGGAGTTCTTTTTGCTTCTGCTCTGCCTATGATACATTGTTAACATAAGTGCTTCGATTGAAAATTCCGCCAGTTGTGAAATAAGGTCAATCATACGATTTTTATTGGCTAAAAACACTAAACCGTTTGAGGCAGCTGTGTGAAGTTATGATTAAAATTTGATAGGTGAAATTGTAGTGAAACTTTTTTGCCACATGTTTAAGGTCGCAGTATAAACGTTCACGATGAAGACCGAAGTGAGCGACGTAGCATTATGACTGATGAGTTGGTCGCAAAAGTCAGTGACAAGATTCGTGAAAATCTCCATTTTACGATAACAAAGATCTCGTTTGAGTTTCCACATGATCCAAAAGTTTGGTTACTAACTTCTGTGCAAGACGGGTTTCAAAAATTTTGAGAGTGAAACAAAACGGATGGCAGCCGCCGTGAAATTCCCTGAGGCCTGTGACAAAGACGGCGATTCCTTTATTGATCGTATCGTTACTGAGGACGAGACTTGGGCTAAGCATAGTAATTGTGAAAGATAAAAAAAAAAAAAAGTTATTAGAAAATCATGAAAATGTTTGAAAAATTTGTCTTCAAGAAAACTCAAGGGTACTCTGTTTTGAAATAAAGTGTACTGCATTATATCTATCTATCTATCTATCTATCTATCTATCTATCTATATATATATATATATATATATATATATATATATATATATATATATATATATATATATATATATAGTGAAACCTCTCTAAAACGGACAGCCGTGGTGAATCAAAAATTGTCCGCTATAGAGAGGTGTCCGCCTTAGATAGGTTTCAATATTTTCTTACGTAAATTAATAAACAAGGTAATATGCAATTAGAAAAAAACCATTTTTGCATGAGTCATGTATTTATGAATATCACAAAATGTTACTGTACTTGCATTATCTTGCGTCATCCAATTCCCTATATTCGAGACACAACATGGGAATAAGATGTTATAGTTCTCTGCATTTTACAGTTATCGTTACTTACTACGTTTTCGGTGTGTTGCTTTAATTCGTGAGTTAATTGCAGTCCATTAATGACTATTTTTAAAGACAATATGCGTACCCGTGGTCAAAAATACCAAACTTGTCTTCTGCTTGGTTAGAGATTCCAGCGGGACAGTAGAATGATGTGTCATCCCAAACAGTGGGCAACTGTCAATCACTTTTGTTTCTGAAGCAGGTTAGGTGGAAGTAGAATGCAAGCAAAGGACGTAAGGATGTTGTGCAGCAGAGACCCTTCCTCACGGTTGCTGAACAGACAGTTGAGGAGGCAAAATGTTGTCACTCCCTCATGTTCTGTGTATTTTTACTGTACTTTTCAACTTGTTTCTAGATAAAGTGTCCGTAAAAGGAGGTAAATAATACTTATAACAGACAAGAAAGACTGTCCTTGTCCGTACTAGAGAGTGTCCGCTTTATAGAGGTGTCCGTTAGTTGAGGTTTCACTGTATATATATATATATATATATATATATATATTAAATGAATTAAGTACTTTAATGTGTTATCTCTAAAACTGGCTACAGATAAGCTTGCATTTGACGCTAATAAATACTTCAGTACAGAAAACTAAATTTACATAAGAATTACAAAATTATATATTGTACCTATGTTCGATGTTTTTTGTCTATTGTTTCATATTGTATGAGAGTTCTCTCGCTATACAGGGTGACTGGTAATTCTATGCATTCCTTACAAGGGGATATTCTACAAGTACTTTAAACATTTTCACCTATAGGAACCGAGGGTCGCAAATCAATAGTTTCTGAGTAATTTACACATTTGTGGTGTCTTGGAAATTTTTGCCGGCTAATGAGAGGTGTGCGAGAGAGTTTCACCTTGACCTGCTTCCCTCGTATCGTAGAGCGATGAAATTTTACATGTGTAGTCCTGCATATTTATGTAGATCATGTGGTAGTGTACAGCTCGAAATTCTGCATCTTTGCTGTGTTATAGGTCCAAACGTGAAGTAAGGTGTACTGGTTCAAATTCCATTACTGCACCTCAGAAAGCAGCTTGGCAACATTGCAGAAATACTTGCCTATAGGAAATGACTACCTGGTTGGGAAGAGGTGTAATGAAGATAATGTGCGGTCTAGAGAAAACGCGAAGTATGACGGATTTCATATAAAGGGTCATGCATCTGTCTGGCCAACATTCGAGCAGTCAACAGTTGTGTTGTTTTTCAGGAGGCAGACATCTTTTCTCAACATACTACACTCTGATCTTATTTTTCACAAGCTTTTGTCAATGCGACAGTGCTAAATGTGTTATTTTGTTTGACTTTCCAAGGTTTACATTTTTACCTTTGGAGAAAGCTTATAACAGATTGTCATTGTAGCAATTGGTACTCAATGGTCGTAATTTTGGTTTGAGTTAACTAAGCGACGCATTCGATTGTTATTTATTTATTTAATTACTTATGTATTTATGCAAATGAATGGCTCAAATAAGGGACCGGGGTCACATCGGTCTTTTAGGTGGGTCTAGGATTTTTGAAGTAACTGGCCCTGGTATTCTAGAAGGTACCATCCCGGCCTTCGCTTGGTGGGAATGAAGGAAACCAGGTAAAATCTAGCCAAATCAATGACAGCGTGCCGACATGCCACCACCAAATAAAGTCCGTGTTCAATTCTGAGTTACCAAAGTGATGATCACTTTTATTTGGGATCATCATGGGGCATTGCTACATGCTTTCCAGGCAAAGGGTACTACAATTACGAGGATATACTATGCCTTACTGCTGCGTGCGTTGCGCGATTCTGTGAAATCCCAGAGCGTGACATGCTGACAAATGATGGCAGCACCCGTTGACTGCTCGAATGTTGGAGACAGACAGATGGATGACCCTAAATATGAAATCCGTCATACTTCGCGTTTTCTCTAGACCGCACATTATCTTCATTACACCTCTTCCCAACCAGGTAGTTATTTCCTATAGGCAAGTATTTCTGCGATGTTGCCAGGCTGCTTTCTGAGATGCAGTAATGGATTTTGGACCATTACACCTTACTCCACCTTTGGATCTTTAACAGCAACGGTGCAGAGCTACGAGCTTGTACATTACCACGTGATCTACGTAGGTATGTAGGATTACACATCCCTCGCTCTACCATATGTGGAAGTGGGTCATCCCCATGCCGTAAACGCCGGTGGGCCACTGATGGGCTGCCTGCGACACGTCGCTAAGAAGTGGTGGCCCGGAAGCGACGCTCGCGTACGACCCAGTGGCCGTTTTTCCAATTTTACTGGTGGCTGGCCCACCAGCGACAGAAATCGGTGGTCCCGCCGCGATAATCGCCAGCGGCCCGCTTATATATTTTTGTTATGTTACAGTTGGATGGCCCACCAGCGACGCGTCGCTAGAAATTGGTGGGTCAGTGGCGACGCTCGCGGGCGGCCCGGTTTCCGTTTTTCCAATTTTACTGTTGGGTGGCCCATCAGTGACAGAAATCGGCGGTCCCGCCGCGACGAAACGTCTGTGTTCCACCAATTAGCAGATCCTTTTTCTGCCAACATGGAACACTGTATTTAGTAGCCCAAAAATTGCCTGATGTGATTGAATTATTGTAACCATAGCTTAGAATAAAAAGAAGTAATTGCTTGTTCTTGAAGTAATGGGTATTCAAATGCACTTTCTCTCATTTTTATTTGTAGAGGTTTCACAGCCTTGGCTCAAAATCTGCAGGAATATCAATTGCTTCATTCCGTTTCTGCAGATTTTGAGTCAAAATCTCTATGAATAAAAATGGGAGAAAGTGCATTTGAATACCCATTACTTCAAGAACAAGCAATTACTTATTTTTATTCTAAGCTATGGTTACAATAATTCAATCACATCAGGCAATTTTTGGGCTAAATACGGTGTTCCATGTTGGCAGAAAAAGGATCTGCTAATTGGTGGAAAATTAAGGAGGCGGACAAATGGCAAGTGGGACGAGGACGTGGACAACAAACTGACGAAGGAGTTTTGACAATTATTAACGATAAACAAAGAATTTCACATAATTTGAAGCAAAATATAATTCAATTATTATTTATACTATTCAGGATATTGGGGAATTGATGGACACCAATTAAAAAGATCCAATAAAGACAAAAATGAACCTATATAGGAGTTCCTCCGTCGCTCCTGCATCTTTCTATCTCCCGAATGTATTTTTTACTCTAAAATATAATTCGTCGCTGTCGATAAAAATGTCAACCGAGAATGCTAAAATTGTCAAACATGGTGAATTCCACAAGGTTATATTTTGCTTTTATTTATTTTTTTCTTTTACTTCTGCTCTCTTATTTTTGAATGCAAAGTTTCAACAATTAAACTTCTTGAACTGATCTTGGTTGAAGCAACAAATAAGTGTAAAAAATACATCAAGGAGATAAGAATTAAGACGTGTTGCCAAGCAGAGTTAAAAAATAAACCCTTTTCAATCGTGACACACATCATTCGATTTTAGATTTAAGATATACATGTTGGTAAGCTATTACTTGCTGGAATGTTTGACTGTAGAGACTAAAGTGCACAAACTGTAAATATAAATTATGAGAGATCCTGCACTTACGAACCACGAGTTCTCACCTCCATTTGTGTGGCAAATAGAACTAGCCTTATTAGAAAATAATGCATTGATTGTGCATCACTACGAGTGTTACAGAAGTTAAAAATGAATTTTAAATTAAATATACGAAGGCATAAAATCTGGAAAGAACCAAAGAAAGTAATTAAAACTCAAATCTCACTTTATTCAAACAAACGCTTATTTATAAACACAAAAACAAGAGGAAATCTAAAGGAAAGTGCAAATGGTCAATATTTTCAAGCTATATCACAAGAAAAATATAATTCTAAGGATCCCGCCCTTTTCTTATGGAAAATGGCTCTCGTTCAAATTATTTCTAGCTATGCGCAAACGAAAGGCCTTGAAGTGTAGATAAAAAGACTCCATGGGCACGAATTTCTAAATATTATATTTCTCGAGTTATATGGGTTTACAGTTACGTGATGTCATGAAAACCGCGTGAAATAAAACTGTAATGTGCCCATGAGTGGACTGACCATTGTCTAAGTGCTTGTAGTTCACAATACGGCCACAGACGAGGGACTGCGCAACGTCTGTGATCGCATCGTGAACTACAAGCTACTTCGACAATCCGCGTGATGCATTATTCGCGAAAATGCAGTTTCGAGGGGATCGAAAGCCAGTTAGCCAATGCCATTATGAGTTTCTGCTAGCTTTGATGTCATTGACTAACTGGCTCTGTATCTTCCGAAGTAGTTTTTTTGACGAATAATGTATCACGCGGTTTTCATGACATCGCGTGACTTTAAACCCACATAACTCGAGAAATATAATTGTTAGAGATTTGTGCCCATAGAGACTTTTTACCTACACATCAAGACCTTTCGTTTGTGCATACAGGGTTTCCACTGATTTGGCAAGCACGAATTCCCTGACTTTTGCAGGTTTTCCAGGACACAATTTATAAATTTCCAGGGTTACAGATAATGTAAAAAAGCAACTTTATTTCTTCGGACCAGAGGTATACTATGCATGTACTTTTATATTCGTCGTTTAAACGCCGTAACATCATTTTAAAAAATGTTAAACTACTGGCTCGTCTTGCGATGAACCAGAAGGAATTCCTGCTTAGCATTATAAAACGTTAAAAATTAGATTTGAAAGTTATAAACTCATATTGAAATTCCCTGACTTTTTCAGGTTTTGTCAGATTTTCATGGAATTCCCTGACTTTTCCAGGACTTTTCACGAATAAGGTGAATTCCCTGACTTTTCCCGGTTTTCCAGGTGGGTGGGAACAGTGGCACAGTTAGAAATAATAAATTGACCGAGATCCATTTTCCATAAGAAAAGGGCAGGGCCCTTTACGACTGAAAAAATAATACAAGATTTACGGGTGTAGAACGTGCATATGCATGCATATGCCTATCTGGCTGTGCTACGGTAAAGTCGGAAAAACAAATTTTATCTTGAATATATATCGCGCAGCATTGTTTAAAATACCAGTGCTTTCCATTTGTTTTAAGAACGTATAACGCTTTTTGTAATTTCCTGTGTAATGCCAAAATTCAAAACTATAGTCCCAATGTTAAAAACGATGTTCAGAGTAGTGTATGAACGCGAGAAAGAGAAATAACCCCACACGAAATTGAATAATGTTAAGATTTAGTATTAACCGGAATTAAACATAATTTTAAGCAAACGTCGAGACAGAAGCAGATCTAAACCAATGGTACATGTCATCTGTAGTGAAACATGTCGAAATCTGCATGTTAAACATATGGAATGTAGAAAAAAAAACGCGTTAGGACAACGCTGCTCGAATCACTCTGTATATAGCACGCATCTCGCTATCTTAGAAAAAAAAATGCGCATTCTAGACACGTAAATCTGTACATATTGTGAGCAAAGTACATCCATCCACTATAGTATTTCAGTACAATTAAGCTATTTTTGTGTGCGTTACGCAATGATGACAACACCTTAAAGTCCAATTGTCAATAATATCTTTACATTTACATTTCATGACACATTGGAATGCATACAAAGCTGTTGCAGTCTGTAGGCAAAAGAACACATTTCTTTACATTATTCTCAACCTGAAACACTGAAAGTTTTGAAAGCTCTCTTACTTTAAATATGCCAAAATAAGACGACTTCACGATGTCACTAACACTGACTTCACGTGCTGATGTACATGTGCTGTTTTCTTGTACGGAATGAAAATCATCTTTGTCACAAACAATGGTACTGTCTGATTCATTATTCCTAGAGAGTTCAACATTTGCCACTATATCTTCAAACTGTCGGTTGACCTCTCTCTTTATTCTTTTGTATGCAGTTGAGGATAAAACACGGTGGTGACTTTTAGGCATCTGTACTCAATAGGAGTTTTTTTTTTTTTCTGTAAAAGAAATATAAATGCTTCTATTACACATTAACTCTAGATTTCATTAAGGATAGTTTAGCAACAAATTTCGTGCAAGACCAGTTATTTGTAATTTCTGTGCATTAGAACTTTTTCTTTAAATTATCTAAGGGAATAAAAGTTGATCCAAACAAGTCTGAAACCCACACTTAACCTTTCGGTAGTCGCGTCTGCTTATGTAACACGGGCAGTCGCGCGTTGTACTTTTTACAACACTTAACAGTAAAGATGTTATTGACTTATATTCACATTGTGTTCCCATTGTCACATTCAAAATAGTAAAAATAAATAAAAATACAAACGACACATGCAATAAATTCGGTCAGTTACGTATAAATTATTATATATTAATATTATAACATCTTTACTGTTAAGTGTTGTAAAAAGTACAACGCGCGACTGCCCGTGTTACATAGGCAGACGCGACTACTGATAAATATATAATATTATTATTATATAATAATTTATACGTAACTGACCGAATTTATTGCATGTGTCGTTTGTATTTTTATTTATTTTTACTATTTTGAATGTGACAATGGGAACACAATGTGAATATATTATGACGTTCTGAATGAATATATGGGATATTGTTTTTACAAATTTCAAGAAATTAGTATCAATATTTATTATTTACATATAGAAAATTGTCAGGTAGAAACTACAAAATCAAACATTGTACGAAAGTGGTTTACCAGTTCAGCAGTTCTTACACTTCACCGGCTGCATCATCTTCTTCACCACAGCTCAAACATATTGTTTGTTTTCGCACATGTGTCGTGCATACAAAGCGGGCACACTTGTCACACTTCATTGACGCTGATGAATTTTTTGCCCTTCCACAGAGGCAGCAGGAACCTCTCTTCTTAGTTGGAGGTTCATTTGAAGTAGGAGCTTGTTCTGCAGATTCGCGTTTGTAACGCTCCAAGTAAACAGAAATATCCTTAGGCAAGGATTTTATTTGCGCTCTAGTCGTCAAATGCCCTTTCAGTAGCTCCATTGCAAGGTTTTTCTGAAAAATCCTTCTTCTTGGAATGTTTTCTGCATCATTGAAGGACAGAATAACTCTAGCATTTATGCTAGTAATATTCATCAATACATAAAATATTGCTTGAGGCCATCGCCTTGTTATTCGGGCCACGGTATAAGCTGCACACATTTTGTCACATGTGTCCACCCCACCCTTGGTCATATTATAGTCAAGAATGATCTCCGGTTTACCCGTAGCTGGGTCAATAGTTTTCGTGTCATGCATCGACGAAACGAGGATGACTGCTTTGTTGACCTTTGGAACGTATGAGACAATGGTTTTGTCATCGCTGAAGCCAAATTCAGAACTTCCCACGGCTCGCTGTTTATTTGGAAGAAATGATGGGGGAATTTCCTTCTTGTTCTTCTTCAAAGTACCAATCATAGTTATTTGTTTCGCTAGCATATCCTCAACAAGAGGTATATTAGTGTACCAATTGTCAGTTGTCAAATTCTTGTGTGACTTTTCGATGGGAACAACCAATCTTTTCACTATATCCCCCGGTTTATTTGAAGCTTCATAAGGGCCAGGTGGCTGCTTTCCGCAATAAACCTCTAAATTGCTACAGAAAAATGTTTTGGCATCACACATAGCAAACATGTTGATGTCGTATTTGGCCGGCTTAAATGACATAAACTGAACAAATGAGCACCTGCCTCTGAAAGGATGCAGCATTTCATCTATGGTGACTAGTTCACTCGTATTATAGCTGTCAATGCAGTTCTATACAAAAGGGCGTAAAATGTTCCTGATTGCAGCAAGTTTGTCGACGCGGCAACGATCAGCCCTTGTAGATGGATCGTCAAATCGCATACAGCGTAACAAAAACAAGAAACGTCTGTAACTCATCGCAGCTCTCACAACCATTACACCAGTACCATCACTTGTCCAAAGCTCTTGAACATTGGCATGATTTCCTTTTCGTAGTCCTATCAAATATAAAATTCCAATCAATGCCATTACCTCAGTTCGATTAGTTGGTAAACAATCTCTCTGCCGACCATATTTCATTGCAATTGTACTTATATACATATTGGTATATTTCACAATTGTATCCAGCATATCTGAGTCAAAAAACTGTAGAAAAGCATCAACTTCATTTTTGACACCCCGACTTTTAGGTTTTGGTCCAGGTAGCTTTTTCACAATATTCTTTGGCGTTTTGTACATTTCTCTTACTTCCTTTTTACTCCAAATTGTTTCTAGATCCTTTCCAAGGACAAATTCTTGGTCACTAGACACTTCATCACCAACTTCTTCCCCTTCTATTTCACTTTCGTCTGAATGACTATCGTTTTCAATATTTTCATCAGTTAGGTCACTGTCACTATCAGGCTCAGAGCTGCCACCATTGTCCTCTTCGTCAGACAACTCTTGAAGAACACGTGCAATATTACTCAGCCTTATCATGTTGGAAAACACTCACAACAATCAAATATTTATCGCAATATTTGTTTTTAAAAAAATAACACAAGTGGTCGCGCGTTGTAAAAAGTACAACAAAGACGTCTGTCTCTGCCGAATGATTTCTGCAAACTGAACCGTAGCATGGCAGGGACTGATTTGCGGTGGAGTGGTGGGGAGAAAGGGGAGGAAGGCATACATATCACAGCTAGTTCTCCCACTTACTCGCGTAGTGACTTACAACAAAAACAACAACACTGTTGCACTTTTTACAACAGCGCGACTGCCGAAAGGTTAAGCCAGCAGCACTGGCAGCAAGTGCTGCAGACTCTAGAACAAATAGGATAGAATGCCGTCACATGGACGTATACGTATACGGAAAGATGGGAGTCCACATCGGGATAAAAACTAACAGTTGTAAAATCTCAATCACGAAGAAATGAAAAATAATGTTAAAAAGGGTTGGCAAATTGGATAAGTGCCCTCATTTGTTACACCATGGGCCCTTTCAAATCATGGTGTCACTGGTGCTAAATCATAAGATTTTACTGGAGTTGCTGCAAAAGTTAATTTTATTAACAATGCTGAATTTACTTGTCTTATTTTCGCAATCAAATTGTCATTTTTGTATCAGAAATGTATTGTTACAATTTTAAGTGTTGGAAAGTAGTTAGGGCTAAAATAGTATTATTAAATGTTTGTTGGATATTTCTGAAATTGCTTTACAACCTTTAAGAACACGACTGAGGTTTGTACAGTTGTATCGTGCATGGGAACTTCAGAAAAGGCTATTTTTCCTCTGCAATGATTAAGAATGTAGTATTAAGAAAAAAATTGTAAAGATAGTGTTTCAACACTGATTTGGTGAAACTAAGTAAAGCTCTGAGAAACTTACACATTTAGCAAGATTAGAAGCCATTTTCTCAGGAAACAGTACATTTTTAGTTTTCAATTACAATCTGGTGCTTAAGCAGTAAAACTACTAAAAATATATTATCAAATAAACCGAATGGTGAGAATCTCTCTTTTTCTCTCAGAAAGAGAGAGAGAGAGACCGTCCCGGTGGTCTAGTGGTTAGCGTCGCTGACTACGGACTTAGGGTTCCCGGGTTCGATACCAGGCGCTGCGATGGTTTCCAAGGCGTGGGTCTGGAACGGTGCCCACCCAGCATCGTAACGCAATTGGGGAGCTGTTATGAATGAAGATAGTGACGATCACAGTGAAAGCTTCGGCTCTCCTCTTCCAACCCGTCTGGTCAGCGTGGGAGCAGTAAACCAATTCCTCCCTCTGGGGAGAGGCCTCATCCAGTAGTGGATCGAATATGGCTGTGATTTATTATTATACACCGAATTAAAATTATATTAAAATTATGTTATTCTTAGGAAAATATCCCAGTACATATAAATAGTGATGACAGATACAGAGTTAATCTATCTTTCTTCTACATCCTGCATGATTGGTCACGAATACCAACAATACATTGAACTACAGAGGGCTAACCAGGATTCAGACTATCCCTACGGTATTGAAAAATTAGAAGGTATTCTGTGAAAAAAAGGATACAAACCCGTGCATCTGTCTCGTTGACTCATTTAATACATACTTCTTTGTTGTCTGCGCTTACTAACTGCTGGACAATTATTACCACAGGAAAATTTTAAACTGTTTCTAAAATTGCATATATGTACATACAGAAAAACGAAAGGTGTCTAAAGGCAAATTGGTAAATCAAATAGGGGAAATAGCTTTTATGAATATGCTCGCAAAGAAAATGTAGCTTTGCATCACATCAGCATCATATCATCATCATAATATTTTAATCCTTTACGTAACTCATTCTTCCAGGGCGTAGCATTAAAATAATAATAATAATAGTAATAACCATTGCCCAAAAACGAAACTTTTCAGGAAGATGAAAAGAAAGCTTTTCTTACTACACACTAGGAGAAATTGTGCACATGAGCTTCCTTAAGCATGTTCTAGAAAGTCTGAGACACATGAACAAAGATATTTGAAGAATTTCTTAGTTTGTACTAGGGAAAGTTTTCTTTGTACCCCCTCCCCTCCCCCTGATTTTTAGGTAGTTTCTTATAAATTGCCTATTGCAGAGACTCTCATGTCGACACTTCCGGAAAATTTCTATATATTTTGCCGATCATATATATAACGTTTATTGTAAATGCTCTAGCTGTCATAATTTTTCACGGATTGAAACCAAACTTAGCACAAAAATTGGTCGTATTAATGAGTTCGTTAGCCACAATGATCGGATGAAACATTTGAAAATGGCGGCCATTTGAACTTTCGAAAAATTCATAATTTTTACAATTATGAACCGATCTGCACCATATTTGAACAAAATGTCGAGGTTAACAATATACTAGATGTGTGTGAAAATCAGAACGAATCGTTAGAAAATTTCAAAGTGGCGGCCGTTCAAAGAAGCAAAATAAAAAAAAGAAAAAGCGATCTTCTCGTGAACGAGGATCGAACTAGTGACCCTTGCATTACTCAACCTATGCCTTAGACCACTTTTTTTTTTTTTTTTTTTTTTAATATTCACGCCGACCTTTCTTACACACTCATACCACACATACTGATTTGTGATTACCGATTACTGATTTCCGCTTAATACATCCCACAAGAACAACCACGACACTAGGCAACACCCAAGCCCAAGGCGAGAATCGAACCCACGAGCCCCACAGCCAGGGGACAGCAACCGAACGCGTCTAACCACACGACCACCGAGGTTTCTCCACTCGGGAAACTGTGACGCGAGGGAAGAAGATATTTTCTCAGTATTTGTATATTTCAATCTATCAAGAGAAGTCCGTGCAATAGGTCGCGCATCAATAAAATACATGCTAGAAAGAACCTATCCTTTGCGTCCTTGTGCCAAAAGCTGTTTTTTTTTTTTTTTTTTTTTTTGAATAGAGCAGTTTTTGAAAAAAAAAAAGATTGACATTATAAGCCAGTAAATTTGCAAAGGAAAAAATTAAGTTACCAACATTTAAATCCTTCCCTAAAAAAGCTTCTTTATTTTAAAAAAATAATAATAAAGCAATTTATAATCTCTGTTTTCTGATCTTGGGCTAACATGTAATCTAGTCGGTAAAGTGACCGACTGCTAATCGAGCGACATGTGTTCCATTCCCGGTGAGAGTACAAGGAACTTCTCAACTGAGGCTCTACGTCCTAAGGGTTTTCGTCTGCATGATTCTGGTTTCTTATACCGAAAGCTTGCTCCAATATCTTCGTGTGTATATTCGTAAGTACTCTTTTCCTATATACAAACATTTGAACGGAGAGCTTAAATGTAATGCAGCGTGAACAAGAACTCTAAGCTTAGAGCCAAACGGTGAATAAAATAAGACAAATGTTACTAGTTTTAAAAATACTAGGCCAGTAACTAATTTTACTGCGCTGAGCTATGCATGTTTTACAGCCTAAAGAGTTAGAAAATATACTGCTTAAGTATACCTGACGTCTTCTTTCCCTTCCTCCGTTCCTGTCCACCGCACCTTTTAACCACCTTTGGGTAATGTGTATAATTCGGTGTTTTGTGACATTATATACTGGGAAGTTTGCGGCGACAACATCTGGAAAATGCAGAGAATTTGATTTAGAAGTACAAAAGTGGAGCAAAAATCGCGCACTGTAAAATATTAGTATTGACTAACTAACAGTAAAAGATAATCACTTTCTAGTATTCATTTTTATTTTCGTTCTCTTTCCAGTGAGCGTTTCAGACAAAATAACACCAGAAATGCAATTGGCTAAAAGTGGTCCAAAGAACTTACTGATGACTATCAAGGAGAGATTTAATATAGGTACAATAGGTAGATGAAGCATATTTCAAAGCTCTTTTAATGCTTTTACCCATGCTGTACTTCTTGAACTCGAGAAACCAATTACTATTTTTCTCCTCGAAAATGTCCCTGAAAGGGAACTAAAGCTAAAGTAAAATCTCGAAAATACTGCAGGATATTTTCATCAATGCTCACAAAACTATGTTAGGTACAAGTTCGTTGGAGAAGAAAATCGGACAAGGAGAAGGGTGTAAAAAAAAAAAAAAAAAAAAAAAAAAAAAAAAAAATTAAAAACGATTTAAATGGATTTTTTTTATGTCATAAGAGGTTTATCATGAGGTCTACTGTTCGAAGAACCTTTATAGTAGTTATTTTATGTCTTATGTGAAAACACACAAACAATTACAAACTTTCATCCATGTATTCTAATAAAGGGTATCCGAAACACAACGTACAAGAAAGAGAATTGGTACCAATCTACAGGTATTGTGTTAGGAAATGCAATGCACCTTTTCTGGAAATAATTTATATATTGCCAACCACGAACTCTTCATTCAACATCAAAAAGTAATTTTTCATAGCCTAAACCAGTAATAAACCATTCTCCCGAACTTTCTTGTATATTAGAGAATTCCCATTTTCCCCCGACTGTAAACACTATCATGGGTACGCTCGCTTGCCATCAGACAGTGACACGCAGTGTTGAACTTATAGTTGCTAACAGCTGGCATTGAAGCAGGCTTCTAAGCTCATTCCGTTACACGAGTTACTATTACTAGTATTAAGGTTCTTCGAAACGTAGACCTCGCGATAAACCTTTGAAAGTGTCGTTCAGATTCATCAAAATCCATTGTTCGAGCAACTTCCTTTCATTTTCTGCCTTCATCTTGTCCGATACCCCCCCCCCCTTCCCAACCAATATCCCGGAATCTTCAATTTATATTTGCACATTTATAAGGCTCTTATAACAGAGAACAATCCATTAAAGTAGTTTTTAATAAAAATGCTCGTTTTTCTATATTTTTACCCCTCTACAGGGAGTTTCACCCCCCCCTCCTGTTGTACGACAGAGCAGAAGCAAGTTAAAAATCTCTTTGTTACCTTCCATCAACAGTAGGATCTGCTAACAGACACTAGACGTAATTAATACTAAAATGTGACAATGGTTTAAGACTTTTTTTTTTTTTTTTTGCTTACCTCGAAGAATTTCAGCCAACAAAGATTTTCCAAAGGAAAACTTGGCGTTACTGCCAGTTATGTTAACTCTCAGAGCTGCTTCGTCCGTCATCAATTTCCTCAGAGCATTTCTTGCACACTGTTCCACATTTTCTCCACCCACTGCGGTCAACAACCGAATCTGAAACACAAGCGAACAACGTTTTTGTGTAAGTATTCAAACTGATAAGGTACAGATCAACTTTCTGACTTATGTTAGAGAAAGGTTATAAACACAAATTTAACTCAGCAAGTAGCCGAGAAACACATTAATTTTTTAAATCCTAGAACAAGGAAGACTCATTGAGGACTTAATGTATCAATTCCAAATCCTTAATAACTAAATAGACTGTGCAAACACACACACACAAAAAAAGAAGAAGTTTTAACTCTATAAACGAGATATGCAAATAATGACTTTTTACTTGCAAAAATCTGGAACAAAAATATTAATGAAGTTTCGTATTTGAGGAATGTGTACTTCTTATAGTGGAATCAGCTAGGCAAGTGCAACGCTAAAAATTTCGCCCCTTTTTCGCAGCGAGAGCCATATAATACGTGAACCTACAGTTTAAAGTGGGTTTCGAACCACTCCATTCACGGTGAGCTCCCAGCGGGAATCCAACTCGCGACCACGCGCACTAAAGCAATCGCGCTAAGTATCAGACTACGAGGAAACCCACTTTACAATACATCCACTGATGTATACACAACGTATGTTGAAAACTAATATCCATCATTTGGACACTGTTGCCTGCTGACGAAAAATATATATATATATATATATATTATTAGCCCGATACGCATGTCTGTATTCCGAACAATTGCTGTCCGGTATTGACTGCTGTGAATTGTACTTTTCAAGGCCAATCCAGTAATATAAAAATCATTCTTATCTGATAACATTATCATGGCTAAACAAAATCTGCACTCGTGTCCGAATGAGTCCCTATCTGTGTACATATGCAAGTGTAATTAAAGTTGTACCAAATTTTCTATTTAGTAGACCGTCTGGTAAACTGAACCCTAATTTTTAAACCTGATGGTAGTGGGAAGGAACCTACATTTTGAAAATATGGTATTTCATGCATTTTCTTCATGGTAGAACTAGAGGAGTTCTTCTAGAGTTTTACCAGGGCTCTGAGAGTTTCAAGGGGACCTTTTGGACCTGTAATTTTTACTGTTTTGTTTTGAGTTTTTTTTTTTTTTTTTTTTTTTTTTTTTTACCTGGAAATCTTAATTTGCACCCTCACATAACGTGTGAGTTGCCATTATGTTGTACCTTTATTAACAAATAAGATATAATTTTTTGAACGTTAAGTTTGCAGCTTAGTGTCAGCGTTTACCATCACCTATATTTTGTAACAGTCTTTGCATTTTTAAGTACAAAGGCATAAATCCCATTTTTCGCATTATAAGAAACTGTATTTTACGATTACTAAAGCAAACGAACCTAATTTTAACTGTTTTCAAGCTAGAATTCTTACAGAACGATCCGAGGATATTACCTGTCTTCGGACATAAGTTAAGGAAATGGCGCTAACGTATTTTTTAAAAATGTATCGGTTATTAATGAAGATACAACATTGTGGCAACTCACCATTATGTTGAAATTCAAAATTAAGAGTTCCAAGAAGAAAGAAAGAAGTAAAAAAAAAAAAAAAAAAAAAAAAAACTCAAAACAAAACAGTAGAAATTACAGGTCCAAAAGGTAATTTTAAGCAGTTTCAACGAAGACTGCACGGACTGCAATTTTGTGACGGTGTTGCGGACCAGTGATCTAGAACATTCCCTGGGTTCACTCGAGCAGACGGCTCTACCAAAAACAAAATTTATAGGTAAAATACGATGTCAAACACTTTTCGTAAACGAAGTAGAGTGTGAATATAAGTAATTTCTGCCATTAGATATCATATTGAAATACATTTTGAATGGGAGTGAACGTATTATAAGTGTAACTATTTACTGAAGCGGAAGAATACAAGAATGCGAAAAAGGTGGAAATAAACGGCGGGAATGTTCTGTTCGTGTTAGCAATGGTCAATTTGCGATGAATATAATGCAAACATACTATTTTATTACAAAGAATTGTGTGATAAAGAGCACCATATTATAAAGTTTTCTATTATTATAAGAAAAGCACTATATTATAAGAATTTCTCCTCGCAGGGGGCCATTTGTACCCTGGAAACCAATGAAGCCGTTTGAAAAGTAAGAGTTATTTCGATTATTTAAGTGTTTTTGAAGGTGAAAATTATTGCGGACATTTTATGTATTTTTCCATTCTTGTTCATGCGTATGCCCCCCTTCGCTGACGCGCCTGCTCCCTGCAGACGTACCCATCGGACCGCCCTCTGCGCTCCTGCACTGACTCGGTTAGATGGCATTTGTACTTTTAGTGGCCACCTAGCACAAGTTTGTTCATAGTTTAAGCATTAGCTCCTCATTTAGTGCATGCTCTGCAAGAAGAAATCGGAAAATGCAATAAAAGTGTGAAAATTTGGTAGAGGCGTCTGCTCGAGTAATGCCCCTTCCCTTTAAGGCTTGCTGCAACAGGAGGGAATTACACTCTCCATCCTCTCCTTTCACTCACGTTTCACTTGGTTTAGCACCTTTTTTAGAACTCGCATAGTCCTTGCATACAGAAAGACACAGGTCCAATTGGTCAACGCTCCTGCGTAAGACAAGCGAACCACAATTATAACCTTTTCATGAGTTTATAATGAGTGGTCTGCGTTCTAGAACAGCTTTAACTAACTTTTATGGTCCATGTTCCGTTAAGGGGGTCCAGAACTACACTGGACCCCTTTACACTAAGCTAAGCTAAGCTAACCTGACCTAACTTAACCTAACGTTATATTATGTAATCAAACGAAAATCAATAGAAAGAAGTGGTGTCAAAGGCACTGGACCCCCTTTACGGAACATTGACCACTTTTATTTGACAAGGGTGTAAAATAAACTGACCCCATATATGCACGAGTACGAATTCTATTAGTTTTCGAAGTACAAGGGCCTAAATGAGTTACGGTAATGATCTTCACACCATAAAGGAGTTCATTTTATCATTTGTAAACCAAACTTTTTAAAATTTACCTGACCTAAAGCCAGTACTATGTAGCCTATATGGGGGTCGGGCATCTACACCCTTCGCCTTTATTTGATTCACAATATACAGGAGGTATGTGCATATTTTTATTTCGAGGCTATAACTTTTTTTTAGTGTCTTACTAGTACGTTGCAAACAATTTAGTACATTTCTAAAACCTATTCTACGCATAGTTTACAATTTTCCTCGATTTGCTCTAGCGAGTATAGCAAGTAAATTTAAAAATCTTACCATCAGTGTATTTTACTGCCACTTCGTAAGTATCCCATGTTCCCTCATCTGGTTCTTCATGGAATATAATATGTCTTCGTCGTTTTGTTCCAGCATATGATGGCCATCTTGCAATTTCTTTTCCTTCGTGTTCAGATATCCAACAATTTGGTATAGTAGCTAATGTATCTTCTTCCTTATAAATAAAACAACAGAAAATAATTTGCACATATTGCCACTTGCCCGCCACACTTGAGACCCGCATGTAAACAACAAATGAAGTCCTCCTTCCGCATGCACGCGGCGATGTTGACGCGTTCCTTCCTCGGCGAATCGAAGAAGCGCGGACTGCAACGAAGTACACGCTGTCACGTGGAGGCACCGTCACTATGCCGCTGCTTCATATCTCTATCTGACTTGACGGAACTCCGCCGCCAGCGGCCCACTGGCGATACTCTTCGATACGTCGCTGTGGCGACGAATCGACCATTTCCCTGCCAGTTGCCCACTGGTTTTCAGCGACTCTTACGGCATGGGGATGGTAAAACTTTCTCGCGCACCTCTCATAGCCGGCACATTTCAAAGTCATCACAAATGTACAAATTACTCAGAAACTATAGGTTTGCGACCTTTGGTTCAAATAGATGAAAATGTTCCAAAGTACTTGTAGAATATCTCCTCGCAAGGAATACATCGAATTACCAGTCACCTTGTATATAAACAGAATATAAATGAAATAGATATTCTCTGAACTGCGAAACAAATTGTCTGGGGTATAACATGAAAACAAAATACCACTGAAATTCAGCAAATACTAACAACTAAGGTTCAGGAAAATATTTGGTAGGAAGACCTTTCTTTTAGTTGGACGAAATTCTTTATTTCGTAAGCGTTTCTCTAAATGAGTGGAAAAAATTCTTAATTGAAAATAATAAACAATAATTTATTTCATAGAAGTCAAACAGGCTTGCTTCTACTCCCAGAGAAGTTGTTGTTCCTAAATAAATCCTTAATAACTTCACTTCAATAAGTGGTCATTTCTCCAAAAATGCTAATATTTATTTAAACGACAGAGAGCTGAACATGCATTCATGTGCAAGCAATCATATACTGTATTTCTCTAAAGAGAGACTCAGTAATCAAAGCGCTTTCTGGTCTAGAATCTTGCACATGGATTACTTTTAATAGAACGCACCATTAAAAGGATTAGCTAGCTAGTATTACAAATGAAGAATGGGTTGGATAAGATCAGTAGAATTCCTTTATTGAGGAAATACAGTACCATTTTTAAAGGTTCGGTAATAAGGTAAAAAGTTACAAAGCTTTCAAATTCTCGAATACGAAAAATGAAGTCCATATCAATAACACAGCTGGCCGTTGATAGCCTGACTGCGAAAAAGAGTAAATGAGCCTCCATTGCTATGGCAACATGCCTTCCTAACAACTAACTTAAAAGTATCAATTAATTGGCCAAAATTTGTTCAAATTGGAAGTGGGCACCAAACAATTCTCCCTACTAAGAGTTCCATTATTTCAAAAACAAACCTAACTTTTCTATCCATGTGATTGTCTCACCTAGCTTTAGTTTGTACTAAAAGGAAAAGAAAAATCTTGGTCATATATTCGGAAGTTACTTTCCCTGAAATATATGCGTCCTGAATCAGAGCTGAATTTGAGGGCCTATTTCCCAATCAATATTATAGACATATTAAAATTTTCCGAACACTGGATTCCAGCTGGAGAATGAAACTACAAAACTGATTTCCACCCGAAATAAAATCTTGTGAGATGGAGCTTGAATACTTCAACCGAAAATTCCCTTCGAAGTGAAGTTTACGTGCTTCAACCAAATAATATCCTATGACTGCTACTCGGGACGGCCTCTTACATATAAGTATACGACTCGAAGCCTCCCTCTCCAAGACAAAAGAGAAGTTGTTGTAGAGAATAACTTATATAGAAAAAATTCAACGAAGCATCTCTTCAACTTGGCTGACGAACGCTATCAACCACATCCTCAACTGCTCAGCGTTGCAAACTATAGACCCCTACTAGCTAAGAAACAAAAAAGGTATTCTTTTCAATTCTGAAAGTACAAGTAAATGATAGCCCTAATTAAATATACATAGGTTGTAGAAAATGCTATAAACATATATACATGCTAAATGAATAATGAATGCCATGAATAAATATTACTAGAATTAATTAATTACCAAAAAATAGACTACCAGCACTGGTATACCGTGATAAGAAAAAGTCATAATTGCGTATAATTTCACAAGCATCCTCTATATATATATTTGTATATATATATTTACATCAGCTAATGATTATGACACCAAACACTATTCGAAGCTTTCTTGCACCCACTGGAAAACGTGAAGTATATTAATATTTATTTGCATATATTGTTATTGTAGACTGTTCCCATAATGCCCACCGACTTCGATTTTACAAAAGTTGAGAAATGAATTTCACTTTTTATTTTGTGGTCAATTTGAAGACATTTTGTTATACTACCATTAAGAAACCCATATACATCATATTACGAATCAATCATTATGGAACAATTTCATGTGTTACACGCAGCAGTGGTACCAATCTTTGAAAGTTTCATTTACAACTTTTTTCCTTTTTCTTTTTTAATTGATTTTGTGAGTAATGGTGCATTCAGTATAAAGGTGCAACAATATTCTCTCTCTCTCTCTCTCTCTCTGTCTGTCTGTCTCTCTGTGTGTGTTTCTAGTTTCCGGCGTAAGCGTGTGGATACTACCAATTATACTTTCGTGTGTACATATGCTAGTGTGTGTGTGTGTGGCGGGGGTATATGAAGTATTAATTGGGATCGCGTAGTGGAACTTATCGATATTAGTACGTACATACGAGCGGCCGTTACTTCACACGATAACTTTGGACGAATGCGATTTTTTTAATTTACGAAGTTCCTCTAGAGGGAGTTTCTTAATGGAGGTGATTCGCAAACTGGAAGTGGTAGAAATGGGTCATTTTCGATTTTAACGTTGATCACTATAGAGCTTACAAAATTTGGACGATTACTGTGTTTGAATTTCATCATGATCTTTGAGTCTACGTCTCATATAACCTCGATGCAGAAAGGGAATCCTAAACTTAAATAATTAACTAACTCGAAACCGATGAGAGTACAAAACTCAAGGTTTCGGCAGAAAACTAGCACAAAAATTTGGAATAGAAAAAGTATCAAGTATCCAGTTGGAGGGGGAAGGAAAGGATGGGAACATGGACATAAGACCATAAAACACATTATTGAAATGGCAGTCAGTGATGATTATAGAGGTGTCTCTTGGGCCTAAAGCTTCGAAATTCCCTCTATGGCATTTCCCGAGCATGCACAATCTGAGTTACTAGAATTTTCACAGTACTTTATTCAGCCATCGTTTATTCAATTCCCCCGCTCTGGAAAATCTAAAATGAACATTGCCTCCTATCGTGCTCAATATGAATTACATGTATTTTTGCAGTACTGCTTTTCACGTCCATTTAGACTTTCAAGACTCAATCGGAAATGGTCTCGTTTGTACAAAAATGTGCAGGCGAAATTTTCGTTTGTATACAATTAGGGGCGCCGCCAGAGAAAACAAAATGGGCGGACTGTCTAAATGATAGCCCCCCACTATGTCCAATTCAATCACAAATTGTCGCAATCGTTTGTACATAGTTTGTACAGAAATGTGCAGCGAAATTTCGTTTGTACACAATTGTACACAATTAGGGGCGCCACCAGAACGAAAATAAAGTGGACGGACTGTCTAAATGATAAAGCCCCACCATGTCCAATTCAATCACAAATTGTCGCAATCGTTTGTACATAGTTTGTACAGAAATGTGCAGGCGAAATTTTCGTTTGTACACAATTAGGGGCGCCGCAAGAACGAAAACAAAGTGGGCGGGCTGTCTAAATGATAATTCTGCACCATGTCCAATTCAATCACAAATTGTCGAAATCGTTTGAACATAGTTTGTACAGAAATGTGCAGGCGAAATTTTCGTTTGTACACAATTGTACACAATAAGTGGCACTGCCAGAACGAAAAAAAAATAGTGGGGACTGTCTAAATGATAATTCCGCACCATGTCCAATTCAATCACAAATTGTCGCAATCGTTTGAACATAGTTTGTACAGAAATGTGCAGGCGAAATTTTCGTTTGTACACAATTGTACACAATAAGTGGCACCGCCAGAACGAAAAAAATAGTGGGGACTGTCTAAATGGTAGCCCCCACCATGTCCAATTCAATCACAAATTGTCATAATCGTTTGTACATCGTTTGTACAGAAATGTGCAGGCTAAATATTCGTTTGTACACAATTAATGGCGCCGCCAGAACGAAAACAAAGTGGGGGCTGTGTAAATGGTAGCCCGCACAATGTCCAATTCAATCACAAATTTTCGCAATCGTTTGTACATCGTTTGTACAGAAATGTGCAGGCGAATTTTCGTTTGTACACAATTAGGGGCGCCGCCAGAACGAAAACAATGTGGGGGATTGTCTAAATGGTGTTAAAAAAATGTGTCACATACTATGGAGTATTTTTCTGACAAGACTTGGTACACACTATTGTGTCGATTGATATGTTCACACTATCGTGTGGATCACTACATTCATCTTATTCTAACGATGAGAGAATTGTTTTTGGTTTTTATATTTATATTTATACTTACAATCATTATTGCTGAGTTAGTTTATCACTCCTCGGCTCTTATTATTAAACTTATTCATATTTCTTTCATGAGCTGAATTCTTATGAGAAAAATGCATTTTTTCTTTCTAACTTGCGCAGAAACCGTTATTCTCATCTCGTGCAGGAAATTGATAAGTGGAAGATATAACAAATTCACAAAGTAGACTGTTAAAGGGAAAATTATAACACAATATCTTGATTTATTTGAACATCTTCATTACACTCATTTTGCAGAAACTATAGAATGCATGGTGAAGTATTTTGGTGCATTCAGCATTCTGATTTACGAGTAGGGTTGCTAACTGGCCGGTATTTCACCGGCCTGGCCGGGAATATTGCTGTGATTTTGATTAAGGCCGGTGACCGGTACAAACTTCTTATAAGCCCCCTTCTGATCGGTATTTTGGAATCTGCAATCCAGAATATAACATTGAACATCGAAATTTTTCAACAGTGCCTTTAGAAATACAAATTTCCTTTGTATTATGCATTATCGATATATTTTTAATCTATGGCAGTTTTTTTTATTTATTTAACATAAGAAATTTGATAACACTTGGATTTTATTGTAAAATAATTTTATACATTTATTGAGAGTAGGAAATGACTTTTTAAAGCAATTTCCTTTGTTTGAAGGGTAAGTTTATAGAGTAAATTTCATTTTATGACTCAACAATTGTTACGTAAAGATTAATATCCAGTATTATTAATCTGTTTCGTTAATTTTAAAGAAGTGACAATTGCTGGTAAATACAATAACAATTAATACAATCTTCATTTCTCATTTGTACAGAGAATTTTGAGGGTTTGCCGGTAATTTTGTTTTCCTGAGTTGGCAATCTATTTACGAGGTTTTGTTTCAATTCTGCTACGTAGTGGCTCCATACTGACACTCTGCATGCAAATAAGTATGTAAGGCTACCATACGTCCCGGTGTGCAGATATTTTCCTTGTCCTGTTTTTTATATTAATTACATATCAAAAGTTCTGAAAAGATAATAAAATCGACTTATTTCTTTTGCTTTCAATTCCGACAATACTATAGGAACAATTTCATTGTAATCTTTATTATTATTCCAATCGCTGCTTCCCCCGGATATAACATGCAATGTTTAAATCCTCCTAACTGGCAATCTTATCACCAAAAGTAAGAATGTATACCCCGAGGTGGCAACAAATTCTTGTGACGTTGCAGACCAGCCCCGAAAACACATTTTTTTTCTGCTTCAGAAAAGCAATTATGCAAATTGCTCTCTTTTAGTTTGCATTTTAAGTTAACAAAAATAAATCAGTCCATTGAAATTTGGAGACAACTTCATAAATCTGGATTTTTTTCTTTATAGACATGTAGAGCATGTGAGGTGGTATGTGTAATAATATTGAAAATATAATTTTTGCATAAATATTGTATGTTTACTGATTGCGTTTATATTGTATAACAGCTTCTAGCTTCTATAATAATTTTTAGCACTGTTGATTAAGTATGGACTATATTAATACACTATTTTAAGTTGGGTAATTAGTGCGATGGTGCAGGCACGTAGCCAAGGGGGGGTCCGGGGGGTCCGGACCCCCCCCTTCGAGACCAGAAATGAAAAAATTAAGGAAGGATAAAACAAAATGAAATGACAAAAAGAAGGTTCAGTGTTAAAAATTAAAAAGAAAACTACAGGAAGCTTTTGCTTACTCTTTCTTATGAGATTTGTATTACTTGCAATATGGTGGCGAGGTAAGCGAGGTATTCTGGAAGAGTCAGGGAATTTGAAATTTCAAGAAAACTTATGGAATTCTCAGAATTCCTGCTACTAGTCAGAGAGATTTCAAGCTTTTGAAAGCATAAGTGCCGTTATGTAACAGCGTGGACATTTTTAATCATAACTTTTCGTCACCGCATCCTTGCAGTATCAAACATGTTATTTCAAGGACAATTTTCTGTTGCTCCTTTAACCTGTCATTCGGAACCGATAGTAGTTGACGGAATAATAAAAACAAAAAATTATGTTGAAAGAAAGTTCTGTTAGCATTTGATTCAACAGAGAAAGGAACGCATATATTGTAAAACTAGTGTCACCATTGATTTCCGACCGCGAAAACTATGGATTTGACACTAATATCGGTCATTTTGGACTACTTTTATATGTCTTGGTATCTCACCCCCCTCCGGTGACCCCCAGCCCGAAGCCGAATAGCATGAATTTGGAAGTTAATGCGACTGGACTTTCACCATTGATTTCAGCGACCGCGAAACTATGAATTCGACACTAATAGCTCAAGTGGTAGAGCGTTGGCTTCGCATTCGGGAGGTCGTGGCTTCGAATCGCGCTGTCTACCATCCTGACTGAGGTTTTCCAGGGTTTCCCTCAGTCCTACCAGGCAAATGCCGGGATGGCACCTACTAAACAGGCCCTGGCCGATACCTTCCCAAATCCTTTCCATTGTTAATGTTGGGGAATATTCAATGTAAAATGGCCTCTGAGCTGTATCTGGTGGTTGTTAAATAAATAAATAAATAAATAATCGGCCATTTTCTACTACTTTTACATGTCCCGGTAAACTACCCTCTGAGATCCCCTGGTTCGAATTTCGACAAAAACGTTTAACTCTGGTCTGGAGCCTGGACCAAGGTATTCGTGACTAAAATTTGGTAACTCTCGGTCAATTTGTCTGGTTCCCAAGCCGGTTCCAGTAAACGCTCCCCTGAGACCCCACTGTTTCGAAATTTGAAAAACACACTTCGTCTTGATCTGGGGCTTGGGCCGAGGCAACCCTGACCAAAATTTGGTAACTCGGTTCACTCGTCTGGTCCCCAGGCCGCACACAGACAAACAGACAGACAAACACATAAACAAACTCTTTATTTTATTTATATTAGAAGATAGTTTACAAGACAGTATTCAGTATGTACTTTTTATAATAATTGAGGTCATAACGAAAGGAAAACTGTTATATTTGAATAAACAGGAGAAGGACGTAAATATTGCAAAATCTTTTTCAATGCTTTTTTTTTTTTTATTGTTTTGCTCGAAATTTCTTCATAGTTGGTTATTAAAATACTTGGCAACATATCCTCATTTTATTGTCCAAACAAACCAATATATGTTGATAGTAAAGTAGTTTAGATTGATCGAGCTCCTGAGCCTTCAGAATTTCATGTCACTCCCCCCCTCCCCCCCGCCGTTACGAAATCCTGGCTAAACGAACCAATACATGTTCCAGTAAAATAGTTTAGAGTGATCGAGCCCCTATTGTGATGACCACAGTATTTCATGTCACGGACCCCCCCTTCACGAAATCCTGGCTACGTGCCTGGATGGTGTAGTAAAATTCGAAAGATAATATTAATACAAAATGCAATATTTACTACTAATTTGTAAGATGTCCCGTTTTTTCTGTTTTCAAAAAATATGGTAGACTCAATGTATGCTAAACCATACAAAATAAATTGTACTGTAAATTGTATCCCTCTGACAGTACTCTAAAACGGGTTGCGTTACGGGTCGGGTCGGGTCAGTCGGGTTGGGTCCATCGGGTCGGTTCGGGCCGTCACATTCTTCACTTTTTTTGAAATACTATAAGGAGCTTTGTTGTAGAATTCAATTCGAAGTTGGTGAATGAATGATAATTGTGACTAATTGTAGCTGAAATAGTAATACAATTTTAATTTAACCCTATATTAACTAATTGGCATGGTAATTGTAATTAATTTTACGACTGACTTTTTTCTTTCTGCGTTTTTATGTCAAGTTAAATGTCACATTAAGTGAAATTGAAAGGAAATATCTAGTTAACGTCACACGTTATGCACCAACGCTAAGAGAGACAGTGATGATGAGAAATAATTGAAGTGGTTGAATGAAGAAAGTGGGAGGAAATGGGAGAACACCGAGAAAACCCATGCACACGGCGTTTGTTCACCAGAAAACTTACTTGGTACGAGCTGGAATCTATACCCATGGACTAGGGCTGTTCCGATAATCCAGTAATCGATAACAATTCGATAAAATATCAAAACCGTTTCATCGATAAAGAATGTTAATTTTATCGAATTATCAAACTTTCGAGACTCTCGAAATGATCGAGACACCCGAAATCTTCGAGAATCCCGAAATGATCGAGACTCCCGAAATGTTCGGGACTCTCGAAGTGTTCGAGGCACTCGAAATGTAAGAAACATTAGACAACTTCGAGACACTCGAACTGTTCGAGAATCTCGAATTGTTTGAAAGCAGCAAATACAGAAATATATCAATGTGATCGCATTTGTCGAGACGCTTGAATATTTAGAAAAGTTGGGATTATCGGAGTGTTCGAAAGAAACGATGTATTCGAGGTTATCATAGTTGTATATAATATGTATTACATATATGCAATATTCATTTTAAAACCTCTCTCCTTAGCAATGTAGTGAAGGAAAAGTTTTTTTCCCCACAAATCTGTACAAGGTTTAAGCAGTCTGTCAGAAGAGAGAAAGAGGAAGAGAAAACATGCATCACACGAATGGAATTGGAATCCAAGACAGCATTAGTCTACTAATAGTCACTTTGCCGATTGCGCCAATACGCCAATAACGGGGCAGGCAGAAAAATAATTTTACATATGATTTCGACAAATACAACTTTGCAATAACTTATCAGATGAAAAAAGTTCTTTGACTAGTTTGGCTGCAAGAAATCATTGGAGAGGTGAAGGAACCGAACTATTCATCACTGCTTTTGATAATACCCGAAACTTTGATAATACTCGAAATGTCAATAATACCCGAAACTTCGATAATACTCGAAATTTCGATAATACCCGAAACTTCGATAATATTCGAAATTTCGATAATACCCGAAACTTCGATAATACTCGAAATTTCGATAATACCCGAAACTTCGATAATTTCAAATACTCGAACGGTTTCGAGTAACCGATGACAACTCGACAAATTTTCACTCCCGAAGTACGATAGGTCTTCAGCCTTATCGAACACCCCTACCATGGACCTTCGGGTCAAACATCTGCCTTTGGGCTGGACACATTATTATTATTATTATTATTATTATTATTATTATTATTATTATTATTATTATTATTATTATTATTATTATTATTACTTTAAGAGTGACCAAGAATGTTCCGCCGCCTTTTCACCAACACCTTCGAACATTGATATGTAACCCAAGACGTACCTGGAATATCAAAAATAGTCTCCATCAGCATCGACGACCTTCTGCCAACGTTCTGGAAGGCTATGGATTCCATCGCAGTCGAACTTGGTGGAACGTGAAGCGAAGAAGGTATCAAGTGCATATTGAACCTCTACTAGCGATTTGAACTGGCGTTCTCTAAGGTGATTGTCCAAGGAATGGAACACGTGATAATCGGACGGTACATTGTCCGTGGAGTATGGCTGAACCAATAGTGTTTCCCATCCAAGGGGTAGAATGGTGTCCTGGGTCATCTTAGCCACATGGGGTTAGCGTTGCCTTGTAACAGGAGGACTCCTTTGCGATTCAGAAGTGCTGGATCCAGAGAGTGACAGTACACAGTTGCATTGATGCTCTGACCAGCTCGTAGCAGTTCCCGATGGACGATGCCGCGAGCAGTCCACAAAATGCACAGGAGAACCTTATTCTGGTGTAGTGCTGGCTTGGGCTGTTTTTGAACCGGTTCATGGGATGCTAACCAACGATGACGGCACCGTGGAGCTTCGTACAGGACCCACTTCCCATCACGTGTCAACACCCTGTCAAGAAATTGCTCCTTCCTCAGACGAGACACCAAAGAAACACATGTGTCTGCTCGCGTTGCTTTCTGGCCCCAAGTCAAATCATATATAATCATGAAATAAGAGAAGACTGCTTCGGTTTCATTGATCCTCCACCAGCAGAGCTGAAAGGTGAGGACATTGGTTTGAGCTCGGAATCCGAAGACGCAGAACCGCCCGAACTCTCACTGACTGGAGGGAAAATTGGAGAGATTGTTCTATCTTTGCTACGAGATTTCTCACTCGACCCGAAAACCTGCGTTGGTATTGGTACAGATGGTTACGCCGTCACGACTTCTCAAAGTCGCCGGGCAGTGCAGGAGATCCAGAAGGAGGTCTCAAACGCGCAGCACTGTTCATATTGTAGTCACAGCCTCAACTTGTCCATCTTCAGATCGTCGTCAGTACAGTGCGTGAGGAGCTGTCTGGGAACAACGAAAGAGATTATTGCGTTTTTCACCGCATCTCAAAATGTAATACTGTCCTTAAGCTTACGGTTAGTGGCCAGTTGGAGACATTGTGTGAAACGGGATGGGTTGAACGGAACGACGCAGTATTACAATTTCTCGTGAAATTTCAATAAATAAGTGAGGCTCTACAGTGTGTTCCAAGTGGTCCGAGTTAGATACAGCAGCCAAAGCATGGGCACTTTCTTCTGCCATGCACGACAGTGAGTTTATCGTAACTATTACGTATCTTCAGGGTGTTCTCACGATAACCCTCCCCTCAATCGACTTTTGCAGAAGACAAATTTAGACATGAACGCAACGTCAGATGCCATTCAGGACACTATCGCAGCATTAAACAAGACATTATATCTTTGCCTTGAATTCAAACAGCAAAGAATTCAAGGTAACTTTCGAAGCAATATCCAGAATGGCTGCTAGTGTTGACGTGCAGATTCAAACTCCTCATCTCACTCAAAGACAAACACATCGTAAGAACTTCAGAGCAGATGACACGACATCTTACTACTGAAGAACTGTCTACATTCCGTTTATAGGGTCGGTTGTAGAGGACTTCAAAACTCGTCTTGCGCAGGAAGTTTTCAATGTGTACGGACTCAACATTTTATTGCTAACACGCGCAACTGACTAAACTCTGAGTAACAACTTCCGCGTTCTAGCAGAAAGATTTTACAAAACTATCGGAACTCAAGAAAAAAAATGCTGTTTCCCCTCTTTAGTTCTGAATTTGCAATCTGCACTTCTAAATGGAAGCGAATTAAAGAAGAAGGTAGAATTCTATTACGGACTGCGTTGGAGGCCTTGCCCACCAGCGACGAAGATCTTCACGTAACTATTCGAAAACTGCTGCGCATACTTGTAACCCTGTGGTACGGATTCCACGTTAATAAGTAGGTCTCATATAGCCTCGCTGCTGAAAGAGACGTTTAACTCAACATCAACTCAGCTTGTAACCCTGCATTCGAGCGTGGTCAGTGCAGAACAATCTTAATCCACATTGCACCGACTGAAAACGTGGTGGCGATCTCGTTCTGGCGAAAAGCGGCTGAAGGGACTAGCACTTTTAAATGTCATAGGGACATTGTCGTAGATCGCGACAATATTATATCGACAGATACGTCTTGGGTAGTATTCACCGAAAAGCGTGTTTTGAGTGTAACTTCCAAGCTCTTTTGTCCTTTTGTTTAATTCATTTTTACTAAAATACAGAAACATTATGAGCGTTCTAAAAAATGTTTAACCTGATATTTTTTCTAGCGAAATATTTAGTACAGCATAGCCACGACCAGGCCTGTACACAGAATATCGTTTTGGGAGAGGGGGCATTGTGGTAAAACTTCCGTAGCAATTATATCTTTTACCCTCTTTTCCTGAATCCGTTTTACCTTTTTTTGGGAGGGGGGATTTCGGGGAACATATCCCACTCCACAACAAAGAGCCCCCTCCAAGACGTTTGGTTTAATCCGCCAATGCCTGTACCAGTACCTCCTCCTCATCTTACGCCACTCCGCCACTGCTGTAGGCGTATTAAATTATTTTTTTAACAATATTATTTGGTATTCTTATTAGCTACTATTTGGTGATTTTGAGTTCTATTTTCATGTGGGAAATTAGGTTTGCAGCTATCTACACACTTTAGTGTTTCATCTCATGTTACATAGTTTTACTCATTCAGCGCACAACAACTTAAAATATGTACACGACTCTTCCATTAAATTTGATTTGGTTCAGCATATCCTTTCAATTTTCTTGAAAAACTGTACATGACAGAAATCTCAAGCGAAAGCAGTAACTCTGGAACCCGACAACACAACTGACGTTACTTGGAAACATGGAAATTAGTGCGCAACTTTACCGCAGGCACAGATAAATCAAACAAGTTAAACCAACTTTAATTCTGCAATTGAGAAGGTTCAATATAAATCACTGACTTGCTCAATAATAATTCACACAATAATAATAATAATAATAATAATAATAATAATAATAATAATAATAATAATAATAATAATAATAATAATAATAATAATAATAATAATAAAGAATTCATGAACACATTGTATAGTGTCGATATGCTGCACCAACGAAACCAAGGTAAGTGTATTATGGTTGATGAACCGAGAAATCGCTCTGTGATCGGCTGATCGACGAAAGGCAAATATACTTTATTGTATAACTGACACACATACACACGTAAACACATAAGAGGCGTCAACGCAACGCAAATTTGCGTTGAAGTTTACGATGATAAACATGTCCCTAATAATGGATTTTTTCATGTTTTGCGTTCCACTGCGTTACGTCCAGTTAATTTTTCGAAGACTGGTATGGAACATTTTTTCCCACTATCATTGTATCCTCTTCCTAAAATATAGAAAAGAACAGAGCATCGGTGTTGACAGCGTATGCTCACTATTACTAAACCTAGCAGCAAAGAGAAATTATTGAATAAAGTCTGTTCTCGTGCGAAGACTGGTATATTGTCGATCGCAGAATGAATGATTCAAGTAATTTTGTCATTTCCAATAAAACCGAATTTTCAAGTTCCCAAAAGCTATGTTTTCTTTCAGTTCCAAAGAGTTTGGTTGCTAGATAATGAAAGTATATATAATCCAGCCTTAGGTAATATGTTTCATTAGCTCATCTTTCACTTATTTCTCTAAAGTTTCTTGTTTTGCAAATTTAGACTAAAAGATTTAAAGCTCTCTTTTATTACAGGATTTATAAATCACCGCAAAATGTAACTGCAAGCTTCATATGTAACACATAAATTTAACAATGCCGGCATACACTACCAGAAAAGAAGAATACTGGCAGGAAACCAAGCCAAGTAATAGAAATCACAGAACATTAAAGAAGATTGTCATAAAGAACTGTACCGGTTATGCGGTACAACTGACTATTGAACTAAATGAATGTCTGAAACGAACTGTTTCTATAATACTTACGTTAGTAACTTAAGTATTATACTACTATTACTACTACTAAAGTTAGTATTACTAAGTACTAAGTAACATAAGTAAAATAAGAAAGTTTCCTCTTCTGGGGGCGATCGCCCCGATTGGCCCCCCTGAATCTGCCATTGAATGACACGCATGAATGAGGGGGAGCACGGAGCTCAGTGGTAGAGCGCTTATTTCTGGTGCTTAGGGTTTTGGACCTTTTACGATCCCCGGCCGAGTAAGTTTGTGGTGAACATCGTGTCTGTGTTTTTTTTCGGGGGCATTTCTCTTTGCTTCCACTTTCTCATTCCACCAATTCTTCCATGTCAATTCACTTGCCACAATCTTCATCTCCCTTAGCCTAAAGGGCAATAATCGTGGGACGATAAACTGAAAGATTTCAAATCATTTTCGAAAACGAAGCGACGGTCGAGATGAAAAGTAGATTTTGATATTCGGGATGAGAAGCCTCAACATTAGTTCAACTATGTCTTAGATTACAAATGCTGTTGTAGTGTTACATGGTTCATAATATAAACACTACAAATTTTAAAGTGGCTGTAAATACAATAAAGGAGCATTTATCAACATTTTTAAAGTTTAACGCCCCACGATTATGCACCGAGGATAAAGAAGACAGTGATAATGAGAAGGGTGATAGTGGGGGAATAAAGTAAGTGGGAGAGCCTCAAGAAAACCCATAATACGGTGTTTGTCCACCATAAAGTTCATTTGGCGTGGGCTGCGATGAGGCCCGTGCTGGGATACTAACGAGGGCGGTGGACAAGTCTACCAGAAGGGCGCCTATGCAAACGTCAATGTATATAGTGGCGGATCCAGGATATGATCAAGGGAGGGCTAAACCATAGTTTGCTGCTTTATCCAGTGTAAAGCAGGATTGAAGCCCATTTTATCCAGTGTATACCTGAGCATCAAGGGGGGGACTATAGCTCCTATAGCCCCCCTTGGATCCACCCATATGCATAAATATGGTGTAACTTAAATGATATAGTAAACATCGGGAGGTGATTCCTGTTTTCCCGAGATAAAACAAAAAGTATAGACTAACCTGGATGCAGAAATGCCTATGACTATCCGAAAATTGTCGGGGAAATGCAAATACAGTAGGGATGGGCAGGAACGAGTTCATTGAAACTCGACTCGACTCGAAAGAGACATCTTTGAGCTCGACTCGAGAACTCGGCTCGAAAAATTTCATCCAATTCGACTCGAGTTTCGAGTCGAGTTGAGCCAAAACAAACCAAACCGAGCCAAATGCTGTGTGTAGTTTCAAGTACTTTCTTAAGTATCCTACATAAACAATATAATTATTACCAATGATACTACTACCACTACTATAACATTATTATTATTATTATTATTATTATTATTATTATTATTATTATTATTATTATTATTATTATTATTATTATTATTATTATTATTATTAACAACAACAACAACACTGTGTATAAACATGAAAGATAGGTGGTTTGTATCTGAATACTAAAAACTAGTTGACTGCTGACTTCGGTAGTCGTGAAGTCTAGGAGGCAAGAACATCGTTCACGAGGTTCTGGGTTTGAGTTTCGGAGGAGCAAGTATCCGGGTTCGAACCAAAAATCGTTAAAAGTAAGGGGGCGCTGGCCACACATGTTTAAAACTGCTTGGTCCGGGTTTAGGATTCTCAACGGCTCGAGCGGCTCGGCTCACAGCTCATTCCCTATCGAGCCGAGCCAACAGCTCACCCACCCAAACCGACATGAGCCGAAACATTCCGAGGTGATTGATGGCTCACCCCAACCGAGTCGGCTCGAGACGATGGCTCACCTGAGCCGAGTCGGTGACTCATCTCAACCAAGCCGGCTCGAGCTGTTCGCTCAGTTGAACCGAGCTAAGCCAGTTAACATTCCTACATGGGTTGGGCTTCTGCTTTGGCTCAAAACTTTCACCGTGCAGGTATCAGCCTTGGTGATGAGAACTAAAGTATATATTTATGTTAGTGCTCACGACATTTGAAGCTGTCTCGTTATAAAAATCCATTGTCGTCTTGTTAATGGAGACGAGGCGAGATGCGAGCAATGTCTCACCTCATAAGCAACATTAAAAATATTCCACATTACTGCTTACATTTCTCATAGCTTTCGCTTTCCAGTCTAATCAGGCAATGATTTCAAAACGAGCTAAACAAGCGAGCCATATTTCAAACTCGACTCTACTCGAAACTCGACCTCAAAATAGTGACTCGGCTCGGAACTCGACTCGAGAAAATTACCTTTTACTCTACTCGAAACTCGACTTGAATTCGCTTCGAGTTTCGAGTCGAGTCGAGTTTTAGCTCGACTTGTGCTCATCCCTAAACTACAAACATACTGGATAACAAAATATCAGGGGCCGCGGTGGCTCAGCGGTAGAGCTTTCACCTCTGGTGCATGGAGTACTTGGTTAGATTCCAGCTCGCGCCAAATGAACTTTATAATGGACAAACCGTATGCTGGATTTTCCAAGGGTTTTCTCGTTTCCTCCCACTTTCTTCATTCCAACATTTCATTTATTTCTCATCATCACCGTCTCCTTTAGCCTAGGCAGCATAATGGTGGGACGTAAAACTTAAATTTGATTTCATTTTTCGAGAACAAAACGTCGGGTCAAAATCAGGCAAAACGGAATGTCCATTATTTTTACCCATAGATTACATTAGTTTACAATCGGGTATAGTGCAATGGCGGTGCAAGGGTGACGCCCAAAGAACCTGGAGTATTCCTTCGAGTATTTTATCAAATGTTGAATGAGGAAAATGAACAACAATCAAGTACAAGATTTCAACAGTCAAAAGTAATAGTACATCGTTCAAATTAAAACAGAATCGAAAGAAAGAGAGATACACGTGTGTGATTGATCTATTTTATCTGAGCACAGAATAAACTCTCGGAAGAAGAATTTGAAAGAAACGAAGTCTTTAAGGTATTTCAGTTATATCTTCTAGGCTAATGGTAACGGATGATCAATGAGCGGCTTCCTGTCCAAGTTAAGCGTGTGTGAAAATGGAAAAAATAACTTGATCTAGATTATGTGTATAACCAGGGGTGCCCACAAGGGGGGGGCTATGACGCAAACTGCGTCATTGAAATATTTGTGGGGGGTTAAAAATCTATATAAATATGTTTGAGGGTGTGTAAAAATTAATCGAAAAGATTTTTTTTCATGGAAGAACACCTGCGGATAGACAATTGAGGGGGGGTGCGTCATTGACATGAGGGGGGGTGGCACCACTGGTATAACGACTGTGCATAAGACAGTCAGGCGGCAAAGATCATGTATAATGAATGAGAGTACAGGAATTCTTCAGATGACAACAGTGATTCTCAGAAATTATGTGAATACAATTTGGGCGAAAGTAAGCTGCATTAAAAGGTTTCCTCTTCGTAATATGTAATTCCGTGTGGAAGATGGAAGCAATGAAACTGGACTTGAATATTCCAGTTTCTTTGGGAGTCATCCTTGAGTTGCCATTGCACTATATCCGATTGTACACAAATGGAATCTACGACTAAAAAATGGGCATTCTCTTTTACCTGACTTCGATCCGACGTTTTGTTCTTGAGTTATGGCTGTTTTTACATTTTCCCGACAAATTTCCGGGTGATTAAATAAAATCTTTCAGTTTTACGTCCCACGATTATACCGGCTAGGCTAAAGGAGACGATGATGATGATAAATAAATGAAATGAAGAAAGTGGAAGGAAACAGGAGAACCCCGAGAAATTCCAAGCATACGATGTTTGCCCACCAGAAAGTTCAATTGGTGCGAGCTGGGATCGAACCAGGAACCACACACAGGGATGAACGCTCTACCACTGATTTACCGCGGCCCACTTCGGGTAATCAAGGCGCCGAAAGGAGGCATTTTTACACCTAGGTTGTTGCTCTACACTTTTCGTTTTATCTCGGTGTCAGGAATGATCTGCCGATGTTTGTTAATTAAGTTTCAACCTGTATATATATGACAGGGGTGCCCACAAGGGGGGCTATGACGCAAACTGCGTCATTGAAATATTTGGGGGGTTAAAAATCTATATAAATATGTTTGAGGGGGTGTAAAAATTAATCGAAGAGTTTTTTTCATGGAAGAACACCTACGGATAGACAATTGAGGGGGGGGGGGGGTGCGTCATGGACATGAGGGGGTGGGCACCACTGTATATGAGCACTATTTTATGAATTAAAACCACCAAATTTGTTTAGTAACGTAAATATCTAAACTGTGAAAATGTCTTTACTAGAAAAACGCTTTTTAGTTCTTGTAATAGATTCTTGCCTAACAAAATGAAGCTAAATATATACCAGGGGTGCCCATAAAGGGGGTCTATGACGCAAACTGCGTCATTGAAATATTTCGGGGGGGTTAAAAATCTATATAAATATGTTTGAGATGGTGTAAAAATTAATCGAAAAGATTTTTTTCATGGAAGAACACCTACGGATAGACAATTGAGGGGGGTGCGTCATGGACATGAGGGGGGGCACCACTGTATATACTATTAAATCAATATAGCTATATTTTAGAAATACAATAAGCACTGATTATTTGAACTTCGAACACTCCTCTAAAACACACAGGAACAACCAAATTTGTAAATAAAGAGCTTTAAAGAACTTGAACTGTTTAAACTGTGCTATATCGATTTCGGTTAGCTTCTGAAAGTTTTTTTTTTTTTTTTTTTTTGCAGTAAATAAGTAGCAATCAGTGGCGTATTTAGGGGGGCTTCCGGGCTTAACCTCCCCCCCGAAATCTTACTTACTATAGTAACGTATATGAAATATCTTGCAGAATTTTCACATTTTCATACAAAGCCCCCCCGAAAGTTAGCAAAGCCCCTCCCGAAACAAAATCGTAAATACGCCACTGGTAGCAATAAATGTTTTGCTTCACTGGCTTTATACCTATTTTTTTGAAAAGTGATTGTACTCTGTACTTGTTCTCTCCCAATAGTAACTGTATGAATACAAAACTGGTATACAGAAGAATTTAAAAAAAAAAAAAAAAAAAACATTTTTGTAGTGTGATATTTCGCAGGCCGCTTTTTAAAAGGGTGCACTGTACCCTTCACAGGTTCTTTACCATCAGCCATTATATGAATTTTCTATACAGAACTGCTATGCAAAAGAACAACTAGAATCACTTATAATGTAATCGTTTCGCCGGGTGCACTGTACCCTTCACGGGTTCTTTATCAACAGTAACAGTATGTATTTATTGTACAGAACTGTGCTATACTGAAAAATAAATAAAACCGTTTATCTTTTATGTGGTTTCGCATAGGTGTGTTTAATAAAGGGCGCACTGTAACCTTCATGGATTCTTTATCAACAGTAACAGAATGTATTTATTGTACAGAACTGTGCCATACAGAAGCATAAATAAAACCGTTTAACTTTGGTGTGGTTTCGTAAGGGCGCCTTACGTAAAGGGCGCACTGTACCCTTCACGGGTTCTTTAACAACAGTAACAGTACGTATTCATTGTACAGAACTGCCATACAGAAGAATAAATAAACCCGTTTATCTTTGATATGGTTTCACAAGGGCGCCCTGTCTAAAGAGCGCACTGTACTTATCACGGGTTCTTTACCAGTAAGAACTGTAAGAATTTACTATATATATATATAATATATATATATATATATATATATATATATATATATATATATATATATATATATATATATATATATATATATATAAACTTGTAAGTTACTTTTATTTATAATGTGATGTTACGGAGGGCGCACCGGGCCATGTCCCGGTGGGCCAGCACGAGCCTGGCTGCGATGGAACCAGGAACACCATGCACTAGAGGTGAACGTTCTAGAGGTGAGCTAACGCGGCCCATTATCAGTGTTTAGAAAACAAAACAATATAGTTTAATTGTAGATCTTGCAATTTAATACATTATAATCGTTTTCTATTTCCTATATAATTTAAGGTCATCTGAACATTCAACTTCATATTATAAGTATGTAGATTTAATAAGACAATCTTGTACGTGATTGCATGATTTGATGGTTCATGCTTAACCTATTTGAACATATTATTTAACTATTAAACTGCTTTGTTAAAAAGTAAAAGGCAACCTTCTTATACATGTGACACACACACATATATACAAGGGCGCCCATCCGGGGGGAAGGAGGTGGGGCGCTCGCCCCCTTCTAGAGGAAATTGTGTTTCGGAAGATCAAAAACCCAATAGATTTTTTAGAATAGCTATGGCAAAATTTGAGACTATACTTGAAATGTCGCTTATACTTGCCCCCCCTGGAAACCACCACATGGGCGCCCTTGCACATATATACAAAATATTGCGGTCCCAGTTCGACTAAAATTACTTGAATAACAAACAAAACTTATCAGGATAGTTATTTCAATAAATTAAACTATTTTCGTAACTTAAACTTTGTATTTCCTTAATACGTATCATTCATTTTGCAGAGAAAAAAATATACTTTAATCACTTATGCCTTCCTTACTTGACTTATTATACTGTATCTTTAACAGCATACATGAAACAAGTTTAAACAAATCTGGCCACAAGATTTGTTATCATAGGGTACCAGACTATTGCCCTTGTTGATCTATAACTAAATATACATAAACGTTATCGTTGCATACATCAATTAAATTTTTAATTAAACCATTGTGTCTACTGCTCGATTAATCGTCCTAGTGCTATTTCTGTTACATTATTTATATGTGTAGAGTTCAGAAATTTAGTCTCTACCTTATATACTCCAAAAAGTTACCTTGGTAAATATAATTTACTACGTGTAGTAGCTCTGATGTGCTTTGAAACACTTACATGTTTTGGGTACGTACATTGATTAAGGAACTTGGCTGATATGCAGGCCTATCTATTCTTCTGTATATACAGGTATCTGTATATACTATAGCATTTGAATTTCCTACTACAAAGTACAAACTTCTACCACAAGTGCTCCCAAAAGTCGAGTATTTAAATAAACAAAACAAGACATGAAATTTTCGACATGACATGGTAAATAATTTGATGATCGAGACGAGAAATGATCCTTCGAGAATCGTGACGAAGAGAGCCTTTTACAAAATTTACCAAACGAGATGGAAAAAAACTTATTTCTCGTTTCGTCTTGTCTCGTAAGTAACACTACATCTCATGTCAGTCAGTGCTTACAATAATTACAATTAATTTATATCTTTCACTGTGTGCATCTACTTAATCTGAAACACATTTATTGCAGTACCAAAGTACAATGGAACCACTGTGTTCGTGGTGGTTTAGAAGTACAGTAGAAGATACAGTATCTCGAAAGAGAAGCATGTCATAAATCTTAGGTTATAAAAGTCAAAGACAGCAAGAAACCGTCTTCTGATATAGATCCAGCGTCCCAAGAATTGGTTCAATCTGTCTTTATTCTCTATTTCACTGGTTTCCAATCTTGTTTATCTGGTGCCCCCCCTTCGTAAATCCGGCATACTACACTTCCTCCTCCTTTCAGCTCATTGCTTAATACGTGTTTTATGTCTGAACCTTTCTGTGATTTCCGATCAGGCATTGAATTCTCAAATTTCTTAATAATAATAATAATAATAATAATAATAATAATAATAATAATAATAATAATAATAATAATAATAATAATAATAATAATAATAATAAACTGGCAAAAGAAGTTAAGCACATAGAAAGAATGGTTCCATGTGAACGTAATTTCGTACACATGCATAGCTATTATAGGGAGATATGTAAATAATCACAGTTGCAATGATCTGACTGTGAGACGGCAAGAATGGCCACCAGAGTGCAATCATGTTGTCACCACGAGACCGTATTATTAGGTTTGACGGTTTATAAGGAGCGTGTGCGCTAACCTAGATAGTAAGTAGGCATGGACACTATCGAATTGTTTTTCCTATCGAATGAATATTCGATACTGATGTTGAACTATCGATAATTTCATTCGATAGTCCGATAATTTTTACATTTATTCAGTAATAGTGTCCTTGCGTGCTTCCCTGCTGACAATACGGCTATTCCACAGTCTAGGGTGGCACGGTGACTCAGTGGTAGAGTGCCTACCTCTGGTGCGTGGGAGTCCTGGTTCGATTCCCGGCCAAGAAAGCTCGTCGTGGACAACATTGCGTTCGTTGGTTTTCTCCCATTTCCTTCCACACTTTCATTTCACCAATAATTGTAATCATTATTCATTTGCCTTAATGATCCGTCTCCCTTAGCCGAAAGGGCATAATCGTGAAACATTAAACCAAAGATTTCGTTTCATTTTATTTCGACAGTCTGGTTGTGACTAATCAACCCATCTCCTGATTCTACCATTTGTTTTGCAGTGGCAATATACCAAACACGCTTCAAATAAGAAAGTTAAATATTTGAAGTTATTGAATTACTTCATTATAACAAATGAAGTACAGTAAAAGCTCCTTATTCGCGCTTCCTTCATTCTCGTTTTCACTATTCGCGGATTAAAAAAAATGCGACCCAATTCCTATATTCGCGGCTAAAGATTTCTTTATTCGCGGATCTAATCAGTACGTACATACATACGTTATAATAAAAAGGATTCCAATAGGTATCCAACCCAATATCCTTTGTAAACGCCGTCAAATGAACTAATAAAATGTAAAATAGACCTTATTACAACTTTGCCTAAAGCAGCGTTTCCCAACCTTTTTCAACTTGCGGCACACTACGGGTGTAACTTGAATTCTCGCGGCACATTTATAATAATAATAATAATAATAATAATAATAATAATAATAATAATAATAATAATAATAATAATTATTATTATTATTATTATTATTATTATTATTATTATTTGCAAATATAAAATACCATGGTATTTTTATCTGTGATTACTGATCTCCTTCTCACAGAGATGAAAGCTCGATCACTGGTTTTCCCCCATGATAATTCATTATGCTTATTTTTTATTCTAATTTTAAAATAGAAAACAATTGCAATGAAATAAAGGACTCAGATTTTTAAAAATACACTTTCTTTTTCGAAAACTGTATCCAACCTTTCACTAAGAACGAAGATCACTAAATAACGAACGAACAAACAAATGTCTTGTGTACTTTTAACTTTCCTGTTTTAACCAAACCCGGTGCATATTATTGCAATCACACAGCTTGCGATGCATGGAAGTCAAAACACAGCTATTGAACAAAGTGCTGTTCTGTCATTCACGTGCGAATGTGTGTTCTACGAACGTTCACTTGACGCGTACTTGTGTTAGTATGACTCTCAATTGAAGCGTAACATAGCAGCTAACCGTGGAAATGTGTACGAGCCGAAATACTGTCTGCTACACAGTAAAAGATGTAGAATAATATAATACAATTACAATATTTTTTTCCATGGTAGAAATTCATAGTAATGTGAAATACAAAAATATACATTTTTTTCGTTTGTCTTGCAATTGGTTGCTATAGAATTAATAATTTTGTTTCGATTTCCTCGCGGCACACCAGCGGCCCGTTCGCGGCACACCAGTGTGCCGCGGCACACCGGTTGGGAAACGCTGGCCTAAAGTATGTTGTTAAATGATGTCGCCGCTGTATTGGTTCGGACTTTGACATAAGCTGCCTTCGCCGCTATCGGTATTTTTGAGAATGTAAACAAACTACTCAATGAATAAAGTATATTTTTAAATGCCGCTGCATTATTAGACGTTCTGTCCTTTGGTAAGAGCCGCTTTGCGTGTTTTATTGTTTCGTCTTTCCATTCGTTACAAAAATTGTGATCGAGTAACACGTCTCTACCGCTGTCTTCCTAACTTATACAGTAATGTCAACTAAAAAAAAAATGAGAAACGAGTTTCGACACGAAAAAAATCTGTGTTACCGCTTAAAGTGAAAATAGAAATGCTTGATCGTTTACGCCTTGGAGAGTCGTTTGCATCCATATCATGCTCATTCAATGTCAACGAATCAACTGTACGATCGATAAAAAAAATCCGAAGATAAAATAAGGTCGTCTGTAGCTTCAACTTCACTGTCAGCGAAAATTGTTCGTGATCCAGCAATAGAAAAATGGAAGTGGCGTTGTCATTATGGATCGAAGACCGCAACTAAAAAAGGGTGCTCCTGAGTGGTCCAATGGTCCGGGAGAAGGCAAAGCGTCTTTACGCTCATTTTAAAGAACCTGATGGTAGTTGTAGTGGTGAATGTACAGATGGAGGATTTCAAGCATCGGAAGGTTGGTTCAATAAACTTAAGGTGAAACAATCATTGCATAACATTAAAATCGTTGGAGAAGCTGCATCTGCAGACACTGCTGCAGCAGAACGATATCCAGAAGAATTTGCAAACTTAGTAGCTGATAGAGGATACAAACCTGACCAAGTATTTAATGCAGACGAAACTGCACTATTTTGGAAGAGATGCCAAACAAAACATTCATTTCTAAAAGCGAAAAGTCTGCTCCTGAATTTAAGGCAGCAAAGGATAGAGTTACACTGCTGCTATGTTCTAATGCATCTGGAGATTGTGTCATTAAACCACTGATGCTTTACAGATCGTTAAATCCTCGGGCTTTAAAAAATCAAAACAAGGACGACCTGCCAGTGTTTTGGCGTGCTAATAAGAAAGCGTGGGTTACAAGCGCTATTTTTTGTGACTGGTTCCGGAATTGTTTTGTTTCTGAAGTTGAAACTTATTTTAAAAATCAGAATTTAGACTTTAAAGCAGTTCTAGTTTTGGACAATGCACCAGGTCATCCTCGCGAACTTGAAACTATGCATCTAAATATAAAAGTGACATTTTTACCTCCCAACACGACGGCTTTGCTTCAACCTATGGACCAAGGAATAATCCAGGCCTTTAAGCTCTATTACATTAGACGAACCTTCAAAATCGTATTGGATAATATGGAATGCAATCCGAATATGAATGTTATGGAATGCTGGAAGAAATTTGACATAGCAAAATGCATCGTAAACATAAAAGAATCATTGGAGGAACTGAAGCCACACACATTGAAGTCATGCTGGGAAAAAATGTGGCCTGCTCTGACTACGGAAAATGACAAAGAATGTGTGCAAATTCAAACTTTGACTCCAAACATAGCCGAAATTGCGAATGGAATAGGACGAGATGGGTTCGAACAGATAGAATCAAGTGACATTCAGGAATTGCTTGAATCGCAAGATGAAGATTTGACTGAAACCGACTTGGACGAAATGTTAAATTCACAGCCCATTGAACAAGAGGCTTCAACAAGCACTGGAAACGTGATATTTAATTTGAAAAATCTTAGTGAAGGTTTAAGAGTGGCAAATGAGCTTTGTGATTTCTTTGTGAGAATTGATCCGTCTGTGGAACGAAGTCTTATTTTTAAGAGGCAAATTGCTAATGCCACTGCTGAATAAAACAGTCTGAATTGAAGGAGCTTTTAAAAACTGCCAAGCAAGAAAAAATTACAAAATTCTTCAAATCATTGCCTAAGCCTGAAGATAATAATTAATCTATATGGTCAAAAACTTCAATTACAGTAAATTGATTTTTTATATATGTATTTGTTTTTTATTTTGTCACCTAGGAACGTATCCCCTATAATCCCATATAAATTACCATTCCGTATTCACGGTTTCTGTATTCGCGGCATATTTATGGAACATATACCCCGCGAATAAAGAGCTTTTACTTTATTCATCCTCCAGTTAACCAAACGTCTATAATAAAAGGCTATGGAGAAATTGAGACGAACAAAGTATACGTTGAGAAGGCAATTGTTTACTCTTTGAAGCAGGTCGGTAGCCAGTCCAAAACTGTAGGGGGGGGGGGCGGTAGAAGTTAGGGAGGCCCGATCTAACCATATTATAGTATATCACCATATTATAGTTCATTTGCAACCTACCGTGAAAATTTTAGGGGGCCAGCAAATATTAAGGGGGGCCGCCCCCTAGACCCCTCGTGGATACGGGTCTACTGTGAAGCATCTCTTTTCTTTAATTAGACTCGAAATTTATTTGATAGTCTACAAAAATAGTGATAATATTGTTTCCAAATTCAATATTGTTTTAGTAGAGTTCTCAACGAAGTTTAACAATTAATACAGTACCAGAGGCAACCTATGACGGAAATCACACTGGAAAAAATTTAAGGTTTTATCGCTTGAAACTGGGGAAATAAAGGTTATCTAATACAGCGTGTTTGAAAATGAATATCGGGGTTCTAAGACAGTGACGTAAGTAGGGGAAACAAACGGAGCTTGTGCCCTGGGCGCTGGATTGGGGGGCGCAACACTGAGTATTATTAATTTTCACTATAGGCAAGGAAATAGCAAACTAAATATCATTAAAAAATACCTCAGAAACTTAACAATACAACAACGGCTCACCAACCTTGGGATCATATCCATATAGTACTAGTTATCTTCAAAGTTATCTTTTGAGGACATTGTTAAACCCTTTGCAGCCAAAAGAGCCTACCAAGTTAAATTTTAGTTCCAGGTTTTTGTGTTTTCATAAAACGTATATCGATTTAAGAGATTTGCAAGACGTCCTAGTGCAATACTCGAGACAACAGCTTGACTGTTTGGGTCTTATGAATAAAACGGAGCCTTGCCTCTGCTCACTTTGCTCATGAGTGAGGTGAGCAAGCTCTGTTTCATAAGCAAACTCTCAAATTTCGTATGAATAAAAACTATCATAGTTGTGAGAACTTACTCCTAAATAACCTGAGCATGCTCATAGAGTTTGCTTCACTCCGCGCCGAGACGGCCAAGCAAGTAGTCAGTCAGATGTTTATGTAATTCAAACAAACGTATTAAAAATTAGGTATATAGAAGATAATTACGGAAAAAGGGATGCTTCTTTACAAGCATCTTGTGGACATGATAAGAGATTATCCAATCATGTTTAGTAAATTCGTGTTTCCAGAAGTAAGACAAGAAAAAGTATCTGCATTTTCAACCATTAGGAAAAAATATGAAGAATCATTTGGTGTCCCTGTCACAGAATCGCAGTTGAATAAGAAATAGCTAACATGAAAACCAGGCTTAAGAAGAAAATGGACTGAAAAGGCGGGAAACAAGCCAATAAAACTGAATGAATAGAAAAATATTACGGAAGCTAATGGACGGTGATACCAATCCGTTAGATCTATTAAGAGATTGAAGGTAAGCCTACTTTAGTCTAAAGTCATGCTATTTCTGGTTAAAATATAGCAATTTACAATAAAGCAAGAATTCTTAACATGGGGTCCACGAACCACGTGGTGTCCACGGATGTATTTAAGCCTCTCCCTGTGAGATAAAAATTAAAATTTAGCCTATAGCCTACAGTTCGTAGTGTTAATTTATTTCTCACATATGTCTTTCGCTGTTATTTATCTCAGCATTTTCTCACATAAGCTTCATGTGCTAATAATCCAAAGTCGTCAATTTCGTGTGTGGGAACTCGAGCGAGATTTTTCACTTTAACGTCCAATTAAGTGAATGTTTAATGAAACAATCCAATAAATATATAATTTTATTTATATTTTATTATTATCTAATTTCACTGTATTTATGGCCTTCATATTAACAAAGAATACATGCCATCAAATTTTAAACTTTCCGTGGGATAAGAAAGAAAGAAAGAAGTGGACAGAGCTTCTGATGAAAGCACTGTCCTTAATTCATATGGAGGGACCAGGGAAAGCCATGAAAATTCAGACACCATGTCCAATATTATCGGCATTCGAACCCGCGTTGGTTCGCAAAGGCGTCCTCTTCTTCAAACTCTCTCTCAACAATGTCAAAATCCCCATCTTTCAGATATTTAGCCACATAATACAGAACAAAACAGGCTAAAATGCACTTTCTGGTTGTCAGTATTATTTTATTTTCCAAAATAGAGAATCGTTGCTTCACTTAGCCGAAGCATCTTTCTTATAAAGCGGTTCCTGGTGAAGCAGTTGTTGAATTTTCTTTCTGTTGTTGTAGCTAGATTGTGCAAAGGAGTTATAAGCCGAGGAGCAATGGCCTATCCAAAGTCTCCCAGAAACAAGGCTTGTGGTCTGTTTTCTGCCATGATCATGCGAACAGCTGAGTTCATTCATATTCGCGAATCGTGCACAGAACCTGGTTAGGAAGTATCCCACTCGTAAATTCCTTGTCTCAGTTACAAGTGGCTTGAACTTTCAAAATGTAACGTCCTTTACGACTTATATACTCATCCCCTTGTTCATGAGGCCTTTTAATTTCCACATGTGTGTAATCGATAACTCCTATAGCAAACGGAAAATTGTACTGCTGGCGCCATTTATTTATTGCTGTCTGCTGTGCAGCAAGAGTTGATGGGAACTTTATTCACCACGGGCCTTCTCTACTATTTTCCCTAGAACTTTCGAAAATGTAACAGACACAGTACTCTGGTGCAGTACCTCTGTCCTCCTCTACTCCGCTTTGAAAACCGGGATCATTTAAGTATTTTAAAAATCGCCTTCTCTGTTTGTTAGTAAGTACCCGCCGCCTGTAGTTATGTTTGATTCGCGTAGGAAATAATTACTTAACCACTCCACGATTTCTTTATCGAAGCAATAGATACGTTTATAGTCCACTTCGAAAGTGTTTCTGCGCTCATTGTATATTTTCTGTCATTGTTGAATACAACCATTTCCACAAAACGTCTTCACTTCACGGCTTGAGTCAGCAAATAAGGTAACTTAAGATTTTTGGAGAGAGTACTCCGAAGTGTGTGAGAGATCTCAGTTTTATTCACACGAAATTAGAGCCATCTCAATGGTGCTGATTCCTTGCTCAGACGCTGAGTGACCTTTCGAAGAACTTGCTCATCTTTCTCATCTTTATTCATACCAAAAGGAGTAAACTCTCCAAAATTGGAGTAAACTCACCTTGCTCAACTTTATTCATAAGACCCTTTGTCATAATTAAATATTCTATTCTAAAGCAACAGACTGTTGATTCATTCTGCACCTATGCACATCCCGATATAATTCCACAAACATTGTGATTTGCAATTTGACAAATACTAGTTAGTTTGGTGTTTTGTCTTGTACTAAAAATTAAATTATATATTGCAATTTTGAAATCAAGCTTTACCACTTGAAGAAAAAATGGAATAGGAGATTTACTGTGTGATGCCAATATTAGGTGTAGTCGAGGAGTGTTTTGGTTTGGTTGGTCAAGGGGGGGGGGGGGGAACGCTAAGGCGAGTTCTTGCCCGGGCGACAACTAGCCTACCTGCATCGCTGTTCTAAAAACTTTGTAGTATTTATTACGTTTAACGTACACTCATGTCCAAAATTATTGTCGCATGTTTATAAATATGTTGTTCTAGGAATATAATTTGATAACAAATTCGCCCGGTATTTCTTATAATGTTAGTATGTGTAAAATCGGCAAAGACATGTATGTGGAAAATTTCATGTCAAAAGAGCAGTAAATAAGAACAATAAAACGAAAATAAAACTTTCTTCTCAACTTAGCAAGATTTTGTTTTACTCTCTCTAATTTTCGTATTTATAATTCTTTTCCTATGGAATTTACCACAAATATACATTTCCCGATTATACACATAGTATCAGTATTAAAAGTGCCCTGCAACTCATTATCAAATTATATTCTTACAAGAAGACAGTTGTAGATATGCGACAATCGTTTTGGACGTGAGTGTACAATTATAAATGAGATGTTCAGATGCCAAACCGATTAACTCCATCAAACTAGATTTTTCAATAGTGAGCATTTTAGTAACCTTTCAATTGATTGATTGGCTTTTATTTACGACCTTTGCCAGTACGTAGGCTATATAGCACGAAACCCAAAGTTTTAAGTGATATCTGAAGTATTATAATGCATTCCATGCCCCTACCAGGAATAAAACCGAGGAACTTGTCTACCAAAGGCACGCTCGCTAGCTAGTAGGCCAGTGATGACTAACAGTTATTATTATAATGGAAATTGAGTGTACAGTTCATGACGACGTAATTGTCGGGCACTCACATTTGTGCATTCTATGAAAGATCACAAAAGCAATAATTAGGTAATTGTAATACCATTCTGGAAGTATAAAATTGCATACTTTTCAAAATTTATCAGAGTGTTTGCTGTTTGATCATAAATACGTCATTTTGAACCTTTACTTGAACTATTAACTTCACAAGCGTTTGATAACATTTAATTTGCTTTCGATGAATATTTACAATAATAATCAACACATTTGCTTCAAGGACTATTTACAATATACAGGTATAGGCTACTAGTTTTAATTTAGATAAGAGTTCATCGAAGTGCTCGTGAATTAAGGCGAATTGATTGCTTGTAACGAAATTCGAAATTAAACAGTAATTTCAGCTGCTGCACTGATTGCACTGCTTGAACATTTGTACTTCTGGTAAGTTTACAAAGTTTATATTTAATATATCCGTAAATATACATGTAAACTTGAAATCAACTAGGAGTTTCCTTAAGGGAAATGCTTCACTACAAACAAAGAAGTCTTTTGCGAATATAACCACTTCACTGAAAAGTTAGTCCTCTCTAACAAAGTAAAATAATCATAACCATCGTCCTTTTATAAAGAAAAAAGATCCCAACACTACTGCACTGGCTGCAATAACCACTCTAGGAATCTTCTTACGGGTCCTCTCTATAACTGCATAATTCCTGACAACCATTTGACCACCTATTTCAACTTCTCTATCTATGGAAGTCTCTGCCACAGAATAGTCTTCCAGTGGTTGATAGGTGTTTCTGAAATGTTCACTGCAGGCAATAGATGTTAGGAAACTGCACACACCAAAACATAGACTCCTTCCACTAGCTGAAGTACATGACATTAAGGCACTGATTCCGAGGGCTATCGAAGTCCAATGGTATCGGTCTCCATTAAAAATAGTCTCTAACAGGAGATTTCTAGGGGTTTCAGGGTTCACGTACAAAATACGTCTCCTTCGTTCAAATGCTTCTCTAATCTGTGGCCAATATACATCCAGTTGATCAGAAGGATTTAAATCTATGTCCATTCCGACATACAATGGATCCTCATCATTGGCATTATTAATAGAGGTTCGTGTCCTTGCTTCAACTAAATTCATCACACTAGAAAACACAAGCATCCCAACTGTACTTATAACGGCAGAAGGGCCAGCTAATCCTTTCTGGATATTGGCTACAGCTCTTGCTGCATCTGCTCCTGTCAATGTAGCTACTGTTCCAAGTACATTGACCATATCTCCAGGAGTTACTGGAACACTTTGTACAGTACGGAGAATACATTGTGAAAGCGACGTATAGTCAAATTCCTGCAAAACTTCTTCGCTTGGAACTTCCTGCGCACATTGAACGTCTGGCTCTGGGCCACGTTCATCAGGCGGCTGCTGGTGATGGCTTAAAGTCCTTTGTCCTAACCCTGATGGACCAGGGAGGTCTTCAGGGTCGCTTTGTCTGTCCATTATGTATCACTGAGACTAATGTCCACTGAAAAGTAGAGGCCACAGTTATGGCCGTAAATAAATCGAATTAAGTTTTTTTATTTATTCACTCTTGTCCTTATATGCAAAACACTTGATGTGCTTAAAATAAACAAAATCGCTTGCTTAAATCACCTTATAACCACTTTTTTTATTCTCTCGCATGCGCTCACACAACTCCTCTTCTTTCTTCGCCCCATTGGGCAAGTTCAACAATGCATTTATATCCATGGTTAATGGAACGCCGACTGCGTAGTAAGCTTTCAGTAATTAGAACAATGAACACAACAATAAGAAATAAAGAAGTTTTATCTTTGTAGAATAAATTGAAACGAAATTTTTGAGTTTTATGTCCCACGGATATGCCGGCTAGGATAAAGGAGACGGTGATGATGAGAAATGAATCAAATGGTGGAATAAAGAAAGTGAGAGGAAACGGGAGAACCCCGAGGAAACCCACGCACACTGTGTTTGTCCACCACAAAGTTCACTTGGCGGGAGTAGGCTTTGAACCCGGGACCACATGCATCAGAGGTGAACGCTCTACCACTGAACCACCGCGGTCCTCAACAGGAAAGCCAGCCCATACCAAGAGTAAGCCATTCATTTTGGAATTTTCTGAATATTATTGCCCACGTGACGAGATGAAAAACAAGGTCGTCTCGTATTGTAATTTTCGTCTAATCCTTGTTTCGTATCGATTCGCGAATTCTTCCTCGTCTCGTCTCGATTCCCGCAAAACCCTTCTCGTCTCATCTCGTTTTGTAAATTTGTCCTCATTTTCTTCTTAATTTCATCCAGAGTAGTGGTTCCCAGTTTTGTTTACCTCGCGCATACATGTTCTCCCTTCTTTCACTTCGTTGGTTATACGCGTTTTATGTTCGAACCCTTCTGCGATTTCAGCTGCAGCTTCGAATTCTCAGTTCTTCTTTAACCATAATATTGATAACACAATGACTGACATAAAGAAATTAAGCATCCGAAAGAAATGGTCCAATGTCAACGTAATTTCGTACTCGTGCATGTACGGGGAAGCGCATACAAAAAAGAGGGATGATATTTTTCACGAGGTTGGCAGCACTGATAAGGTTGACAATGCGCAGGTGTCCTAGTATTCTGTGTTTGCAACAGAGACAGAATCGTCCGAGTGGGGTTGCGTACGTGCGAGTATTAATAAGGTGAAATGGCTGACGTAATACAAAAATCCAAAATGCCAAGTGAGACCTGTCATATGATATCTGAACGCCAAAAGACGGAATGTTCCTGACATTCATTCGGGAATTTTGAGCCATTTGCGGACGAACAGAAATGACTGGAGGGAAGGTCAGGTAATGATGCAGAGAGTTTCGGGAAGGGCGTTAAAATGTTCATGCCAATTATCGTAGTGGAAGGCCCAGTGTTCATAAGGACGATCTTGTGTAACGCATTAACGAGAAAGTGTGATCCAATAGCATGTTCACAATAACTAAACTTTCCAGAAATGTCTGTGAAAACAGTGCATCGATTTGTGACTGACAACAGGGACATCGCGTGGGCAGGGCGACCGAGGCAATCGCCCCGGACGCCGCGACCAAGGGGGCGTCGGGTCGAAATATCAACAAAATTCAAGGAATTCAGATTATGGTGGTAAATAATTTTTTTTAAAATGTTAAGGTTAAATCAACTATTTTAATAATGATCAGGCCCAGTGACGACGCCAGCTTTAAGTTCTTAGGGGGGCAAACGAGGGGCAGATACATTTTCGGGGGGCGGCTATTTGCCATACCAAAAATAACATATTTATTACGTTTGACTTATTTTACATTACATTGTGTAATTTCGTTTCTGTTTTCATATTAGACCTATATGATTACAAGTAAAATTTGTAACTAACAAATAAGTAACGTCTGCACATGAAATATTTTTCAATGAAACTTTTGAAGAAGCCTAAACATAAATTGAATTACTTTTGCGTATGCTACAAGTAACACATTCGTCTAGTACTATATGCTACGTATCTCTCTCTCTCTCTCTATTATATATATATATATATATATATATATATATATATATATATATATATATATATATATATATATATATATAGCGAGAGAGAGAGAGAGAATTTACGAGGAGCTGCTGAAAATGTCCTACTCCAATCCAGAAGGAGTGTAGGTACTAGGTAGAAAAACATATCTCTGTATATATAAATAAATTTTCATATCAATAATGAAATTCTTATTGTTTCTCAGGCCTCTGAAGTGATTATGTGTACCCAAATAGATAATTTCACGAACATCCAGATCCTAACTGTTATAACATTTTGTTTTTGAGTGACAAAAATAATTTAAGCTATTATTTATATAGTTTTTAAAGTGTATAGTAAATTCACGATATACTTATTATAATCTGAGGTCTGGCTGCACCCCGCTTTCTCAGTTTTTACCTTCTTAGCAAAACTTGTGTCAGAGATTCTGGGCATTTCTTTGGAACTCGTCGGTAGCATAATTCAGAATGGCTTGGGTATGCTCAAGTTCTCGACATAATGGGTTCCCAAAATATCTGTCAGGAGAATAAAAGAGTGGCGGCATTAAGAGAAGTCTTCTTTCAATTTGACCGTAATGCTGATCAATTTTGCTCACAAGTAGTAACCATAGATGAAATATGGTTGTACCACTATGATCCTGAATCTAAGCAACAGTCTATGGCAGCGTTTCCCAACCGCTGTGCCGCGGCACACTGGTGTGCCGCGAATGGGCCGCTGGTGTGCCGCGAGGAAATCGAAACAAATTATTAATTCTATAGGAACCAAATTCCAAGATATAGGGGAAAATGTATATTTATATTTCACATTACTATGAACCTCTACTATACTATAATTCTACAATTTTAAGTTTCATACTGCTTTACTTTTCTGTACATTTTTAATGTTGAAAAACGTATTTATCATTGTCATGACCATTATTGCTTCTTTATTGTTGCAGATTATTTCGTAACTTGAAATTTTAACATATCATTCAATAAATTCAACAAAGCAAACATGCATACAAATTACCTTCATTTGTGTTTTAAAAGTATAGGAGATTTGTTTATTTGTTCCTTATTTACTGATCTTCCCTTTTAGTGAAAGGTTAGATACAGTTTTCAAAAGAGAAAGTGGATTTTTAAAAACCCAAGTTTTATATTTCATTGCAATTGTTTTCTATTTAAAATTAGAATGAAAAATAAGCATAATGATTTACCACGGGGCAAAATCAGTGATCGAGCTTTTTTCTCTGTAAGAAGGAGATCAGTAATCACAGAAAAATACCACGATATTTTATATTTACAAATAATAATAGTAATAATTATATATATATATATATATATATATATATATATATATATATATATATATATATATATATATATATATATAATATGGGTGTGCCGCGAGAATTCAAGTTACACCTGTAGTGTGCCGCAACTTGAAAAAGGTTGGGAAACGCTGGTCTATGGAGTAGTAGCACTCATTTCTCCATTGCCCCAAGAAGTTCAAGACACAGAAGTAGGTTGAGAAGCTGTTTGCAAAATTCTTCTGGGATAAGTATGGAGTCGTACTCATAGACTACCTCCGCAACAGTCAGATATTTAATCCAGAATCTCTACATTACTTACAAAACTGAAAGAAAAATTCCAAGTTCAACGCCGCGGAAAATGAAAAGAAAGGAATTCTGTTCCTTCAGGAGAATACACCTGTCCATCAAGCCCCTGCAAACACAACTGACATTGCATAATCTAGGATTTCAATGTCTAGATCATCATTCTTATTCCACAGATTTAGCTCCGTCTAACTATTACGTGTACTTATTTCCCAAACTTAAATAACACTTGAAAGGATGTCATTTTAGATCTGATAGGGGTAGTGCTACAAACAGTGGTGCGAGGAAACCTTCAGATTTTTTAACTTCTCTGCAAAAACTGGAGCACAGTACAAGGTAGCATATTGACTCTCGGGGTAAGTGTAGAAGAAGCAAAACTTCACCATTCCACACGCATTCCTTCTGGGTTGGGCTACGAATTTTTCAGCAGTTCCTAGTCAATATGGTAGACGTCACGTCAGTACTTTGAAACAAAATAAGTAAGGGAGCACTAGTATAAACCAATTACTAACTAAAGAACAGCACTCTGACAATACGTTTCATTGGGAATCAATTTAATTCCATAAATTTATTATTATCATTTGCAGGAAGGGAAAACACAACACTTTTTATCCCCTTCAAAAAATTAAGCCCTGGTAGTTGCAAACTAAGCTGTTATAAGCACATCCTCTGAATATTGAAAGCCGAGAATAATGTTTCAGAAAAAATAAGTACTGAACCTTTAAATAAAACAAAATATGAAACTGAAAACTTCAAACCTGCATAAATACAAACAAGTTACGTAACTGGTTTTACCTTTCTTTTGTTTCCAATCGAAATTGATCCAATGAGAAGAAAACAAGTCGACCAAATCTACTATTGTTCACTAGGCACAATAATTAAAAATCATAAGAAAGAATTATAACTAAAATTTACCTCAAAAGGCGCTAAATTTGAAAACAGAAATATGCGTGCATACCCAGACGCTCAAAAAAGAAAGCTTGAGGACTAATCTGCCACATAGTAAATGCATGGAAAGTAGACTACAATTTGACAATGAGATTGGTTATGATACTGATGTAAAATACTACATGTAGAATGTTTAAAGATTGTAGAAGTCTGGGGGGGCAGTCTAGGTGGCAGTCAGGGGGGCAGAAGTAGCTACTAGGGGGCGCTCGCCCCCCTTGCTCCCCCTCTGGCGTCGTCATTGATCAGGCCACGGCTAAGTAAAATTATCGGTAATGTAAAACATCGTCTAGAATTATTCACAGCGGTGTAGCCACAGGGACGCCCGTTGGGGCCAGGCTCCCCAATGACTAGCTTTTTAAACATTGCAACGATAATAATCAAAATATGATAAATACATCGTTGTATAGCCTTGGTTCCCAAACCTTTTAAATTAAACAAGAGCCACATTAAAATAATACACACTTCGTTCCTTTTCGTGATATCCTTCCATTTTATTTATATTCTGTTTTTTATTTATTTATTTTGTCTTGCCAACGGCATGCCACAGACCTTATTATTTTAAACATTCGAAAATCTTATTTATTTATATATTCACATTATATCTAATTTCTTCTTTTTCTTCTGAATATAAAAATCAGCAAGCCTAGTATTAATATACAATGTACCATTGTACCGTTGTATATAATATTAATACTAGGCTTGTTGATTTTTATATTCAGAAGAAAAAGAAGAAAATACACTGAGAAAAAAGGACTAGGATTTTAGTGTGGATACATCGTATTTACGCGTGGGCGCTCCTTAAGTAATGTAATTTCATGTATAAAAGTACAGCAGGTGGAAACACCATGCCAAGTCTGGAGTTCGGCGTCGAACTAGACTCGCTGAGATTGGATAATTTTATTCACATGATTGATTTCGTGTTAAAAACTATTACTCTCGTAAGGTAGGGAGTCACAGATTTAGAAAGAACCAAGAGGGGACAGTCGTAGGAAGGTGGTAACAATATTACATACGTATGTCACCACCGTCGGAATGGGTATGGCGTTAATTCTAGATTTGAAATGGTGGTCCCTCAATACAAAATTTTCGCTGGACGGTGGTGTAGATCGTACTACGGATGAAACAACATTACTTAATGTGGTGACGTGCGTAACTTGGTAAAAACAGCATTTACATGCCGATTGGATTATGCATTTTTCTCCGTGTAGATATAATGTGAATATATAAATAAATGTTTAAAATAATAAGGTTTGTGGCATGCCGTTGGCAAGACAACATAAATAAAAAAAAAAAAAAAACGAAATATAAATAAAATGGCAGGATATCACGAAAAGGAACGAAGTGTGTATTAATTTAATGTGGCTCTTATTTAATTTAAAAGGTTTGGGAACCAAGGCTATACAACGATATATTTATCATATTTTGATTATTATCGTTGCAACATTATCGTAAGATTACCAAGCTTCAATCATTTAGAAATTACAAAATTTACATATAATTTACGGTAAATTATTTACCGATCCTTAACGATCGAAAAATAGCATGGCATTTCTTCCGTGAAAGAAATGACAAAATACGCAGCTTGCTACCACATCTGCTACAATTTTCCGTTTATTCAGGCCTCAAAATCACTAGCTGTAACGCAGTTTATTTATTTATTTATTGGCTTTGTTCATTGTAGCTCCCCACTTCAAAAACGACGGGTCCCCTCCTAGATAAACCTGCTGGCTATACCCCTGATTACTTAACTGGAACTTTCTCCAGCCCTCTGTGAGAGTTTTTAAGTTGGAAAACTGATCGAGATTTCTGACTTTTTATCCGTATGACAGTTTGATACAAACAGAAGAAACTTCAGTAGAATTCAATAACATTTCTTTATTCCTATTCCGTCCAAGAAATGATCAAGTAATACCACAATAACTACAATATTACACTTATCTGCTTATTTGGAAACCAGTTAATAATAACCGTGTAACTTCACACGTACAAATACAACTTCGCACGTACTTTCCAATCAATAGTAGACTAAATATCTTTTCAGTCCTTCAATTCTGTACCGAGTCATACAACTACTGTGTTTATTAACTATCAGAGGCGTACCCATTGAGGGGGCTTAAGAGTCCCTCCCCACTAAAATGGAAAAAGAAATCTTAATAAAATTCAAATTTAGGCTATCCTATATTGGTTTAAACAAAACATTTAAAAAAAAAGGAATTACAATGTAATTTTAAGGCTTAAGTTCTTCCTTAAAATTTTCGAGAGGTACTGCGGACTTCGTGTATCGGGGCGGGGCGGTATTCCCAGACCCCCTTTCCTGGTATCCACGATGATAAATTTACTGAAAACTTTATGCGTTAATCGCAAGGAAAGAAAAGTTTATTTTGTTGATTTTTAGCAAAAATAAAAAAAAAATAGAAAGTTTGTAGTCACTTACACATTAGGTTTTAATAATTGTATCGTTATTTGTATGTTCTATGCTATTACTATATATTGATGTGTACCAAGTTCAAAATAAACAAGAATAGCATTCGATTTCAATAATTTGTCTTTGGCGTGGGATACCCGGGTTCGGATTCACAGCTGAAGCTCATGTCGATCGGATTCCACGTTAATCAGTAGATCCCGTCTCATATAGCCTCGCTGTTGAAAGTGACGTTAAACTCAAAATACACTCAACTCAGCTCGATTTCAATAATTCAAAACCATGTTTTCATTAACTTTACGTTTTATCTACAAAAGCTATTCACTTTAAAAAATGGACATAATATCAACTTATTTTATTTTATATTATGATCTTACATTGAAACCAGCCAATCCTGGCTGGGTCGCCAAACTTGAAACGTCATAATTTTACGTTTACTTAAAACCCTGAACTGGGGTGCCAAACTTGAGACGATCCTGTGCTGGATCGCTAAACTTGAAAGATATAAGGCTGGGTCGTCAACTTGACACATAAAGTTAGATTCTGGCTATGGAAGCCAACTAGATGAATGCGAGTTCGATCCTATAGCTTGGTAGCTAAACTCGTAACGACCTTAGAATCTCGTGGCTGGAAAACCACCGTTATATTGTACAAGTTGCACCAATTACTTACACCTTTGTTCGTAGCTAACGTTAGGGGAAAGGAAAAATAAAATAAAGAGGAAATGAAAAGGAAAAAAAATCAAGTGGGTCGCCGATATAATTCCTTTCTTAAGTTACAATTATAGACCAGTGAGCACAACGCTATTTAACTCCAGACTCTTGCACACTAATGGCATTGTCGGTACCATGAGAAGGATAAGAAAAAAAATCATTTCAGAACAACACCACATACCTTGCAAATCATGTTTATTTAACTCTCTTGCAAACAGCGTATAATATTCAGAATGGCATCGACATTAACGATCATGGACAGCTAAACTCAATTGTCAGAAAAAAAGTCATATGTATTCAGTCTTTAAAAAATTCCAGAAACTTCTCGCGCCAACACAACTAAAAGATAAGTAACAACAATGTTTAAACATTATCCTTAATAACAGTAGAAAGTTGTTTACATTCCTCGACCAAGTATTGAGACAAAATCTTTAGTAGGCTACATCACAGCGAGTGAAGGGAGATTACAAATTTCATTACTGTTTACAAAACATCTCACCACAGAGGGAGTAAGTGTGTGTGGCTGCGTCGACTAACCTTCCTCCATAAAAGCATAACGTTTCCACTACTTTTCCGCAACCAACTGTTAAGAGGGCGCTTTCCCTCGACATAGCTTACAACTAAACAGCGGCGGTAATAATAATACATACTGTAGAAACATTTATAGGAAGTACAAGACCAGCCAGTAAATTAGACTCTACCCCTGACACAATCACATCTAGGTGTGAGTACTATCGCAATGCCCACCATCTTCGACGCGTCCAACTGAATTAGTACGTAGTTTTATAATTAAAGATAAGACACGGAAACAACTCGAGGATTTGCATGGATTTTTCTTTCGTGGCGACTTAATACTTACAAGTAAACCTTACGTTTGGGTGAATCGAGTTGCTGACTGAGACACACATGAAAAAGTAGTACTAAATGTGATTAGTATTTCAGTGAAGTTTTAGGTGCGAAGCTCCAGGGGTTTAGGAGATACAGCTACCAGAACATCACATGGAAGTACAGAATAGTCTTCATACAGTTGGAGGTAAAAGCTCTGTAAGACCTCTTGTAACGACAAAAGGTGCATAACAAATATATGGGTACATATTAGGACTAGGGGGAAGTCATATAGTAAGGGTATATCTGACGGCGGCCATCTTGAAATCCGCCATTTTGAATTAAGGTTAAGTTTTTAAAATAGGAATAGGGTCATGTGATACATGATTTAAGACTCAAATTTAATCAGAAGAACAATGGTGACGTTAATTTTGATTTACGCGCAATTGGTAAAAAGTTACAGGGAAATTAAATATTGTTGCAGCATATGTATTAGTTCTTTACCCCACCTTGTAAATTTTGTTTTAATGATAATAATTAAATAAAAAGCAGGTGGATAAATATTAGGTCTATGGTAAGAGTTGCCTTGATGGCGGCCATGTTCAAATCCGCCATTTTGAATCAGACAAAAGTTTTAAACGCATAACAGTGAGACCTTATTAATAGCAAATTTTACCATAACCATTTTTAACAATTTTTGCTTTATCATTAACCAGCACAAAGTTAAATGGATCGCTTCTTACGACTACTGCTTTGACGGAATTGTTAACCACAAATGTGTCAAGTGTAACTCGATTGCCTGTGTCAGGTGTGCTCACTGTGAGCAGAGCATTTGTGCAAGTCATGCACTCTTTTCTGAACTACATATTGATTGTACTAATTGAGGACTTTTCTGGAAAACACCAAAGACCCAAGTTCAATTATGACTCAGTTCCACTTTGGTCATTTTTATTTAAATTAGCAATTTGTTTATGCGATAACAAATGCTGGTTAATGATAAAGCAAAAATGGTTATACCGTTGGATTTATGGTAAAATTTGCTATTAATAAGGTGTCACTGTTATGCGTTTTGTTTAAAACTTTTGTCTGATTCAAAATGGCGGATTTGAACATGGCCGCCATCAAGGCAACTCTTACCATAGACCTAATATTTATCCATCTGCTTTTTATTTAATTATTATCATTAAAACAAAATTTACAAGGTGGGGTAAAGGACTAATACATATGCAGCAACAATATTTAATTTCCCTGTAACTTTTTACCAATTGCGCGTAAATCAAAATTAACGTCACCATTGTTCTTCTGATTAAATTTGAGTCTTAAATCATGTATCACATGACCCTATTCCTATTTTAAAAACTTAACCTTAATTCAAAATGGCGGATTTCAAGATGGCCGCCGTCAGGTATACCCTTACTATATGACTTCCCCCTAGTCCTAATATGTACCCATATATTTGTTATGCACCTTTTGTCGTTACAAGAGGTCTTACAGAGCTTTTACCTCCAACTGTATGAAGACTATTCTGTACTTCCATGTGATGTTCTGGTAGCTGTATCTCCTAAACCCCTGGAGCTTCGCACCTAAAACTTCACTGAAATACTAATCACATTTAGTACTACTTTTTCATATGTGTCTCAGTCAGCAACTCGATTCACCCAAACGTAAGGTTTACTTGTTAGATTACGAACTATATATTGTAGTAACCAATACGGAGTGCCCGCTACTGGACAAACATGAGCTACCTCTCGCTAATCAAACTTTAACTTCACCAAACATAGTACTTATAAAATAGACAATACGAAGTGCCCACTACAGGACGAACATGAGCTAGATGGTAGCGAGTGATACATTATACATCTACGCAACTCAGAAAATACTTTCATTTAAAGCAAGAGAGAAATGGTGTTGACATCAGACTACCTCGTCGGCGTATGATTCGACTTACTGGATAGAGACTCACTTCTGTCTACTCAAACATATTACAGACGAAATTTACTTGAAACAACATTATGGACATTGAAAAATCAATATGCGTATATTATGTAAATTCACTGAGCAACAAATGATTAATAAATCATATATTGTCTTTACTTTATAGAATGACTCGAGACAATAGAATAGACACACGACATTAATAATATTGCACCAGATATTATGAACGGAGACAAACACTTGAACGAAATATATGAGTTGTAAACATGTTCCTTTACGATTTCCGGAACAGCGTTACTCCTTCCATAGATCGAGATAGAAATAATAAAGACAGAGTTACCTGAAACGGTGACCAAAGCTCACCCAACAGCCACTTTCAACACCTACTGGTAGACAATACCGGCACCACAAGCCAGTTCAAAGAGCACAGCTTCGGCAGCATCTTCGGGCAGCGACCAGTCTCCAATGACCTCTCAGGCAGCTCGACACGTAGTAATCGCAAATTCTAGTCACAGGTACAGATTGACCAAATGGCGACCTTCTTCTTAGTTAACAGCAACTAGAAACACCTCATCAACGTTCACCAGATATACACAATTTACCGTATAAGTCGTTGTAGCACCTATGCTCACAGCGACGACCACGGGCGAAGATCCCACTAAGCGATATGCTTGGGTCCCACTGAAGCAGGCGGAGTCAGTCGGCAAAATAAAGGGCCAAGTCCCAATCAGGAAAGGAAGACGAGGAGTCGCTACGGAGAATATCCACGTTGACAACGTTGTAGACAATATATCCAGGAAAGAGGTAGCAGACCGGATCAAAACTTACTCCAAGAGATGGTTCTCGGTGTAACTATCATATTCCCAACTATGACACAACGAACTGTTAGTGAGTAGCAAACCGATCCTAATAGTAACCGGAGTAAGCACAAGCTGAATGTCTGCAGGCAACTTATTATAATTCATCACACGTTACACTTACTTTCTTATCTCTGTTCTGTTAAGTATCTCCCATCGAAGAGTTTGTGACAGAGAGCAAATCATTTTACAGCATAATTTGCAGTAATTCCATGTTTAAAGACAGAGCGAAACACTACCCCTTTTTCCTTGTCGCCATGGTTTTTTTTTGGTACGAAGAGCTAAGAAAAGGAGAACGCGCTTATAGCTCCCGCTCGTTCTGTGATTGGCCGCTCCCTTTTGCGCAACAGGGCGTAAAACTAAAACGACAATTTTAATAGTAAAATATATATGACTGAATGGAAATAAAAATTACGTAAGTTAATATTTATATATGTACGTTCATAACAAATTCCTCAGTTTTAAACGAAACACAAAATTTCAAATTATTTCGAGCAGTCAGCGTTATCTACCGAGACTGAGAGATATCCTCTCGATGCAGGCCATAGACGTACAAAGAAAAGTAGCATATTTCGATTACACATACTAGTCCAATTGTCGACCATCTTGAATCCTTCATGAGGGTCGAGAATTGAGAGAATATAAAAGAAAAGAACACTAACTAAGAGCTGATTAAATATCTCTATAAAATAATCTCTTTGAGAAAATGTAACGCTCAAAGAGGAACGTTACAACATTCCATATTTAAATCTAGGAGTACAGAATAAAATCTGATTAGGGATGGTATCGAAACGAGACGAAACGAGACTTTGTACAGTCTCGGTCTCGTCTCGGTTGATAACGGTCTCGGTCTCGTCTCGAGTAAAAAATCACCGTCTCGGTTTCGGTCTCGTCTCGGTCTCGTCTCGGTCAACAGATGATTGTCTCGATCTCGGTCTGGAGTACCAAATCTTGATCTCGTCTTGAAAGTCTCGAAAGTCTCGAAACAAATAGTGTGAAATTAAAATAGTGAAAGTATTATTCTCGTACAGTTTGTTGTTTCCGCTTATTTTTTCCTTTCATTTTGACTTAGAATTATGGTATGGTGTACCTCTTTATAGCTAATTTGCTAGTACTAATGCTTTCCATTCGCATATTCCAGGTTCAACAATCAGGGGTATATCATCCTAAACCCTAATAGAACCCATATTTCACTTTCAGCAATAGACTTTGTCTCATATAGCCTCAGAACTGCCTATACAATTAAACTCTATTAAATTAACTCTAGTACTATACAGTAGTTTATTTCCTTCCTTTGAACCAGAATTATTCAATACCTCTTAACGGATAACGCAACACATACTAGTAGCACGAATGTATCTAATCGTACCGAAATTGAAACTTTACAATTTCTCATTTATTATTCAATAAATTCTGCTTTGACTGTCATTTTAAAAACAGAATATAACATTCCTTATCTTAACAAATAGGGTAAATTATTACAATATACGTATTTTGATTGAAATTGATGAAATTATTTATTACCGTTTCACATCTCCGTGTTTAATTGACACTTTATAACACGAACGTCCTGAACCTTGTGGTGGGAGCTGCTACACTCATCTTTGCTATGTGAGGTCTCGAGTTGGATCACAAAACAAGTTAGATTCAAAGTCCGATGTTTCGCATAGTTCGCGTCTCATTTTAAGTGCATTCTGTTTCTTATACAAGTTCATAAGGTCGTAATGCATTACGTAAGTACATATCCAGTGCCGTAACATAGATTAATCTTATTCCTGAGCTCTCAACGGTGCATGCAATCTTTATTCGAGAAAACTAATCTTGCGTTCATTACGTTGAAATTTTATATTGATTAAAAATTACTTGCGAAACATGGACATACATGTTATATAAGTATATAGGTAATTCGAGTTATCTGTATCTATTTTTTCTCACTCGCCAAAACAAGTGATTCTTAGCTTTCTAGTTTTCTTTTGTATTAATTTTCGTAGTTTTGCTTCAACACGATGGATTGAATAGTCAAAAATATTTTTTTTCGCTCTATGATTTTCATTAAATTTTGGATCCATTTTTACCCTACCTTACCTAGTAAAAGTTATATGTTTAGTCTTAGTTGAGGAACCGGTTTTTCGCTTCTGTAAAATTACGAAATTATGACTTGGTTTAATTTATCTCCGAGGTCTAGATATAATAAAATCATCACCATCATCGTAATCAACCATTATCAATCCATTGCTGGATGAAGGTCTTTCCAAGTCTTCTCCACAACTATCTAACTTGGGCAATTAGTGGCTCTTGATTTCGTCATACCTTCTTGTATGCGGAGGTTTCCCAGGCCGTTTTTGTCTCGTGGTATCCAGTCTAGAATTGTTTTCGTCCGTCGATCATAATTTCTTCTTGCAATACGTCCAGCACACTTTCCAGCTCATATTAAATTATTTCATTAGTACCATCAGTATTCATTTCTATATATTTGGGCTACAAATAGTTCGAATTCGCTACTTTCGGAGTACAGACACGCTACTTTTTAATCTTCAGATCTGGCAACACTGACTGAATGATTTAAATCAACACAATGTGAGGATCCCCATTTGGTTTAGCGGCTAGCACTCTTGATTTCGGTTCGCGTGGTTTCGAGTTCGATTTCCAGTAGGGGTAAAGTTGAACAACCAAAGTGGTTCGGATTCCACTATAATCATTAGCTCCACGCCTCCTTTAGCCGCCCTAGCATAACTGTGGGACGTTAAACTAAAACAAAACAAAACAAAAGTGAACACTGTGTATTACTAACTGTAAGTCCTTGAATAATTGCATATAGCTATATGGTATGGATCAAGTTTTGAGGTGGTCGGTGGTCAAACTAAAGCAAGTGAAATGTAATTAGGATGTAATTAGAACTTTTAATTAAGCACGGTCTTAATCTAAAGTGTACACCAGGCCTAAGGCTTAGGGGGAACAACTAGTGTTACTGAAAATGTATTAGTTACATTTAATTTCAGTTACAATTTGCATTTATATGTATTGCTGGAACGAAGACTTTAACATTAACATTATAAGTAGCCCAAAGACTATGAAAAGGTCGTCTCTTGAAAGCGTTCTTGCACCATGAAACAAATTACGAGTAATTTTAAAATATTTTGCAGTTTATCTACGTTATTTGCACATATTTAGAATAATATTTAGCAACTTATTTAAGTGGGCAACACTGCTTAAAATAATGTAACTGCGATTTGTTGTAATTAAAACCACAAAAAACTATTGTTGTAATGTTATAGAAGCAAAGGAAAGCAATAATAATTATAAAAATTTAATACAAATACGTCATTTTAAGCAGTATAATAATCACTACCAATGTGTTTGGTATCTGAAACGATTTGAAATAATTGTTGTAAATGGCGTTATAGGCATTTAAGTCTTTTGGAAGCATCTGCATGATGAGACGTGATATGTCAGCGCGTTTTCGAAGTAAAGTCTTTAGAAAAAAATTAAATTTTCCGTTTTTTGTAACTTTGTTCCTATATTCATTCGAAATATATTATACCATGATCACAGTATTTGACGCTAAGGTACAGTTGATGCGCATTGCACCGTCCATGCCATTTGAGTTATTAGAGATTTCCAAGCTACACTAAATAATGTATGGGCTATTGTGGTTTTGTTAAATAACTAAATTAGAAATATGTAATACTTTACGGAGCGCAATTTGAGAAAATACAACTTTATTTTGCTTTAGCAGCATTGCTTGTTTATGTAGTGATATTGCAGAGTATCAAGAAGAATTTCCCCACTGGATATATATATTAGGGATATGACTTTTTAACTTTTTACAAAATTTTAATTTTCCTGATGTATTTAATGAACTTTTGCATATACGTTAGTTCTCTGGTGTTATTTTCGTTTGGGGTTGGAAAAACGTCCCGCACCTAATCTACTTTCATATGCGAGGTAAGTGAAAAAAACAATATATGATAAGAATTTTTGATTCGCAAAACATGATAATGAAAAGAAGTCTGGCATCTAGGAAAGGTTTAATAGACATTGGTATAATATATATTGTGGTAACGTAATCTATTTATCGTATATTTACAATCAAAATGTACAGATCTTTGTCTGCACATCAACTCATCAGGCACGCAGAAATTCAAAAATTCCAATGTAAATAACACACTGTGTTTTGTTGTAAGTTATAAGTAAGCAACATAGATACAAGTTCTTTTCCAAATATTAATTATACTATGCACATTAAACACTTTTGCAAATCAGTTTTATTGGTGTTACGAGCCCAGTAGGTTGATTTGCCGGTGATAAAACTTTAGTATTCTTTGCTTTTATATGTATTTGCAACAGTGCTTCCCTCAATTGTCTTTCTAATTGCGATCTCTTCTATTTCTAGGTTAAAAAATGTCATTCAAAACCAAAAGATCAAAATCAGCAGTTGAATCGGCTGAAAAAAAATGGACACAGAATTGAGCGACATGTAGAAAACGCCGTCCCAGCATACCAGAAATGAAAACGGACGTGAGTGAAATGTGTAAAATGCCTACAAACAGAGACATAGTTGGTAGATATTTGGGGTTGTACGATTAATTGAAAGGGCACTCGGATAGAATAAAGACAATCTCTTAAGAACTGTGTAGACTTTGGGAGAAGCTGAATTTTCTTTTGCTTACTATGCAGCAAATTTCAGCAAAAGTTGCCAAGCTGATACAGTTGTTCGTAAAATATAGAAAAAGAAGGAATGAGGTACTTGAAAAATCGCTAGTGTCTTCGATATTACAAAAGAAAAAGGAAACTGGCTTTGCAGTGAAGACAAAGAATTGTACAGAAAACAACTTGAATCTGGTGGCCGAGTCGGATACATTGCCGAGAAAGTTGCCTCTATATCAACGATCCATCATTCAAAAAGGCGAAGTAGCTCAATTGGTCCGTATACAAGCCAAGTGCAACATGTGAGTATCAGTGATACTCAAGAACGTAAGGTCAGCAGTGACTGAATTTTCAGAAGAGCCTCCCCATATGAAACGTAAGTATTAAGCAACAAAATCTGCAACCAAACTCGTGTCGAAACTGTATCTGTCTACAAGATAAGCAGCGAAAGTTCTTCAGAACTTGGCTGAGGAAGAAATAAATGTACCCACACCTTCACAATCGGGGATTTTGCGTCGAGTGATCAAGGAAGATGAAACAATGAAGAACCAGCTTAAAGAAATTTTCGGTGAACAGGAATTCTGCTTGCAGTTTGATGAGACCAGAATAGGAAGAAAAGATTATCAAGTGCAGAAGTGTGAAAGAAGTCTTCGCCTTGGAGTTTTGGTTTGTGAAAGCAGATCCGCCGAGAGCATCTATATCTTGCTGCAAGCCTTGTTGAATGAGTATAATGCATGGAGCAATATTAAAATGATCATCTCTGACACCACAGCATTGAATATAGAACACAAAAGTGGTGTTGGTGTTAGACTCCAGAGACATTTTAAACAAATGGGTTTCGATGAGCCTCAGTTTATTGGATGTCAGCATCATATTCTTGACCTGGTTCTGCAACACTGGATGGATTCAGTATTCCCAATAAACTCACGGTCATCCAGCTTCAACTATCAATTCATTGAAGATGTTTTGGCTGGGTATGAGGACTTACAAGAAAACTATTCTGGCACAGGAAAGGTACCGCCACGTGAAAACCCAGAATGGGGAAATGATTTTCGGTTTCTATTTGAACCTCGCGAAGGATATAATTTCTACCGGAAGGAGAACAAGTGGCCTCAATTGAACTGGCAGAAGCTACCTTCCTCAACAATGATATTCTCTTTCCAGCCTAAGAAAAAAGTAGATGTAAACAAACCCACCTGACCACCAGTTTGTCAATGACCAGTGATTGGTTGTTGGTCTCAGTGCACTAGTATCCTACCGCAATATAATCCCTACTAAAATAATAATTTTAAATAAAAATATCTGAATTTATCCTACATTTTGTAATAACAAGCGCAATATATATAATATTTAACAACAGATGTAGCTTTATTTCAACCTGACTCGTATCTGGACATATAGTATTTACTACGCATGCGTATGCGTTCACGCGCCTTCCCCACTCATTTAAAATTATTGTAAAATGCAGAGTTTCATAGCAACGATGTGTGACAATAATCCATTTTCGTCTCGTGTTATAAAACACAAAAGAAAACAACAGGAAAAGAGACAATCTCGTTTGTATAAGGATTTAAGAAAATATATATCTCCAACATAGCAGTTGTCAGTGTCAGTCCGTTAATTATTTACCAACACTTTGGAAAATATGCGACGACTGTAAGCTAGCAGAAAGATCTTGGTGTTCACGTCTCTCGCTGCCGAAGCACGTGTGAGCCGCGGAGTAATTCAGTTTGCTTTGTTTACGCTTACTTTGTTGTAAGGTTGGAAAGACTTTAGATGGAAGTCACGTGCAATCTATGCATGGTTTCCTTTTTCCTTCTTCCAAAATGGAGAGATCAGCTACAACGTACTTGCGACTTCATCGCAACTAGATGGACAAAGGTATGGTTTTCAATTCATCACTATACAGCAGTAGGGTAACTAGAATTTTTTTCAGGGGGGGCCAATGAAGGGCCCAAGAAGATTTTGAGGGGGCCGTCTCCAATGAATGAAAAATTATATATATATATATATATATATATATATTTGTGTGTGTGTGTGTGTATTCAAGGTGAATGTTTCCATCTTTGTTGTTCATGATTTTACTCTTTTGAAAACAGTGAAAATGTAAGAATTTAGTACCTCAAACAACTAGGATTCATTAATGCAATTGATTTCTAATATAAGTAAATAGTTATTTAATCACGGCGTTTAAAATATGTGTAGCTGGTTGACTTAAATAGAAGCAAACACACTTTTACATTTAAAGAAAATGACTTATAGGTTCATGCCTCTACTTAAAGAGGATCTTTCTATTCGTGTGGGCAGCAGCAAACTTATCCACAACTTGTTAAAGATCTAACGATTTAGCAATTTTCTTCTCAAAATAAAGTAAAACTAAGTTTATCAACCTACCATGAGTCATTGAATTGCATATACAAGTCTTTAATCCTTTCACATGTAGCACTAGAAACTGATAGTCACAGAGATGATACCTAGCTTGTAGGTTTCTAGGAATGCGTTTTTGTAGACACAAAGATCAACGAAATTCGTTAAGGAATCAGCTTTGGTTTTCTTCTCGTCTTCATACAACTTAATTGTGTTTGCGAGGATTTTGAGTTCTCACTTTAATGTTGACAGATCACTCCGTAATGCTGGGCCATAGGATTGACAATGTTGCAATTTAAAAAAGTTTTTACTTTTTGGATGTAGAGTGGTGATTTATCTGATGATTTTGCAACATGATACAAAGCGGTTTTCCATATCAGTGATTGTCTATCAATAGTAGGGAGAGAAATGTCTCTTGATAGATATATTATCTTTAGAAAATTCGTTTTCTGCATCCAATGAAGGAATGAATATCCAAAATGAATTTGTGATATTTCGATGGCGGATGTCTAGTTCGTTTCCACGAGGAACCTCTATATTCTATTTGTTTCCGGCTCTGGAATTCGAGACCAGTTTCTTTGCACATCAGCAAACATTCTTGATAAATTTGTTCGAATATTGTTCGTTGAGAGTCATATTCACCAGACCTCATCTTCGACAGCGTTTGAACTAGTGTATCTACAAGGATCAAACCTTCCAACATGTCTGCATCTACTCGAGATAAGGTGAAACTCAAAGTTATAGCATGACACCAGTAATCTAAATTTTAGCGGCCCGAAAACCTTCCATCGTGTACAGATCACACTAATTTTCCGGATGGAATGGTGGAGGTAAATAAATATCACAAGTTCCAGATATGTTTTAATACCGCATGATAATATAATGTGTTGAAAACAGATTTTATGAAAAAAAGAGGAATAAATGGATATGATAATTTGTAAAAAAGTGATAGTGCTTAAGTGAATTATAAGAAAAAGCCTTGAAAAGTAATCAAGAGGAACCATTAATATGTTTTTCCTTTGTTATAATAACTTGTCCTATGGGACAACGGTGAGAGAAACTAATGAGACTTTTTAATTGCAAAAAAATCCATAATGCACTTAATTTGAAATTAAGACTGATAAAATTTGGTAATATAATGGGGATTCAGGCTGGCAGAGGGGGAGAGTGAAAACGGAGGCAACAGAGACGTCGTTTTTTAGCCATGTGCAAAGAGATTAACCTTGGACTTCGGGTGAGAGGTTACCATATACTCATGTGAGTTTCAATTGCTACGACTTGTAAAAGTTAGCTGAGAAAGTCTGAGCTTTCCAGTTTTAGTTTTCTAGCGCAATTAGTTTTTGTGACAAGTAACTCAGATATGCAAATAGCATCATTAATATCATCTTATATATGTTAGAATTCTCTTTGTGTAAATAAAATTGTAATTAAGCATTTCGAGGTAAAACAGGTTCTTTTACTTAACTTCTACAAAGAAAATATTAGAACCTACCTCTTATGCACAGATACGACAGCGTAGATACTGTCGGTCAGTAAATAATATACTCTGAAGTCATCTACCATACCTAACTAAATATAATTGATTAATCATTTTTATTAATCAATAAATAGTTGTTTGGTAGATAAACTATAATAATAATAATAATAATAATAATAATAATAATAATAATAATAATAATAATAATAATAATAATAATAATAATAATAATAATAATACCAAATTATTTAATGGATGCTATGTCGCCATAATCAATGGAAATTAATTACTTAGTGTACGAAGACTTCTTTCGTCCAGCACAAGTGTAATGTTTTACTTCAGTGTATGTTATTTGTAAGTATATCATATTTTAGTATGACTTTCAACATTGAAACGAATGAGAATGCCGACTGATTTTGCTATTTTTCTGGTTCTTTGTCAAAAACAAAGGAGATAACTAGATAAGGGACAGAGGTTAAAATGAATGTCCAGGTGGTGAGGTTAATGCAAGCACCCCACAGATTTCCGTGAATTAGATCTTGCCGTATTGCAAACTAAAACGAGTGGAGCTATTTTATTTGGAACGCAGATTATTGCAACGTTATTCTGCAGTTCGTAACTTTGTTGTCGAGAGATGTTTTGGAAGTAGTTTCACTTGTAGCCACTGCCAACTCACCGTTTGTCGACCTATAGCAGCATCATTCTGTGTGGGGGGGCCACAAGGGGGGCCAAGAATTTGAGCAAGGGTGCCTGGCCCCTCTTGGCCCTCCCTTGGCTCCGCCACTGCTATACAGAGGACATATACAATGAATTGCATGCTGCTATCTCCGACTTAAAGTGCCCTAAAGCTTTAAAGTGTTTTCTGCTCACTAGGTAAAAGAACGTTCTGTGCTGGATGTGCCTCGCTTAAATGTGGTGGCCGAGCGAGCTGTGAAAGTGATGCAAGAGGATCACAACACTTGCAAAAGTGACAAATATCTCAACAGCAAGTTCATTAACAGTAATTCATAAATTTAAAACCATTTTACTAATGTACTGTATAGAATATTCAGTGCCAAATGCAGACTGTGTAAGTAGGCGAATTTTCTTTTAATGCTAAAACAGCATCAATGTAGGTGCGGGAGCTTTTTTTTTTTTTTACCATTAAACAAAATCAAAGACATTTTCGAGGTTTGCAGCGAAATGTTCATTGTTTGCCACCCCACACTTTTCAATTTGAAAAAAGTCATATGCCTAATATATAACTCTATGGCCTATGGAACCCGGAGGTTCAATGCCGCGTTCAGAAAAGCTCTCCACTGACTTCTATCCTTAGCTAACTGCATCCAGTTTCTACTTGTATTTCAATCTTTGCGAGATCCATCTTAATATTGTCCTCCCATCTGCGCCTAGGTCTTCCTAATGGTCGTTGTCCGATTGGTCTTCCAGTCAAGACTTTGAAAGCGTTTCTACGGTGTACTTTCTTCCATTCTAGCTACATGACCCGCCCACCTAAGCCTCCTAGACTTGACGACCCATATGCCATAACCTGGTGAATACCGTTCAACTCTAGGCCCTGGTTGCTATTTTGATTTTCCTTATAGCGTATTCCAGAACAAAGTTAAATAATAATGGCGATAACGCATCTCCTTGTTTCAGGCCATTTTCGATGTGAAAGCTCGTGGACAAAAGTTTTCCTACCTGGACTTTACTTTGAAATTCATTTAAACATATCATAATTAACCTAATTAGTTTTCTCGGTATTCCAAGTTCTGTAAGAACGTTGTATAATATTTCTCCTCTAACCGAGTCGTACGCTTTTCTAAAATCAATAAATAGCTGATACACCGGGGTATTGTATTCCCACTTTTTTTCGAGTATTTGGCGAATGGTAAATATTTGGTCGATAGTTGATCGATTTCGTCTAAATCCGCACTGATAATCTCCAATAATTTCATCTGCGTATGAAGTCAGTCTTGCTAATAGAATATTTGAAAGGATTTTATAGGATGTTGACAGAAGAGAAATGCCTGGATAATTGTTACAGTCAGTTTTGTCGCCTTTCTTGTGAATTGGAACAATGATTGATTCTTCCCACTCTTGTGGCAATTCTTCCTTGTTCCATATAAGAAGAATGAGTTTGTGTATCTTGTTCCACAATTTTTCGCCTCCAGCTAAAATTAATTCAGCCGGAATTTCATCTACACCCGGAGATTTGTGTTTCTTTAATCTCTCTATAGCGGTTTCTACTTCTATTCGGTTGGGTTCTGGAATATACGGTTCTGCGGTGTGTATCTCCTTTTCTCCATGTACACTAGTTTTTGGTTGCGTGTTAAGCCAATCATCGAAGAAATCTTTCCATCTATTTAAGATGCTATCCGTGTCAGTGAGAACTGTACCGTCAGATTTCTTTAATATATAAGCACGAGGTTGATAGCCTTTCTTAAATTCGTTGATTCCCTTATACATGTCCCGGATGTTTTTATTTTTACTATTATCTTCAAGTTCCTTAATTTTAGCTTTCAGAAAATCGCGTTTCTTTGTTCTAAAAGTTTTGGAAGTTTCCCGCCTGCTATCTGCGAAATTTTGTGTAGTTATTTCATTCGGATTTTGTATCCAGCGTAATTGTGCCTGTTTTCTCTTCTCTGCTAGTTTTATGCATTCCTGGTCGAACCATGGTTTGTTCCTACGTATTTCCGCGTGTCCCAATTTTTCCTTTGCTGAAATTTTAATGCTATCAATCGAGGTATCCTCAACACTAGTGCACTCCGAATCTTCTAAAGCCGAGAATCTATTCGAAACTTCAATCTGGTATTTCTCTCTTACCTGGCTCTCTTCTAATTTCTTTAAATTAAATCTCTCCGTTTTCGGACAATGAATATTACCTTTATTCAACGATAACCTCTGTCGTATTATCGCTGCTACCAGGTAGTGGTCAGTGTCACAATCAGCCCCTCTAAACGACCGGACATCAATTATGCTAGATTGCCTTCTTCTATCTACTAAAACGTGATCAATTTGATTATGTGTTTTCCCGTCTGGTGATGTTCAAGTGTATTTATGAATGTCGCGATATGGGAATTTTGTACTCTTCACGATTAGCTTTTGGATGTTGCAAAGTTCACGAGTCTAACACCGTTGTCATTACTTTCTTTATGCAGACTTTCGTACCCTATAATCGGTTTGAAAATACCCTCTCGTCCTACCTTCGCATTGAAATTCCCTAATAGAATTTTCATATAGTATCGCGGGAGTTGGTCAAATATCCGTTCCACTTCTTCGTACAAAACTGTCTTTTATATCGTCATCCTTATCTTCAGTTGGGGCATGTACATTAAAAACAATAATATTACACCACCGTCCCTTAAGAGTAATAAAAGAAAGTCTGTCAGTAACAAATTCAATCCGTTTAATTGCTGGTAATATACGTTTATGAACGAAAAGCCCTGTTCCTAACTGGTGATTTTTATTTCTTTCCCCGTAAAAGAACGTAAAATTTCCGGATTTCACGGATCCATTTCCATCCCACCTAACTTCCTGAACTTTTACAACGTCCATCCTGTATTTCTCTAACTCACACGTTATGGATTTTAACGCGCCTGCCCTATAAAGACTCCTAATATTTCATGTTCCAAATCTCATGTCCATTTTCTTTTCCTGAGGTCGTGCCAAGTTATCAATCCTTGTCCGAAGCTTTTGTGAATATTTATGAACAAGTGTTTTTTTTACAGGATGAAGTTGTTAGCCCTACCCAAACGCCCAAGCTGGAGGACCACTCCTAGTCGGCTGTCCGCGACTGCTTATTCAGTATATTCGCAGCTAACCTCTATATCTAGAGGTCTTCTCCTCGATCCACAACCTGAGGACGCGCCATGCCGTGGTGGCAGGAACCGACATTACACGGATATATATATATATATATATATATATATATATATATATATATATATATATATATATATATATATATATATATATATATATATATATATATATATATATACAGGGGTAACACGAAAAATCTAAAACGTTTGCAAAAGTGTGAAAATCATACCTAGTATGGTGTGGGGCCTCCTTTTGCATTCAAAACAGCTTGTATCCGACGTGGAATGGACGTATACAGCCTTTGAATCCTCGTGTGTGGAATTTTGTACGAGGGCCATCCGGAAAGTGGTACCCGTTTGTGCAATAAAGACACAGTAGTACATATTTACAAATATACACATTTTTTATTGGAAAGAGGATACTTTACACTACTTCTCCACATAATCACCAAACAAATTGAGGCATTTGTCATACCGTGTGACGAGTTTTTGTATTCCAGCGTCATAGTCCTCCGCTGCCAGCGTATTGAGATACGTAGTCACGCCTCGTTTAAGTTCTTCATCGCTGTCAAATCTTTCTCCCGCCAGAAAGTCTTTAAGTTTCGTAAAGAGATGGAAATGTTCACAGAGTTCATCAATTGTGACGCGCCGATCGTTCCTCACGCATTCGTCTACGACCTCAGCTGTTCGTCTGTAAAGACAGATGGTCTCCCTGAACGCTCCTCGTCGTGTGTACTCTCCCTCGCCAGGTTGAAGTTGCAACACCAGCGCCGAACAGATGACTCGTCCATCACATTGTCTCCATACACCTCCTTTAATTGGCGATGAATTTCACAAGGTCGAACGTTTCGTGCATTAAGAAATTTAATCACGACCCTCACTTCACAACTGGCGGGGTTCTCAATTCGTTTAATCATTATAAACGGGCACAGACATAACACAGGCACTACTAGCATCACGCAACCTCGCACAGAGCAGGCAGACAAGCCACTGACGCGGTCTGACCTTGCCCAGCGGCTCCCCGAGTCGTCAGCGCATGTGGCGCAAACGGGTACTACTTTCCGGATGGCCCTCGTACTATTGTTTCTCCAAAACATGCTCCAGTTCCTTAAGGGATGCTGGAGATTGTAATGGGACCAAACACGCTTTTCTAACTCAAACCACAATGGCTCAATGATGTTCAGATCTGGTGATTGTGGAACCCAGGGGAGGTGTGATAACTCCTGGTCTTGCTCCTCGAACCATGATTTCACCGTTTTTGCAGCGTGACAGGGTGTCAAATTATCTTGGTGGATGCTATCACCATTAGGGAAAAATATTTGGGCCATGGGTAGAACCTGGTCCCCCAAAATGGACTCATACGCCTTAGCATTCATCATTCCATGCAGGGCTATGATGATACCTGCAGAAAACCACGATATCACTGCCCATACTGTAACAGAACCAACCGCATGCTTTACAGTTGAGAGCAGACAGTCTGTATCATAGGCCTTGCGACGGTGTTCTCCATACGTAAACACGACCGGTTGTTGGGAACAAAGTGAAGGTCGATTCATCGGACCACATTACGTGTTTTCACTGCTCATGAATCCACGCCTTGTGGTCCTTGCACCAATGGATACGTCTCTTCGCATTTACTGCTGTGCCAGGGGTTTGGCGATAGCGGCCCTGCCATTAATTTTCATTTTATGAAGTTCCTGTAGCACTCCGGGTTGTGTAGATCGGAATAGAGTTCAGACGTAATTTTCATTGCAGTGGTCTTCTTTCTAGCTGCTACAATCCGTTTTGATGTCCGTTGTCACCTGGCACATGGTTGTGTCAGTGGTTTGAACAGTTGTTTTCATTTCGAAAATGTCTGCTAATAGTATTGTTACGAGAAGTTACCATTTGTGTGTGCGAGAGAATGTTTCTGTCTAGACACTCTACACTATACAGACAACCTTTTCGTATTGGAAACAAAAAGTTTTTTTGCAAAGCTTTTATCACTTTTTTTATGGCGTTCATGTATTATATTCGAAGGAAAATTGCAAGAGCAGATTTGGGGAGAAAGTTTATAAAAATGAGATATAGCGGAAGGGACGTGACTTATTTCTATGTAGTTGTTTTTGGTTCTTTTGTGGTTTCTTTCAGTCTTTCGTTGCGTGGTTTCTTCGCAATAGATCCGATAAGACCAGATTTGTCGAAAGAGGTGGAAAACCGTTTCGGTTTCGAGTCAGAGGATGAGCCAGACACGAGTGGCCCACTACGATTTTGAGGTTGAGGGTGCGGGTGCAGGAGAGTGTCCAGTGAAGATGAGAGAAGAGAGAAAGGTAGGCAATAGTACAAGAAGAAGTGCAAGAAGAGCTAGTCTGGAGACCGAGACAAGCAAATGACGTTGGACTTACTGTACTACAATTTACTAGGTGGGACTGTTGAACCTAAGGTTCGACACCTTTGACGTTTTCTGCTTATTCTTTACGATAAATTTATACTTTGCAATGAGACAAGCAAATAACACAAGTATCTCACGAGACACCCAGACAAGAAAAGGGCACCAGTGACATCCTCTGACATTTGGACATTTCTTGCAGTGTGCTTTTCAATGGGACATAACAAAAAGAACAGAATTAGTGATTACTGGGAAAAGTGGCTTCAGTGACTGTTCGTGGTTTCAAATTCTATGCTACGTGACCGTTTCACTCATATTTTGAAATGTGTCATTTTGCTCACATCGAACAAGTTCCGAATCCTAGGGACCTGACTACGACAGAATATAAAATTCTCTCTCTTTGATACGATCCTTGGTAAGGTGTAGTCCCACTGAACATCTTGTTATCGATGAGGTCATGGTATTGTGCAAAGGGAGTGATGTTTAAAGAATATATTAAAAAAAAGGTTTAGTATTAAAATTTAGGAGGTTTGTGATTCTTTGGGTACGTTGTCGACATGATAGTTTATCTAGCCCTTTCGACCATCGTGTCCATTTTCATGGTTATTAATTTCAGAGAATTGTTGTGAAACAAATTTTTACACTGCACTCGTTATGACATTTTGTACTCGTGCTTGGACACCTAATTTTTCATTTGGATTCAAAATATGTCCCCTTTTGTGCAACATTGATGGTACAGTGACATCATAGTTGGGCGATGCAGAAGCATGCGGAAAGTAGTGAAGGTAAGCATTATAAATTTATTTATTTATTTGCCATCAACACAACAGGCATAAGCCCAATTATAGTGTTAGTGTATTATAATACATTTACAATAGTTTTCGTAACCATAGAGTTCATATTACATGTCAATTTTCTTTGTGTTCGATACATATTTTGTCATAAGTAGAACACATTCTCCAGATTAGTGATTTCAATAATACGTTGGTCCTTGCTTCCTTGCAATAGAACAGGCTAGATTTATCAGGATGAGTTTTAAGTGTCGGGACATGAAAATTTAGTATTGCTATGAGATCCGTACAATTAAACTCGTTTTGTACTATTTTATGGAGAAAAATCATATCTATTACATTTCGCCTTTGTTCAAGTGTAGGGATTCAGAAGTTGTCTATTAATGTTAGATAATTTTCATAATATGGATAGATTCCAGTTGTCTTATACGTCAAGTATTTGATAAATTTAGATTGGACCTTTTCCAGTTGGTGGTGGTATTGCTTTTGTGATGGGTTCCATATCACAGCAGCATATTCCAGTTTTGATCAGACATAGGAATAATACATTTTTGTTAGAGTGGTAATATCGTTAAATTCATTTCCAGTACTAATTATGAACCCTAACATCTTAAGACATTCATTAACTATGTTCTCTATATGGTTATTAAATGTCAGTTTCGTATCAAATGTAACTCTAAGGTCTTTTACTGAATTTAACCTATTTAACAAGATCTGATTCATTGAGTAATTAAATTTTATTTGACTTTTGTTTCTGGTAAACGTTAAAATGTTACTTTTTTATGTTTACATGAAGTTTGTTAAGAGAACACCAATTAGTAATATTTTCCATGTCACGTAAATTGAGACAGTCGTGGATAGTCTTTATCCTACCATATATTTTGAGGTCATCAGCAAAAAACAATTTCTTACTTAATAATATATGATCAGGGAGATCGTTAATGAATAAAAGGAACAATAACAGATTTCGATTAGAGCCCTGGGGAATTCCAGAATATGCAATATAATCAGTTGATTTATATTCTTTGAAGATAACAGTTTGTTTACGATTATTTAAATATTATGAAAAGAACTTGATCAAGGAAGAAGAGAAATTATATTCATCTAGCTTATTTAATAGTACTTTGTGATTGACTCTGTAAAACGCCTTGTCAAATTCTATATATATTACATCAACCTGATATCATATATCTAAGGAATTTGCTATAAAGTCTATGATAAGTGCAAGGCTTGTTGTTGATTTGTGTATAATAAAGCTATGTTGATATGGTGATATTACGGGTTGAATGTGGTCGGTATAGGACGTCGGTATAGGATCCGGAGGTCGGTATAGGATTTGCTCAAATATCTTTGCAAAAGTCGGTAAAATTGATATAGACCGGTAATTATTTATTTCCTATTTGTTATTGGTTTTTGGTGTTTCGCAAACTATAGATGATTTTCATTTATCCGCAAAAAAACATGTTTTTAAAGTGAGGTTGAATGCAATCCTTAGCGGATGTGTAAATGCATCTATGCACCCCTTTATAATATATGGAGGTATTCCATCAGAGGCAACAGCAGTTCTGGGTTTTAATTTTTTTGATTGCCATATCTACTTCAGATTGAGTGATTTCCTCAATGCCAAGTGACTCTAGTTTTTTTATTTACGTAAGTTAATAAATTGTTTGTAGGAATGTTAGTGACACCTGTATTTGGCACATATACTGACGAAAAATACTGTGCAAAGCATTGGCTATTTCATCATTATGATATAAAGTTTGCGTCCCTCATAATTTAATTTTCCCCCAGGAAGATGTTTATTTTCGTTCGTCACATTATTTAATGATTGCAGATTGTAATAACACATAAATTGATATAAATTCTTACATTTAGAAGAGCTTGTTTCAAAATTAAATTCCGTACCGTGTATTTCCGATAAATTGAAATCACCAATCAGGAGAACAGAACAACCTTGAGGACAATTAATTTCAAGGCGAGTAAATAAATAATTATGCAATTCAATATTAGATTTCGGTGAGAAATACTAACTAACTAACTCTATGGCCTATGGAACCCGGAGGTTCAATGCCGCGTTCACAAAAGCTCTCCACTGACTTCTATCCTTAGCTAACTGCATCCAGTTTCTACTTTGTATTCCAATCTCTGCGAGATCCATTTTAATATTGTCCTCCCATCTGCACCTAGGTCTTCCTAATGGTCGTTTTCCGATTGGTCTTCCAGTCAAGACTTTGAAAGCGTTTCTACTTTCTTCCATTCTAGCTACATGACCCGCCCACCTAAGCCTCCTAGACTTCACGACCCTAACAATGTTGGGTAAACCATATAAATTATGTAGTTTCTCGTTATGAAGTTTCCGCCATTCCCCATTCCCGTTCCTCTTGGGTCCGAATATTCGTCTCAGGATCTTGTTCTAAAATACTTTCAGTCTATGTTCTTCCCTCAGAGTAAGTGACCATGTTTCGCAGCCATACAGCCATGTTTCGCAGGCATGATTACCGTTTTGTATATTTTAAGCTTCGAATTCCTCGCGATGACAGAATTCGTGACGACAAGAGATTTTGAACCGAATAGTAACACGAATTCCCTGCTTTTAGTCGACATTTAATTTCTTCGTGAATATGATTTTCCTCTGTTAATATTGATCCTAGATATTTGAAATTATCCACTTTATCAAAAGTATTACACAAAGTGAGAAATACACAACACAAATATATATATGGTTTTCCCCTCACTATTTATTTGGGCAATGAAACAGTCATAATTATCATCACACCTGTCCAATAAGAACATGTAATGTTTAGTTAGGGCTGCAATAAGAGCATATACAGATGTTGTTCAGTCTACACTTGGCCAATTTCGACTTACCTAAAAATTTAGAAGAATCCATGGTGCCAGGTCCGTAAGTACTCGATGTGTTTCCCTTGGTTCCTAACAATAGCCCGACAGCGTAATTTCCACTGTAATAGGCTTCTCTGAAGAATTGGGAGGGGAATCTTGTCCCATTCCCTTTGCACAGCTTTCCAAAGTCCTTCCACAGTTGTCACACGCCATTTTCCCAAAGTCCGTTTCAGCAATCCAAATCCACAATAGTCCATAGGACTTGCATCTGGAGATTTAACAGGTACGTAATTGAAAAGTATCACCTGTATACCACTTGTGTCCTCCATCTTCCTGTAGAATACGAGGGACGATCGTGAGGTATGTGATGAGGGCTTGTCCATGTGAATGCGCACCAGATTGGCGTCTTTTTCGTACATTGTTGGAATCTCATGCTCGTAGATCGGCCTGCCTCTTCATCTGCTCCTGAAAATACTGCGAATTTATTTTGCAGTTCTTCGCCATCCTGCGAATCTTCAGTTTACCTCGGTAAGAGTAGCCAGTAACGACCATGAACCCTTTTGGGAAGGATTCTTTACAGACACGGACCTACCTTCTGAAGTTCTTGGCGTCTTTCTCTCGGTTTGCCGCAGTCGGAAAGGTAAATCCATGCTTCATAAGCGTTACGACGTACATCCACCTTTGTTTTGCCAGATACCGTTCGTACAGCTTCCGGGCGTTACACTTTCGTTCCTTTTGGTGGGCATCCGTGAGAAGATGGCCGCGAGCTTTCATGACTTTTTCCAGCTTGAGTTGATGGTGTAACGTCCGGCTCATAGTCTCCAAAGACACGTCAAGACGATTAACCATACACTTTTGTGTTGGCGAATTTTCTTGCATTGCCATTTCGCGAAGTTTCCTCTGCATGGTGGAGGTGGTCTTGGTGCATTCCCGCTTCCTAGGCAACTTCGTTGGTGATCCAAATGGTGGAGCTTCGTTGCCCTTGTACTTTTTAATAACATTTTTTATTCCACTTAAACTGACGTTGCAACCATTCTTCTTGCACTATTTTCTAATGACAGAAACACTAAAGTGGGCGTCATAAAGAGCCGCAACATATCCTTCCCAAAACCGGCTGAGTTTGGACGGCATTTTAGTCACAGAACGGAAACCCACACACTCGGAAACAAATTTAACACAACACACAACAATGGTCCTGTTTTGTGCGTTATTGTCGTCCACGCGGAAAAACAATTCCGTTCCCAGGAAGCCACTGCACAACACTGCAGGACGCCACGAGCCAGGTAGGGTGAATCCATTCTGCCTGGGAGGGGGAAGGAACGAAATCGGCCAAACGTAGGCTGAACAACCTCTGTATTTATTATTTTTTATTTCTTCTACTTTACTTGCGATTTTAAGAAATCATATATAATTTCCAAAAAGACAACTCGTACTAAAATATTGACAACAGCTGCTATTGTTTGCAATATGTTTTTGAAATCGGGTATCCTTCATCCTGGATATTGTGACTCAAAGTATGCTTTCCATTACACATAGACATGTAATTATGGGCATTTTTATTAAAAATATGCGTTGTATGCAACATATAAGATTGTAGGTATAGAATATAGTAAACATTATTTTGTTTGTTTCAGGGGCGGTTTCAAGGGTGACACTGGTAAGAATAGAAAATTTAATTACTATTTTTCATTCATTTTTTGATTTTGGTAAGAAAGATACTTTTCTTATGGTAGATGGTTAAATGGTTTCCATTTTTAGATGTTGGTTTTAACAGTATCTCATTCCGTTTGTTTCACGGGGCAGGGGCGGCTTTACGTTTGACACTGATAAGAGTAGATGTGCTTTCAGGGATAATTTCAAGGATGGCGCTGGTAAGAATGGAGGACTTAATTATTTCTCATTTGTATTTTAAATTTTGGTAAGAAGGTGACTTTTCTCAAGGTAGATACTGGCCATTTTAGGTATACGCATACAAGATTTGGCTAGTAAACAGTATCTCATTCTGCTGTTTATTTCAGGGGCGCTTTCAAGGGTGGCACAGATAAGAATGGAGAATTTAAACGTGGAAATATATTTTGTGCTGTATTCATAATTACTACTTTAATTTTTATAAATAAAAACTGAATCTGAGGGTTCGGTGAATGATGTGGACTTTTTTGGTTTGAACCTGACTGACAAGAAGAATATTCAGTGACGTAGGATTGTTTTATTTAATCCTTCTGCTATGGAATGGGATGTTGAAATGAATTATGAGTTACTTAGTCCTCTTGCTAAAATGACAAATTGATATTTTATCCAAAATGGCCATAATATGACCCTTACATGCAGTAGGAAAATAAATTTTTATCTGTGTTGTACATAATCATGGATTGCTTGAATATACCCCGGGTGAGATTGTGTAAAGGTTCTCTACTTCATATATCGGTGTTTCCATAAAACATATTTTTCAAGCTAAGAAAAACATCTTTATTGTATAAATAACCTGGATCGTGATACATCGAATAATGACAAATTATGGAAAGTAAGACCTATTTTGGACCCTGTAAGAGAAGAATGTACTGAACTACAAGTGGGACGAGATCTCTATATAGACGAATAAATTGTCCCTTTAAGGGTAAGGTCTGTTTCAAAAATTATACGAAACTAAAACCTCACCCATGTTGAGTGAAATTTGATTTCCTATGTGGAAGGTGTAGTATTGCATATGACTTCATAGTATATCAGGATGAAACAACCAAACTTGATAAGGAAGCTTTACGAACATTCGGTCATTCAGGGGCCATTGTTTGGAAGCTATGCAAACACATATCGCTAAGAACCAGCGACTGTTTTAGACGATTATTTAACTTCTTTCGCTTTATTAGAGAGATTACAATCCAAGAATATACTGGGACTGTCCGTATTAACCGTTTTCACAACCTTCTACAAATGGCTGATAAAGAAATAAGGAAGAAATCAAAAGGATTCAGTGATATGAAGCAGAGATGGAAAAATTGTGTTGGTTAAATAGATAGCAGACCAGTGGTACTTACTTTTAATTTGTGGGAAAGGACAATGACGGTTTAGCAAAACGATGGGAACAGCAAGGAGTGCAAATATATAGACATTCCAAGGACTAAAATAGTAAAACACCAGAATGCAGCAATGGGAGGGGTTGATAAACTTGGTTTTCTGATAAGTATTTATCGGATAAATTTGAAATCACGCAAATAGACACTGAAAATGATTTTTCATGCTGTCTATCTAGCATTTGTAAATAGTTGGTTGGAATAGAAGAAAACTGCCAGAAAACAAAACGTATCAAAGAAAGATGTTCTTGATCTGCTACATTTTGGATTGAGAGTAGCAGATGCATTAGTGAATATCGGAAAAACCAGGAAGAAAAGAACATCTACAGAAGATATCCCTGCAACGAAGAGTCGCTAGGAAATGAGACCATCGAAGGAAGTTCGAAAGAATTCAGTCAACCATTTACCAATACTTTCTAAATAAAAGGAAAACCTGATGCAAAGTTGAAGGGTAAATGGAAAAATCACACTGGAACTGTAACAAATGCGTAGAGCACTTATGTTTGATAAAGAAGAGAACACATGAGAGCTAAGGAGGATATAACAGCATTATGTTGGACGGACAAACGACCGGTCCACATGTTGACAAACATGCATGTACCCACTTTTGAAGGAAGGTCATTGACGACGATAGGCGTGCACCAAAACCACAAATAGCGGAGGACTATAACCGATATATGTGGTTCGTGGTTGGGGCGAACCAGATGGCTTATAAATATAGTACTGATAGACGAACCCGAAAATGGACCAAAAACAATTTTTATTCGGTAAACTAAATTATTGTAAACAGACTGCTCCTAATAAACTCAACTGACGGGACAAGAAATGGGCATACAGCATATTCCGTAGGCAACTGACGGAAAAAGGACGAGGCCCTTTACCCTCAACATCTATACCCCCAGAGTGTCAGTGGAACATGCAATCATAAATGCAGAGAACCACAGGTATTGTGTTTCCTGATATAGGAGGGAAAAACAAACACTCTGCATAAGTGCGAAGGATGCGCGAACCATGTGCACGTGGGCGACAGCTTTGTTTGGTGGCATAGCAGAAAATAGCCTATCTGAGCAGTAGTCACCATATTAGGGCCCATATACTATCAGTTTTAGCTGATCAGTCCAACTGAGCTAGAAACTGAGTTAACTGTTGTACGATGAACTGAACTGATAGTGTGTGGAGTACCTTCAGTTAATTGAGTTCAGTCCTTCAGTTGCTTGAGTTTCATCAAATGTTCTGTGCAGTGCACTACTAAGTTCCTGTGCAGTGCAATTCCTTGAAATACTAAAGCTTTGGAACGTACACTCCTCATCTCCAGTCTCCGACTTCTTGAATTCGCTCACTTTCCTCAGTTACTTCCTAAATGCCGACCGTAGGTTGTTTATTTTTTAAATAACAATATCACTTGGCTGTTCCAACTATTTAATTTTGTAAGTAACATACATTCCCCTCTTTTATGCCTAGTCGCGTAATTCACACCTTGCATGTCCCAAAGTTCGGTATGAGCACGGTAGGCTTCAATAAAAACCAACAACGCCTTACTTTTACTAGCTGCCATGATAATAGAACCTGAACTGAGAACTGTGTGTTTCCTTCAGTTAATAGCACAGTTATCGTAGCAAAAGATGGTTCATTTGTTCAGTCCGAAATAACCGTTCTTTAGTCCAAATAACAGCATGAAGAACTGACTGGACTGAACGGATTCCTTCAGTGTGCAGAGTTTACCTCAGTTCTGACATCACAATCAGGTTTTCCTTCTGTTAAACTGATAGTGTATGGGCCCTATATGATTCACAGTGAAGAGCAAAAGTGAGTAGATAAAATTGTTTCTTGTCTTTTTTGTTCAATTATGATGCATATAAGAAGTGTGTTAACTCATGTTATTTTCCACTGGTCGACACATTTTGTATTTTTATATAGAGTAAAAACAGGAGTTTGAAAGGAAGGTTTACATGGATTGTGACGTCAAATAATGGAATTTAAGGTATATTAAACACATATTCTTCCTATCAGTATATTTGAGGAGGGGTGTGGGAATAATTTTCTTTTCTAAAAGGGAATTTACAGTAACAACAATACTAACAATGCATAAAACAATAAAAATGACGTATATGTAAATAACTGAAATTGAAAGTAGAGATAATATTTAACGAAATACTTTTTTGTCCAACATTACGAAATGGCTTAAATAACGTAGTTGAGGGGTTGCAGTGATTTAAATCCAGTGGTTTAAAGGTTAAAGATACTATGATTTTCTGTCAAGTGTTTGGTAGTTCCGAACTCGGAGAAGAATGTGAAAATACATTCAACCATGAGTTTTAATGTGTTTTCTAAGAGTAAAAACCACTTATCTAGTAAAAGCATCAACTACAAGTAGACGGTATCTGTATCCTGCAGCTCATGTGTTTGCAACTTGCCTGAGATTATCCGCAAAAAACACTTGGTTCTGATCATCAGCTAAATTGCTTTTCATGAATCCAATATTTTTATTTGTTCTCTATAAATACTGCACGGAATGCAAGCTCGAAGAAAAGCCGTTGCATCTTTTTATCCACACCTCTGCAAAAGAATCGATTTCTAATCTTATGTAAAGGCTTCATAGATGATGGATATCCTGATCGTTTTTCTGTGTGGGCTACTGTACGAGCTGTTGCCCGCAACTTCTCAGGGATTCACATTACATCCTTTTCTTTACCTTTAACTCTCCTCATTAAATATTTTCGAAGTTGAATAATATCAAACGATGGAGATGACGTAAATTTGCTTTTCGAGAAATTCTTGTTTTCCTCACACTAAGCTAATCAGCTTCCAAAGGTGAGAATCTGCCCTTTGCAGTTGTCCGTTTCCAAAATCTTTGAAATCTATAGGGTTCTCCTTCTCCTCTGTAATGTTTGTTTCTTTGCTGAGAGTGAATATTTGGAAAGGCAGTTCATGTAACAGCTGTCTTTAAACTTTCAGAAAAAAACACAACGTACCATCATCTAAAATTTCTAATAGTTCCTCTGCCGCAAGGCCCGTAAAGAGTAGCACCTTCTAATTTGTACAAGCTCTTATGAGTTAAAAATGTAAAAATCTTGACTTTTTCTCTAACTTGATATCAAGGTACAAAGTTTTTCTAAATGCGAAATAGCTTCCGTCATACTAAGTAGACTATAAGCTTGTTTCTCCGTCATCCAGTTAATGATCCTCGAGTCCAAAATTAATTTGTCTTTTCCACTTCTATTTTTATGTAAAATCCATGCACTAATATAAGTAGATTGTTTTAGCTTCTACAATAATTTTGTCTCTTTCCATTTTCCTTAAAACACTTTCCGTTTATCTAACGGAAGAAATCCTAGCTTTGTGAAGGGGGTGGGTACATTTATGTTGTGCTTAATTAAATGTGGTTGAAAGCGTGTCTTTCTGCAAAATTACCTCAGCTTTCGCTTGGTAGCGTCATTAATAACAACTCGTGAGATTTGTTGAACAACAAAATCGTGGCTTTCTTGCATAAAGCACAGTCAGTAGAAATATTTTCTTTCCTTTTCAGAATAAAAAAATACAAATAGTTGTAGATCATCTACACAGCAGCCGTTTGACGCAACAAATATTTCAATTTTATGGAGGAAGTCCCTTCCAATGATCACAGATGTAATAAAAGAAAACACTTAAAATTTTTGTCTAGTTCTTTGAATACAAACATTCACAAATGTACTCTTGTAGGAGGTTGCCGAAACTTAAGCAACAGAAAGATACAAAAAACCTTTCATAAATTTACAACCACCTTTCCTCCATCTGTTTCTTTCTGTGGCACAGCTAAGAAAAGTGAATGTGTCCACAAATAGGACCGATTTATTTAAAATTGGTTTCACTGAGCGGTTCGCGTTACTAGGAGCTTTAACCTTGAAATTCGTTGTTATAAAATGACCTGCCACAGTAGCCTTTACTTCCTTGCTTTCCGACTTGTTTTTTCATTTCTTTCTTTTCCAGAAAGTTCTTGTTTTTATGCCACGACATGCTTTCTTTATTTTCGGAAGAATGCTCCTTGGTGAAGGTGATATCTTGGCACCTGTTTACCGGACCAACTGTTTTCGCTAATAATAACTTTTCTTTGTGCTTTGATGAGTTCCTTCATGGCTAAGCGGTTAGCATACGCATCTTGGCGCAGGAGACCCGGGTTCGATTCCCGACGGGAGCTCATGTGGTTCGGATTCCACGTTAATCAGTAGGTACCGTCTCATATAGCCTCGCTTAAACTCAAAATCAACTCAACTCTTTGTGCTTTGATTCTGGAACTTAGTTCTTTCTCTCCAGCAACTTTTAGGTACTATGACCAAGATGCGATTGTATTCCTGCCCTCGTTAACAGATCAATCCCCGCAATCACAGCGATGTTCATTTTCTGTAAAACATAAAATGAATGCATAGCGCCTTTATACAGAAAACAGTACACAATTTTGTCAACAAACAGTACCCGAGGCAAGAGGAATCTCCTGCCTAATTTTTCTCGACTTTGCTCCGTTATCTTCTTAAGAGCTTCGTTGTGTTGTTCTCTTCTATTTAAGTTTTGCTTGCTGAATCTAAATGCAGGCCAGTAGAAATTATGTGATAGAAAGTGTATATGAAACGAGTGACTAGCGATTTTCCTAACTATAATTGATGCTGCTACACTATTTTTCCGTATTCACTCTTTTGCTTCTTAAATTTTCTGCACTGTCTGCAAAACTAATTATCTCTCTTTGTTTTCTCTCTGCATCTAATTTTTGTTTCATGTCTTGAAATGTGTAGGATCGAGAGCATCCGTGCTCATTTCTTGCGCACTAATCAGATTAGTTCGCTTTGTGACAACTGCTAAATATGTCTTTCTTTGGACTACAGTTTGATTTAACGTAATTCCTCAAGCAAGTAAGGTTGAATTTATAAAGCATACGTTTCTAAAAGTTTCGTAGTAACGAAGTCTTTTTCATGAAAATGAACCTTACTTATTATCTTATTTACCTGTTCAAACTCTTCGGGTGGACTGAGGAATTTCATATAAACAATAATATTTACCTGTTTGATATAAAACGGTTTTGAAAATTTAATTGGTTGTTATGAACAGGGTCGTCGCGTGGGTTGTAAATGCCCGGGACGAGAATTTCCAGGCGCCCCCATCCCCCAGTGTGTTATGAGTAACAACCAGAGTTTATTCTGTACTCCTAGATTTAAATATGAATGTAAGATCATAATGTAAGATATAAGAAGTTGATATTATGTCAATTTTTTTAAGTGAATGGCTTTTGTAGTTAAAACATAAACGTTAATGAAAACATGGTTTTAATTATTGAAATCGAGTGCTGTTCTATAATATAAACTTGCTACATATCAACATAGTAGTAGCATAAAATATACAAATAACGATACAAATATTAAATTCCAAGATTAGAAAGAAACCTCTTCTCACAAAGGGCTGAAGAGAGTTGCAGTTGAACGATTCTCGACGACGTTTTACATTACCGGTAATTTTCAAGTTCAATACTCTATCGGAGGTTCCTCAAGGATCTAATCTAGGTCCCCTTTTTTTTTCTTGATATTAATGATATTCCTCTGTGCATTAAAACTTCTGAAGTTCTTCTTGTCGACAGTCTCAAATTATACTCCAAATTAAGTTCAATTGATGACTGCGTGAAACTTCAATAGGATCTACAAAGGGTTCAAATTTGGCGTAATAATAATTAATTAATCCTGAATGTGTCCAAATGTAAATCTGTATCTTTCACGAGGAAAGAAAATCCAATTAACTTTACGTATACAATAAGTGGCACTTCCTTGTCTACCCCAAATACTATCAAAGATCTAGGAGTTATATTTGATAGCAAATTAATCTTTGCTCAACACGTTGACGCAATAACGAGTAGTGCATATAGAAACCCAGGTTTAATTTAAAGGATAGAGCAGGATTTCAACAGAATCAACATTTATAAGGTACGTGAAGTCAAATTAGAATACTGTTGTACTGTTTGGACATCATCACTAAATACTCGGATGCAATAGAAAATATACAGTTTAATTTATTTTAAATGCTTGCATACAAGAAAACCGGTTTCTACCCAAACTATGTCCCCTATGAATACTTAGTAACGAATTTTAGTTTTCAAACATTAGAAAAAAAGATATAAATGTTTGATATATTGTTCTTTCATAAAGTACGGTAAAATTGACTGTCCAGAATTAGTTCAGAAGTATTATTACGTGTCCCAATGGGTAAGACTAGAACAGCAAACACTGGGACATTCTATTGTAGAAAAGCAAGAACTAACATATTACATAAGTCTACTCTGTGGAGGACGTGTGCTTCATATAACGAAATGATTAGATTTCATGTAGTAGATGTATGTCCAAAACAAGTTCAAAACAATTGTCAGGAATAACTTCTGCATAATTAAAAGATTTATATTTATGTATGTATAATAATGTATGTATAATAGTCTATGTTAGATAATTATATACACGACACTATAACTGGGCATTAGGCCTTTTGTGTTGTCCTTATGAAATAAATAAATAACTAAATAAATTTTACTTAGCTGTGGCCTGAACATTATTAAAATATTTGAATTAACATTATTTTTTTTAAAAATATTTATCATCATAATCTGAATTCCTTGAATTTTGTTGATTTGACGTCCCGGCGATCCCTGGTCGCCCCGCCCACGCGACGGCCTTGGCTGTGAAGGTATGTGTTTCTTTTTTCATTATAAAGTAAGACTGGCTTGAGACAGTTGGATCCCGTTTTGCAACAATAGTCACAACAAATTATCTAGATATGTTTCTGGTGTTCTAAAATTTAGTTGACTTTTGAATGAGAATAATCGAATTATAATTGTTTCCAATGGCAAAAATCAATAATAAGGAAAATTGACAAATACCATTCCCTAGGTATTGTTATGTTCATTTTGCTTAGCTCTACTATCAACATAAGCAATATAGCTTCAAAAAATAATCATTCAGCTATGACAAAGAAGACACGGATTTGATTAAAAAAAAAACAAAAAAAAACATAATAAACATTAAAAGCATACTGTCTTATAATAGCTGATGCTTTATAAGGAACACCGATAATTGTGAAGAAGACAAGACAAGATTTTGGATGAATTCTTTATTTGTTTGCTTTGTTTATGATTTATTTATGTAACTTCTCATATAGCAACATTGCTGACGGTGATGCCATCCATTGAGCTAGCAACAAACTATTTGAACGTGCAAAATAACCTGAAGAAAATATTTTATTTCATTGAGTTGAAATGAAACTTCAGTATCAATGGGTATGCATGAGTTAAGTAGCTGTAATATCGTTTGTGATGTGGTCGATAGGACTTAGTGTAATGAAAATACTATAATCTGTGATGCTCCTATTTATTTTCAGAAACAGCATTTTCAATCCTAGTTGTAACATGTTTAGAGCAACTTATGAACTAAATTGAAACAAAATTCGTAATGATAACTGCTTTATTTGTAATATTTGGTGTTTTTTGCAAGCTGTAGAGGAAAGTGGGGGAATTATGCGCACCCAAGCCAAATACGTTCGTGTGGTGTTGACAATGAAGACAAAGAAATAGTAATTACCTGAATAGGTTCTTTCCCCCTTGTACCGTCACACAGTAATATTAGTTTAAGTGTATAATTAAACATAGGGAAATTAGACTGCAATAAAACAAAATATGTGTGTGCTCTCAAGGTTCCACACATGGGGTAATTGGGGACAAAAGGCTGGGTAATGGTGCGCAGCAAATCTGGACATGCGAAGGTTAATGAAATCATGAATGCAGTTGTAATTCACACATTATTAATATTACTCTGAAATAGTAGTCAAGTAAAATAAGAAACGTGTAGATAATAGGTCTTTCTTTAACAAACGCTTTTACTAACTTCCACTTGAACTTAGGCTACACGAACTGGAAGAAATTGCAGTATTACAGGAATGAAGCACCTAATTTGAACATCCGGACACACATACATCACACTCATAATCTTTGGCAGTATCATAACTAGTGCATTCTGCGTGACTCCAGGATGCACATATTACGCACCTGTACCAAAGATCCTTGTATTTGCCACATTCTTCACATATAAGTTTGTTTCTTCCGCAATAATCGCGCCGTCAGAGTTGATATCCATCTTATCTATATCATTACCATAGCAAATGTCTAAAATGCCTCCCTAATCTTGGTACTGATGGCAGGTTTAGCATAAAATATTTTCTTAATGTTGATTCTGGTATGTTGTAATATCTTTCTATTTCTCTAATTTTTATGCCATCGTTCCGTATTGAATCGACAGCATTTTACAAAGTTTCTTGCGAATAGGAATTCTTTGTGTAATGAAAAATGATGAAAATTGAACTTAGAACTTGTTCCACAATATTTGAATGGGTGGGGTGATGGTGGGTGAGTCATGTGCATTTGCACGCACCTTTACCGCATATGTGCCGTCGAAATAAACTTTATTCGCAACAATGGAACATTGAACGACAGGGCAACCTCATTATAGTATGTTCTACAGAAAGGAATTTCCTTTCACACTATACCTACTTTAATGTCATAAGATGCAAAATGTAGGGCTATCTCCTTATTTTCCACAGCTCGTAAATAACAACACAAGTAGGAATTTTCTTCCGTCTCGTCTAGCTCACTTCTCATCAACACTAAACCCACTGGGTCGTGTCAGCAGTGTTTCGCCTAGAAGCACCTAGGAACCAACACCTCATTGGAGTTGCTAATGGTATTCCAAATATGAGAAATTGCGGTGCGCACGATTATCCGCCGCGCACAATTCCTCCACTTAGCCATATGTGTTTGTAGAAAACAAAATACTTGGGAGATCTTCAGTTTATTAATTCATGTATATTTTCTGCTAGCCGCGATATTGTAGCTTCAAGGAAATGTACGATAGGTTTATAATCTAATTTCAGTGATATTGAACAGTATGATTAAAAGAATTAACATTTTGTGGCAACGTAAAATTTTACATCATAATTTGCTCATTATAATTCTTTTTATATTACTTCCAAACCAAGAAATCAGAGGAAAAACAGACCGTCTTTTTCCGTCATAGGCATATTCCATTGTGAAATTAAGTGTTTCCAATTCCTAATCTAACTTGCTGTAAATACAGTGGGAGTGAAATCTGTGCTGTTACTTTGTCCATTCGTGTAGCCAAACTGGAACTTAGATGATTGCGATGAGTTGCTCGACGATTGAAACTGAATCAAAATTACCAAATACGTTGTTACTGCAGCAACCACCTGGAATAAATAAATAAGTAAATAACGAAAAATTATGGTGAACAACCAATACTGGTGTTAAATAAATTCAATAAATGAAGATAATTCGAACGTTATAAAATGTGTTTGTCAAAGTCACATTCTTTGGTGCATGGTTATAGAGGCTTGGATTATTTTTTGATTGTTTCTAGTTTGTGATGCGGTATTGACAAAATAAACAGAATATTTCATTTGGTAGTCATATTTCCTAATATTTGGTTGGTATTAAGGGCTTGTGTTGACATGTTTTGAGGATTGTTTTGGTTATTCTAAGAGATGATTATTTTTTACTTTAGTCCCTTTGACCATGCAACAAAGAAATAAACTGAGAAGAAAAGAAATGACTTACAGGTACGTTCATAGACTGAATAAACCATACGTATATATTTGTTGCAAATTATTTTACCTAGTTACGCTTAAAATTATTTTCTATTTATTTACAATAGTGTTTACAATGGCTTTACATTGAGTTTAAGAAACAGATTACGGTTTAACTGTATTGTATGTTCAATAACAACACAGGTAGAAGAACTTTGACCCACTTTATCTTGCTCTTTTGGTCATTTTTACTTTATTTCCCTAGTTATGATAATCAATAATATAATATCCCGTTTACCAATCAAAAATTTTATAAAATTACAGCAATGGTTAATTTAATTATTTTTCTTCAAAAATATCGCTACTGCAAATCAATCATTTGAAGTTCTGGGGCGAGGGCTCCTATGTCTGTGTCAAAATAATTGGAAACAATCTTGATGATGTTTGCAATTGCATCAGAATTTGAAAAAAGGGATCAAAATTTATTTTTAAAGTACTCACAGCTTCAATAGCAAAATAAACCGGAAATGGAATCTCAGTTTGCTGACTGAACGTTTGTTATGTATCAAAATGCGTGAAACATTTTTTTCAATTGGGATTGAAACACAATTTCTTGTCAAAAGGACGTAATGCGAAGCGTATAAATCAGGCAGAAGCTGGTTTTGTCCTTGTAATTTTAAATTAAAGTCATCCATACGTTTTGTTAAATCCGTATAAAATTATAACTTCCTCAACAATTCATTGTGTAACTCTTCCAGAGAAAGATTCTTTTCATTCAGCAAAATTTCGCTTATTGTACGGATCTTAAACAATTGCACTAGAACTTTTCCGCAACTAAGTCAGCGTACTGCAGTATAAGATTATGTTAAATCACTTTCTCTAATCTCTTCAATAAGTAGTTGAATTGACGATGATTGAACGCATGCATTCTGATATATTTACAGCTGACATGACTGGCTTTAAAATTTCTGACATACCCAAACATTTTCCTCACAAATACTGTTGAATGTTGCTATGTTCGATTAATGGTTTTGAACTACCATCATTTTCTACAGTCATTAATAAGATTTCAATGATTCTTTTATTGGTTCCACACACATTTTTGTCAGCATTTGTGTTACATTTTCCATAGATCTTCGAAACGTCTGATGGAACGTTTAGGTTTGGAAATGTATACGCCGAAATACTTTATGAATTATTACAGGATGATCCAGATCGCAGATTACAATTCTACTTGCAATGTTGAATTTAAACAAAGAAGGTGATAAAACCATTCGAAAAGTGTGTTGGTCTTACGCAGCGAGTTTTAATCCTTCAAGCACTGTTAGTAGGCAACTGTGTATATAGGAGGGCAGAAAATTTCCATGTAATGTTTGAACAATTCACTCAACCTGGGGTTACCTTTGGGGCGAGCTTTTGATGTAAAGGAGTCACTGGGACTTGAGTCTATTTTTTTAACGAAACTATTATCCGCACCTGTATCTTAACATGCTACCGGATACTATTGTTCCAAGTACATCGACCGCATAATAATGACATCTATTTACAGCAAGATATAGCTCCTCCACATTATGCTGTAACAATGGGCGAATTTCTCGACAACGAATCATGCAATCATTAGGTAGATCGACGAGGGTCAGTTGAACGGCTACCACGATCAGCAGACTTCATACCAATGGACTTTTTCTTTTGGGGTGTTGCCAAAGATAAAGTTATTTCGCCTTTGGTTTGTTAAATTTCGTTCCGGAGATACAGCATTCCAAAACGAGCCCTTAATCTGTTTCAAATTTCCATTAGAAATTACATAAAGAAGAAATAGCCCATTGAGTCAGTTGAAAATGTTAATTATAACGGTATGGTGTTTGATACATCATTGAAAAGACCATGAAAAAGCTAACAAGTTTTGTTGATTCTTTCGTATGAGGTACCGTTTATAAACTGGCCATCATTATACTGTGAACTTTGTCTGTAAGAATTCACTGATAAAGATTACCTATTTCATAAACTGTGTCCTACATCAAATAAATTAACAAAAAACATTTCTTTTTCCATGATCTTTTCAGTGATGTACCAAATTTAATATCTTGTCCTTTAAAATTTACGAGTTACAACCGAGTACTCCATATTACACTGAGAAAAAAAATTGTAGGTGGCATACTTAAAAAGATAGGTTACATGCGTAATTCCTGTAGTTTTTGGACTTAACGTACACCAGACGTATAACTGAAAACGCATGTTTTATAATACTTTCTGTATAAGTGTTCCATCTATACGTACTTTCTGTATGAAACAATGTAGGCGGTCAGGATCTCACATACAAATGGACGTATATAGCATATAGCTGACGAAGGTAACATAAGTATATACATGTGATATACGGAAAACTGTTAGATGTCATACATCCTGCAACGGCATGATGTAACATCAAACGGCAGTGCCTATGTATCATACGGATAACGTATGCTCCGTATTGATTTCTATAGTAAGCAAGAGGATACCGTATATTTGTACAATATACCGCTGTCCGGAGAACGGATTTTTCTCAGTGTATGGGACCCTGTGCACAAAGTAGGGTGCTCAATTCAATACACCCCCTGAAAGTTTCCATTTTCAGTTTTTATTTCAAACTTTTATCTAGTTGTTAGTGATTTATAATCGTATCAAATTTCATTTGAATGTGCCAGGTCTCACAGTTATATAGTAGTCTTTTCATAAACGGAGTAATACATGAAAACTTTCTCCTACAAAGAATATTTGCTCTTCCACGATTCTTTCACCAATATGTCAAACGACATACTTTGCAATTTAAAATGCTCATGCAACTCCCGAGGCCCCATGATAGGAGACTCTGTGGAACAAGCAGAGCATTCCATTCAATAAAACTACTGATATTTTCCTATTTCATTTTTATTTCATCCTTTTATCCCTGCCCATTCATGATTTATAGGTACTGAACGTTTTATCTTTCCCATAAAATTCCACTAAACTTGAAAAGAATTTAGTTAAACAGTACTTGTACTTACCGAATGAAGAAGTGAGAGATTTATGGTAAATAATCCACATGCTGTGAACTCTGCCTTTTCATGGAGCAGCTGCGATGCAAAAAATTGAAGCTGAAAAGATAAAAGATGTATAGGCCTGGGCCTTATGCGGCCTCATTCTGAGGTATGATTAGCGTCATACTAAAGGCCTGACTACTACAGGGAACATATGTTAGTCGAACTCTTCAGTATGACACTAATCAGGCATCAGAACAACTCTGCATAAGGCCCAAGATATTTAAATTATCTCACTGTTAAAAAAACTAATATAAATCTTAAATTTAGGTACGTAAGGGCGTGCACATATGTAAGGGTTCCAGTGGATGAGTGCTCTCAAACTTGAGAAACCTTACATATGTTTGCAGTGTGATCCGTTTCTATGAAATTGAAAACATTTGATCTTTTACTCGTCTAAGTCCATCGAAATGTCTGTGCTTCACATACATGAAATATCTAACTATAGAGTAATTATGTCCTTGTATATACCAAGCATAGTCTGCAGCAAACAATAAACTGGATAGGAAATTTTTAAAAATTAGATGAAAAGACATTTACCGGATCAACAGGTGGTGGTTGCTTTTATTGAAGATGGTTGGAGAATAATATAACTGTCATTTTACCCAGTGATCACTTGTCAATTTCTAAAAGATCTGACTCCAGTATGTCCATCTAATCTGCAACTACTTTTGCCACTTTGTTTAAAATTGATGTCTCTTCCATCTTGTTTGTACGTATTGTTTCGTAACTTAAAAAAGGATTTGTTGCTAAGACAATACTACTTCAGATGCATCTCAATTATTACTGAAACTAGTTACATAGAGAAAGGGTTACAAATTAATAAATGTAGAACTTATAAATTTTAACAATTTACGCCTGTCATGGAGGAAGACCTCCATGCACGAACTTCTTGTGTGTTGCTTCTTAGCATAATTAATAAAGTACTTACAGGAAAGTTTGATGGTATAGGCTGAGGTCGATACTGAGAAGGCTCCAATCTAAGGTCGACTCACGATGCCCGTTCTGATTGATTGAATTGACTGGCCCAATGATTGACCCTTTGTTTAGCAACTGTTTAGTTTAAATACCATGTTTCTTGGCTTTTCACCTGTATAAGTTCCGTATTTTGGTTTTGTATTTTGACATTTTCACTTTCATTTTTAGATTCCACTTGCTTGAAAGTGCGTTTATGGAACCTCAGCCTGTTTGTTTCTTTTATTTTTAATTTTAAAGGTTTTAAACATACATTGATGAGTTGAAATTACATTGCATTGCCTCTTCCCTTCCCATAACCACTTGCAAAATAACCCCCTTAACATCTTATATTTCCCTAAGAATCCCCATAATTCCCATTTCAAAATTTCTTCGTCTGTTTAAAATTACTCTTTTTCCTGTAGCCACTCCCAACGAACCATGTTTGCTTCAGTCCAAATACCAGTATGCTCTCATCAATTCTACCACGTTTATCCCATTATCTGAAAACGATGTATTCGCCTGTAAATTCTCTGAGAAACCATTTTCTGTCGTATTCCCTCCATTAATCATCAGCTAGATACAGAAACATTGTGTTTGCATCATATACGCTTCCCTACAGTAGCTGGCTTATATAAACAGTTTTGTACCCTTTCATGTACTATAACACGTTCTGTCTCCATTACTTAAGAAATTCCCTTAAACACTCATTTATGATGTTATTTCTTTTCAGATGCGGTGTTTGCATTTTCGCTTCCTACTCCCTCCAATGCCAGGTCTTACCTAGATCTAACCATCCTTACAGTAACGCCTTTAACCCTTTTACTTATTATTCTCTTGGGATTCTATTTTTGCAAACGATATTTGATGTACATACAAGTCTTACAAACGCTTGACGCGAAATGTTCAATCGCAAACTGCACATTCTCGTGAAATCATAAGCCTACACTTACTTCCAAATTCCCTTATGCCTCCATCCACCAGCACCTCTAGTCCCCAGATTGATTCCACGAGACCACCCATTTCTTCCTCCCTTTCCTCGCACCCATAGCAAGTTCTGCCAGTAGTGCATAAACGCTATAGGCTTCCCTAGAGTTTCCCACCGCACGCTCCCCTCGAGCAACTTAATGAGCCCACCTTATAGTCAGGCTTTTATTTTATTTTGATTTGTTTTGTTTTTATTTATTGTTGTTTTATCTTTTTCTTTAATAAAGGAAATGGGTTAACTAACACCATGTTAAAAGGTTATGGGATGGGATGGAATAACGAGATGTTAGTAATGTGATATGATGATGATGCGTCAGGTAGTTCTAAAGGAAAGAAATTCTAGCATCTTCATTGTGTATTGAATTTGACTATAAGCACGAATATTAGTCTTCCGCCTCCAAAGAAGACCAAATATTCTCCGTAAAATTCCTGTCTCGTCTAATGTTCAGGAATATTTTTACATTGAGACACTGACAAAAGAGGAAATTCAAATACAAACTGTTGCGATGTCCTACACCCCAAAAACATCACATGTAGTGAGTATGTTTCGACTCAATTCTGCCAGCACCGTGTTAGCAAAGCATACCGGTTATGAGAATGTATATAATTAATTTGACAATAATTAGCGATATTTGTGCAATGAAATTCGTCTCTCAGTATGTAGTATCATCTTAGTTTTTAGAAAAACGAAAATACGCACACTAGATAATATAGGTAAAATAACAATAGTAAACTATATACAGAATATAAAGTATATACCTTTAATAATGTTGTAAACAAATGTAATCTATACTTATAAAAATATATATACAGTATGTATAAAGCTAAATGACTAATATAAATGTAAAGAAAGAAGATTGCTTAAAACTTGCTCTTAAAAGCTACTAATATGTATTTAACTGTTATGTTGTTTATCTGATGTATAAACGCTTATCAATACTTGAGATCAAAAACCATGTAGAGAACCTGGTATGTGTGTGACAGTGTGCGCCTCGAAGGCATATTAGGAGCAAACACATACTCTTTTGAAAATACATAGTTGAAATAAGATTAAATGAATAGTACGATCTGAATAACTTGCTTAATACGAGTTGAATATATTAAAACTAACAAATGAACTAACTTATCTCAATCCAACCTTGTGTAAATTAAATGAAAAGACTGACTTAATCCAGAACAGTGTTGAATTCAGACATTTTCACCCGGGGAAGAATGTGAACTTTTCGGGGGAGGGGGGGTTGTTTTTCTGTTTTTTTGCAAGAAAGCAGCATGTTTAACAATTCCATTCACATGCACATCTTAGCTAATTGCTGAAAAATATTCAATGTGAGATTATAATTAAAAAAGAAAACAATCGTTTAATTTTATCTAAAACATTAAATTAACACTGGCAAAAATATTTTAGACTAAACTTTAACTGCTATTTACAGTAGCTATTTTAGTTATTTTTTCCCTATATTCAGCAGTTACTGTTTGTTACTAATGTAGAAGTTTTTTTAAATCAACTCAAATATTTTTTGTTCTAAAACAAACATACGTAGGAATATCTTAACAAAAAGTAATCATTCTTTCTCACACTTCTGATTCTTAATCAAGTATATTAGCCTTTGTTTCTTCACTGCATACACATCAATAGTTTAGTTTACGAAATCTTCAGTAGGATTAGTGCCGTGTCGTGAAAAATCAGTGCTTGGGGCGAGAGTATACGACGGCACCCCCTACATATGAGTGAGGTTGACAGACCAGCTGCGAAAGGTGAGAAAATTTTAAAAAGTAAACCCTGCTTTGAGCACTTTTTATTACTTTTTTCCTTTCATTTTATATATGTGCACATGTCCACATGTGCACATATGTTTCATTCCTCTCTTTTTTCTTTCCTTCTTTTCTTTTCTTTTTCCCTCCCGAATCGTGCGAACCTTACTTCTGTGCTCGGGGCCGTTGCCCGCTTGCCCCTCCTTCGTCACCTTCAATTGCAATCTTTCACTTATATACTACTATTATATTGATAAATTCTATATAAATCTCTAACCCAGGAGGGATAACTGTTTCTCCCTGATCCCTCTAAATGACGCCCTCTGAATCTCACTCTTTAACTGACTTATTTTTAGTTAAAGAAAGGTGTGTTTACTTTAACAATCGTAAAACACATTTACATCTGTTACTTCCGATACGAGAAATGGGATTTAGGCGCTGTATTTCAAATAATGCAAGAACTGTACATTTTCAAGAACTGAAGTCTGCTGACATCAGATATCATATGGAATGATCGAAAGATCTTCCCTATCTTTCCTTTCCTATTTCAATCTGTCTAGTGCTACCTACTAATATATAATATAGGGCGAGAGTATAGTACCTACTAAAATACAAACCTTCCTTCAACAGTTGACAATTTTATGTTGTGCCAAACTCGGTCATAGCGCTTGGCTATTTTGGTATTCTACCTTAGATGTTTAATGTTTAATATTTATATAGAATGGATCTGCGTAATTTATATGTATATTGAGAGATCGGATTTCGTCTGCACGTGCACGGAAAGAAAAACAAATAATTGGATGAAGTAATTTCTACATTTTGTGACTGAAATGTTGGGAGTTTCTCCGGGGGGAATATTCCCCCCGGGCTACCCCCTGAATTCATCCCTGATCCAGAAATAAGATCAATACTAATTATAATAGTAGGCAAAACGATAGTTTGAACAAACGCTAGATTTGCCAATATATTATTAAAATTTCATGTAGTTGTACTTTAAATTGTGCCAAATTATCTAAAATACTATGGTGTGATATCCAAAAAAAAAAGTAAATAAAATAAAATAAAATAATAATAATAATAATAATAAAAATAAAAGACGCTTCATTTGGTACAAGAATGAGGCAGTTCCACCCGCTAATTCGAAAGAAATGCGGCAGATGGAGGAGTTTGTGTGAAAACCGAGGCAGCTCCAAAACGTTTTGTTTTAATTTGCTACATACTGGACAAAGTGGAGCTGCCTCCTTCTTGCACCAAACCCTTCAATTAATGCCAGAGTAATAAATGTACAGTGATATGTTGGCAAGGACTGTTAAACTTGTTAAAATAAATGTGAATTTACTTACCCTAAACTTTTAAAATTAGAAATAAAAGAAAAAAACAGGCTGAGGTTCCATAAACACACTTTCAAGCAAGTGAAATCTAAAAATGAAAGTGAAAATGTCAAAATACAAAAACAAAATAAGGAACTTATACAGGTAAAAAGCCTAAAACAGGGTATTTAAACTAAACAGATGGTAAACAGTGGATCAGTTATTGGATCAGTCAATAGAGCAGTCAGAACAGGCATCGTGAGTCGACCTTAGATTGGATCCTTGTCAGTATGGACCACAGCCTATACCATCAAATCTTTTCATTACATTACACTATGCATAAATATATTCTCAATAGTAATGTTCATAATTAATATTCATAAGTAACATTCCTAGATATCTTAATATTCTTAATATTATAACATATAAAAGTAACAATATCTTTATTTTTATAGACGGAACATGGCTCCCCAGCGGGGTATCGAACCCCGGTCTCCCGCGTGACAGGCCGTGATCGTCTAGTGCTTAGTCCCCCCAGCCCAGCCCGCCCGCTTCAAAAAAATATATAATATACAAAATTATACAAAAAGAGTAATATCACAAAATTTAACTGCTAAGTTTTAGTGGCCCTTTTCATCCACTAACATAGTAGTTAGTTATAAAACATAGTAAAATGAATTTGAAAATATTTTGCTAGTGCATATAACTCAATAGGCTCTGTACTCTAGTTAGCCGTGTAAGTAGAGCATAGCATTATATATACACACACACACACACATATATATATATATATATATATATATATATATATATATATATATATATATATATATATATATATATATATATATATATATGTGTGTGTGTGTGTATAATGCTATGCTCTACTTACACGGCTAACTAGAGTACAGAGCCTATTGAGTTATATGCACTAGCAAAATTATTTTCAAATTCATTTTACTATGTTTTATAACTAACTACTATATATATAAACTTAGAGGTAAGTGCTACCTCCTTTCTTCCATGCAAAGAATACTGCGTTACATAGCAGCTTTAGTTCTAACTCTCATAGAATAAGAAATAAAGTAGACCACTGGAACTCATCTATTATTTAGAGGACTATTGGTCCGCCTTATTATAAATAATTCTTGTCTCAAACATTAGCAGGCAATTGAGATTAAAGCTCTTTCCATGCTAAAATATAGACGAATTAAAGTAATCCTTAGCTAGCATAATCACATACACAAAAACAAACACACACACACACACACACATATATCTAAATAAGATGACTTACGTATTATATAAGTCGCATTTATTCCAATACTAATCAAAGTTTTGTATATACAGAAGTCTCGAACTTCTTTCGATGCTAATAATATTGCTGTCATAAGCAGCACCCGTAGGCTAAGTTAGTTTTATTAGTTAAGAAACGCTATATTATATAAAGGTTATTACATGCCCTTTTACTGCATCAGTAGTCTATTCTCCAAATATAGTGCTTAATTGTCAATTAATTTCCAATCTAGAGTTACTGCAATAAGCAGCTTTCATGAAAGTTAATATCTATTTAGTAATGAGCATAAGAGCATGTTTCTACTACCTAAGTTTAAGTAAGATAGTTTAGTTTTTTTTAATTACTCTAATTCGCATAAGTCTCATAACATTGCTAACAATCATCTATGTTTCATTGCCTCAACTCATATCCACGCATCTTGGCTTTATTTTCCTTTACGGCTGACGTCACCCGCTCTCAAAATTTCTACAAAAATAATTATACTAGGCTGATAACAATAATTTCATTGTAAAATAACTTTCAAAATTCTATGTCAAATTTTCCGTAAACATTTCTATTTTCTTTCTGTGTATGTCATAAGCATTTTCATAACGAAATGCCTTACATTTTCATAATAATTATTTCCGTCAAAACATATTTTTGTTTGCATCAAAATATCAGACACTATGTCTATTTTCAAAATTCTTATTTCCGTCAATATTTTAGTTCTGTATCAAAACAAGCAAGTCAATATAGACATGTTGACTCTTTTCCGCATGACGTTCTTCAAAACAAAACAAACAAACAAATAAACAAACAAACAAAAAAAACTCTTACTTTCATGAAGACCCAAATATTTATATTTTCTTCCTGATAACCTTCAGGTAGAAAACTTCTATTTTCTTCCTACGTTCTCTTTCACAAACATCTGATTTAATTTAAAAATAACTTCTAGAAATCTATGGCGTCTTGCTTCCATCAAAATATTATTCAAGCCACTCCAACTTTCACTTTTAGATTTCACTTTCTTGAAAGTGCGTTCACGGAACCTCATCTTGTTTGTTTCTTTTATTTTTAATATTAAATGTTTTTAATATACACTGATGAGTTGAAATTACATTGCAGTATTATAGAATATTAAGAGTTAAATGTGAAATATACAGTATCAGGACTCTTATTTTCATTCCCCTTTGAAATGCAATGGTTAGTCCTCTTTGAAATGCAATGATACATACAATTGGGCGGTGTTATGCAACAACCATTCAACTCACAACGAGTCAGTTTTGGGGAAATCGCAGTCATGGGTTTGTCGACCCCATAAGATATTATGTGGGTTGACTTTTCTCTTCATAGATGGCAGACCGATCCCAAACGCGATATCAGGATTTTTTTAAAGTATGTTCCTTACGTATGTTCGAACCCTCCAGCAGAGTTGTCATTTTTTAAATTTTGTGGGTTGTTGCATAACACCGCCCAATTCTACTTCTAGACCGCTCCCAAGAAAGAAAATTGAGCGTACATCTTAATAGATTAGAAGCAATATTTTGCTGTACCTGAAAAATTGCGCATATAGAAAATTCAAGATTTTTCGAATTGATATTTACATTTACTCTGTTCATCAGTGTATCATTTGGTGTTCTAATAATTTGATACCTATATCTATTTATAAGTTCTTTCTAATAATATTTCTTTTCTTTGAATTATAATTTATTTTCATTTTAGCAGGTGTGTTCTTTAGCAGATATACAGGGTAGGTCCAAAAAGTAATGAGACTTGCCATCACGCGGCGCTCCAGTCGCCAGCAGCGCGCTCTCCGGCAAGGGAATTTGTAGTGGGGCTCTAAGCTAAGCAACGCACTGGACATCAGTCGCGTCCGAGCTCTCATGTAGCAAGGATCACGCGTGGTGTAAAAGCTGTTTTTGTATTTTGGTTATGGCAGATATTCAAAAACAATTTTGTGAACCGTTGTTTTGCACATGTTGAGGTCTTCGGCGATTAAGCTTACACTCAAACGACAGTCGGAGTTCAGGAGATTTTTCACTTTGATCTCCCGTCCATTCTTGAACTTTCTGAAGCACCGGAAAACCTGGGCTCTTGATAGGGCGTTCCTTTGTAAGCCTTCTTGACCAAGGCAAACGTCTTGTAAGCATTTTTGCCCTGGTGAAATGAAACATTAATGCGAGTGCTCCATTTGTTGTGTTTTTTGTGCCAAAAACTCGAAAACAGCTTTTGCGCCAGGCGTGATCCTTACTGCATCAAACTCGAACTGATGTCCAGTGCGTTGCTTAGCTCAAACCCCCCACCACAAACTCCCTTGCCGGGGAGCGCGCTGACTCCGACTGGAGCGCCGCACGACGGCGAGTCTCTTTACTTTCTGGACAGACCCTGTATATCTTGTGCTGCGAGTGAAAACATACACTAAATTATCTGATTAACCTGCACGTGTACTAATACCCACACGACCGTCATTGTATGAGAGGTAGAAGTGTTCTAATCGCGTTTACCAACACCATTCACTTGCCTCAACACTGCAATCTCTCCCGATAACACTGAAAACCTTCTCGGTGATGGGCTGTGTCAAGAATAATCATGAAAGAAAACCGGGAACTTAGACCGTTTCTGAACACTCAATTCTTTAGTATTCATAGACTCACACGTGAGATCATGTTAGCTCTTAGGGCGTGTTAAACGATACATAAAATCACTTAATTGTAAAATAGGCATTTCTTGGGATCATTCTGGAATTGTAGACAAATTTTTACACATACTTATTATACAAATTGTTACACATCGTCGCATACACAGTAGATTCATGGACAAAGGTAAAGAATATATAATGAGGCAGTTTGGCGATAATTTCTACAATGATTAATAGCTTTTAATTAATATTCTGTGGAGATTCTCTACATTTGACAGTTCTTAATGATATATTTTTAAAATGTTGTAGTTACATTCACGGGCGGGCCCTTTTATAGTATGGCGATTAGAGTGAAACGTATATTTTTTCGCGCATGTATAATGAAGCATCTTGTTCATTTAAATAACACAGAAGATATATGTAAATAACACAGAAGATATATGATAATATATGCAGCTATGAATTACGAAGCGTACGGACGTTTTATATGGAAACAGAATGTGACGTATAATGAATGATTTCCACTTTTTAGATTGTTTAAGAAATGCTAATTTGACAAACAGAATATAACTTGCCTTTAGAAATAAAATATGCAGATCACACACGTGTAAGATGTTAATATATTTTTGTTGAATTTATATGCATGACATCTCGCATAGTATACTTCACAGCATGGCTGCGGTTGTTCGAGTGGGGCAAAGAAGGTTCTAGAAGTTTCGAGGTTGCTCTCAAGATTAATAGAGTTATATAAATACCGATTCATTAGCATGATCTGTACATGTACAAACAGCACTAAACCTTTTGCTTAACAGACTTTGTTACTTATATGTAGCTATAAATTGTGTAAGACGTATAACAGGTATTTATAAAGTATATGTTAAGAAGGAAGTTATATGGGACAGGGAACCACGACACTACCGGGAATCGAAGCAGAGATGTTTCACGTTGAAAACTGTACGCTAATTTTTTTATGCTCGCACTGTGGACTTTTCAGTTATATGTAATACAAATGGTATAAACTTTACTGTGTAAGAACAAACTTATATTCAACAGGGAGTCAACAGAATCCAAGCCGGGAATAGAATTTGTTTTTCACATGCAAAGCTAATGCGTTACATATATGGTTGGGAACGTTAGTGCTACTTTGAATATTATATTTTATATTTTTGTAATTTGAAAAGTCGTAATACGGTAAGTAACTATTTGCATTTTTGTTTTTTTCTTTTCTACGTCGTGAATTAAATATAAACTGTTATAATCAATAGAAGCACTGGAGAATAAAAACCTATTTTCCTGAATTGTTTGCTGTTGAAATACAGCGGAGGTTTTTAGCGTAAAGGATTATAGATTGGTTTTAAAACATGGATTTAGCATAATCTTTGAAGCTTAGTACAATTGATGAAAATTATTTATCATCTTTGCCGAGGACAGAATTTTCAGCATTGCCGGAAGTGACCGTGCAATTTCCGCCATTGGAAACATAAATTAGCCTGTCTAAATTGGATGTATTGAGATAGAGTTTTTACCATTGCCGGAAGTGACTCCAGAAATCTTTGCTACTGGAAACTGTTTTTTACAGCCCAAATTGGAAGCATTGGTATTTTTTACTGAGGGAAAAAGAGAAGTTATTTTGCCAGTGGTAATCGCGCAACCGAAGGCATTGGGAACATATATATTAGTTGGGATACATTTTCATATAAATACTAAGTTTTATATATGTTTAAGATATATTAGTGGAGAAGGAGTTATAGTTTTGAGATTCTTTGGTAGGAATTAGCAGATTTTGTGCTCTTTCTGAAATTTCAGATTCATTTTGTTGCGTGAAATCACAGCACTTTAACTACATATAGCATTTGTGAAGAATTCAACATATTTAACACAAAACTCAACTGTAGTGTTTTAACGTGATCCATCATAGTAACTTGCCTGTTTTGGTTGGAAGAGAGGAAAAAACTTGAATGAATTGGGTCTTCTATTCTATAGATGGTCGACATACTTAAAAAATGAAAAGTCACTTTTATTTTCTTTGGTACAACTGAATAAGGTCGCCGAGGATTTTATGTTAATTTTCCTTGTTTTGTATTGTTTAAAAGGAAATTTACATCTCTGAAATGTCTGCAGAATGTAATTCATGTGGATTTATGTCATTATATCACCATAGTCGCTAAGTTATATATAATATATATATATATATAAAATATATTAAGTTATATAAATATACTAAGTTATATATATATAAAATATATTAAGAAAACGATGATATAATAGCAGCGACTGCTGATTATGTTTTCTGTAACAGCTAACAAGGGTCTTATTTCTGTTTCTGTATGTATGTGTGTGTGTTTGACCTTCAGAATTTTCGTACAAAGGATCATTAAGTTGAATATTTTTCTTCATCTTTTAGGAAACAATATGTTATATATGAGGTTAGGAAGTTTGGATGCTATGATTAAAATATATTCCTTATTAACTAGTTAGTTGTGACTTTACGTACAATTAAACGAAAACAAATTAAGTTTGCGGAGGGAAACCTATGTGTGTGTTTGTGTTTCTAAGTTTATTGCCTCACAATTATATTTCTCGGATAAATAAGACGGATGAATAAAGCACGCAATTAAGATTTGGTGTAACGAAAATGTATGAGGAAACGGGAGAACTCCGGGCACAATGTTTTGTACTAGAAATACAGTCTGAATGAAAAAAGCATTTCGTTTCAGAAGTGACTTATTTTATGGATAGCACTACCGTTTACGAAGATTTAGTACCGAACATTTTATAAGGAAAGAAATGTATTGTAGGTAAATAATATTGCCAGCGTAATATGGTATAGTTAACGGATGAGATTTTGAATATGGAATTAATTTTTTATCTAATTGCATACAAAATACGTTAGGTTGAAGGAAATGGATCGAAAATAATAAGTTGTGTTATATTAATGAAGTTGATTGTTTGATTGAAGGGTATTTCTTTTAACACTGAAAACCTTCAATTGTTTTCCGCCGAGAGTTTAGTAGCAAAAGTTAACAAAAAACCGCATCAACGAAGAGAAACAGTGGTAGAAAAAAACATCAGTAACAGGTCCTGCTAAGCATTTAAGACTAATTGTCACTACATCAAGCCTGCAGCTGTGGTGGAATTAAATGTAATCAACCCTAGTGTTATCGTCCACACTCTTTCATCAATTGTGTGTTACGTGACACGAATATAAGGATTTAGATTACAATGACAAAACCGTTAATATGGAATCATCTCGCTCTAGGAAAGCTCCAGTGGTGCTGCGGGCATACAAAAAATGGGCCGGTAATTGATGGAAATTCTCAAATATAATCGGACAATCATTGCTCACCTTATTTCAAAGTCTTGTTTATTTATAGTAGACTCCCTGAAAAGAATACGATTCGCGTTGTCTCCGTCCAACCATAAAACATGACATCGGCTCTGTAATGTTGTGGTATGCAATATCATGGTTTTCAGTAAATCCTGTGCTAACTTTTACCGGTTGCGTCAGTGCATATGGTTATGTCCATTTTAGGGGGACATGTGCATCTACTAATCCAGATGTTGTTTTCGAGTAATGATACCATTTTCCACGAAGATATGTCCATTCACAAAACTGGAACTGTTACGATGCGATTTGAGAAACATCTGGATAAAATTAAACATAGCCTAATTCCCGGATTTGAACATAATTAATCATCTGTGAGGTTAGTTAAAAAAAACATGAGTCCGGTGTAATTTCCGCCTCAATCCTCTCTCATAAAACTAAATAATGCAGTGCGCACGGAATAGTGTAATATTTCACTTTCTACCACTTACGACTTCTGTGACTCCATTCCATATCGCATCAAAGCAGCTCTGTTAGCAAAGATGAATTCTAACCACTTTTTTCTAGCTGGAAATAATACTACACACTTTTTTCGTAACTTTGCTGGTACACTAAAATGCAGGAGTATACAAAGGAAATTTGCATTAATTTCTCTTACTACAATATTTTGCTATTAACGTTCTTTTTGTCAAACTACATTCCAGATGGTTTTGAAGCAGGAAATTATACTACATATTGTTTTTAACTTTTCTGATTAACTTTTCTTATCATTGGAAACTGTATTATGAATACTTTTAAAATAGTATGAATAGAAACATTTGCCTGTGTACAGTACATAATAAATTAACAAACTTTAAATACTCAGTTTTCAAACTAAATATCAATGTAATCACACCAATTGATCTTACGATTGTAATCCATTTTTAAACATTTAACAAAGTTAACATATTATTTTGCACGGCTGAAGACTTACAAACAATTGAATTGGTCAAATAATATACTATGGCGTATTCTTCAAACTGCTAACTAGATGTTTCGTTAAATTGTAACCTAATATAATAGTCTAAAACAGAGGTAAGTAGACCAATGCCTCACTGTGTCCGAAAACTGACACTTACGGCATTATATCAGGTAATTTATCATAAAATACTAGTAATCGTATAATACAGTTCTCTTGTAGTTACGATAATATAAAAAATGCTTGATACTATTGCTTGATACTAATCTTCTATAACAGTTCATATACCCATCAACTGCATTGGAGTTGTCCCTATTGTGGTTCGGAACCGATATTACTGTTAATATGCCATTCTTTATAATCTTGTTATATAAAACATAAAATTAAAAATGAATCCAAACATGTAGTCGATAACCTAATACGAAATAAAATCTTCTCAACACCACTTGAAAATATAATTTACTAATTTACTTATCTATTTCAAGTCCCAGGTACAGTTAAAATGGACATTCGTGTGAGCAATTATTCAATTCCTTGTACAAACATTCGTTTTCGTAATGCTATCTTAAACACAGGCTACTTTTCACCTGCGTAAAAGGAAATCCACAGTTCTCAATAGACATACTTTCTCGTTACAACCAATAGTAATGGCTCAAATTCCACTTTAAACAGCAGCCCTCCCCAATTACAGAAAATAGTAAGTTCAGTATTTCGATTCGATACAATTGCAATGGGTAAAGACCACAACAGTTCGTCTTAAATTACCAAATTTAATTCAGTAAGTGCAAACTGCACAATATAATCACTTTAAGGTTTAGGAGGTTCTAATTTCGTGAGTACAACACTTCTGATCTGTTATAACGGTATGTCATGTATTCACTCACAAATATAACTATACTGTATATGCAGATAACTAAAACATTAAAATACTATTTCCTAAGGCCTTTGTAACAATTACAATAAAGTTCAAAATTGTCGAAATTCAGAAATTTTTTATAAAGAAAGACTAAAGTGACACACCTATTTCAACTGAAAAAGGAGGACATATTAGCTATTACCGGTAATAGAAGGTATTAAATTATTTCGCTTTTAGCGGCTGTAACACCATTAGAAGAATATTTTCTTGTTTTTCTAACTTAGAAACAACATCTATAAATAAAATACACTTTTAGTTCACACAAATATTCATTACACTTCAAGTAAAATACAAAATCGTATCAGGCTGTCTGTAAATATCATATGCAACCCTCAACACATTTTCAAATTGTCGGTTGCATAATCTTCTAGGTGCCAAAGTCAAATATTCATACTCATTATTATATACACAAAACTTACCGGTCCCTCCGTCAGGCTAATCGCCTAGTTCACAGTCATGCTAATAATTGTCGCCAATTGTGCTGCTGCTTGCCTTCTACCTGACGCTGTCAAACAATGTAAAAAAGCTATACTGTTCCAAGTGGTATCTTTTATTATATATCAAATATTTCAATTTGTATATAAAGCTAATCCTAATAAAAACAAACGGACTATTAGTGTCACTACCTACAGTGTTCAGATGATGCCAAAATTGTTCTAACGTGCATTACCTGTTATTACATATATCTCCTTTACTAATCTACTATTTGTATACGCATAGTCGCTACTAAACTCTCAGCGGAAAACAATTGAAGGTTTTCAGTGTTAAAAGAAATACCCTTCAGTCAAACAATCAACTTCATTAATAAAACACAAATTATTTTCGATCCATTTCCTTCAACCTAACGTATTTTGTATGCAATTAGATAAAAATTTAATTCCATATTCAGAATCTCATCCGGAGTTCTTCCGTTTTCGTAATATATATAACTAAGCGACTATGGTGGTATTTACTATAAAAAAAATTAATTCCATATTCAGAATTTCATCCGTTAACTTTACCATATTTCGCTGGCAACATTATTTACCTACAATATGTTTCTTTCCTTATAAAATGTTCTTTACCAAATCTTCGTAAATAGTAAATAGTACTCTCCATAAAATAAGTCACTTCTGAAACGAAATACATCCTTGTTTTAAGTATGTCGAACATCTATAGAAGAGAAGACTCAATTCATTCAAGTTTTTTTCCTCTCTTCCAACCAAGAAAGGCAAATTACTATGATGTATCACGTTAGAACACTACAGTTAGGTATTGTGTTAAATGTTATAATTCTTCACAAATACTATATGTAGCTAAAGTGCTGTCATTTCACGCAACAAAATAAATCTGAAATTCCGCAAAGAACATACAAAATCTGCTAATTTCTACCAAACAATTACGCAACTAGAACTCCTCCACTATGAAAATGTATCAAAAATGATATAAAGGGTGTTTCAAAACAACACCGACAAAGTTTGGGAAGTGATTCGCCACACCAAGATAACACATGAAGTATACCTGGGTGCACAAATGCTTCCTTTCGGAGTTATAGGCTCCCGAAAATAGGAAAAAAGGATTGTAAAGGTCCATAGCTACAAAAGTATGAGACATACCGTAGCCGGGTCAAGACTTCATTTAGGAACTAGTATGTGCCCTATTCAAAAATCCATGTCTCAGAACCTTGCGGTATTTCCGCAACAATTTTTATAGAGGTAGTTTGTGAGTATTTCAAATTATATGCCCGTTGCCTAACTCCCTCTATAAAAATTGTTGCGTAAGTACGTTAGGATTCTGAAACGTGGATATTTGGATAGGGCACATATTACTTCCTAAGTAAAGTCGTGACTCGACTACGGTAGGTCCCATAGTTTTGGAGGTATGGACATTTAAAGTTCATTTTTTCCTGTATTCGGCAGCCTATAACTTTGAAAGGAAGCATTTGTGCATCCAGATTGGTCTATATATTTTTGTCTTATCTTAACGTGATGAATCAACTCCCAAATATTGTCGATGTTGTTTTGAAACACCCTGTATATATTTCCAGTGCCTTCGGTTGCGCGGTTACCACTGGCAACATAACTTCTCTGTTCCCTCAGTAAAAATGCCAGTGCTTCCAATTTGGGCTGTAAAAACGTTTTCCGGTAGCAAAGATTTCTGGAGTCACCTCCGACAATTGTAAAAACTCTATCTCCCGGCAAAGATGTCAATAAATCCAATTTAGACGGGCTAACTTTTGTTTCCAATGGCGGAAATTGCACGGTCACTTCCAGCAATGCTGAAAATTCTGTCCTCGGCAAAGATGATAAATAATTTTCATCAATTGTACTAAGCTTCAAAGATTATGCTAAATCCATGTTTTAAAACCAATCTATAATCCTTTACGCTAAAAACCTCCGCTGTATTTCAACAGCAAACAATTCAGGAAAATAGGTTTTTATTCTCCAGTGCTTCTATTGATTATAACAGTTTATATTTAATTCACGACGTAGAAAAGAAAAAAAACAAAAATGCAAATAGTTACTTACCGTATTACGACTTTTCAAATTACAAAAATATAAAATATAATATTCAAAGTAGCACTAACGTTCCCAACCATATATGTAACGCATTAGCTTTGCATGTGAAAAACAAATTCTATTCCCGGCTTGGATTCTGTTGACTCCCTGTTGAATATAAGTTTGTTCTTACACAGTAAAGTTTATACCATTTTTAATTACGTATAACTGAAAAGTCCACAGTGGGAGCATAAAAAATTAGTGTATAGTTTTCAACGTGTAACATTCCTGCTTCGATTCCCGGTAGTGTCATGGCTCCCTGTCCCATATAACTTCCTTCTTAGCATATACTTTATAAATACCTGTTATACGTCTTACACAATTTATAGCTACATATAAGTAACAAAGTCTGTTAAGCAAAAGGTTTAGTGCTGTTCGTACGTGTACAGATCATGCTAATGAATCGGTATCTATATAACTCTATTAATCTTGAGAGCAACCTCGAAACTCCTAGAACTTCTTTGCCCCATTCGAACAACCGCAGCCATGCTGTGAAGTATACTATGCGAGATGTCATGCATATAAATTCAACAAAAATATATTAACATCTTACACGTGTGTGATCTGCATATTTTATTTCTAAAGGCAAATTATATTGTTTGTCAAATTAGCATTTCTTAAACATTCTAAAAAGTGGAGATGATTCATTGTACGTCACATTCTCTTTCCATATAAAAGGTCCGTACGCTTCGTAATTTATAGATGCATATATTATCATATATCTTCTGTGTTATTTACATATCACATTTATTTAAATGAACAAGATGCTTCATTACATATGCGCGAAAGAATACGTTTCATTCAAATTGTCATACTATAAAAGGACCGCCCGTGAATGTAACTACAACACATTAAAAATATACCATTAAGAACTGTCAAATGTAGAGAATCTTCACAGAATATGTAATTAAAAGCTATTAGTCATTGTAGAAATTATTGCCAAACTGCCTCGTTATATATTCGTTACCTTTGTCCATGAATCTACCATACTTGTATAATTTGCGATGATAATTCAACTAGTAGCACCATTGTTTCTACAGGAAACTTTACCAGGCTTTCTTTTTATAGTAGCCAGTGTATTTGGACATTCACACTAAACACATCTTACCCAACACAAATGTATTTTGCGGTATTAATTTCATCAATCAGATATACGATTGCCATTCCATAAATAATGATCACTAATCTTCCATCTTGTGACAATGGAAGATTGTCCCACGAGTTTAGGATCATACTGTAGCTTTTCTCTGAATAATGATGGCAAAATTCCAGATTAGTACTTGGTTTGAGAAGGAGATAAAAATTCTAAGTTATGTAATAGTATTCAATACCTTACTTGTGATTTAATACTTTGTTTTTTCTTTACGAAGGAGAAATACACTTTCCGTTTTTACCATTTAAAGGTGTATTTTATATCATTTAAATGTTTATTGTTTAATTTCAGAATAATTAACTGTTAGTTGGAATTCCCGATGATGAATAGTTCTCACGTAAGTGCAGTCGTTTATCGTTATTTGTGATGATAGATGTCACGTCGAGCATGGCGCTTTATGGTTTAATCGTTGTTACACGGCATCACATGCCTTGTCGTCGAACATGACATGGAAAATGCAAAATGGACAATTGATAACGCCGACATATGTAGTCGCAGTTTGAAAGAGTTAATGTATAAGTGTATTATGCCCATAAATACAATCAAGTACAAAACTTAATGAAATTCTAATTATGAAAGATAGCATTTATGTCGTATTAATCCTGTGAATCTCAGGAGTCCGTCTGGCCCGCTTGACTGAAATGACGTAGGTACAAACTCTTTAGCGACAGAGAAACCCTGTATGACTTCGATAACACGAAGCATGTCCGTATTAGGAAGAACAGTGATCAGTGCATTGTGGTTTACGGAGTGTGCAGTGCATATCGGTCATGGTGAACGTGTCCTAGGAACTCATGATGACTCAAAGAATACATATGAATGATGAATGCGCAGTCGTATCATCAATAGATTAGAAATAGAGCAGTCAACAGGGCATGGATAGGGACTTAAAAGTGTTCCTCGCAGTATTGTGTCACGACTGTGGAGTCGTTTCCTGGCTAGTAAAATCATTGAAAGTCGGCATGTTCTAGGTTGCCGACTTGCAACAACACCGCGTGCCGTGATGTTCTTAAATGCCTTATAAAGAATACACTACTACAAAGAGTACAACGACTACACCACAGCAGGTACACTATTTCGAGACGTTGCAGCTGCTTCTGGGATCCATGTAACACATGAAACCGTATACCAGTGGTTACACGAATTAACATTGTATGCCCAGCGGACGGGACCGCCAGGTGCATACCTGTCTCACAATAGCAGCGCCAGGCATGCCTACTCTGTTGTATAAACCACAGTGATTGGACCTCAGAACAGTGTAATAGTATACTCTAGAATGACGTGTGACGATTCAATTTGGAGACTAATTCTCACCATCTGTTTTTTAGAGGCACCAGGAACACGTTATCACCACCAAAATGTTGAAAGAGACAGGTATAAAGCCCTTCTTACCATAGCATCATGCTAGTATCTCTACACTACTTTATGTAGTCCAGAAGCGGACGGAAGCATACGAAATCAACAGGAACATCATTCGTGAACACTATGCCCATATGTTTTGTGCTGCATGTGGACTGATTTTCGTCTTATAGTTGACAATACACGTTCACATAGAGCACAATTGGTGAAGAATTACCTGCAGCATGAGATCATTACACGTCTTTAGTTGCCAGTGCGGTCACCGGATCTCAATACTATGGATCATGCATGGGATGCCCTGGGATCATGCATGAGACGACGAATTGCAACTTTGACGCCTCCACCACGGAGAGGGTGCTTCTTAAAGAATGCTTTACTACAGGAGCTGCTTTAGAGTTTAATCCGCAGGATAGGTGCATGCTCTGTGGCCTGTGTAACTGTTCACGATAACTACACCCGTATTGGGCATTTCTGCCAACAAAAACCTGGACTTGTGACAGATAACAAATGGTGAACCACATAACGTAAGAGTATTTAGTCTGATTTTTCATTGGCCATGTGTAATTGCAAATGTTTGTTTTATTTATACGTATCTGTTCTACGCTTCTGAGCGAGCAGATGCAATTTTGTACACTTTTAGTCACTTCTGCCTTCCAGAGACTATGTTCAAAAAGTTGAACCTAGATCCTTCAAACCGGAAACCGTGAGAGCTCTACCATTAACCCACTACGGTCTCAATAGACAGATGTAGGTGTATATATAAATGGATCAAATTGAAAATCTCTTTGTTTCGAAGTCTATTAAAATACTAACTTCTTATTGTATTTCACATTTTTAAGAAATGGAATGTTCTTCTGATGCAACTATTCGTTTGTGTCCCTTCTAAGCCGTAGTCACCTCATTTGTCCCAATTTATATTGTTTCACATATTTTTGGATTACTGTAATATGCATATCTTGAATTTCCTTTCCGTTTGTTTTTTTATTTCCGTTGCATCAGAAATTACTTTATACACCCTAGCCATGAAAATTAAATACACTAGAAGGAATACCTAAAATATGGAATTATGGTGATGTAAATAGAAGCGCATTTCTGCCGAGCATCACATGAGTTGGCTAGGGCCTCTACTAACAGTTACAAAATTAACAACAGGTAGCTGCGGTTACGTGGTGGAAGTGCGTTTGTCCGTTATTGTTATTTCAAACGATTGAAATATACCTGGTTGGCGCATGCAGCAGCCTTATCAGCAGGTTTCCATCTTGGATCGTGGGTGAATTGCAGGATAACAGAGCTAGAGCACCTTTTGAGAATTAGGTGTTTGTGTTGATTATAAAGTAGTCATAGTGGTAAGAGCTGGGAATCAGGGGTTCTAGGAAGAAGAAACACATTGACTTCAAGTATCCCCAAAATTCCTCTATAACTCCAATCGAGAGGATATTTTGTGAACTTGGAATGATCCTAAGAAATTTGCTTATGACTGGCTCAATGGAAGTTTAGAATTTTCTCCGCCCAATCTGACTTTAGTCAGTAGCACCATGATGGTGGTATCGTTATTTATTGATACGACTGCGATAAAGAGGGAAAGGCATGCATTCTGCATCGATGGAATTCTATTGGATCAAATTATCACTTTTATCTAATCTGAATTAATGGAACCTTAAGAAGATGCCATCACATTCTGGATGTATTGGAACCTATCCTGGTTTCACTTTTGATGTTTGTAAATGGGCATCACGCATATGCCAATAAGAAGCCCATCGCACAGAGTGGTAAATGTGATCAACCCAATTTTTTACTATAAAATATCTGAATACCAAGTTCGCCGTTGGTAAATCCTCACATCCCTTAGATTACAATTTTAATAGCTAGCTGTGCTTTTCTAATCTTGGTTTAAAGATTAAATACTTACCTCTTCTTTTGCTTCTGGATGCATATCTCTCCTCAGCAATCTATGTACAAGTACTCCAGTTCTATTAGCCTGAAATTGATGAAAAATGTTTAAAGATAGGAAAGTGAAAAATTGAATATATGATCTAAATTTGAATAATACAGTAAGTACTTATATTAAGTATACCTGGTGTTCTGCACAAAACATGTAGCATGGGGAACTTAGGGAAGCTACATTTATTTATTTAGATATCAGTTCTCCCAGTAAGGACCAACGCAGTACACTACTATATTCTTCCGCTCACATTTAGATTTGGGTCCCAAAAACATCAAACTATCCAGTCATCATAAACAAAAGCCATTCAATGAATCTTCTGCTAACAAAAGTAGCTGGAGCGAGCGTACTACATGAGATGTAAAGGATAAGGTGAAGAGAAAAATTAGGACTTGAATATGAAATTTAATGTGTGGAAAACATGATGGTCTCTGTGTCTAGGATATTGACTGAATAAGAAAATGAGTTTAACCGAGAAGGAGTCGAAACTTTACAAGTAGGTGTGTTACTCAAGCTATACTACTGTAGTATAGGATATACGCGCCTGTTGAAGTGAATACAGTAGTCAATATACCAAACATACCATACATACAATACAAGAATTAATTTCAAAGGTTGAGTTTTTCCCATGTTGATGAGACGCATAACCTTGATTTGAATGTAAAAAATGTAGAAATATCACTCTTTCGCTCCTTAAAAGTGCAATTTTCGATAACATTGGGATACGTGTCCACTCATTTTTAATGAGAAACCTATATACCGAATTTGTATTTCTAAGTTGAGGGGCTTGTGACATACTCTATTTTTGGCATAAAGTTTGAGCCATCTTAGCCTTTTTAGTATACACGTCTTAATCAAAGTAAAAACACCGACGCAAGCCAATGTGCTAACTATTTTGAAATATTCACTTTACACAGCTCAGCTATTTTCTCGTTATGATGATACAGACAACATTGTTTTCATTTTTAGGTATATAGAAAATATCAGAAAGGTAATTCTTGTAAGGAAGGTCAAGAAAAGGAGGTTAAAGTAAAGAAAGATAAAGCATTCTTCCCTTCTTACAAATACGATATGAATTAAACTAAAATTATAAATAACAAAGCAAAATGATTTGCATGTTTTATGGCCCTATATGAAGGAAAAAAGTTTTTTATTTTCTATTTGTCGGTTCATTCATCCGTTCGTTAGTCCCTATGTATGTACAGTCGCCTAGATCTCGTTCAACATGTGCAGATAGAATTTTAAACTCAAAGGGCCTTCTACTAAAGGCCTGACTATTGCAGGAAACATATGTTAGTCGAACTCTTTAGTGTGGTACTAATCACCCTTCAGAACGATTCTCCATAAGGCCCAAAGTTTTTATAAGACTCTAGAATCACTTTTCGAATTTTCTTCCTACCACCAACATAAGAGTAGGCTACTGGAAGGTGAAAATTAAAATTTGCTATTTTCTCTAAAACGGTTCTTACGATTTTCTTTGTAAGCTGTTTAATGAATCAACATATCATTAACAATTCTATAATATTATGAAGTATCCAAAATAAAATTACAAAAGTTGCGATTCAATTTTGGATACTTTATAATATGGTATAAGTCGCTTTTCTAGGGGAAATCGAAAAGGGTAGCGTAATCTTCGGTTTAAGTTTTTTCTGCATGATTGGACGAATATGATTTTGTTTACATTACGTAAATAATTTTTTTACGAGTTTTTAGAAACATCTGAGGCGATTTTGTTCACTTACATATATATAACTAAATACAATATAGCGTAAGTGGTTTCTAATTTAAATATCAACAAAGAGTACTTTAGTCTTGGTGATGGAATTTTTCCGTTCAATATTCTCGAATACGTTAGAGAGAAGTCGGAATATTTGTAACTTTAATATCATTGATAACCAAGTTTTTAGCTTAATCAGTTCGGCCTGAACATTGATCAATCAGTCAGTATGAGAGTACATTTGTGGCAATGGTGAGAAACGCGCGCACCACATACACAGCAAAATACAAAATGGTGATCCTACTGACAGAAACCTGAAAATATTCACTATTGCGTGAAAGTTTTGTCTGATTATGAACTACTGACAGGAATAAATTGTATTCCTGGGTAAGTCAGTACTTATCTATCTAAGTACGTATATCATGCATTTATCAATCTACATCATGAAACTCCATAAATATTGAAAACCTACCTCATTACTTGTTGCTTCACACATTTTGGTAATTGCAGTCACTCTAAGAAAATATACAATCACCCAGACACTATTTAAAAATAGGATAGTATTTTCATTCAGCAGATCCATTTTGATAGAAACATAAAATGAGTAAAATAAATAACATAAGGTATTACAGAAGATTTCAACGAAATGACATAAGAGAGTAACTCCACAGCACTCATTTACTGTAGCTATTGTCTCACATAACTCGCCATAGAGCTCTCGAAAGTGCTGCAACTTAAAACAGATACTATAGGGCTTTGGCATTTTCAAATTTGTTTCGGAAACAGGTGGAGAGACGGTGAGATACCATCTTCTGGTAAAGAATCTTGGTCGACGTGTTTCCTTTTGTGCGTAAGGAATTAAACGTTTCATAATTACCAGTTGAGATAACTGATTATTAAGAGCTGAGAAACAATCTTTTGCCATTAGAACAACGCTCAAGTGAAATATTTCAAACATTACGCTTTGAAATTGAAAAATATAGTACGAGGCTAGTGCAATTCGCCTAATTGTATTCTTGAAGCCAGGCATATAAACTAAATATTCGGAAATGCCCAGAGCAAGCATAACAACGGTAGGTATAATTATTTGGAAGAATAACCGTGAGAAATATAGTTTTCTTGGGATAGCCTTGCAATGTAGCCTCTGTTTTATTTTAGACAAAGCGACAAAGATGTTTGGAAAATCTTGCGAACGTAGGCATGAGAAAACCAAAGTCCCTGAAGCAGATATGAGAGCAGATAAAAAATTGAGCACAACAACTACAGCGTAAGTAAGGGAACCATCCTTAACGTCTTTAGTTATCTGTGTCATATCAGAGAATAAATCCTGTAAGAGATAAACAATTGGAAAAGCGACACCAGTATACAATAATAAGCAATAGAGTTTCGAAAGTTTGGATGAAGAAAAGCAGAATTCATTTTCGGAAATAACTCTAGAATGAGATAGAATCCCCAGTGTTTTCAGAACGTAGTATAACAATGAAATGTAGTAGAAACGAATTTTCAACACATTGTCTGCCATTTCTAGAGTACCAATTTTTACCTATTTTCTTTTAACGTTCATTTTCTGCAAATATGTCTTTAAGATTCGTTATCAACCACTGTGTTTACGTACCAGAATCAAGAACAAACAATTGATTAATAAATTACATTGACGAATAAAAAGACAAATTATACAAATACTCTTTCCACGAACAACTGCTGAGAGATCAAAGAAGCTTCACAGAATGGAACTTGAACGTTGTTTAGGTTTCTCTATGTATTCATTCTTCAGTCCTTTATTACATTACATGGAATGTTACAACAGAAATTGTTACGAATCGATAGTGATATTCTCGCAAGTTACACACTAATTCGTAAATGTCACATACGAACAGTATCAACTGAATCTTGAGAACAAAGTGTCTAACGAGAATGATGAAATAATACACTTTGTCGTTTCGTTATTCTTATTTATAACACTGGGAATTCTAATTTTTATTACCTACTTGATAAATGTCATGAGATAAACACGTGCTATAACTTCTTGTATCTTTTTTTTTTTTTTTTGTGCAAATGTTACGCTTTCTTACTGTTTGTTTTGTTTCCTTCCTAGTGTTTGTTTTGTTTCCTTGGAAAACATGACAAACCTGTTTCATAACGCTTTTCTTTTTATCAGTTACTAACATAATGCATTTTAGACTTAAAGGGTACCAAAACTGTCGCCCATCAACTTAGGAACCCCAAAAACTATGAATTCGACACTAATATTGGTCATTTTCAATTATTTTTACGTCACCATCCCCCCTTAGGAGTACTATTGGGGGCTGAATTTGGATTTAAACGGCATTGGAAGTGTCACCGTTCGTCTCAGCGAACGCGGAAACTAAGGATTCGACACTAATATCGGCCACTTTCGGTCAATTTTATATATCTCCCCCGTCCCTTCGTTGTACAGTCAAAGAAAAATGATAAAAAAAAAACATCCCTGGCCTAACCTCATGTTGAAAATTTTATCGAGATTGGTCGAGTGGTTCAAGAGTCATTAGGTCACAAACATAGTCACTTTCATTTTTTGTCTATCCCCTGCAATATATATATATATATATATATATATATATATATATATATATATATATATATATATATATATATATATATATATATATATATATATATATATATATATATATACAGGGGTAAACAAAAAACTGTAACACTTCATACAGGACACGTAAGTTTGGCCCTCCACCGTACAACACGTGTTGCGGTTGCCGATCGCTTTTTTGTTTTCAATGTGTCAAGTGGACCTTCCTCTTCTGTCAGCAGTAACCAGTTCACCTGTGAGTGTCGTGCTGTGAAAATGGTGGGGTAAAATGGGCGACCTGACAGACTACCAAAAAGGCATGATCGTTGGTGCCCGTCTGGTTGGAGCTTGAGTGGCAATAGTGGCGAACATTGTGGGTTTATCGAAAGGCACTGTGTCACGAGGGCATACACAATTCATGGGTAAACGACATCTGCAAAGCACAACAGTGGTCGAAAGACAATCCTGTCAGGTTGGGACCGGAGGGCATCTTCGGGAAGAGGTCATAGTCGCAGGGACTTAAATCTGGAAAATACAGGGGGGAATACAGCACTTCCCAGCCCCAACAATGCAACAAATTAGTGACTGCACCTGCTGAATGTGCCCTTGCGTTGTCATGCAGAATGCTGGGTGAGTTCGTCAGGAAGTGGCGTCGTTTTCGTCTTTACAGCTGCTCGCAGATTGTTTTTCAAATTATTGCAGTAGTACTCTGCACTAACGATGTGTCCTTGGGGGACGGTGTGGTTTATGATTACCATCTCAGTCGTATGCAATGATGAGCATAGCTTTCACATTAGTTGGGGTATTCCAAACTGTTGTTTTTGTCGGTGACCGAGGATGACGCTACTCGTTTAATTGCCGTTTCAGCAGTGGTTCATACGCTCTGGTCCAGGTCCCATCAATAGCAATGATCCGCTGCAAGAAGACCTCACCTTCACATTGATACCGCTCCAAGTGTGTTCGAGCGGTATCATATTGCAGCCACTTGTGTTGTTCAATCAGATTATGTGGAACCCAACTTGAGGCGATTTTACGCAATCCCAGGTTTGTCTTCAGAATTTCAGTACCATCCAATGTGCTAGTCCTGTATCATTGGTCAATTGACGAATCGTGACGTTCCAATCCGCTAGCACTAACGCGTTCACGTTCTGCACATCTTCACTTACAGGAGGATGGTCGGAGCGATGAATGCCTGTGACATTTTGTTGTACGTCATTAAAGGCTTTGACCCACCTTGCTACTGTATGGTATGGTAATGCAGTTGCACCGCAAACATCTTTCAATACTTCGTAGCATTGTTTTGCATCCCTACCTCTAGTGCATCCAATTCTTAACGAGCTTCTCTGATCTTGCTTCGTAATCATTACTGTATTCCTCGAGAATTCACGCAGCGTGACCGTAATACACGAGCACTCACTCAGAATTGCCTTCTAACTGCTGGCGCTGCTCGCGCATGGAGGGGAGGGCAGGTGAGTTCATGTGTTGTGAGGGAGGGTCGGCAAGTAATCTACTGCTGGTATGAATTATAATGGATTGATTTATTCCCGAGTACATGTATAGCAGTGTTGCCATTACTAAAAATAAAACCTTTGTATTTGTTGTATAAGATAATGAAATGCAAGAAATGTTGTCAAATGGATGTCAACTAAATCTTATTCAAAACATATTGGAAATTTAAAACGAATCGTGCCTGTAAATCATGTGTTCAATATATTGACAATTATGTCCCATAAAGTCCTCATAGCAGTACTGTAGATTGATAAACATGCAGTGTTTTGCTGGAACGACAAAACAAATGATAAAATCTTCTCTCTTAATTCCAGTATAGTGGTAAGGAGTTATCTATTCGGAAAATTACTTCCTTCAGCACCCCACATATAGTCATCTAAAGCCGTGAGATCAGATAAGTGGGAAGGATATGCAAAATCCATTTCACGCAAAATCAAGAGATGTCCAATCTCTCGTGGGCAGAAGGACAAGTGACTCATTTGCAGTGTGGGCAATAGTTTGTCTTGCTGCATTCATTTTTGTTGTAACGACAGATTTTTGGTGCGGCAAGACGCGCACAAATCATACAAGAATGGGCCAATAATCAACTCTCGATTAATGTACCGATCAAGGTACACATGGGTTTCATTATTGAATTATGTGATGCTGATAAAATCTTTATATCCCATAGCTCCAGAGCAATACAGTAGGCGTGTGCGCTTATCTCCTGCAGTGAGATACTGTCCCATATCGTATGAGCGGAAATAGTGCTCGACAACAAACACCTTTTTCTCTGTTGAGAATAACATTACCTTCGCGCCAACTGCACACTACGCTAGTCCACACACAAATAAGCACAATCTGGCGCTCATAGTTCATACCAATTTTCACCTGCACACAATCTGTACGCGAATTTCCGTACTGTTTATCTTGCCGCATACTGTAGTTATTAGCACATTTTGTTTCTAACTGTTTAATATAAAGTGCGAAAATTGGTATATGGTTGTTTTTTTGTATAAGAGAAGACAAATATATCATTTACTTGTACTTATTCATGTAAATGTATAGCCTACGAAGAAGGGAGAAAGGGAAGCGAATACGCGGGGACATTTACTGATCACTTCTTGAAGATTATTCGTATAATAATTCACTGCAACATTGAATCAATAGCACTGAATTGAGGAGAAATATTACTATAATTTATGTTCTTCATGTAGAAATGTACTGTTGTTTGTAATTATTTCCTCTTACGATAAGTGGTGACATACTGTATATTGTAGTGATATTAATTATGTTAAATGTGTTCTTCTTGTGATCCAACATATCTATGCTTTCAGATCACTACTTCTAAGATGTACTTTCCGGTATAAACAGTACATTGATTCTTCAGCAGCGATTAGAAGTATTGAGGTATTCTTTAGTCGTAAATTAATTACATATGGAGTAGTATTATTGAATCTAGGATCAATATTAACAGACCAAAATCATATTCACGAAGAAATTAAATGCCGACTAAAATAAGAGAGTTCGCGTTGTTATTTACTTCAAAATCTTTTGTCGTTGCGAATTCTGTCAAGGAATTTGAAGCTTAAAATATATAAAACCATAATCATGTGCTGTTCTGTATGGTTACGAAATACGGTCTCTTACTCTGAGGGAAGAACATAGACTGAAAGTATTTGAGAACAATTTCCTGAGACGAATATTCGGACCCAGGAGGAACGGGAATGGAGAACGGTGGAATCTTCTTAACGAGGAACTACATAATTTGTACCGTTTACCAAATATTGTTAGGGTAATCAAATCTAGGAGGCTCAAATGGGCAGGTCATGCAGCCAGAATGAAAGAAAGTAGGACCGCTTTCAAACTTTCAACTGGAAGTCCAATTGAAAAACGACCATTAGGGAGACCTAGGCGTAGAGGGAAAGATAATATTAAGATGGATCTCCCAGAAATAGGAATACAAAGTAGAAACTGGATCCAGTTGGCTAAGGATAGAAGTCAGTGGAGAGCTTTTGTGAACGCAGCATTGAACTTCCGGGCTCCATAGAACATAAAGTTAGTTTTTTTAGTTAGTAATATTATTGTAATAACACTTACCTCATTAACAGTTGCAGAACAAATCCGTGTTACATTTATTAGCTTCCAGGTACAAAGCGCTAACCAAGCGCAAATCATAATGAGTGCAGTGTTGCCATATTTCCCATAACTTTGATATGCGACAATAATATAGTGTAATCCGCACACAATGTAGAAGAATATTTCAGTGAAATGGCATAGCAATAGAAAACCATAACAAGAATTAAATGAAACAATTACATCACACAATTCATCATGGATGCTACGTAGAAACCTAAAATTGTTTATAATGAGTGTATCCTTAGTAACTTCTGTTGCAGAGAATTTAGACGAGTGTTGTGGATACCTAATAAAGAACAATTTTTGCTTGGATATTTTTTTAATATTCTCTGCTGCTAAGAGTTTGTTATTGATGTATTGAAAATGTCGTTTAATTTCTGATAGCAACTTAAAGATATTTAAGTATATAATAGTTCCTTGAAATACCACAATATTGGTAAAAGCATACTGAATTCGAATTAGAAGTGGACTATTCGGCATATTTAACCACTCAAACACAGAGAAACCAATAATAAACATCACAATAATTACTACTTGAGTGCTAAACCAGAAACAAAATTTTCTTCTATGCTTATTACGATATCCTAAATTCCAACCTATTTTGTCGAGTCTATCAGTAATTGTACTAACTTGTGAGGATTTCCACAATGAAAATACCATAGATCCAACAGCAGAAATGAGCTTGCTGAAACATAGTAATGTTATTAAAATAAGCGATATGAACATAGTCGAGATCCCTAACTTTCTTACAGATTTTATTATAACATACGAATAGATAGTTAGATTACCTACGAAAGATAAAATGATGATGAACAAAAGTAACGGATAAATGTTATTACAGATTGCATAGTACCTAGCAGAAGAACGGTTTTGTGTTTCAAACAAAGGTGACACAGCAAAAATTTTGGATACGATATTCAATAATGTGGAAACAATGTTTGAGAAACACTCCGTATTTGCCATTCTGTTCAACTACTTTTGATGCAGTTTAAAAGAAAAAAGAAAAAGTGATAAATTATAGAAGTAAATATTTATAGGTCATTTATGTTATTTGTTATTTTGCGAAGAGATTGTTTCGAAATTGAAATCAATAAGCAAATAAAAACGTATTTTAATTTATATTTCACAAAAGAGTTTTATTTAGATTTCTAAAGAAATAGATAAGTTAATCTAGATACAACAAAGTAACTGTCCAGTCTTCTAAGTCATATTGAACAACATAATTGTCCTATTCCAGCTTAGTCATATTTGACAGGTTATATAGTTATAGGTTATTTGAACTGCATTCACCATTTGTAAATTAAATAAACAAATCGGTAACCATTGAAAAGAGAAAGAACTTCATAACATTTTAAGAAATATGGATAGATATATTTACCCAGAAGATATTTTCTAGTTTTATTATTTTGTTAAGATAGACTACAAAATGGTTTTCTATAACTGTGATTCGAAAAATCGAAACACGTGTGGTTTTACTTAATTCTTGTATACCTTAGGTGGAGAGAGCAAATAACATTTTTTTCCGTTACTATAACTTTGACAGTCAACTGATGAAAAAGACATACCTACTTTTAGCTCAAGATCTTGTAAATGCGAATTTATTAAGCGATACTTTGATACTATTGTGAAATCTCGTTTGGAAACTTTCCCAACATTCATGTCATGCACATGACTTCACAACTTGTTTACTTGTTCCAAGCCGATGGATTTAAAACCACTTAATCTGATCTTCATGGGATAAACATCAGGGATGGATCCAGGACGGACTTCTGGGGGGGGACAGTGGGTTGTAATACTGCTACTTAGAGCTACTTTTAAGAGCTCCAAACTCTGGGATGGGTTTTATTTATATATAAAATAAAAAAAAGTTTCCTCTTCTGGGGGAGGAGGCATTGCCCCGATCGCCCCCTAGATCCGCCACTGATAAACATACTTTTCACGGAGGTCAAATCAGGGGTCAAAGGCGGACAAGGCACCACGAATCGTTCATTTGGGTTATGAAGGACAATGGCCTTGCGATGCTTTATCGTAGTGATTCTAAATGGAATGAATACCTTTCCATTGACTATTCTTTCCAATAACTCATTTAGTGTGTGACATGTAGTGTCCCGGACATTATTATTACCCATACAGAAAGCGCGAATGGAACCCGAAACTCAGTGTATCTTAAATCACATTCTGTCTTGACCTAATAGCTACTAGAATATGAAGAACCACTGCAACTCCATTCCTTGGGTTTAGGGTAATCAACTCTGAAAAGTAAAACTATCTGCATCCGCTCATAATCCTCGAAACAGATAAAGAATAATTGTATTTTAAATCTTGAAATATACAGTTGAGCCTGGCAAAAATACTGGGCAATTTGACAACCATATTTGGATGTAGCCCTATCGTATACATCTCAATTCACCTTCTTTAATCAATAACTGGAAACTATTTTGGAATTCTCCTCGGGCAACTTTACGGTATTCCAAGTTAAAAGTTGCTACCTGAGCACACTCAAATGACAAGTTCATGCTTCAACAATATTCTGAGCTGTAATCATCAATTGTGTTGAAACAATGTTCAAGCGTTGAGGATTTTTATCAGTCACCGATGTTGACGTAGGAAATCGTTTTTACTAAACATAAAACATTCCTAATGACTATTATAACATCCCCATAAATCGTCTTCAGGTAAATATACATTTACTTATGTAGGCAATCCTCTTGCATAAGCAATTCAATAGCTGCGTGATACGAATAACTTAATCTAAAAAAAAGAATTGCTTTCATCAACAGAGTAAGGATACGCACATAACGTTGAATATAGACATTCAGTGGCGTCCTGATTCATCATACGAAGAGATTCATCATTATTAAAATTTCCTTCGAAAATTGTTTTGGCTAAGTGAACTCCATTCTTCTACGGACTCTCTTTTCAGTATTGAAAGTTGTCTACCTGTAATGATGGAATAGACTACATTTTCAATAAAAGTAAAATACGAGCGATATCGTTTTTCCTCAAAATAACTGATAAGAAGAAAGAATTAAACCCTGGGAAATAAACCGCCGTATATGTCAAAATTGCTATGAAATGAGTTCGTAATAGCCCCGGTGTGTATTTACTGTACAGATAAAAATACGTCACTATATCTTTTGATGTAATAAAAATATCATGATGTTTATTCTTAACAATAACTAGTATGTCCAAACAATGTCATTGGGATCCCTAATTTAGTTTATTTGTTATTTTTTCTTATTCTTGTTACAGTTCGAATAAAATCTTACTATATAGTTTTCAAATTCTCGATTTTTTATTGAGAATCGTAATATATTGTAAAGTACCCAAAATACTAACATGTATTTTGTAAATTTATTCTGTTTATTGTAAAACAAAGAAGCGATACTCAAACTATTTGTTTAGGAAAATAAAAATAGATAACGTAGGCATCACAGCAAAGCTATAAGAAGTTTTCCTATACGGAAATAACGAAGTTAGGCATTTCATAAATAGACCTGAGCTAAGCTCTACGCTATAACCAGGAAGCATCTGAATCCCAGAAAGGGGTTATGCTGGTTGAGTACGGAGGGTGGACTCGGGAGTTGGAATTAAGATCGCATAGTGAAAATACATCGATTGAAGATTATCAAAGCTGAACTACCTGTGAGTATTACATTTATTTACGATGTTGGATAGTCATAATGGTCAAGTTTCTGTGCCATTACGATTTAGGAGATTTTTATAATTAAAACCATTTCGAGTCGTGATAGCTTGTGGTGTGATGTCGAACATATCCAAAAGAAATTGATTATTTCATTTGTTATCCTAAGAAGATTAGTAAAATGCATCCTTGAGTTGTCTTAATATACGGTGTTACAAATTTTAGATGAGTTATGGTCTGCCCCCAAGCATAAAAAAGTTTCTAAGATACTAAGTTAATTCACTTTGAAATTTGTAGCACACGTTAATATTTTATTTTTCCATGCAATAGTAACCTTAGAATCATCAGAGTTACTATTTCATAAGAGATACATAAAACTGATTCGAGATTTAAAAATACAAATCGACAGAGACCAACATTGAGAAATAAAATAATGCTGCTCAAATTTCTGTAAGAGAAAATCTCGTAATACAACTCGCATGGCTTGTACTTTCACATGACCATCTTTGTAAGGATGCAGTAAGTGACATTTTAATCTTAAGAACCCATAATTCGACATTTTAACAATCAACACGTTTTACTGTACCTAATTTATCAAGAAAACAAAGAGTTTATAACGTTTAACAAATCAATGCTAAATTCTGAAAGTTTCATTACAATTGTTACCCTTATATTATTTATAAAGTGCATGTCCGTGGAAAGCTTCATCTTTTACGAACACATTGATATCAAAATTATCATTGTGCGTTAATTAGGGTCTGAGCTATGAAAGTTTAAACCCATGACACAGGGTTGTGTTAATAGGCGTTTAAAGGTTAAAATTGTTAATTTATCAAAGAAGGAAAATAAAAGACAAAGAAAACGTTTCTGGGTGCATCCAATTATCTCCGATTATATGATAAACGTAGAGGCATACACTAAAGTTTATGTCCACAGTGGGAAGAAAACAATGAAAAATTTTATAGCTTTACAAAGCTACCTCTAAACCTCATAGGAAACAATAACTAAAAGCAAAAGAGGCAGTATTTGATATGAAAAGATACATACATCAGACTCGTTATTAAGATGTTAAAAAGTTAATGATTAAATTAATTAATTAAGATTTTTGTTAATTTTAATGGGGTCAATGGCCTAATGTTAAACAGGAGAATGGCCAAGAGACTTTCTGAAAACGATCATGATACCGATGGCTAAGAAATCGAACCCAAAGAGATGTGAAGATTATAGAACTATTAGTCTCATATCTCATGCAGCTAAAATTCTGCTCCGAATACTGAACAGAAGGTTATATGGAAGAACAAATAAAGATGTTGAGGAAGAGCAGTTCGGGTTCAGAAGAGGTAAGGGCACAAGAGATGCTATTGGATTATTAAGGGTGATCGGTGAAAAATTTATAGAAAAAGGGAAAGAGATGTATGTTGTATTTATTGATCTAGAAAAGGCTTTTGACCGCGTGAATTGGGAATTGTTGTTGGGAGTTCTAACAAAGATGGGGTTGGAATGGAAAGATAGTAGACTCATAAGAAACTTATACATGAACCAACAAGTAAGTGTTAGGATAGGGGAAGAACTGACGGAAGAGAGTGCAATTGGAAGGGGAGTTCGACAAGGATGCTGCCTCTCGCCAACACTATTTAATGTCTATCTAGAAGAGATAGTGAAAAAGAGCCTACATGATGATGATGGCATTTCGGTAGGAGGTAGAATGGTTAGATGCATAAGATTTGCAGACGATATGGCGCTTGTTGCAGAATCTGAAAAGAAAATCAATAAAATGTTAGAAAAAATGAGAAAGGGCTTTGAAGAATATGGGATGAAAATAAATGTTAGAAAGACAAAAGCCATGGTGATTGGAACGAAGGGGTCTGTGTCAAATATAAAAGTAGGAGGGGAGAAAATAGAACAAGTGAATAGTTTTCGATACCTGGGTAGTATTCTTAGTAATGACATGAAATGCGAAAGTGAAATAAAAGCAAGGATAGGAATGGCGAAAGAAGCCTTTAAAAGAAAGAAAAGTCTGTTTTGTGGGACCTTGAACAAAGAGTTGAGAAAAAGACTCATAAAATGCTTCGTGTGGAGTGTTGTACTGTATGGGGCGGAAACGTGGACATTACGTAAAGGTGATGAAAATCGACTTGAAGCCTTCGAAATGTGGGTGTGGAGAAGAGTGGAAAGAATTAGTTGGGTCGAGCGGAAAACGAATGAGAAAGTGTTAGAAATGGTGGGTGAGAAAAGAACACTTTTAGATATTATTAGGAAGAGGAAGAGAAACTGGTTGGGACATTGCCTAAGAAGAGATTGTATCATGAGGGACGTCCTAGAGGGTATGGTGGCGGGAAAGAGAGGGAGGGGGCGAAGGAGACTACAATTAATGGATGATATTAAAACAGAAAGATCATACGCGAAGGTGAAAAGGTTAGCGGAGGACCGTGGAGCATGGAAGCTTCTCAGCTGCGGCAAGTGACCTGCCAATAAAGGCAGAATACCTATGATGATGATGATGATGATTGTTAATTTTAATTTAATCTATTAAATTTTCCAAGAGTTAATTTTTAATTAATAATTGTTAATGAAATTCGTTAACAATTAAAAAAAATACCGTTATTTTTTTCTCTGAAAATGTATATGAAATGAATATTCTAAAAGTATATTTGCGAGGAAGCTCTATTGCTTCATGAGGGGTTTCCACAGCAGTAATTTTAGGTTTCTCAAAGTGAACATTTAGACCTTAATTTGCCTCGAAGTCTGTGTCTATGTTCCCTTTCTTCAAAGGAAAGTGAACTCTTTGCTTTTAATAGTTCTTCATTGCTCGTATCGAAGAGGTTTTGCGAACAGGAAACTTTTTGGTAATTATATCATATTATTGGTGACGAGGTTGTTCGAGGTTTACTTCCTCCCTAACGACTACCTCTGGTTAGAGAACAGAATAGCAGGCAGTAATGTAATATGTGCTTTAAGTCAAATGCAATACAAAATCATTATCGTACGCTAAAAATTTAAAACAATATGAAAACGGACAAGACGTTCAGATTTAGTGATGTTGAGGGTGTCTACTATATTGTCAATACATATTTTTTTATTGCTGCCGATATACAGTATATTCTTCCTCTGAGATTCTTATAACTTGTATACCAGCAGTACTGTTGCTTTATCAAATAGTCAAACAAAGAGAAGCATCTCCACCTTACAAAGAAAACCTTCGTTATTGCATTGTGCTCTCTTTATGTTGACAATTTCTGAAGAGACATGTGTGACATGAATTGAGTATTTCTAATAAATACTTTTAAGGCTGCTGAGTATTGTGGTAATTGGCGTGCGTTATTTTTAGTTCGGTAGACACAGATTGAATACCAAGTAAGAATACTTAAAAAGAAGTAGCTAGAAAACAGAGGTGCACCCACGATGTTCCACCGGGTTCCGCCGGACACACCCGAAAAGACTTCCTAGCTCAACATACATATGTACACTTTCTGAATAATACTATATTTGTTTAACAGGGGAATAATTGATATAGCATGAAAATTTGATCTTTACACTTTATCTGTATTCTTTCTCCTTCAAAAACAATCTAATTCTATGATATATATATATATTTTTCTTCACCACGCCCACCACCACTACCCCTAAGGTTGCTTAACATCATTTTCCTTGACACTTCGCGCCAAGTTCCAGTGTTCGTTTCAGATGTAGTGACCAAGGAACTTGACTCATCCATCCTCATCTCAACACTTTTTGAGGCTGACGAACTTGGCTGCACTTTTTGCACCTCTGGTGTTTTTGTTGATATTTCACTTCTTTTTCTAGTTTACCATGTCAATGTCGTATATTGGGATTCTCAATTGTGGCATATTGCTGGATTTAAATTTAAAATTGTACATTTTAAAAGGAGTCATAATGTGTCACATGCAACATTAGTTCCCAAGGGCTCTCCCACCGGGAATCGAACACAAGACCCTGTACAAGAAAGACGCATATGCTAGCCACTAGAACAGTGGGGAGGATTTATTATATTTAATATCTGTCAGAGAGTTATGTCCAAACGAGATTCTAATTCATTTACCTGAACTGCAAAATCACGATCACTAATATCTCATTTTTCATTACCTAAATACGAAGAGTATCAACAGGGCTCAAAACTCTGGATGCTGAATCCTCGCTGTTACATCACTAGTTACAGCTCGTGTTACAATATACTTAGTTGTTGTCTACCTTTCCACATTGCGAAATTACTGAGTACATTACGTGACGCGCATGTTGTGCAGTTTCATACTGCCTCGGGGTTCCTTTCCAATGATATACACCTTTCAAAAAGCTTGTAATCTTAATTATATTTGCCACCAACATATCCTAATTGTATATAAAACTAAATGACTGACATAAATTAAAGGGGTGCTTCCGGTTGACGTGGAAAGTTGAAATGATGAAAGGAGATGAAGAATTTCCCCATGTTATTTAAATAGGTCTTTTTTTTTTTTTTACCTATAATCTCATGTTTTAGGAACTTGGAATTGAAATTAAAAAAATGAAATTCGGTATGTTTGTACGTTTTCGTTAGTATTACCTAAGTAAATCAGTAAAAATAAACAATTCCAACTTTAGAGTAGCTTTATGGGGAACAGAAAAATCTTTCCCTTGGTATTTATATGGGACACCTTTTACACCCCAAAATTATAGGGTACTTCCTGTAGGGCTACAATGATTAAATTTGACATGATTGTAGCTTTTCGAAACTAACCGACCGAAAAATTGTCAAAAGTGAATATTTTTTAATTTTTAGGGAGTCTAAAGGGGAGATGAAGAAATTCCCCATGCTATTTAAATTAGCCATTTTTGGCCTTATATTTTCGGTACTTGAAATTGCAATACAAACGTAAAATTCGATGTGCTTGAACGTTTTCATTAGGATTACCTAAGTAAGTCAATAAAAATAAAAATTTCCAACTGTAGAGTGGTTTTATGGGGAACAGAAAAACTTTTTCCATGTTATTTATATTGGACGTCTTCTACACCCCAAAATGTTTAGGCACTTCTGGCAGGATTAGAAGGATGAAATTTGGCACGATTGTAGCCTCCCGAGACTAACCTACAGAAAAATTGCTAAAAGTCAATGTTTTTAATTTTTAAGGAGTCTAAAGGGAGATGAAGAAATCCCCATGTTATTTAAATAGATGTTTTCCTGGAATACAAAATCTTACCTTTTAGATAGTTGAAATAGGAAAAGAAACTTGAAATTCGGGAATTTTGAGCTTAAGAGGTGTGAGGAAGTAGGCCGAGCAAAGGCGGGGGTGTGGGGGCGAACCCCCGGAGGGCAAATTCAGGAAATATGAAGAGCAAGAGCACGAAAATCACTGTTGATGAAAAGGCTGATACGAAAGAGATTCGCACACTGTTCACAGATAGAGACACGAAGCATCAAGTACATTTTTACATAACGACTGTGGTAACCATAATATAACTCGTGGTACCAATATATTTACGAAATCGGTTACATTTTGTTGCTAGACTCACATAAATTCGAACAATTGGATTTCCCATTTCTTCGAAAACTTCATTAATTTCAAATATTCTCACCTCAACATTATCTTACTTTCAAATTAATTTCAATATCTATTTAATACCAACGACTGCAATAAAGGAAAAATCTTCACCCAGAAAAGAAAAAGAATATTGGTTTTCCTTGTCTGGGTTTCCAACCACGAAATTTACGGCAGTATGTACGTGTCTTAGCTCACGTTTTTAAAAGTTAACTGATTCACAGAACATGCTTTATTAACTTGCTTAACTACTTATTAATAGCTTTCACTTATTTTACTCGCACACTGAGAAAAAATGTGTGGCGTACGTAAAAACGTTGGTTACATGTGCAAGTCCTGTAGTTTTTGGACTTAACCTACACTAAACGTATAACTGAAAAAGTATATTTTAAACATACTTTCCGTATAAGTGTTCCGAATAAACGTACTTTCCGCACGAACGAAAGAACTGTATGAAGGCGGTCATGATCTCACATACAGATGGCCGTATGTAACTTATAGCTGACGTACGTAATGTTCGGAAGACTGTTAGATGTCAGACATTCTGCAACGACATTGTGTAACATCTAAGCGGGAAACAGGGCAGTACGTATGTAGCATATGGATAACGTATGTTAAGTATTGATTTCTGTAGTAAACATAAGGATCCCGTATATGTGTACCCTATAACGCTGTCCGGGTAGCGAATTTTTCTCAGTGACCTTAGCTCGTTTTCCTATTAACCTAGAACGACAGGGACACGAACACAGAAACATCGAGGAGAATTAAGATTGCAAAGGCTCATCCACCGGGAAACGAACCCAGGGCCCCATACACCAACGGCGCACGTGGTAGCCAATAGACCAGCGAGAATGGCACCAACTCGACAACTCGGACGATTGACAACATTATCACTATACACATGATGTGTTCAATAACGGAATCGTTCCCGATTTCTGATTGTAAGAAAAGTTTTTTTTTTTTTTTTTTTTTTTTGCCAATGAAAGATTTTCCATAGCAAATTCCTCAAATTTCATTCTCAAACCGTTATAGGTTACCTTTATGAAGAGTTCCGCATCTTTATCTCACTAAGAAGTACCTAATGGCTATGAACAGTTTTTCGTCCATAGTACATTCCTTAAATTTCCCATGAAAAATAATCCATGAATAATTTCCCATAGCACATTCTTCTCATTACTGTCTTTTTTCACACTCAAGTTATTATAAGGTACCTTTATGCACAGCTTCACGTCATTATCTCATTGGGAACTAGCAAATCAATGTGATGAGTGAGTAAATAAAAAGTTTTCTGTTTTATTAAGGACAGTTTTTTGCCCATGAAAAATTCCCCATAGCACATTCCTTACATTTCGGAATTTGTTCAAACTTAAGCCATTATAAGATACATTTACGAAGAGTTTCACGTGTCCGTCTGATTGGGAAGTACCTAATCAATTTCATGAGCGAGTGAGTAAAGCGATTTTTTTCCTGGCTAAGGAATATTTCTCACCCATAAAAAATTCCCATAATACATTAATCATATTTCGGACTTTTTCTGTACACGAGTCATTGTAGGGTACTTTTATGCAAAGTTTTACGTTTCTATCTCATTGGGAAGTACCTAATCACTTTGATGAGTGAGAGAATGAACCATCTCTGCTTAGCTAAGAAAATATTTCGCCACTAAATAAATTTCTCCGAACACACGCCACACATTTCGGAATTTTTCTATGCTCAAGTCATTATAGGGTACCTTTATGCGAAGTTTCACGTCTCTATCTCATTGGGAAGTACCTAATCAATTTGATGAGTGAGAGAATGAGCCGATTTGTGTTTGACTAAGTCAGTTTGTCGGCCATAAAAAACTCCAATAGCTCTTCTTCACATTTCGGACTTTTTCCATACTCAAGTCATTATAGGGTACCTTTATGGAAAGTTTCACATTTCTATCTCATTGGGAATTACGTAACCAATTTGATGAGTGAGTGAGTAGAACGATTTCTTGCTTAGCTAAGGACAGTTTCTTGCCCACAAAAAAATTCCCATAACACATTCCTCAAATTTCGGATTTTTCCATACTCAAGTCATTATAAGGTACCTTTGTGCAGAGTTTCACGTCTCTGTCTAATTGGGAAGTATCTAATCAATTTGATGAGTGAGTGAGTGAAACGATTTTTTTCCTGGCTAAGGACAGTTTTTGCCCATAAAAAATTCCCATAGCAAAATTCCTCAGATTTCGGACTTTTTCCATACTCAAGTCATTATAGGGTACCTTTATGCAAAGTTTCACGTTTCTATCTCATTGGGAAATACCTAATCAATTTGATGAGTGAGTGAGTGAAAGTATTTTTTGCCCATAAAAATTTCTCATAGCACATTCCTCACATTTAAGACTTTTTCCATAATCTCGTCATTATAGGGTATCTTTATGCGAAGTTTCAGGTTTCTATCTTATTGGGAAATACCTAATCAATTTGATGAGTGAGTGAGTGAAACCATTTTTTGCCCATAAATATTTCCCATAGCACATTCCTCATATTTGAGACTTTTCCATACTCACATTTATATATGGTATATTTGTGCAAAGTTTCAGGTTTCTATCTTATTGGGAAGTACCTAATCAATTTGATGAGTGAGTGAATGAAGCGATTTTTTGTTTGGCTAAGGACAGTTTTTGCACATAAAACATTCCCGTAGCACAATTCTCAAATTTCGGACCTTTCCCGTACCCAAGTCATTATAAAGTACCTTTGTGCGCAGTTTCGCGTCTCTGTCTCATTGGGAAGTACCTAATCAATTGGATGAGTGAGTGAAACCATTTTTTTCCTGGCTAAGGACAGTTTTTTGCTCATTAAAACTTTTCCATAGAACATTCCTTAAACTTCGGACTTTTTCCACACTCAAGTCATTATAGGGTACCTAAATGCAAAGTTTCACTTTTCTATCTCATTGAGAAGTACGTAATCAATTTGATGAGTGAGTGAGTGAAACGATTTCTTGCTTGGTTAAGGACAGTTTTTTGCCCATAAGAACTTTCCCATTACACAATCCGCAAATTTTGGAATTTTTCCATACTCAAGTCGTTATAAGATACCTTTGTGCAGAGTTTAACGTCTCTGTCTCATTTGGAAGTACCTAATCAATTTGATGAGTGAGTGAGTGAAACTATTTTTTTTCCTGGCTAAGGACAGTTTTTTTGCACATAAAAAATTCCCATAGCACATTCCTAAGATTTCGGACTTTTCCCATACTCATGTTGTTATAGGGTATCTTTATGAGAAGTTTCTCGTCTTTATCTCATTGGAAAGTGCCTAATCAATTTGATGAGTGAGTCAGTGAGCCTGAAAACTGCATATTTTAAGGGCCCAGTACTCAAACATGGTTGAAGGTAGGAATTTGAGATTTGGCATATGAGTACATCTCTCCGATATCTCCTTAAATTCTAAATTTCATGTTTCTACCCTTAATAGAATCGTTTTTACAAAGCTTGAAATCGGCGATTTTACCCAAAACTCTTGTTCGTGTATAATAGGGTTATGCTTACGGCAGTGCAGGCCAGTTTTGATTTTATTCGCGGAACTTGGCTGCCATGCACTGCCGTACATGTTGATAAACTGAACCATGCAGAAGGGATTCGATGACGCTACTAGACGCCAGCATAAGTGGTGACGAATACTTCGTGTATTACAATACAATAAACTCCGTTTCGACGCTATCGTAAAATTGCATTTACGGCATACGCTTTTCTGGAGTTAGTTGTTGGTGATCGTAACCACCTCTGGAAAATGCCCTCGCGTTCCCACTCGCATCGCTATTTCTGAGAATATTATTTAAAACTTTAGATTTGAATCATTATCCCACTTTATTCTAGTAAGGGGTTTCGCGTGCGTGAAATAATATTTTCAGCGACCGAACAATACACGATTTGGACCAAAACGTGGATTAGAAACCTAATTCGTCTGATATTTATCTCGTGCTAATTCTTTTTACTTTTGGATTTGAATATTTCTGGTGAAATCGAATTTATTTGGATTCTGGCACTGATTTAGGACAAGAAGATTTTGAAAAGAGGTAAACTGAAGTCCAAAGTTCAAAGAATATGCTCGAAACTTGTTCTCAAAGATTTCCCTGCTTCTGCATTTGTGCAGTCACTTCAAATCTGTGGTCGACGAGGAAGAGTTTTTTTTTGCATCGTCGACACTGGGGAACTTCAAATACACGAAGCATCCTGGATCCCGGAAAATGAAGTCGATGTCAGTTATTTAGATTCTGTTTCACCTGTATTTTTCGGCAGTATTTTCTCTTTGCCATTCTTTGGTGACCTAAGAGGATGGGTGCGATCTCCATGGGATAACGACACTATGCAATTTCGAAGAATTAAAGCTGGTTATTTAAACAACCTTATGAGGTTAAAATATTATTACGGTACTATCATTTTCTAATGCTTTGATTTGTTGGCGAAAAGCACTAGAAATATATTCAGAATACAAGCATTTTGTAATAAAAAGTTCTACCATTAAACATAGATTTTTGTTGTAATAACCCGCAAAATAAGCAAAATCGGTGAAAAAAAGAACAATTAAAAAGTGTTACGTAACAAAGGGGGAGGAGTTCCGCCTTGCGTTACGGAATGTCACAAGGGGAGGGAGAGGATAAAAATTGGTCAAAAATAGCGTTAGGTAATATGTGGATGGCCCCTTAATGTTGTTTCTTTCTTTTCGCTTCCTGAGCAGAGTGTCTCTGTTGGAGGGATTTGTAAATAAAAATCAGACTCAATTCCGTGTTTTCCATAGTGCATATTCATTCGACGCTGCTGAACAACAAATTGAGTCTCTACTTTCTCAGTACCCCAATCTATTTGCTGAATGTGTACTGAGTTTTGACGTTAGACGTTCTGGCTTAGTCTATCCCTTGTTTGTGTTGTTGAGGCGAGTTTTCCACCAAAAGTCAAATAGCCGTTACATTTGCACCAACCTAACACATATATAAACTAAAACGTAAACTGACATAAAGCGTGTTCTATTGTGTAATTTGTTTATTTATACATATTTCTGAACATTATGGGTATGTATAGTCTTAAGCTCGTAACGTATTAGGGAGGTTGACATCTCTCAACAAGTACATTATCTGGGAAAGGAGGAAGGAAGAAAGGACTGGGGAAACTAAGAAAGCGGCCTGTTACCTCTTCTTTAGGTAGACATTTGTCTGATGTGAATGAGCAAAGCCCAGGAAAAACCTCTCAGGGGGGATGGCCTGAAAAAGCTGTTACACTGTTTCGACCAAGTGTCTTACCGGAAATTGCTCTATTGTACAAATATGACATTCTTGAATTTTCGTTGATTTGAAATGTTTTGTTACAATAAAGCACCTCCGTCTTTTCCTTTTCTATTTAGATTTACTCGATCCCTACTATAATAAAAGAACCACTCTATGTAACGGAAGCAGTGACGTAAGGGAATATGAGTTCAGAAGGTCCTGTCTGTTTAAGACCAGACGAATTGCTATGGAACTTTAGAATGCAGAAAAGAAATAACCATCAAACGGAAAGGTACTTCGATAACTCTTCAAATAAAATGTTAATGGACGAAAGCATATTCTATTTGAATTGCAACTGAAGATAGAGATACTGGTTTCTATCGTTTATATCAAGAATTATTAAATGGATACGACCGAAGAGAGTTGAGTACAAAGATTGTTAGAAGATTTGAATATGATTACTGACTTATAAGTATATGACGTAAGTACTAAATAACCTATGATCTGTAATTAATAATTTTATTTTCCTAGTATAACCTTTACAAAATTAGTAGGATGTCAAAGCCTTTTGCTTTATATTTTACCTTTCTGGCGTTTGTGCTCACATTGATCTAGGGTTTAAAAATAAATTCGCAGAAATGATTAGTGATAATATTTTCTATTTACTTCCTATTTTAATTAATATTTCAATATAATCAACTTCTTATGATTTATATTACGTATTGCAGGTAACTTATCTAAAATGTGACACAACGAGTTTATTTGTTAATATTGTTTTTTCTCTTTCTAGGAAATCATGTTATAATTCTATCATAATTATACAATTTTTATTTCCCATAAATGACAAAAACTTCAATATTATACTTAAAGTAAAGCTCAAATCTCTTTACGTCTGTCAAAAGCCAATGGTACGCTGGTGCGATGTTGTTGAATTGTGTTTCCTTTCGTGTACAGGCATAACGTAAAACATTAACGCGATAAATTAAGATATTGAAAAGCAAAATTCGTTTCTACAAATTTATTAACGCTATAAAAAATGAAATAAAATCTTCAGTTTTACGTCCCACGATTATGCCGGCTAGGCTAAAGGAGATGATGATGATGAGAAATGAATTTAATGGTGGAATGAATAAAATGGGAGAAAACAGGAGGAGCCCGACAATATCCACGCACACGGTGTTTGTCCATCACAAGGTTCGTAAAGAAGCAATAAGGACGAGGGCACTCAGGTCTTGGTGCGAGCTGGGATCGAACAAGAAACCCCAAGTACCAGAGGTAAATATTCTACCACTGAGCAATGTTGACCCCCATTAACGCAATACTGACATATATCATAAGGACGTACCTTTGAAATTGCTTTCTCCTAATTCAGGAACAAAACTATTAGACAACATCACTCAACTCGCAATGGATATTCTAAAAAGGAGGACACGCCTTAACCGTTGGAGGTTTGAGCCGGACGGTGGAATTATTACTTTTTAAAAAAGTTTATATTCTCATTTCTCAGACGGTGTATTTCTGAAATAAAATAAACTTTTGAAAAGAACCATAAGTTGTCAACATATGCACTGACCATACTATATTATTTCAAGTAAATGCTTTCTACAAGACGGCAGAAAAAATAGTAGGACGTGAAAGCATTTACAGGAAACCGTCAATGGTCACAAAATTTAATACAGGAAAAGAAATCTTTGAGTTTTACGCTCCACGGTTATGCCGGTTAGGCAAAAAGAGGCGGTGATGATGAGTAATGAATGAAATGGTGGAATGAAGAAAGTGGGAGGAAACGGGAGAACCCCGAGAAAACCCACGTACATGGTGTTTGTTCACCACAAAGTTCACTTGACGGGGTAGCGAAGCTTACTATTATAAATGTACATAAATATACATAAATCTTTCAGGGAAATGAAGACATTAAGCTCACCATTATAAATTTACGAAGAGGATAATAAATTCTACAGCTCGAAGATTATGAATGGATATAATCACAGAAGACGAATGTTCTACGTTTAAGTAACTGCAGAGGACGAAGATCGAAGTCCAGAGAATCCTAGCTTCTGTGGAAGCGAATTAGGAGGAGGACCAAGATTTCGTGACTTCTCATTATAGAAGCAATAAGGACGAGGGCAGGCTTCCTGCGACTTCTAGCTTCTGTAGATGCACATTAGGATGAGGACAAATGTCTGAAGACTCCTTGCTTCCAGTTACTTTATTTCGAGAAAGAAGAGGATACGTGGTATGTGGAAGAAGAATACAAAGAATAACAGCAGGGCTAGAAGATTCTACGTTTAAATAACTGCAGAGGACGACGACTAGAGTCCAGGGAATCCTAGCTTCTGTAGAAGCGAATTAGAAGGAGGACCAAGGTCTCGTGACTCCTCATTATAGAAGCAATAAGGACGAGGGCAGGCGTCCTGAGACTCCTAGCTTCTATAGGGCCGCGGTGGCTCAGTGGTAGAGCGTTCACCTCTGGTGCTTGGGTTCTCGGGTTCGATCCCAGCCCCTGCCAAGTGAACTTTGTGGTAGACAAACACCGTGTGCGTGGGTTTTCTCGGGGTTCTCCCGTTTTTTCCCCACTTTCTTCATTTCACCATTTCATTAATTATTCATCATCACCGTGTCCTTTAGCCTAACCGGCATAACCGTGGGATGTAAAACTCAAAGATTTCATTTCATTTTCCTAGCTTCTCTAGAGGCACATTAGGATGAGGACAAATACCTGAAGACTTCTTGCTTCCAGTTACTTTATTTTAAGAAAGAAGAAGACACGTGGTATGTGGAAGAAGAATGAAAAGAAGAACCGCGGGACGAAGATTCTACGTTGAATATACTTTAACCAAAATTGTAAGTTTCATCGTTAGAAGCTCAGCTGTTCGTTTTTTGTCTTTCATAGTAATTATTATTGATAATGTTTAGTACCGGTAATTTTTGTCCTTGTGTATTGTTTTTATTCTTTTATTTTAAAAGTATATCCAAATAAATGCCACTATAATTACTGTTATTTTGAATGTAAGCTTATTTACAATTGATAAAGAGCAAACATTTAACGTTCCGATGTAGCTGTAAAAATTTAAAAAACAAAAAGTGGAAATTTTGAGGTTTGAAAACATACTCCCAATAGGGGCAATACAGAACTTGAATACATTGCATGTTACTATGCGTAATCATCATTGTCAAGCGGTTTTAGGCAACTGGTTGTAATACTTTTGATGTCCATAATTATGGGTTCGAGCCCTAGTACTTACACATTTGTTCTTTTACTTCTTTTACCTACGTCAGAATGTTAAGTTTTTGTTCTTTTTCAATTGTTAATGGGGTTTACATTCAAAATAACAGTAATCATGGTCGAATTTATTTGGATATATTTTTAAAATAAAGTAACTACTGGTACAAAAACAATTACCGGTACTGAACATTATCAATAATAATTACTACGAAAGACTAAAATATATAACTGAGTTCCTAACGAAGGGACTTACACTTTTGGCTAAAGTATATTAAGGTCCACTATGTTCTATAGTCCTCAACGGATTTGAGCATATGTCCACGAGTATAAGACTTATGTAAATATTTTTTTAACGCTCCACACAAGCTTAGTTATTCGACAATAACATGTGTAGTACTGGTCTCGACTTTTATGTATACATAAGATCGATCCCATCTAATGTTATACGGACTTCATGGTGGATAAATACCACGTACGTAGATTTTCTAGAAAGGGAAGAGTAAATGGAACAACTTCCTAATCTTAGAAGAACGTTCGTTAGATTGACTACGCATATTGATATTATTATTCGTTGAAACGACAACTACACAGTGAAGCTAAACATTTATTATTATTATTATTATTATTATTATTATTATTATTATTATTATTATTATTATTATTATTATTATTATTATTATTATTATTATTATTATTAGCTTACTTTTGAACTTGCACGGCGTAATTACTACAAGTATGTTTTTTGTGTATTTTCCCTTGATTATGTGATATTTCGTTTATTAGTGGGCACTTATTTGTCTCCAGGTCGTCGAATAAATAAATTTCGGCGTGCACTTTGGTGTAAATAACCTTACAGAAAGAAGCAAGTTCGTTCCAAAGAGCAGAGCTGAACTTAGTAAGGTTTGAGTTATAGTTTCAGGTAGCAGGGTAGGGTAGGGGTAACGTCTGGACTCACGAGTAATATAGGTTCAAAATGTAGGTTCGAATCCTAGTCAAGACAAAGATATTTTTTCATCGAGTGATCGTGAAAAATCGTAGAGTGACTTTTGATACTAAACGAGCATTTATTCGAATAGTTCCTACAATAATTAAGAAAATCGTTATTTCATTATTACTGTTGGATTTCTAGAAACGGAATTTTATAATGTTATGTTCTTTTCTAACTACGTTTATATTCAATGTTTTTATCTGTACTCCCTTTACTTGTTCTGTCTCCTTTAATCTCTCTGTCTCACTTCTGTACCTCTAACAGATATCTATTGGTTTCATTTTTCATTGAGATATGTTTAAGTTTCTTTCTACATCAACTTATGAATCTCGATTTGTCTCATTTTTATTCTTCCACTTTATTGACATTAATACATGTATATTTTGAAATTAGAATTGTGCTCATGTTGTTCTTGATTTTCTTAAGGGAGATAGGAAAGGAGGAGAGAGAGGGGTTCTCTCTACCAGACACGATTGTGGGACAAGAAGGTATATATTGATGGCCTAGCTGCAAGGTGTTAGCTGTCGCTTTTTTATAGGGAGTGTATAAATTCAGTGATTCATCATGAATATAGTCAATCAGAAGTGTTTTTGAAACGAAGAAAAAGCAACATAAGTTGTGAAATATCTTTTAACAAACTGTAGAGATCTGAGAGTCAACAAACTTTACACTTTCCGGTACCGATTACCTCGAATCCTCGGTAACCAGAATCATCCTGGATAAGGAACTCATATATTTAAAAATGACAATCTCAGGAAATGCAGACGTCTTTTAGTGGGAGAGAAAAAAGGAATTAAATCTCTCATTTCTAGTTCTATTAATCTTGTAGTTTGAGTCTGTATCAAAATTACTGACAGAAATAAGGAGAATGAATTATGATTATTTTGTAGAACATTTCACTTTATTATCACAAGAATTTCGTCTTCCGATTTGCTTAGTTGTGAAAAATTATAGAGTGTATTGCTATACTATGTAAAGTATGTGTATTGTCGCTTATTTCTGATGAGAATCAGAAACAGATGTAAGAGATAAATTACCGAAATAGTTTTCTGTTAAGGGGGAAGTATGACTTCTTTTATTTTAACATTTTTTTTGGCTTAAAATGTTTGTTCGGGTTAACCCCCTTCTTCCTCAACCTTAGAGACGAAATGCAAGAACATATTTATATTTTGATTATTGATTCCAGTATATTTCAAGTATCATTTCTCGGATCTATGCCTGTGCGATATGTCGATATGGATATTGACACATATCAACATTCGATATCGCAAATATATCAACATCGATAAATCCATATCCTAAATTTTCGATATTGATCTTAGAGGGAGGCGATGCATAGGGATCCCCTAAAACATACGATGGGAAACAAAACTTAATTTTTACAATAATGTCTTCCAATGACAATTTCTTTATTAGCAGAAATACCAATTTTAAAAAATCCACTTGCAAATTTGCAATATTATATACTGTAATTTCTTAGGCGCCAAAAATTTTCTTTTCCCGAAAAAAGGAAAGAAAAAAATATGTCAAAAAGAAGTGCTTCGAACTTTGACCTAGAATTTATCATAAGAAGGCCCTTTTTCCTTTTCCTAGGAGGTTTTCATCCCATTTGGCCTTTAAGACCGCTCATAAACAAAAGCTGCACACATGACCGCTATATTTTGACATGGTCTTAGGCAGAATCAGAGATTTGGAAAGGAAACGAATTTTCAATAATAATAATGATAATTATTATTATCATTATTATAACAATTGGGTTTATAAGTAGGGTCACATGTCTTCATCCTGCATGGAATGCCCGCAAGTCTGCTGCGCCAATCGTGTCCCTTAAAGATATGCCACATTGACTTGATCCCTAGTCTTCCGTTGCAAGCACTGCTATCTGCTGAAGGAATGCCACTCGCTTTCTCTCGCTTAGCAACAGCTAAACCCTTATTGGCTCAACGCGTGGGTGTGAGCTTTAGTTCACATTTTTGCCACGGCTCAAGACATTTTGGCAGCACAATAGTCTGTGTTTGTCTCTCCGTTTCTTGTGGATGTTTGTTGTTGTGCTATTAGGCTTTTATGTTAAACTTTTACATTACGTAACCTATTTTCTTTTTTACGAGTTTTTTTTGAAAAGGAAATAAACTGCTTTTCTCTGATATCTGTTTATTAATATTCGTCTTGTTTGAACTGCTTAAACAAGATCATTTTGTAACTTTTTATGTCATCCATTTCCCTCACAATAAAACCATCATTCTTAGCAATTTATTCTCTTATTTGCAGGTTTCCACAGTGATATATTTGTAACAAATTGAGGTTTGGTCCAAAGCCTTTCAAATTCTCAACCATCCCAACAACCGAGCTTTTTGGGTTACCACTATTGCAGGAAAAGGAGAATTGCAGGTGGTAAGGCACTTTTAGAGTCCTGTGTACAAGTTTGGTAACGAATCATTATAGCGTTCTACAGGACTTTTAACCTATGTTTCTTGAAATATAGAATAATATTTGAAAAAAAAAAAATGAAAACGTAACACGAAGTACTTTTAAACAATAGTCCTACTTCATAATGAGATACTTGAAGCATATAAACAAAAACTGCATAAAACTGAGCCCAAGTCTATCAAGATCCGAGAGTAAGGACAATCTTGCGTGCTCATTTTGAAAACGAACCAAGTTTTCCTTGCGCAATCAACGGAAACAGTGTCGTGTGTTGTTGCTGAATATGTGACGTTTTGTTACGCAGTAGTTAAATCAATTACCTAATATCTGTACTAACTTGCGAGTGGTGATTTTCCGTTTACGTTCCTTCTGTCTACGTCATAAACATTGCTACTTCCTTTCCCTACCAAAACTTTGCCAGCCTTTGGACGAAGTAAGAAGTTAGTTTCATCATCGTTATACACACGACTAGAATCTTGAAGAAGATTAATAAGAACATTCGACTCAAAATACTTTAGAATATTCTGGAACCATCTTCTAATGTCCTCCTCAGACACACAAACACTTGCACTTGTAACGGCTTTACACGTTCTCTCAGCTATGGAAGGATTTCTGCTAAGGAACGCTTTTACCACCAATTAGCATTCGTGTTATTTGGCAAAGGATTTCGACGCAGGTTTTGAACGAGAAATTCCTGTGCACTTTTCAAAACGTCTTGTTTCTTCGTCTGGAAACCCTTTTCTGCACATTTTAGTCCAATCTATTAACAGTGGCTCTTCCTTTTCTAGAAGTGCACTAGGTTCAGAGGAACTCTTGATATAATTTTTCATGTAGAATTGCAACATAGATCTGGAAACTTCATATTCTTTAGAGGTTCTTTTATTTGTCATTCCTCTTAATCGTTTCAAAGGCTGGTATTACGAAGTTCCAATGTATATTTTGGCAAGCTTAATTGTGGCATTGTGTCCAAATTTCTACAAGAACAAGAAATTATGCTTTTATCTTGATAGATTAAAATAATAATTGACGTGAGATTATACATCTATGTCTACAAACCTGACGACAATAAGGATAGTGTGAAACAAAATTGTCGCCCCTTCTTTGTTTGAAAAAATAATCCAAAACAGACATTAAGCATACATTTTATGCTCTTCTGTATGCAAGTTACTTAATATGTTTGTCTTTGTTATTCGTGGCTCCGGGAGCAATTCCTGATGGAAATGTTGTCCCATATAGCCTTGTAGATAAAAGAAGTATAAAAGTAAAATAATATGTTCCACAAATTAGCTTTGCTATCATAATCAGAAAAAAGATAATTCTGGTGAAACTACTTACAAAGTGTACTAGATACTGCAGTTTATACTTTGTACCATTAGTTTATAATACTCCAGTATGCCTCTTATTTAGAACAGTAAACAGCTCGACTAAGATTTAACATAGGTATTTTGTTATGAATCGGTTTTGTTAGGATACCGTAGGAATAATTTTATGGAAGATGCAGAAAAGTTGCGTGCGGAGGATCGAGGAGTAACGAAGTTAGATTACCTAATTCCCAAATTACTTTTTAGATGGCTTTCTCTCTGAAAGAAGAACATGTAGATATTGCCTTGAAAATCACATTTTATTATTCATTTCTACAAAGTTCATTTAAACATCTAATACAAAGGATAATATTTCACATCATAGAATGAGGTTACTTTCAGTAGAGGTTACTTTCAGTTGGATTTAAAGCACTTATCAATAGTTGACATCAGCCTAAAACTTCATCAGCTTATACATGAACTATACTTTACGAGGAGACAGACATTAGACGGAGACACTGACATAGACCTGAGCCAGTTTAAATAATAATAAGCACATTGAGCCTTATGCAGAGTCGTTCTGACGCGTGATTAGTGCCACACTAAAGTGTTTCACTAACGTATGTTTCCTGCAGTTGTCAGGCCTTTAGTATGGCACTAATCATACGTCAAAACGACTATGCATACGGCCTTTAAACTAAACTTAGACTAAAAACTTTCAATTTACTAAATCAATTTATTGTAACATGAACGTCGTAAATCTACGAATTTACATCCTTTAGAAACATAAGTTAATAATCAGGCTCATATATTTACACATAGAGCCATATCAGAGTAATATCTACAATTCGGCCGGTGCAGTTGCACTATACGGATCCATAGATTGAAAAATGAACAGGAAAATTTGAGCAAGTCTTTAATTTGCACATTTCATGTCGAGGACAGAACCGAACCAATCCCTGCGGGACTTCTAACCCGTTCCTACTACTACTACTACTACTACTACAACTACTTATACTTTTGATCCGTATAGTAAAACTGAGCGTCAGAATCTTCCATAGAAGACAATATAATTAGGGGTTAAGTTCCAAAGTTGGTCGTCCGTTTCTAGCAAAATTTTGCAACTATACCGGGAAGAAAGGCATAACTTGATCGTTTGTGTGCTTGATAATGTATAAGGAGAGCGAAAGTTGTGTTTCTTATATAAACATTTTTAAACGTGGAACTATTTGGCAAGCGGAGGGAACTACTTGGCGCAAGGTTAGTTTATGATAGGAATATGAAAATGTAATGAGTATTTGTTTTGTAAACATGGCTGGTAATAATCATGAACATCTATTAAAAGTAAGTAAAAGTCATGGCTTAATAAATCTATAAATAAGTTGTAGAAAATGTAGTAAGCAAATAACTGTGAAGAAACGTGGAGAAAGTTATACTTGTCAATGTAACGGTTAAGTAACATAACCAACATGGCAGCAAGGTACTAGAACACAGGTCTCCCTTCCCATTTATGCGTAATAGAGACAGAAAACAACGTGCCCTGCGGGGCTCTAACTCGCCTTCACTTGCTAACGCTCATTCGGCAATAATATTTGAATTAGATATTAAACTTTGTCACACAAAGGAACCAACTGTTATTACGCTTTTAGCCAAAAACTAGGCAGACGACCAACTTCGGAATAAATGCCATAATTAGTTTCGGAATAAATAAATAAATAAATAAATAAAACAATTATGCAGATACAATAAAGATCTATTTCGTCCACAAGAAGTTGTTTACTTACTTACTTCAAACCCTTGCGGGTGTTATACGAGGGCCATGCCGAAAGTTTTTAGCAATGCAATAATCTAACATCACAACAACATTTTGTTTATTGCATTCCGCTTTCTCATATTTTGTGACTTTCAGCCATCAATAGCAGCAATGAGTCTGGGATAGCATGGTCAGAGATAAGACAGATAAGGAAGTGCGCGTGGCCCATTGTCTAGTTAGCCGTGGAGCTGTCAAGACGTGACTTGCGCGCTATGATTTTCTACGATTACAAGAAGGGTTTAACCGCGGAGCAGTGCCTTGAAACTTTGGCTAATACTTTTGAGGAATCTGGCCCTTCGCGAGCCGGTGTTGGAAATTAGTTTCGGAAATTTAAAAGGAGACGTACGTCACTTGAAGATGAACCTCGTTTCGGACGGCCAAACACTGCAGTGACTCCCGAAAACATTGAAGCTGTGAGGCAAATGGTGAAAGCTGATCTCCATGTATCCTTCCTGGAGATCGAAGCGACTCTTAACATTGGGTCAACAGCAGCTCAGACAATTATTCATGAACACTTGGGTCTCAGGAAAAGGTATTCTCATTGGGTCCCCCATTTACTCCTGAAAGGGAAAAAGAGGGTAGGGGAATGGTGTGAATTTAAGTTGAATAAATTCAACAAAGGAGCAAGTTGTGATGTTTACAACATCGTCACGGGTGACGAAACGTGGATTTATCATTATGATCCGCTTACCAAACAGCAGTCGCAAGTGTAGTGCTTCGAGAATGAAGATCCCCCAACCAAAGTGAAGAGACCTCGGAGTGTTGGAAAAAAATGGTTGCGTCTTTTTTTCTCACGGAAGGGACATGTTGCGACTGTTGTACTTGACAATCTGCATACGGTGAATGCTGAGTGGTACTCAACAGTTTGTCTTCCCACTGTGTTCAAGAAATGGAAGGCCCAACATCCAAGATCAAAACTCAGTCATCTTCTGTTGCATCTTGACAATGCAAGTGCCCACAGTGCTGCAAGAGCTGTAGACTTTTTGAACCAGGAAGGAGTCAGAGTACTGCCACATCCACCCTATTCGCCGGACTTGACCTTGTGTGATTTTTTGTGTTTCCCAAAGTGAAGGAACACTTGCGTGGACGTCGCTTTTCATCCGATGATGATGCGATTGGTACTTATTTGGAGTCTGGACAATATAGACGAAAGTGTGTGGAATGAACAGTTTTCTAAGTGGTTTGAAAGGATGCCAACTTGTATTCGTGTTCGTGGAGAGTACTTTGAAAAACCGTAAATGTTTTGTTCCGGTACGATGCTTCTTGTGGTCAGAGCTAAAAACTTTCGGCATGGCCCTCGTAATATGTAATTAGTTGCAGCTATATGAGCCTAGTCCACTTTATCGCTGGTATTGTTTTAGAACAAAATTGATTTAAATATTTTCAAAATGGCCTGTCCACGTGGACAATTTGCCTGTTATAAGTAAACTTGTTATCACTAATAGGTCTAATTGTAAAACTAAAGGGGATAAGCGGCGTCGAACATAATTAAAATATGCTAAGTATCTTTATGAGTGAATCAAACAGTTAATCTAAATTAAAAATTGAGATTTAAACTGATAATAAGTGAGAGCTTGACGCTCATACACTTATCTGTCTGGCAGCCATTTTGATCCCCGAAGACGTTATTTGTCCCTTATTTTATATTAACAAATTTTGTAACTAACTGTATCAAGAATCAGTAATTTACAAGAAAAAGAAAGAAAAAAAATAACTGGTGTTAAAATCTAAGTCTTTAACATCCAATACTTGTTAATGTTGGTTGTTTCAATTGGATACAAATATCAAACACTGTAAATTACAGTGGAGTTCCGGTAATCCGAACAGGTCCGGGAGGAAATACTTTTTGTGGCGAAAATTCGTAGTTTTAGGAAATTAATAACTAAAAGGATGAAAATAGGCATGTTTTACTAGAAAGCAAAGTAAACTTTACCGTTTTTTCCCGTTTCTTTCTTTAATACTTGTATTTAGGCCTTAAGCCACATTACGACAAATAAACAAAGCTTGAAATAGAATACAGTACGTACTGTACAATATTGAAACTTATATGTTTAGTATGAGTGAAATCTGTGTTGGGTAAGTTACTTGTAAAAATGTAACGCGTTACAAGTTACTTTACTTTCTCTTAAAATGTAACGCGTTACTAACGCGTTACTTACCTCAAAGCTAACGCGTTACTTTTAGGTCCGAAACTTTGAATATGTGAAAAAAATCTTAATACTTCAGTTTTCCGTACTACTATTACTAACGCTATTATTATTATTATTATTATTATTATTATTATTATTATTATTATTATTATTATTATTATTATTATTATTATTATTATTGCAGGTTCTGAATCGATTTATGTAAATGCAAGGACAAATTTTTCCTTGACAGCTATATGAACATTTTAATGTAGGCCAAATGTAACATTGACTAAAATTCCATACTGCGTTACTCGTGGGGATGGGCACGAGTGAGTTCGAGCAAGTTTTCTTTGAAACTCGACTTGACTAGAAACAGACATCTTTGAGCTCGACCCGAGAACTCGGCTTGAAAAATTTCCTCCAATTATTATTATTATTATTATTATTATTATTATTATTATTATTATTATTATTATTATTATTATTATTATTATAACAACACTGTGTATACACATGAAAAATAGGCGATTTATATCTGAATACTAAAAAAGTAGTTAATTGCCAACCTCGGTAGTCGTGAAGTCTAGGAGTCAAGGACATTGTTCACGAGCTTCTGAATTCGGGTTGAGGGTCTAGGTTGAGTATTCGGGCCGAGTATAATTTGTTAAAAGTTATAAGGCACTGACCAGATATCTTCAAAACTGCTCGACCCGGGTTTAGAATTGTCAACGACTCGAGCAGCTCGGCCCACAGCTCAACCCAAACCGAGAAGTGAGCCGAGCCAACAGCTCACCAAACCGACTCGGCTAGAGCGCTCTGCTAAGTTAAACCGAACCGAGCAGATGGCTCATCCCAATTACCAACGCGAGCCGATGGTTCATCCCAAGCGAGCCGGCTCGAGCCATCGGCTCAGTTGTGCCGAACCGAGCTGAGCTTGTTATAAAATATATCTTGTGGTCTCGCTATCGAGACGAGATGAGATGCGAGCAATGTCCCCTCTCATTAGCAACACTAACGTAAAAGTATTCCACATTACTGCTTAGCTTTCATTTCTCATGGCTTTCGCTTTCCAGTGTAATCAAGCCATTATTTCAAAACGAATTAAAACAATCGAGCCATTTATCAAACCCGACTCGACACGAAATTCGACGCCAAAAACAGTGAATTGGCTCGGAAATCAACTCGAGAATATTACGTTTGACTCGACTCGAAACTCGACTTGGATTCGAGTCGAGTTTTAGCGTGACTCGTGCCCATCCCTATGCGTTAGAAAAAATGGTTGCTTATTATTATTCTGCTAAACTAATTATATAATAATAACAATGTTGCTATGTAAAATTAGAAACACAGAATATAGAGAAACTGACAAAATGAGAACACATGAACTGGTGGTGAATCAAAACTTGGCAGTAACTCTAAAATAGATACATGCTTTTTAAAGCTAGTTGTTCCAAGCTCTATAATCAACGGGACTTTAGGATACGCAAACTGATCTAAAAGAACTCTAATATTACATACCCTCAACATTACATCAATAAAGCAGACCTGCTCATCAGAACACATTTTATTCATATTAACCCCTTACTGTATGTCGTTAATTATGACACCCTAATTGTTGATAAATATTTCTCGCCGGGGCACCACTTTACTTTTAAATTCTGTTCACCATCATCTTCAGTTTTTAAGAAAAAGTATTCTTTCAAATGTTCAAACGATAAAATATTTTCGTTCTCTATCTTTATAAAAACAACACCAATTAAAATAAAATAGACTACCAGTACCATTGCTCTCGTTGTTCAATCTCTGAATGTATTGATTTGGAGCTGTCAAAATCTAAGACAAAATCTTCCAGGTGCCTGCAATCAGTACACGTGATTTTCCTGAGGCTGTCCTCATCTTCTAAAAACAGGGAGTGACACTATATTTTGTTATATAAAGAAACAAATCAAATCGCATCTATGAATGTATTTGCAAGCCTACCAACATAAAGTTCGTATGGCGAAACGGGAAAATGCACATAGAGATTTCCCATTCAGCCTTACATTAAGATGAAAAGTGATAACAGGTTTTACATGCACATTCCATTGCTAGAGGTCATAAGGCGAAACGGGAAAAGGCGAACAGTGCAGGAATCATCGGTCACTGACATCGTTCATCTTCCATTGTTCCATTCTGAGAAATTCACTTATAGGAAAGAAACATTTGTTTCCAATATATATATATATATATATATATATACTCACCCAAAATGTAACGCGAAAAAAGTAACGCAAACTAGGTACGTTACTTAAAAATTTGTAAAGCGTTACCGTTACAGTTACTTTGGAAAAAATGTAACGCGTTACTAGGAAACGTTACTTAAAAAGTAATGCGTTACAAATAACGCGTTACTTGCGTTACGTTACTTCCCAAGACTGACTGAAATACATACTATACAGTATGTATTACAACACAATACCCGTTCACCCGCTTCAAACCGCGATTTCACTGTTATTCCGGCTAATCCGAACAATCACGAAATCCAAACAGGGTTCGGTCCCAATTAGTTCGGATTAGCGGTACTCCACTGTATAATCTATGGGAACCTAAAGCACAGTTGTTCCAATTTAATTGAGTAAAAGCAATACTCCCAACCAATCTCCATAATAATCAATGCAAGTACACATCAACATACAAATCATAGGATAAAAGTGGTGCAGATATATTAGATACCGGCAAATCTAATTGAACATAAACAAGGGAACATTAACAACGATTGGAAATACAATAAACAAACGCCAAAAACACATGTATCGAACATGAGTTCATTACAAGTTTTTTAAATGCTAAATGTAAAAATGATTTTCTACTACCAATTTTACACATAAACCATGACACGTTAACTGAAAAATTCTTTTGACCGGCAGTAGTGTATTGGCTTAGTATTCGAAACGCTATAAGCTTAAATACGGCGTTGACGATTGTGTCAAAAAATAAAAATAAAAATAAATAAATAAAAAATGCACGTTTCAGAAGACGAATAGAAGTTTCAAAATTTTACCAAGAATCAAACTGTGCTGTAAATCAGTACAGTTATTGGCGTAATTAGTATGCCAATAGTTGTTATCTATTCGCATAAATACACAGGATTTTAACAGCTCGCGCAGGTACTTTTATACTTGCTCATCTCTCCTTATTATGAGGAAAAAATCAATAACTATGTTTTTTCTTATCAATTCATTTTACTTCACTTATCTATGGGCCTCATTCTGTTTTCAGTCTTGCGAATCGTAACATTAAGTAAATAATGAACAAGTAACTATAACTGCTATGCTGACTTTATTGCAAACTAAAATGCAAACTTTGCGTTGCATTTACACAAATTGCGTAATGACACCCCCATGTTAAGAATGGTAAATGAAATAGGACTGGATTAAACTTATTGTAAATGGTTGTAGTACGCCTTTCAGGCACTAGGTGGTAGCAGTTGTAGCGTGGAAATCATGTAGTTTCTTTACTTCTTGATAGATGTCAGGAATACCTATTACGATACGATCTGATGAAGTGGATACTTGGGTTCATCAGAATACGTTTGCATTTTTACGTCTTAAAATTCTGTCTTCTAGGCTAAAGATAATAATAAAAGAATGAGAATAGTGAAATAATTGATGAAACTGCGAATTACAATCACACGGCCTGCACGGGATTCAAAGCTGATACCAATAGCGGTTAAATTCCTCTAAAAATTAAATCCGTCTACATTATTCAAGGTTTCAAGTACCAGAATAAATACTTTAATTATAGGTAAATCAATATGAAATAACAATGAGGTTGCTTCACCATGTTTAATATTTTGAAACTGTTTAGACTTTCATACTATGCTATGGATAAGTTTTTAAAGTCTTGAAGAACGGCCCCCGGTTATGTCCGTCCGTCCATCTGATTGTCTGTCAGTAAGAGCAAAAACAGTAATAGATATCGAAAAGCGTGTATTTGCAATGGATTCAGCATCTCAAGAATATGTTCCATCTCCTCCGTCAATCTTCTACACGATTTTCTATTTGGTTTCAACGATAACTGCCATAGAGAGAAACGGTAATCGATGGCGGCATTTTTTTTTTTTTTTTTGGCAATCGATTCAACGTCCCAAGAGAGCATGCTGTAACAGTTTTCCATAACCAGAAATCGTTGTGGTTCCTTTTTCAATAGTTTGTTCCATAACGCAAAATGATAAGCGATATATATATATATATATAAATTTATCATTCAAGGACGAGTATCGTCAAGCTGTATCTGTTCAAACCGGAGATGATGAAAATCTACGGCTTTCGGTTACAACGCTAATCGTATAATGGATGAAGCGTAAATAGATGACGACAAGCAGTGTTTTAAAATATGGATTCAGTACCGAAAGAATATGTTTCATCTCTGATTTTATTTCCCTGTTTGAACCAGAAGTGATAAACATTAATTAGCACTGCCGGTATCAATATTAATCTCCAAGGAGCAAAAACAGTAATCTTATTCCTCTATTGCAACCAGTAGTGTCGCATAAGCTTTAAAAAAATTAAGAAATAAAGACTAAAATATGTTTGAATCACGGGATATCCTAACTATATATAAAACTACATGAACTGCTATAAAATAATGAGGTATTTCCTGTTGACGTGGAAATTTGAAATTTGGCATGATTGTAGCACTTTAGGACTAACCTACAGGAAAATGGTCAAAAGTGAATATTTTTAATTTTTAATAGGTCTAAAGGGTGTATTAAGAAATTCTCCATGCTATTTTAATGGTTTTTTTCGCCTATAATATCAAGTTTTAAGTACTTGGAATTGGAATAAAAACTTGAAATTCGATATGCTTGTACATTTTCGTTAGCGTTAACTAAGTAACTCATCAAAAGTAAAAGTTTCCAACTTTAGACTGATTTATGAATAACTGAAAAATCTTCCCCATGTTATTTATATGGGACATCTTTTACACCCCAAAATTATTGGGCACTTTCGACAGGATTAGAATGATGGAATTTGGCATGATTGTAGCCTTCCGGAACTATCCCATACGAAAAATGCCAAAAGTAAATATTTTTGATTTTTAAGACTCTAAAGGGGAAATGAAGAAATTGCCATGTTATTTAAATGGGCCTTTTCTTGGGATGTAAAATCGTACCTTTTAGATAGTTGAAGTAGGAAAAGAAACTTGAAATATGGTAGAGTTGTAGGTTTAAGAGGTGCGAGGCTGTAGGCTGAGCGAATGCGGAGATCTGGGAGTGGAGTTCTCAGCTGGTCCAGATTCAGGAAATGTACTTAAAGAGCAAATGCATGAAGTTCACTCTTGATGTAAAGGCTGATATATAAAAGATGAGAGGCCGTAGACCAAGCTAACACGAAGGTCTGGGGTCGGAGATCCTAGCTAGCCAAAGCCTAGTTAACAACTAAAACTAAATAGTTATACTAGTAAATAAAATAAGAGTGCTTATTATAATTATAATTATAATCGTTCATTACCACGAACAACAATATTTTATTAATGAAAAAAGTGGTTTACAAATGAATTAACATACGTACCGTGGTATAGTGTATATCGTAGTGTATATCTTGTTTGTAACAGTGCTAGCATTCAATTTTAAACAGTTAATAGTATTTGACACCTAATACAGTATGTAAGTTTAACTGATTAGCAGACAATTAATTTACCAACTCAACGGTAGTAATTATCAATTGCTTGAATGGTAAACGTAACTTGAGTATTGTTACGTAGTTTAGTCGAATAATATAAATAATGTAAAGCAAAGATGTAAGTGAAATCTCTCTCTAAAGTTCAAGGAATAATCGCTAGATGGAAACAGTTAGCAATAGCCTCTCCTTGTAAGGGCTGGTAGTTGTTGAATTCTCCGCTCCAGCAGTACTAGTACGATAACGTATTACCTGCGGCCTCTTGCCTGCTAATCAGCTGTTTAGTTGCGTATTGAAGGACAGATACGGTAACTTGTAAGATGTAGTTGAAATTAATAAAATTGGAAATGTGAAAAATTCGTTTCGGCTATAATCTAACCATTGACTTGAAAGGTCAAAATTAAGTTTCGAAAGGAGAAAAAGTTGAAGAATATGGAAAAATGAGTTAATATTTTACGTAATTATATGAAAGATTTGCATGTTTCACGAGGTACAGTATAACATTGCAGCGAATTTTGTGTAAATGTTACATAACTCTTGGTGTCTGCCATGGAAGAATGGACAAGTATTATGTCAAGCACATGTTATAGAAAATGAGATACTTCGAAATTCTAGTACTAGCTGCTGCGAACATGGTTTCGCTGTAAATTTAAAATTTTAGCAGCAATACTTAAAACATAAAGAAAAAATAATGTTCAAATTTTTTTGTTCAAATAAAGTTGTATATTGCCAACTGAAAATCGAATTTCTTTATTACAAATATAATACTATTTATTAATTAATTAATAATCCTACTACTATAAGAAAATAATTGAAAATAATGTGCTACACTGATTATATCTTGCTAGGCTGTGTCACTGTTACTTATTAGTGCTGATGAATTTGAGGTGTACGTTTCCTCTGGCACTTAAGTATTTTATTTCAGGGGAAAAGCCTTGTACTCAGTACTGATTGATGGTTCCCTGAGGCATGATATGTATGTTTCGCATTAACGTTACAATATTTAAGCATGTAAATTTCCCTGTCAATTAGAGATTTCCCGAAGTCATGTGGTATAAAAATAGATAGTTTAAGCTTTTGAATGACATACTTTGCTTATTGCTGATGGTGTTAATGACTGACCAAGCAGTGGTCTCTTTTGGTACTTATGATTTTTGCATTTGTATTTATTTCTTAGAGACTTTTTCATTACCAACCGATGCTTCAAGATTGAGTGGAGCATGATCTTTTGGTTAGGAACCTGTTCTCTTTATATGAGTTGATGTCTTGGTTCATCTGAACTATTTTTCCTTTTTAAGTACCGGTAGCTTAAAAGTCATTGTACTGAGTTGCAACGGCTATCAAAAAAAAAAAAAATAAATAAATAAATAAAAAAAAGTTTAAATGACATTTTATTTTGAAACTTATTGTCATTATCTTAATGACAAAGAAATAAAAAGTGTTTTTAAAGTAATTTAGTACAAAGTTTTTGATATTTTTTAATAACTAACTGAAATATTAATTGTTTTATCTATTGAAGAGCACATGTTTTATCACTGCATTTTTTGCTTCCAACAATCTGTTTTCTACATAATTTAAGATGTTATAAAATCTTGCTTCAACTTCTCCAACAAAACTGACATTTTGATTGTTATGAATGAAATTATTGATATTTTTATTTGTAGTTTGTGATTCCATTACAGTAGTTATGGATATACTACTTAAAGTTTGAGTAGTGGATAGTTTGAAAGTCTACCGTAGTTTTACACTGTGAAAGAAACTCACTTATTTGTATACGATTACCATATATATTGACAGCACAAAATTTTCTTAAAATTAACCCTAGCCAGTTTGTGAATAGCACCGTGTGCCAATTAGTGACTTTGGAGATATTAGCGTAAACTTTTAAATTTTAAGACTACATTATTTAAATGCATTCCAATAAACACCATTGTTTTCAGCACTTAACATGAAAAGCATTACTTGAAACCGAATAGCTGAAAATTACTCCTTGAGTTTAGTATCAGAATTTAACAAATTCCACTTTTTAGAGCTAATGATGATAATGAAGGCATGAAATATCAAACTTGTTTTCTTTTTATTATAAGTACATATGATACTATAGTTACTATAACTCGAATAATTACTGCACCTGATATGTGCTTCCTACAATTTTTTTCATGTTTCAAAATTTGTATTTTTTGCAGTTTGAAGTACTTTATCTCTAGTAATGGTATATGGGATAGAAAGGTATTTTTATATAGAAAATACATCTATATAAGAGGAAAAGTATAATAAAAATTTCGGCTTTGATATTGACTGTAAAGAAAGTTATAAATTTGAAGAATTGTAAAGTAAACGCATATTTACTATATTGTCAATTATTTGTTTCTGAACTAAATATTTTAACAGTTTGAGTCAGTCACGTAGCCAAGGGGTGGGTCCGGGGGTCCTGACCCCCCTTCGAAACCATAAATGAATAACAAATTAAGAAAGGATGAAACAAAAAGAAACGAGAGAAAGAAGAATCAGCGTTAAAAATATAAAACTACAGCAAACGTTTGGTTACTCTTTCTTATGAGAACTTTGTCTGGAGGAAATGGAAGGAATTCAATCTAAATATTGATATTATTGGAACGGACCGTTTCGAATTCCATTTACCTCCATGCTAACCCTATGGACTACAAATAACAATCGATAAACCTGTTGTATCAAATAGATTCTCAGGTAGAACTTAAGAAATGCCCACAATCACCAATAATATGAGCCTAGCAACATAAATTCCAGTTACACTTGTTAAAATAATTATCAATTTCGCGGCAACATTAATCCATTTTATAGGATGTGTTTACCTATATAATCTCGTTTATAGGATGTATAGGAGATCTCTGCTATCTTTGGCGGCATTAATCGAAGATAAGAAAAAGAAGAGAGAAGAAGACAACAAGAACAGAGTTCGAATGACCTTGGAAGACCATATCTTTTTCAATATTTTTAAAATATTCTTTTACTCCAGATTTCTTTATAGTTTGTTATTAAAATATTAACATATCCTCATTTTATTGTCCTAACAAACTAATATGGGTATGTTTCCAGTAAAATAGTTTAGATTGGTCACGCCCCTGGTGTGTTACCACAGTATTTCAAGTCACGATTCCCCCCCTCATTACGAAATCCTGGCTAAACAAACAAACAAACAAACACACACACACACACACACACACACACACATATATATATATATATATATATATATATATATATATATATATATATATATATATATATATATATATATATATATATTGCCTGTAAAATAGTTTAGAATGAACGAGCCCCTGGAAGGATAACCACAATATTTCATGTTACGGACCCCTCCTATTACGAAATTCTGGCTACGTGCCTGGCTTGAGTAATAGAATATGTTTTAATTTTGTTATTTCTATCCCCATGGGGAAATCGCGGTCAAAAAGCAGGAGGGCCACCGTCGATGGTGGCGGGCCGTCGGTAGGTAGTCTGCACCCGCATGCGGCGGATCAAACACGACTATGTACATAAAAACAATTTTTTTGCCAGCTCGGATCAGAGGCGGCAGGTAGCCGTGATTCCGACGCTTGCCCGACCCTTTGCCGACTTTATGTCGGCAAAGTCGCGACGTCGCGGCAGAGCCGGATACAGATCCGACTCGCTGCCGAAGAAAATGAGAGCCTTTGTGCCGCGGTCGTTTTCGCGACGACTTAGCCGCTAGGCCTGCTACTTCCCCATGTGCAAGAAGTAGTCGGATTAACCGCTAACCGCGGCGGTTTGCCGCCGATGTAGCGGTACCGTCACAAAATTACAGGAATGCCGCAATTTAACCTCCAAGGCGGTAATAAGGCGGCCTCCACCGTTTCTCCTCCTCTGGACCGCTAGTGCCGCCATTTACTCCCCAACATGGTCGCTTCGTAGTCGCCAGTACTGACTTCACTACCGCTCTTAATCCTCTACTCTCAATGTTAGCTACAACGCATTGGTATTCCAATACTGAAACCTCTATACCAATACGGGGTTGAAATACAGAATAACTACCACTTCAGCGTGGTACTTCTATATTCACATAAAACCAAAGTTTTTTATATACAATGCTAGCATGCTGAAGGCATGCTAGCCTCTTACAAGGGTTACGCAGACATTATGGCCTTTAGCCATAATCATTAGGATGGGTGACGAGATGGAGATGAGTGTGAGGTGTACTGAACGCCACAACACAGTAAAGGGAAGGGTTAGTTAGACGAATGCATGTTATCTTCCGATCCTGAGGCTGCTCAGGATCATGATGAGAGACACAATGAGCCCTGTTAGAAGAGATGGATTACTGTGCATATGATAGGAAGATGTAATGCGAATCTGAATGAATGACAAAGGCTGATGCGATGTCTTCATCAGGATGATTTGGTGGGAGTGAATAAGGATATAAAGTAAAGAGGAGGGAGAGTGGCTGGTGGCGGACAGGATGTTGTGGAGCGTAGTCGATATCACTGTGTAGAATATCAAGGAAAAGGGGATGGTTCTGAGGCAGTCTATTGGTGATGTAGGAAAGTCGAAGTTTTTCAATATGTTAAAGGATGTGAGGAAAGGAGATGGGATCATACGGATCTTGTGTAGGGCTGGGTAGCTTGATACGATATGCAATACGCAGGGCGTGTAGTTCTAGGATCATGAGCTTGTTATAAAAGGTTGAATGTGCAGCAACCCAAGCTGTAAACCCATAGGTGAGGACGGGTCGTTGGAACACCTTACATGTTGTGAGAATGGTATCTGCTTGTAGGCCCCAGGTTGTGAAGTCGGCGAAGAAGATTCAGTCTATTGTAGGCTTTAGTGATAATCTGAGCTAAGTGAGGTCGCCATGTGCGGTAAGTATCAAATGTAACACCTAGGTACTTAACATGTTTGGTAGGTTTGATGGGATCAAGAACAGAAAGGTGCAGGCGTGTTCGGTTTATATGGACGCGGGACCGTCTCTAAGGGCCAAGAAAAACTATTGCTTGAGTCTTCTCAGAATTTAGTCGTAATCGCCATTTCGAGCACCAACTAACAAAGATATAGATGGCAAATTGGAGTGCTGTGTTCAATAGATGGATCGTTTTGCCGAGAGCAAGAAAGACTGTGTCGTCTGCAAATTGGAAGAAATGTACATTTGGAGGAAGTGGAGGGAGATCGGCAACGAAGAGCAGATACAGAAGCGGAGATAATGCTGAGCCCTGTGGAACGCCGGAATGAATAAAGACAGGATATGATAAGGAGTTGTTTATAGATATATATGTAATGCGACATACAAAAGTTGAAAATGAATCGGATGTAGCACATTGGTAGTTTACAGGACAAAAGCTTAAAGAAGAGCGCAAGATACCATACCTTATCGAAAGCTTTCTCAAGGTCGAATAGAAGTAAGCATGAAGGCTGTGAGCGGTTGAAGTGATTCGTAATGAGATTGGTGAGGCGTAAGAGCTGGTCGTGAACACCAATGCGAGAACGGAAACCTGCTTGATGTAGTGGAATGATATGATGGCGAGAGAAATGTGGATGAAGTCTGTTTACAAGAATGCGTTTGAGAATTTTGCAGAAAACAGTGGTTAATTGGATTGGACGGTAAGATGATACAGAGGTGGCTGCCTTGTTAGGTTTTAGAAACATTAAAGTCTTGGAGGTTTTCCAATCGGCGGGAATGATACCGGTAAGTAAAATGAAAGTGAAAATATGGGCTAACAGGAGCAGTAAACAGAAAGGACTCTCTTTAATGTGACAGTAGGTGATAAGGTCCATGCCTGGAACACTGTTACGTTTGCGAGCTGTGACTTCACGAATTTATGGAACTGTGATGGGTGTGGTAACTTCGTGATGAGCTGGAAAGGTATGCTCTGTACTGGATTGAAGATGAGAATAAACATTAAACATATATGCAGGATGGTGTCGTTCAGATCTTTCAGGAGGAAATGGAGTGAAGATAGTTTGGAGATGATTCGCAAAGGCATCAGCTTTGGCACTGTCTGAGGGAGTAGATGATCACCGTCAATGAGAGGGTAAGGTGTTCGAGTAAGTTTGCCAGTCAATGCATTAAATCTCTTTCAGTATTTGGTAGGATGTGAAGTTCCGTCCAGTGTGTTGCACGTTTTGACCCAGTTTCGAAGTTTACAGGCGACAACGTAGTTACGAACCGTACGCTGGAGTTGTCGGTGATGGCGTAGAGCCTCTTCGTTCTTTGTGCGTACGTAATCTCGGTAAAATTGTCGAGAACGTCTGATCATGTGACGGTACTGAGGTGGTAATCGAGGACGCCATGGATGTACTACTAGGTAGGTATATTCTCGCCAGATGCTGTATGAATAGAAGAGGTGATAGCATCCAGCGCCGAGTATAGTTCATCCTCAGTATTTGATGGCTCGAGATGTTCAAGATTAGAAATGAGATGAAGTCTGTAGTTATCCCAATTAGCTTTTGTCAAATTTAGGGACCTCCCTAGGTGGAATGTTTGCAGAACAGTGGTGGTGAAAAGAACGTTTGATAGTTAACTTGACTGGAAGGTGGTCACTGCCAAGAGAGTCTAAGACATCGATATGGAATTTGCCTGACAGGGTTGTGGAGGTAATAACAACATCGGGGGTGGTATCTGAAAGGGGGCGGGTTGATTTTGAAAGTTTGTGCAGGACGCAAGATATGGGTGTCGTGATGAAGTCGTGGAACTGAGCCTTCTGGCAAGTGGGTCTGCTATGAATATTGATATCGGCCATTACGATGAAATGGCGAAAGTTCTTACCGATATACTGAAGAAAGGAGTAAGGAACTGCATGACCAGGGCGCAAGTAGATAGTCGCTAAGGTGAGGTATAAAGCCTTGAAATACACGGTTGTGATAAGATATTCCGGTAGGTTGTGAATAGGGGCGTGGAAAGTACGATAAGGTAACTGAGAGGCAAAACTAATGAGTGCGTCGCCATTTTCACGTAGGGCTGGTTTTGATTGTCAGCTCGAAGGATCTGATATCCTGGGAACCTACAAGGCAGGCATGGGGTGAGATGCGTTCGTTGAGTAAGAAAGCTGATGCGTGTTCCTTCAGAAGAAGTTGTTCGAAGAGGGGTTTGTGTTGGGTGAGGGAACTGATATTAAGAAAGACGATAACGATATCCATAATGAAACTGAGAATCTTAAACGGATGTTTCCAGACGGGTGGTACGAAAGTGAACTCGTTGGTCTGTGTAGGTAGCATTGAATGTAACATGGAAGATACAGCGGGCAGCACACTGTACTTGTTACAGTACATGCGGCCGTGGAAAAGGATGCACGTTTTGCAGCGTTAAGGTGATGAACTGTAGGAGCTGAGATACTGTAACAGGCTGGTTTTCAGGTGATATATCGGAGGAAATAGTAAAATCGGTCTGCGGTTCACTCTGAGCACGAAGTGGAGCCACTAAGTGGATTTATCTGGTGAAGGTGCCGGTCGAGCTTGACATTTAAAGCTGTAAGTTGGATGTTGATCGGGGCAAGCGGAGCACTGAGGTGGGCGAGTTAAGTTTGGACATGTGCGGGTGGAATGCAACCCAGCACAGTAGCCACATTTCAGGCTATTCCTGCAGTTGGCGCTGGTGTGCGTGTTATATTCTTCACAAGCGTTCACAGCGTTCACAACGGATTGATATTTGTTGTGCAGTGCGGGAGGGCTCGACACGATGCCGTTTACGATATATATAGGCTCCGTTGTCAAGTAGCTGGTTAATGGTGTAATACAAGCGGTTAATGGTGATGAAGATAACACGCGGACCATATAAGTGGGACCGCGGTCCGCGGAGGCTGCTGTTTGATTCTCCGGTCAGGCAGTTTGGTGAGCTGGGCATTTTTGCCAAAAATCTCAAAACTGAACTTGATACAAATTGTCGTAGCCATTTGTGGATCAGGGGATTTGATGATCATCCCATTTCTTGTTATGACAATTTGGGTGATCTGAGCTCGCCGATAGCACTTGGTGAGCTGAAGATAGATATGCTTTTCATTCTGATATTTCGTGTCGAAGTTTCTGAGTAAGAATGGGTAAATTTGCGATGTAGGAGTGGTAGATAGTGGCGGATAGTCCTGGTCGCCGATTCTAAGCTGGTCAGTATCAGGATCTGAAATGATATGTAGGTGATGACGTTTCGAAGATGGTACGGTGTTTGCCTATGACTGGAGATCGTGATTATTCGGGACTATTGTCGGTACGATGCGAGTCGCGGCGCCTACGTCTTGTACCTGAATCTACAGAGGATATGGTAAGACCGGTTATGACCGTAGGAAGTCCGACATGTTGTCACCCAGTCACTATATTGGGTCAACTAGTGATGGGCCTCAGGCCCACTGGTCAGTATGCGAGATGAGTAACAATGAGATATGAAATGCAAGAAATAAAATGAGTGTGATGAAGTTCAAAAGACAAGAAACCCTTCGAGAGCGATAACTTTCGTCAATCCTGTAAGTGTAGTATGTGTATTATGCTCTCAGGTACGTATTGTAATACCTGGTCCTTGCTGACACACTAACAAAACATATGACAGGTTAGGTTTCTTGGTTCGGTAAGTATAAGACCAAAGACATCGCCTTCCAAACACATAGAACTAACTCGTAATTGTCAGTGAGAATTTTACTTTTGGAGTTTATTGTCTACAATGAGCAAAGCCTTAGGCAGTATGTTTGACATTTTTAAAGTTACAAATAACGCAATATGTTCTGCTGTAATCAGTTACGAAAATAGTTTTGTAAGCCTACGAAATTTCTGACAATAGTTACATGAGTACAGTTCTTCCTCCTGTTGGTCGTATCCTAGCCCAGTGGACGTTACCGAGTTCTTATTCGTCGAAAAGTTTCTATAACACCGCCAGGCGGAAACACGACAACTACCATCTAACTTTACGACGACGGCAGCTTCACTTCTGCTTCGGTGGATTTCCGCTTCGAACCGTCAATTTTCCTTGACTTCGGCGGCTATCCGTCAAAACGCGACAGCGGATCGATGATAGTTTGCGGCACTTTGCACATTGAGTTCTCTACCCTAAACCAACCTTCGAAACGCCATACTGCCTACTGCTACGTCGCCGCTTTGATAATTGCAAATCAACCGTTGGAATGTAGTCTTTCCGACCCGAAATCTACCTGCGGCCAGTCGACTTTTCGCCGTCTTTCCAACTGCTATGCCGCAGCCTGGCCGGCTGTTTTCCGCTCATTATTTGTTTCCAGTACAGTGTGAGTCAAAAATCGGAGCCTATAGGCCAAGTCGGTTATTATTGCAGATATGAAAACAAGGTTAGATATGTAAGGATACTGTCTACATTTCAATACATTTGTTTCAATCCGTTTGTTTGGGAAGATGTAAATCTACTTTCTATACTGATTCCTAGCAGAACACTGTCAGACCACCAATCTTTGTTCCACTCCTTTCTTTGCGCCAACGGCTCACTTCCAACAAAACGTCTTTGTCCGACTGTAAATTCTCATATGCTATTAATAAAATTACCACAATACAGCAGGGGATTTTTTCTCAGTTTCAAATTTCACATCATTTTCAGAGATTATACAGTCATTTTTATTTTTTGTCGTAGGGGATGGTCCGCTTCCAACCCCCGACGTATTACCGTTGACAGTGGCATTTGGCCATACGTTGCGCCTTTTCCACCTCTACTTCAGAAAATCTACGTGATCATTGGACAGGCTACAATTCATATTTAAAAGCAACAATCAAGATTCTACTTCCCTTTCTTTTCTTTTAGTCAACAAGTTTTCATTTTCGCTTCTTCCTTTTGTCGGTGCCCAGCACGGCTACTTTCGTAGCATATTTTCCGCGAGTCGAACAGTCGCGGGTGGCTCTTTCGCTGCGGAGGCGGACATCGGCGGCAATTCACCATGAAGATTGTAATGTTGAGTTACTTACACCTTATAATAAGCTTACATTAGAAACAAAAAAAGTTCATTTTGAAAATTAAATAAAATTGATAATCAACCACGAATAAAAATAAAATCAAGTAGTAGCAGTAGTAAGAAATTAAATGAGCATCGGAAAACACGAAATTGATTATCAAAATTGAATTAAGAATAAGTACAGCAGTACGCTTATTATTTGTTTTTTGGGTGGAAGTGGCAGCAAGAATAAGAATAGAAGAAATTCAAACATTTGCAACCATAAAACAGAATTTGGACTAGAAACTGAGTGGATTTTTTTCTTTTGCCTCTTGCCATGGCAAGAATGTCTTCGATGGAGTAGGAGGCACAGCAAAGCGCGAAGTAGTTAAAGTAAGCTTCCAAAGAACAACAGTGATCAAATCCTCAGTGCAAATAAAAGATTCAAGGTATTATCTTTCTTACTGTCACACAAGAATAAATTGTTACTCATATAGAATCATTTGAAATCAAATTTTAAGATTATATTGTAGTCAAAGGAACAATAAAGTACTTGGCATTTCAGAGAACTTTATTAGCTGCTATTTAACATCCAAAACGTATACTTACAAAGACCGTTGTGTTTGCCAAATTGTGTCCTTGACTTTACAAACAAATAATTCTGTTGTGTTTCTATAATGAACAGTAGTGATTGGCAGAGGATGAACAATACAGATTGGAGAACAATGATCTGTATCTAAGATTTTACCATCCTGCAGGATCTAGAATGCCATTTATGAATTCTTCTAGCAATATTATGTGGATATTTTTTGAAATATCTATGAAAATATCAGTTCTTGAACTTACAACGGCAAAAGCCATATCACATTTCATTCCAAAAAAAAAAAAAAAAAAACAATACGGATGCTCCTTAACAGTCATTGAGATTAGGAAAAATGTCAAATAAAACTTCTCAATTGTATACTAGATTAATAGGTTAATATTTCTTCTTTTTTCATCTTCTTCTTCTTTCTTTATTTTTTTGGTAATGAGTAAGAGTGACAATGCTAGAGAGGGATGGGGTGCGGGTACCCCAAACCTTCTTGTTGGGGAGCTACTAACAATTACTGCAATTATAATTTTTGTATAGGATTATCTGAAAAAAAGGAAATTATTATCTGTGTATTTTACTTTTTTACATAGACATGAAATAACAAGTATGAAAATTTTCTACAATACGAAAATTGTATAACAAGTACAATTTTCTTATATAAAAACATATATATTTTCATTCTGCGGATTGCCTAAGATGGTAGTTTGGGATGTGCTTGTATATTATGATCAGTGGCGTATTTAGGGGGGTGGCTTCCGGGCTTAAGCCCCCCCCCCGAAATCTTACTTAGTATAGTAAAGTAAATGAAATATCTTGCAGAATTTTCACAGTTTCAGGCAAAGCCCCCCCCCGAAAGTTAGCAAAGCCCCTCCCGAAACAAAATCGTAAATATGCCACTGATTATGAAATACAGTATATTCTGAATCTGTAATATCAAGAAACGAAGAGTTGGCATTACGTAGGCCATCGTGTGAACCTTTATTTTTTATGACAAAAACACAATAACTTAATGGACATGAAATAACAAACTTATCCATACTACCTTGTAAAGATGTCTACAAAAAACACCCCTACTTTAAACTCAGCACTACTCACAAGCCTATTGTGAGTAAAATTTCTTTATTCAATATGATTTTATAAAATGTTTATAACTCCCTTACATTTAAATCGAAAGTCTATATTGTTTGTACCATCTAAGATTCAGAAATAAAACTATTTAACAGGAGTTATTTATAATATAATGTTGATCATGTTATCTTTACGCAGGAACAAATATGGTGTACCGACTTAAAAATAAAAGAAAAAAATGCCACTAGTCTAAGCATGAATCATAATATTGTAAGAGTGGTTGTGAAACGCTGTATTTTGTTTATTCCTGTAGCATGATAGCCTCACGAAAAGTGTTTTACATACTGACTGTAAGCTAGTGACATTCGGAATAACAGCTAAACTAAATATATAATGACCTAATTCAGAATATATAATGTTCTGGTGTAATGTGTCATAAAATTTATTTTGAAAGCTTTTTCAAGTAAATCCACGTCTGGTGTAAATATCTGTGAATAATGTTGAGACTAGATTATCTTCTTATTTAGATTTTGGTCCTTTTGTGTCTCCTCTCCCAATACTTTAACCTTTGCTGTTTGGGTCCGAAATGACTAAAACTAGTAATTTTTACCTATTCAGGTTCAATTAAGCTTTTCATGCTAAGAGGCAAAATGAAAGAAGAGAATTGCTAAGGACCATGACGTTTGCTACAATGTGTTATACAAGTTTGCACTAACATCTACAAAGATACTTATTGACACGTTGTGTGCTCAACAGAAAATATCCGCCACTCACAAACGGGCTGGCATTAAAATTTAAAAAAAAAAAAAAACAATTTTGTGATGTATATAAAAAATTAAAACTGTTCAAGCGATGAAAAAATTATTGGATTTCTTCTTATGGATTGTCCTGAATTGCAGTGGACGAAAGTTTTGAACAGAACCCGATAGTAATTCGAGAACATAGGATGAAGGATCTACATCCATATTATATCTATGGGTCTGTCAGAATGACGATATATCCGTCATATTGAGAGAACATGAGAAAGCTGTGCCTAAGAAATGAAACTGATATTTTGTTGCAGTAACCATGTACGCTTTAATGCAAGGATATAAAATATACTATAGTTTTAACACATGTTTAGAATTTCTGGAGAAAATACACTTCTGTACTTTCTAATTACTGCACATACAAAGATACAATGTTTTAATATTGGTATTGTTTAATATTGGTAAAAGAAATGTTTACACACAACTCAGGTAGGTCATACTGAATGTAAATATCTCAAATTATTTCGGTGTGAACAGCAAAAATATTATACAAAAATAATGAATATTCTGTGTATGCCTTGGGTAAACTCAAAACACAACGTATGCCTACGCGGAAAAGAAAACTGCAGTAATATGTCTTGCACTTGCATCACGTATTAGCAGCAACATACATTTATTACAACATATCAACAATGTACTTGAAAGTTTTCCAAATGGATTGCATGTAAACTCCGATTTCAAACCTAAAATTAGAACAATGTTCGAGATAAATGTATCTGCAAGTATTAACGTTGTTGAGTAGGCTATCTGCGTCATCTTTGTTTCGTAGCCCATTTATCTCAATGGATTTTAAATATTTTTCTGTTTTCTTTCAAACGAACTGGAATTTTTATGGTTTGATCTTACTGATTGTTTTACCAAATGAATTTAAAGACCTTACTTTGTGAAAATTAAATTTTGTTATATAAAGTAATATATATTACCAAATTTCATTTAAGTAATATTGCATTTATATATAACGCAAATTCATTTTGTGAACGCAAGAAATGCTGAATTAGATTTGAACAAGCATTTGGTAAAATATCACTGTTAAAATTCCAGATCGTTTTCAAAATTAAAGAAAAGAGGGAAATAATTCTCCATTTAAATCAGTGGGCTTTGATGAAAAGATGGACTGGGAAATCAACATTAACACAGTTAAGTACTAGAGTTGGTTGTTTATAACATAAAAATGTTAAAAAACACAAAAATTTGCGATCTTAAAAAGTGCGAAAATACAATCTATTGGTTTAAGGAAATATCATAAGGGTATGATATGATCACACAGAAATCATTAATTTAAACAAATTGAAGGTTAGAATTTCAGGATCTTTATCCAATGTGCGGGAGACCCGGGTTCGATTCCCGGCGGGAGCTCATGTGGTTCGGATTCCACGTTAATCAGTAGGTCCACGTCTCATATAGCCTCGCTGCTGAAAAGAGACGTTAAACTCAAAATCAACTCAGCTCTTTATCCAATGTGTTGAGTTGATAGAATATTTCAATAATCTATCAGCAGTAAAACGATCAGTAAGTACATGCATTAATGAAAAGGAAACAAACTTTAAAAATGTATAAGGTAAGTGTTACCGCACTAAGCATGGACGATTCAAAATAACTGGACGATTTGTATCTTTCTGAGGGGATTTTCAGGAAAGAAGCCTTCGTTGAGTTTGCCCCTACGAACTGGAATACTCATATAATTGTTTTGTTTATATGATAGCCATGTTCTTAGTTAAAATACTGCTAATATAGCTGAATTTACTGGTATATTTGAGAATATCTCTTTCATTATACGTGTTCACGTACTGTTAATTTTAATAATCTGCGTTTGAATGCAAAACAAAATAACAAACTCGTTTTTCAAAGATAACTTCAACGTTGATATTAGGAGCTGTAGATATATCTCTCACGAACATGCTTCATTCAATGAATTATATTTTCTTCTTGAGAAATGTTAGTAAGTTTTTCGTCTTGCCTTGTTTCTTTTAATTTCTTTCTGGTTTTGTTATTCTACGTAATTAACGATAATGTGCTTTTCAACATTTCCTATTCTGCAATTTAAATTTGTTGAGAGATTCATTTGCAGAAGGAGAGGCAACAATAATTTTTAGAAAATGGACTCCAAATGAAGAGAAGAAAAGAGAAAGTAAATTGACAAATAATATTTTCATTTGCTGAAAAATCTTACTTCACAAAAACACTTTTTAAGAGGAAATGTTCTTAAACTCTTTATCTGGTTTGGTTTTGAAATTTGTGTGAGATATTCTGATGTAATTTTCTGACAAGTATCTTTGTCAGTATTATTTTGTATCTAGATTGTGTATTCTAAAAAAATAATACTATAAGCTCTTTAAATAAAAAGAAAGTTTATTTGAAAAATGAGAAAAAGAACCACATGAACGTAGTACGAGGCATGTTCAGAAACTAAGTACCGTTTTGAAAAAAGTACTAATACTAAAACTGGTTTGTTCGAACCAAATTTATGTTTACATGAAAGAGCACATCTTGAGCTATTTCTCGACACAGTTTCCACTCATTTTTAAACACTTGTTAGAGTACGTAATCAACTTGTCCAAACCTTTCTAAAAAAAAAAAAAAAAAAAAAAAAAAAAATTCCGCTAGGCTAGTGAAGTAACCATAACTCCACAACATTTTCTGCGTCGTCGTCACTTTCAAAGCGCTTACTAAGGAGCTTGCGCTTCGTGTGCAGAAACAAGTAGTAGTCAGAGAGCGACAAGTCTGGACTGTACGGCAGGTGGTCAAACTGCTCCCAACCGAACGGTCGGATTAATGTTTGGGTGACACCAGCAGTATGGGGAGGAGCGTTGTTATGAAGCAACACAACTCCTTCACTGAGCATTCCTCTTCTTTTGTTTTGGACTGCACGCCGAAGTTTTCTCAGAGTTTCACAGTATCGTTCCCCATTGATGGTTTCACCTCTATGTACGTACACTGGCAGGATATTTCGTTGAGGAAATGTTTGGACAAGTGGGTCACCCGCTCTGACAAGTATTTTAACATCGGGGAAAACTATGTCGAAGAATGGTTTAAGGTGTGCTCTTTTATGTAAAAATAATTTTGACTTGAAAAAAGAAAAATGTTTTAATATTTTCTCAAACCGGTACTTACTTTTTGGACATGCCTCTGTAATATACCATTACAGTTGAAAGTAATGGCAATTTTTTTTTTACGCACCCTGTACCTAGCAATTTTTTTTAATTCAATTTCGGTTTAGTTACACAATTTACTTACTCTCTTTACTTCGAATTAAATATAATAAACCCAAAGGTTTTGTTAGTAACCATATTCCCACTGTATAATATATTTATTTATATTTTGATTGAGTGTAAATCCCATTTACGGATATATAACTTGAATAGTTACAAGGTTTACCATTCTGACGTCATACCGGAACATAGTTCCGTTATTGGATATAAATTTCCTTAATTTCAGACCAATGTAGATTTTGGCCAGGTACCTAATCTTTCCCTCACCCCCTCTCACTAGTCCATAGTCACTTTCAGATCCGGTTATATCTGGATTTGCCAAATTTCCATTCGCTTTGTAATTTCCGCGGCTAAAGTTTTCTTTCTGATTGGAGGAATTCTCTTACCTCTGGCTTTTTCGGCGCAATGTTATCAGAACAATCGACGACACCCTACAAGGAGCAGCTTGTGAATTTTGTGCTACATATTTTTCGGGAAGAATTCCAATTTCCAAGGACAACTAAGGTAACATATAATGTAATCCAATAGTTAAAGATTTACAACAGAATAGGAGCCCGAAAAATCCGCAAATTTTGGTAAAGAAGCTGCAATTCAGTGAAATAACAAATTCCAGTTCTGTTTACTAGGAAGCCATGTTTGCTGCCTATCGAGAATAGACAACAGTGAAAGAGTGACTTTACTTTTTTTTTTATTTCAAACTCAAGTAGGGATTAGGGAAATTACGACCTGTTTGGTGCATGTTGTTCGTGTATTAAGTAAATGTGACTTTCTATTATTTATTCAGTAATCGCATGTACGTAGGTTTGATGGTTGTAAAGTGAATAATAATAATGGCAGCTTAAGTTAGCTTAAAAGGGCTCCTATCCCCTTTTCCAAATTGAACCAGTTTCTAGCGGGGGAATGGGTTAGTTATTGTTCGTTTTAGGGCCTTTTCCCCTTTCAGGGGAAGGGTCCCTCCATAAACCTCGTTAAGGTGCCCCCCGGGCATCAATTTTTGGCAATCATTATGTAAACAATTGGTCAGGTCAATTAGACCTAGTGTTACCTTTCTCATTTTTGACCCCCTTTAAATTAAATAGAGCCGACTGTATATATATCGACGAGGGAGTAATGTATTTTAAATTTAATGTGTTAGGTTATTTTCGTCAACATGCATGTAACTAAATGGTGCATGTTTATTTTAGTTAGTTGTCTTTATGTATAATACTAACAGTGGTGTATGTAGTTAGTAGGTTTGTGTGAGTGTGTGAATTTTCGATTTGGACAGTGTATAAATATGCTTTAATTTAGTACCATTTTTCTAACATAAATAAACCAGAGTAAATATTAAATTTCCGATTAATGAGTACAAGTATATATTTCAGTACACGGTAAATTATGCCTCCACTACAGCGCCATAGCGTCAGTTTTCGGTAGTCAATTGTTTGTTGACATTACGACATCGCATAACTTAGTGATCTAGATTGTTTGATTTTGGCCATTTATTCTCAAATTACTTCCCGTGGACATGTTTTTCGGTTCGGATGAGTATACCTTCCTATAAGATAGCATGAGATCTTACTGTACTGAAAATTTCAGTTTGCTAGGTCCAATAGTAAATGAATAATCCGCTGAAATAAAGAACACCTATTTTCTTAATAGAAGTAAAACCCATATGCTGTTACTGTTTGTTTGAAAATGTAGTATTACATTTCTCTTTTCCCGTGGCTGTAGGAAATTCCATTGTTGCTTCAGTTTTATCAACAAATCAGAAATAGATTAATCGTTGACAATTTAACTTTCCGTAAATCCATGTATGATTTTTTTTTAAACCTGCAAGGTAAATACAATTTGGGTGCTTCGAAATAAAGAGTACGTGGTTCGATGAATGTGATCGTGTGGTGGTTTGAGCGTGATAGATTGTAATAGTTATATATATATATATTTATTACTGCGTAATGTAAATATGTGTATGGCCTGCGTGTAAAATGTACGAAATAGGGTGTTTATAAAATATTACTTCGTGCGAAAATTAGTAGATAATGAATGAATGTAATGATATGTTAATAATATGATATATAATATGAATGAAATGATGACCCCTATATTTAAATGGATAGGCCTAGTGAATTTTATATAGTGAAAATATGAATATGTTTACGAAGAAAGAAAGAGAAAAAAAAAAAAATCTCTCGCGTTTTGACTTCCACACCAGTGCATTCATCCAACCGAGTTTGCTACTTGAATGTAAATTATAGTTGGGAATTGTGTGTTACTTTGCATTTATGTACCCCATAATAACAGCCCCAGATCTTAAGCCTTTCAATAGATAGAGTAGTATCATATGGGAATTACTTCTAAAGGTTGACAGAAATGATAATTAAGAAAACCAACTGCTATTTCCTGTGATCATCGAAAAGTACAGGTTTCGGTCAGTTATACCTTTAACATTCATTGCCTCTCCGAGATTTTTTTTTTTTTGTTGCTTACCTTATTTATTTATGGTGCAGTGTTCATATAACTCAGTTCGGACTATCCGATTAAATTAACTGCTACTAAATTTAGCGTACCCGGACGTCGACCCCTAGTCCCCTTAAGTATTTTTCATGTCTTTTCTTAGTTTAATTAGATGAGGGAAATTCACGACGTCCCAGACGGTGGCATGTCTGCGCTGGGTAGCCATCGGTGATGTTTCGGTAATAGAAATCACCGATCCAAAATTCAGTTTATTTATTTAATTTTTTTTTAATTTTGGCGAATTACTAATTAGGTATACCTTAGCTATTACTCTAATTTCATCCCTATTCTGGAATCTTCTAGTTTCCAAGAGGTCGGATGATTTTTTTTTTTCTTGAAATTCTAAATTAGCGCCTTCTCTAACCTTCCGGACGATTTCCGGGAACCTGCTGGTTTGGGCCGGATACGGGGATCGGATTTCAATCTTACAACCAAACTCTTGTGGGATTGGGATCTGATGGACACAGAACTTGCATCCTTGGCAGCAGGGCGTTCCTTGAGTCTACGTATTTGAGTAGACCACCCTTTTGGCATGTTAAGAATATTTTGGCTATGGATTTGTCGAGATAGAAATTCGACTTTTGTCTTTGTAGCGTTAGTTATTTCTCACTTAAGTCTTTGGCGCCACTATTCTTCGTCTTCCTTCTTCTCTATCTCTCTCTGTCTTCATTACTTCGAGATTTTTTTTTTTAATTTTTCAACCTTGCCCCCCCCCCCGATTTCTGAAACTCATGAAAACGTACAATATTCATATAACTTATTTCGATCGTATGTACTAACTGAGACATCGAGGGATGCAATTCGTGGAGGTATTGAGCACAACTCAGGACCATTTCCGCGATATTCAATCCACCACTGAAGAAATTGATGGGAAGGTACACTATGCTTTCGGATTCCTAGAAACATTCGTTATTCATGGATCATACAAATTATATCCATTGACAACTGATTTCTGGTTTTTATTTCTATTGATTGGTCATATAGTGTGTATGTATTAATAGTTTGGGCCCACTAGTTTCGAATAACATTGATTTTTTTTTTGTTGTATATACATCTATATATATGTATTTACATAGTTTTAAAAGTTACGTGCCTGCTCTATTTGTTGCATTTTCCACTTCTTATGTCAACTTATTAAATAACACCAACATTTTTTTTTTCATATACGCGGATCTTTAGTAAATTGAAAATGATTATTGATTATCGGGTTTATACATATAAAATATAATGTTGCAACCTTATGAAGGAAAAAGGTGAATTTTGATAGTCAGGGTTTTGTTTTGTCTTTGAGCCAAATAAATATAAATATTTATAAAATATGAATACTTGTCGAATATGAACGGTTATGTAGAAGTTAAACGTCGACGAAATATTAAGATAGATATTAAAGTGAAATTTATTGTATTGATTAATATGAATACATATATGTATATATATACGAGTATGTATGTAATGGGCTCGGTATTTACCCTGGTTTTGTTTAGGTTGCCATAGGTTTTTGACACCCGACCTTTACCAACTATTTGTGACATATAGTGTTACCGCGTATATTGTAATAAATTACTTTTTGTTGAGTTGTTATTAATTTCTGTAACTATTAAAGTGGAATATAATGTTAAATACCGCATGTGAATAAAACAAGTAGCGGGTCGTAAGATAAATAAGAATAACCCTAATCCTTACCCAAATTTACTTTGCGAGTGAAATTAGCAACCTACGAAACAGTGCGCCCCTCCAACGACTTTTTCCATCAGTAAAACATGGAACAAATCCTTCCCCTACGATCGGACACCAAACTATTCAGTATCTAGAATTTTTGACTACAAGATCTATACTAGGGAAAAATTTAGTGATCTTAAATTCAACGAACTAAAATCTGTTTAATAAGTTAATGCGAATACCGGAATATGGAAATATGTTCCCAATATCTGTGACTGGATTTGATAAGTTTTCCTTAATATTGACAAACTTTGAAATTTTAGATAAAGTGCGTCGAGTGACAAAATGAGAAATATAAATATATATGTGATATGAAGCGACTATTTGTCTATAGCTAAAACAAAAACAATTAAACACTCTCATGGACACAAACCACAGTGCAAAAGAGAGTTGGAAAAAGGAGCTATTATCGATGTGAGAACAAAGACTCATAAAATCGTCGAAATGTCTCCTCTTGGGACAGAGACCTAATAAAATGCTATTAAAGTATTTTTTTTTTAAAGAATGATTAACCAATTATATATATATATATTTTTTTTTAATTTATTTTTTTCTTTCGTTTTCCGCAATGATATATATATATTCATTACAATGAATCCTAAATGTATTGATCTGTGAATCTCCTTATTTTTGTTTTTTTTTTCATTTTTTTTTTGTCAAATTCTCTTTCATGTAATTCAACTTTTAATATATATATATAGGAAGAGAAATGTGTTATTTGATCTTGTTGCAAGTAGCGAATTTCTATGCATGTTAATGAAACATTCTTTCCATGTATTAAATTTTTCCCTGTTATGTCCAACTAATTTTTCTTCTATTGAAATGTAATAAATGTCTATAGCATTGTAGTTAGGTTAGTTTAATTCAACCAAATACAACCCGAAGTATACATTGTCCTGTATGAATGTGTGTGTGAGTGAAATGTAGGTTTAGTATTAAGTGTACCAATTATCTTGTCATACATATGTGACTTATTATAATTATTGGTAGTTATCAATTGAACTCATTGAATGTTAATACTAACTTAAGTTGGCTCTATGAAGGAGGTAAAAAGGACTGAAGTAGCCTGAACGAATGATCATCATGAGAGAACTGTGAGAGTCAAAATCTTCTACGAATATGTAATACTCTGACTTTTTTTTTTCTTTGTGGTCGATTCTAACATGCCATCAACTTCGTCGTTTATTTTTCAAATATTGGATATTAGTGGAAATATTGAATAAACTGTAGAATTAAACTTTCTCATCTATCTCAGATCTAGATCGGGATAACATGGTAGTTAGGGTTAAATGGATCTAGATCGGGGATGTATGGGTTAACATGTGTCTACCGTTGATCACGTTAATACCAGATATTCAATTAATAGCTATTGGAAATGATCACAATTAGATAATTATTCGCTTTCCTTTACCATATTCCTTAAAATATCTAGTAACAGTTTTCCCTTTATCACCTTCTTACTTTACATCTTTCCTCTTCTATCTTCTTTCTTTTCTTCATCTTCTTCTTCTATTTTTTAATAAAACTGGAAGGGGGGGTCGTGACTGGGAATTCTATATGTAATAAACACGGTCATGTATTTATTTATTTTATTTTATTTTCTTTAGAAGTCCGATAAAAAAGTTTTCTCGTTTCGATCGAACCTAGTATGTTCGAAATTAAGAAATGGAAATTATATTCCAATGTAATTAGGCATAAGCTGATAGCTTCATGAACATCCCCACCAAGGGTGAAGGGTTCCCACTCACGACTTATTTCTGTGCATCACCTTTGTTGCAGATTTTTTTTTCCTCAATCAGTTGTAGATTGACGCGCAGCGACAGGATTCGTTGTTATGGCAACAGTGGTTGCTGTGGCAACGGCCCCATAAGCCAGTTTTAGAATGGCGACACGTGACAAGACTGTTGCCATGGTAACGCATGTTTACTGTGGTAACGGATCTGAAAATGCTTATTGAATAATACCAGTTATCATGCCAATCAGTTTGAATTGGTGAACCGCGACAAGAATGGTTGTCATGGCAACGCTTGTTCCCATGGCAACGGATCTCCGTTTAAATGGCGACCGATAGATTTGAAATTTTTTAAGAATGTTAAAGAGTGAGGTTGAAGGCATGTTGAATTGATTACAACATTGAAATTAATACGAGAAATTTTATAGTGAAACAAGTAGAGTCGTTGGCTACTTTGTCATTTTTGTTTCCTTTTCTAAGGGGGAAAAAGAGAAGGAGTGTCAAAATTTTTCTAAAATAGAACTAAACGCTAGAAGGGTGTCAAGGAAGGAAAGAGAATGGGAGTCCTTTAATTTATGAATAATACTTGTCTGGATAGCGAATAAGTATTTTATAGTATATGTGTATTTCTGATATATATATCTTGTCTTTTGTAAAGTGTAAAGTGTCTCAAAACTATGGCAACAAAAAAGGTTGTTGTGTCACAGGACGAGTGTGATGTCACGTGCACTCAATGCATATTAAACGAAAAAGAGAAAAGATCTCGCGCCCCGCGGAGACTTATAAGATGTACCGGTTGTGGACTAAAATGGATCCACTTTGCTTGTTCCAATTTGGACGATACTGCTGAAAATGCAGAAAAAGTTCAAACCGGCGAAATAGAAAAATATTGTGAGGACTGTGAAAAGGACCGAGGCCAAATATCTCCAGCGGAGATATCTGACCTCGACGATGAGGAAAAGAGTGGAAATCAAAGTGATTCTCGGGATCAGACGGCAAACCCGAAGGAAGGAATGTCATCTGGAGGGTCTGACGCGTCTGTATTAATTCGCCAGATGATGGAAATGATGCATGAAAAATTTTCTAACATGGAAGTTAAAATAGAACAGAACGGTGCAGAAATGAGGCGTGAGAATGCAGAAATGAGGCGTGAGAATGCAGAAATGAGACGTGAAATAAATGAGAAGTTTGATACCTCGAAACGAGAGACCGACGCTCGATTCGAGGTATTAAACAATAAAATTGACCAGATCTGTTTGGACTTTGCTTCTTCGATGAGCAAATTGAAAGAGCAAACATCTACTGAACTGGAGCAGGTTAGATACCGGGCCCAACAGTCCACCGAGCAGCTCAGAGACGAAACAAATGAGAAATTCAACGAAATAGATATAAGGTTTGAGAGTACAAACAAAAGATTTGGTGACATCGAACAAAAAGTTGAACAGCAGCAGGCTGAAATAAGTAGATTGAATGTTGTAGTATCCGACCTATCAATAGAATCTAAACTAGAGTCGGTTGACCAAAGAATTAGTCGAATTCAAACCGAAGTAGACAGTATTAAGGGGAATATTACTAAATTGCAAATCGCCAAGTCTGATATCTCCTATCCTTTTCCTGATGGCGATTCTCCAGGGAAAATTTTCCCAGAAACAAGTAACGTCCTCCCGGGTAAGAGTCAAGTGTTGCCTGATGCACGGGACACAGCAATGTATTGCCCCCCGCATCAGCCAACCTCGAAATCATGGTTGAGTAATTTTGATGTACCGATGCAGTCGAGTGTTGTGACTACAACAGTCACTAGCGTAAATGCTCACTCTACCGTTGGAATGGTACAATCGTACAGCGTGCTGCCAGGAGGGGAAAGGAGATGTGCCGGACCGTCGGTTACTACCGTGGTGGGTCCTAAGTTTGAACCTTACATGGTCAACACAAATTACAAAACCTCTCTTGGTCATATGGGAGCGTTCAGTTCAGTGACCACTCCGTCGGTGGCAAATCCGGTGACAACCCCAACTGCTCAGGATAACGCGTTTATTCCACTGGATTATTTTCCTGCCCCGTATAGTATGAGCTCTAAAGTTTCCCTCCGGGATATTGAACGTTTTCCCACTTTCGATGGGAACATTACTAACGGGTTACCTCGAGTTTTCCTGCGGAGACTGCAGCAATATTTAGACATGTATAAACTTACTGATGGGGAACGCCTGCAGATAGTTGAAAAATGTTTGATCGCCGCTTCGGGCGCATGGTTTGCTTCGGTTAAATACCAAATCCGAACGTTTAGTGATTTTTTGATTCTTTTTAAAGAAGAATATTGTAATGAGCACATCGAACGGCTCCAAAAGAGAAACTTACAATCACTCCGGTATGATCGCTCCAAGTATGGGTCCCTCTTGGACTATGCTTGGAAAATTATCGAACTATATTATCAGATAGCCGAACATCCCTCTCAGGCTGAACTTGTAGATATTATAGTTAACGCTCTTCCACCCGATGAGTCCCGGGCCATAGCGTCCCACTTGTGCCAAACGGTGCGAGAAGTCACCTCACGTTTAGCTGCCTTGTGCGGCAAGGAAGTTGGTGGTCCACCAAAACGATACTTCGCCCGACAGGCAAAAATTCTAAAACCGATGAAGACGAAGGTAACGGCAAGTTGCCAGACAGATTTCCTGAGTTATACCCAAGCTGGATCTCGTTATCCTAGTGGGTATGGCTCAGAAAACAACAATAATGGCCGGCAACTATTTAGGAATCGGCCCATGTTTAACAATCGCCGGAGTTATCGTCCCTATGACCGTACCAACATGGCATCGAACCCGGATAGGGGCGATAACACCAGGAGGAATTTTAACAGGACGTACGGAAGAAGGGAGAACGGTAATAGTCAGGGCAATAATAATAACAATAATAGTAACAATAATGTAAATCGACTCCAGAATTCAATCCATTCGCAAGTGCGTGGTAACGGTGAGCCTAGAACAATATTAAATGGGAGTGATAGTCGGGAAACTAGATCCTAATGTCATCTGATATGCTAGTCGACGGGTAAAGCCTTACGAATTGTCTCTGTCGATTTCTCAGTTATAACTTCTGTCCGTTCTATTGCTATATGAACACTACAAAAAAAAAAAAGTATCGGAACTCACAATTTTCGAAATTTAAAGATTTTCAATTGTACAGAAGATAAACGTAGTGAATTACTCGCGCAATACTCCAAGTAGATATAATATACTGTCCTAGTGTGACTGGTAATGTTTGAATGAGATGAATGAGTGTGTTAATTTAACAAGCATCAGTAGTTAGTATTCCCAATTAGCAAAATTTTGTTATTCTAACAAAATTTTGTTAATGGGCCGGGGAAAACTGTAATATACCATTACAGTTGAAAGTAATGGCAATTTTTTTTTTACGCACCCTGTACCTAGCAATTTTTTTTAATTCAATTTCGGTTTAGTTACACAATTTACTTACTCTCTTTACTTCGAATTAAATATAATAAACCCAAAGGTTTTGTTAGTAACCATATTCCCACTGTATAATATATTTATTTATATTTTGATTGAGTGTAAATCCCATTTACGGATATATAACTTGAATAGTTACAAGGTTTACCATTCTGACGTCATACCGGAACATAGTTCCGTTATTGGATATAAATTTCCTTAATTTCAGACCAATGTAGATTTTGGCCAGGTACCTAATCTTTCCCTCACCCCCTCTCACTAGTCCATAGTCACTTTCAGATCCGGTTATATCTGGATTTGCCAAATTTCCATTCGCTTTGTAATTTCCGCGGCTAAAGTTTTCTTTCTGATTGGAGGAATTCTCTTACCTCTGGCTTTTTCGGCGCAATGTTATCAGAACAATCGACGACACCCTACAAGGAGCAGCTTGTGAATTTTGTGCTACATATTTTTCGGGAAGAATTCCAATTTCCAAGGACAACTAAGGTAACATATAATGTAATCCAATAGTTAAAGATTTACAACAGAATAGGAGCCCGAAAAATCCGCAAATTTTGGTAAAGAAGCTGCAATTCAGTGAAATAACAAATTCCAGTTCTGTTTACTAGGAAGCCATGTTTGCTGCCTATCGAGAATAGACAACAGTGAAAGAGTGACTTTACTTTTTTTTTTTATTTCAAACTCAAGTAGGGATTAGGGAAATTACGACCTGTTTGGTGCATGTTGTTCGTGTATTAAGTAAATGTGACTTTCTATTATTTATTCAGTAATCGCATGTACGTAGGTTTGATGGTTGTAAAGTGAATAATAATAATGGCAGCTTAAGTTAGCTTAAAAGGGCTCCTATCCCCTTTTCCAAATTGAACCAGTTTCTAGCGGGGGAATGGGTTAGTTATTGTTCGTTTTAGGGCCTTTTCCCCTTTCAGGGGAAGGGTCCCTCCATAAACCTCGTTAAGGTGCCCCCCGGGCATCAATTTTTGGCAATCATTATGTAAACAATTGGTCAGGTCAATTAGACCTAGTGTTACCTTTCTCATTTTTGACCCCCTTTAAATTAAATAGAGCCGACTGTATATATATCGACGAGGGAGTAATGTATTTTAAATTTAATGTGTTAGGTTATTTTCGTCAACATGCATGTAACTAAATGGTGCATGTTTATTTTAGTTAGTTGTCTTTATGTATAATACTAACAGTGGTGTATGTAGTTAGTAGGTTTGTGTGAGTGTGTGAATTTTCGATTTGGACAGTGTATAAATATGCTTTAATTTAGTACCATTTTTCTAACATAAATAAACCAGAGTAAATATTAAATTTCCGATTAATGAGTACAAGTATATATTTCAGTACACGGTAAATTATGCCTCCACTACAGCGCCATAGCGTCAGTTTTCGGTAGTCAATTGTTTGTTGACATTACGACATCGCATAACTTAGTGATCTAGATTGTTTGATTTTGGCCATTTATTCTCAAATTACTTCCCGTGGACATGTTTTTCGGTTCGGATGAGTATACCTTCCTATAAGATAGCATGAGATCTTACTGTACTGAAAATTTCAGTTTGCTAGGTCCAATAGTAAATGAATAATCCGCTGAAATAAAGAACACCTATTTTCTTAATAGAAGTAAAACCCATATGCTGTTACTGTTTGTTTGAAAATGTAGTATTACATTTCTCTTTTCCCGTGGCTGTAGGAAATTCCATTGTTGCTTCAGTTTTATCAACAAATCAGAAATAGATTAATCGTTGACAATTTAACTTTCCGTAAATCCATGTATGATTTTTTTTAAACCTGCAAGGTAAATACAATTTGGGTGCTTCGAAATAAAGAGTACGTGGTTCGATGAATGTGATCGTGTGGTGGTTTGAGCGTGATAGATTGTAATAGTTATATATATATATATTTATTACTGCGTAATGTAAATATGTGTATGGCCTGCGTGTAAAATGTACGAAATAGGGTGTTTATAAAATATTACTTCGTGCGAAAATTAGTAGATAATGAATGAATGTAATAATATGTTAATAATATGATATATAATATGAATGAAATGATGACCCCTATATTTAAATGGATAGGCCTAGTGAATTTTATATAGTGAAAATATGAATATGTTTACGAAGAAAGAAAGAGAAAAAAAAAAAAAATCTCTCGCGTTTTGACTTCCACACCAGTGCATTCATCCAACCGAGTTTGCTACTTGAATGTAAATTATAGTTGGGAATTGTGTGTTACTTTGCATTTATGTACCCCATAATAACAGCCCCAGATCTTAAGCCTTTCAATAGATAGAGTAGTATCATATGGGAATTACTTCTAAAGGTTGACAGAAATGATAATTAAGAAAACCAACTGCTATTTCCTGTGATCATCGAAAAGTACAGGTTTCGGTCAGTTATACCTTTAACATTCATTGCCTCTCCGAGATTTTTTTTTTTTGTTGCTTACCTTATTTATTTATGGTGCAGTGTTCATATAACTCAGTTCGGACTATCCGATTAAATTAACTGCTACTAAATTTAGCGTACCCGGACGTCGACCCCTAGTCCCCTTAAGTATTTTTCATGTCTTTTCTTAGTTTAATTAGATGAGGGAAATTCACGACGTCCCAGACGGTGGCATGTCTGCGCTGGGTAGCCATCGGTGATGTTTCGGTAATAGAAATCACCGATCCAAAATTCAGTTTATTTATTTAATTTTTTTTTTAATTTTGGCGAATTACTAATTAGGGATACCTTAGCTATTACTCTAATTTCATCCCTATTCTGGAATCTTCTAGTTTCCAAGAGGTCGGATGATTTTTTTTTTCTTGAAATTCTAAATTAGCGCCTTCTCTAACCTTCCGGACGATTTCCGGGAACCTGCTGGTTTGGGCCGGATACGGGGATCGGATTTCAATCTTACAACCAAACTCTTGTGGGATTGGGATCTGATGGACACAGAACTTGCATCCTTGGCAGCAGGGCGTTCCTTGAGTCTACGTATTTGAGTAGACCACCCTTTTGGCATGTTAAGAATATTTTGGCTATGGATTTGTCGAGATAGAAATTCGACTTTTGTCTTTGTAGCGTTAGTTATTTCTCACTTAAGTCTTTGGCGCCACTATTCTTCGTCTTCCTTCTTCTCTATCTCTCTCTGTCTTCATTACTTCGAGATTTTTTTTTTTAATTTTTCAACCTTGCCCCCCCCCCCCGATTTCTGAAACTCATGAAAACGTACAATATTCATATAACTTATTTCGATCGTATGTACTAACTGAGACATCGAGGGATGCAATTCGTGGAGGTATTGAGCACAACTCAGGACCATTTCCGCGATATTCAATCCACCACTGAAGAAATTGATGGGAAGGTACACTATGCTTTCGGATTCCTAGAAACATTCGTTATTCATGGATCATACAAATTATATCCATTGACAACTGATTTCTGGTTTTTATTTCTATTGATTGGTCATATAGTGTGTATGTATTAATAGTTTGGGCCCACTAGTTTCGAATAACATTGATTTTTTTTTTGTTGTATATACATCTATATATATGTATTTACATAGTTTTAAAAGTTACGTGCCTGCTCTATTTGTTGCATTTTCCACTTCTTATGTCAACTTATTAAATAACACCAACATTTTTTTTTTCATATACGCGGATCTTTAGTAAATTGAAAATGATTATTGATTATCGGGTTTATACATATAAAATATAATGTTGCAACCTTATGAAGGAAAAAGGTGAATTTTGATAGTCAGGGTTTTGTTTTGTCTTTGAGCCAAATAAATATAAATATTTATAAAATATGAATACTTGTCGAATATGAACGGTTATGTAGAAGTTAAACGTCGACGAAATATTAAGATAGATATTAAAGTGAAATTTATTGTATTGATTAATATGAATACATATATGTATATATATACGAGTATGTATGTAATGGGCTCGGTATTTACCCTGGTTTTGTTTAGGTTGCCATAGGTTTTTGACACCCGACCTTTACCAACTATTTGTGACATATAGTGTTACCGCGTATATTGTAATAAATTACTTTTTGTTGAGTTGTTATTAATTTCTGTAACTATTAAAGTGGAATATAATGTTAAATACCGCATGTGAATAAAACAAGTAGCGGGTCGTAAGATAAATAAGAATAACCCTAATCCTTACCCAAATTTACTTTGCGAGTGAAATTAGCAACCTACGAAACAGTGCGCCCCTCCAACGACTTTTTCCATCAGTAAAACATGGAACAAATCCTTCCCCTACGATCGGACACCAAACTATTCAGTATCTAGAATTTTTGACTACAAGATCTATACTAGGGAAAAATTTAGTGATCTTAAATTCAACGAACTAAAATCTGTTTAATAAGTTAATGCGAATACCGGAATATGGAAATATGTTCCCAATATCTGTGACTGGATTTGATAAGTTTTCCTTAATATTGACAAACTTTGAAATTTTAGATAAAGTGCGTCGAGTGACAAAATGAGAAATATAAATATATATGTGATATGAAGCGACTATTTGTCTATAGCTAAAACAAAAACAATTAAACACTCTCATGGACACAAACCACAGTGCAAAAGAGAGTTGGAAAAAGGAGCTATTATCGATGTGAGAACAAAGACTCATAAAATCGTCGAAATGTCTCCTCTTGGGACAGAGACCTAATAAAATGCTATTAAAGTATTTTTTTTTTAAAGAATGATTAACCAATTATATATATATATTTTTTTTTTAATTTATTTTTTTCTTTCGTTTTCCGCAATGATATATATATATTCATTACAATGAATCCTAAATGTATTGATCTGTGAATCTCCTTATTTTTGTTTTTTTTTCATTTTTTTTTTTTTGTCAAATTCTCTTTCATGTAATTCAACTTTTAATATATATATATAGGAAGAGAAATGTGTTATTTGATCTTGTTGCAAGTAGCGAATTTCTATGCATGTTAATGAAACATTCTTTCCATGTATTAAATTTTTCCCTGTTATGTCCAACTAATTTTTCTTCTATTGAAATGTAATAAATGTCTATAGCATTGTAGTTAGGTTAGTTTAATTCAACCAAATACAACCCGAAGTATACATTGTCCTGTATGAATGTGTGTGTGAGTGAAATGTAGGTTTAGTATTAAGTGTACCAATTATCTTGTCATACATATGTGACTTATTATAATTATTGGTAGTTATCAATTGAACTCATTGAATGTTAATACTAACTTAAGTTGGCTCTATGAAGGAGGTAAAAAGGACTGAAGTAGCCTGAACGAATGATCATCATGAGAGAACTGTGAGAGTCAAAATCTTCTACGAATATGTAATACTCTGACTTTTTTTTTTCTTTGTGGTCGATTCTAACATGCCATCAACTTCGTCGTTTATTTTTCAAATATTGGATATTAGTGGAAATATTGAATAAACTGTAGAATTAAACTTTCTCATCTATCTCAGATCTAGATCGGGATAACATGGTAGTTAGGGTTAAATGGATCTAGATCGGGGATGTATGGGTTAACATGTGTCTACCGTTGATCACGTTAATACCAGATATTCAATTAATAGCTATTGGAAATGATCACAATTAGATAATTATTCGCTTTCCTTTACCATATTCCTTAAAATATCTAGTAACAGTTTTCCCTTTATCACCTTCTTACTTTACATCTTTCCTCTTCTATCTTCTTTCTTTTCTTCATCTTCTTCTTCTATTTTTTAATAAAACTGGAAGGGGGGGTCGTGACTGGGAATTCTATATGTAATAAACACGGTCATGTATTTATTTATTTTATTTTATTTTCTTTAGAAGTCCGATAAAAAAGTTTTCTCGTTTCGATCGAACCTAGTATGTTCGAAATTAAGAAATGGAAATTATATTCCAATGTAATTAGGCATAAGCTGATAGCTTCATGAACATCCCCACCAGGGGTGAAGGGTTCCCACTCACGACTTATTTCTGTGCATCACCTTTGTTGCAGATTTTTTTTTTCCTCAATCAGTTGTAGATTGACGCGCAGCGACAGGATTCGTTGTTATGGCAACAGTGGTTGCTGTGGCAACGGCCCCATAAGCCAGTTTTACCTCGCACTATGCTTGTGCTGCTGCGATTTACTTTTCTCTGTTTCTGATTTACTGATTATGCTTATAATCATCTTGCTGTAAAATATATTGAATTTGCTTTGAATATAATATGGCGAAGTATTACACTAGTTATCAATATATTTGCGACAGAGCTAAAAACAGGCGGAAATAAGCCAATTTTACGTACCGTTGACGAATATAGTCGTAAAAATATTGCATCACTCTTCATATTGTAGTAATGTATTAAAATACATTTCCTACTGAGATATTTTTTATGTAAAGTAGAAAATTTCAAATAATTGTGTATCTCTCCAGCTCGGATTATTGTATTTTAATAAATTGTACCATATTTTATTAGTTTAAATTGGGTCAAACATGCTAAAGTGTCAACTTCTAAATAAGATGACTAGCGTAGCTGAATTGAGGATGTTTATAGAATTCTCCAGATAAAACCCCACCTTTTTTATTGTTTTGTACTTCATTGCTACAAAAGAGAAGTATCCACGGATTTCAGCTTGCATTCCAAAAATGCTCCCTTCTGTCATCAACATCTCAGGAAACTCATAAAAATTGAATGAAGAACTCAGTAGAACACTAATACAAGGTGTTCCGAAACAACTTCAACATCTTTTGGAGGAAGATTCCTGACAAAACTAGTGTAGACCAACTTGGGTGCAGAAATGCCTCCTTTGGGTTCTATGACCAGCCGGAAATTTGACGAAAAAATGCGAAACTAGCCTTAACTCTAAACCTGAGTTTCAGATTGAAGTTGGATAAAAGATACATTCATTCATTATTATTATTATTATTATTATTATTATTATTATTATTATTATTATTATTATTATTATTATTATTATTATTATTATTATTATTATAGTGTTAGGAATCAATCGACTTTGGTTGCATTAAACTTAAAACGTGAAATACTAAGAAGGATGACAATGTCTTACAATTTAAAATGAACAAATGTTAGGATAAATATCAGAGCATTTCTTACAAAATTAAACTGTTTTAACTTTATGACAAGGGTTCTAGCTGCTTATCTTTATTTTACTGTTATTGTGTATATTCAGTGTATTTTTATGTTATAATCTTTTACTCAAAGAACCAGTCTTTTACGTTAAAATATGACAATAAGTGAAAGAGATTTTTGCATGTCAAGGTCAAATTTTAAGTAGGGTTGTTTCATTATTTTAAATGGTAGTTAAATGAGACTTGAATTTGCATAGTTCTTTTAATCGTATATTTTGAGACTGACAGCTTTCTTTTATTTTTTGTTTTATATATCAGTTTGAACCTTATAATTTTAATATATTAATCTTCTGACAAAGGCTTTAACCTGCTCTAATAGTCATTTTACGTTATATAATTTCTGGTCTGTTTAAAATGATTATATAATGATTTTAACATAGTGCTGTATTCTTGCTTATGAGCTGTTCATAGCACTTAAAATAAAGTTATTATTATTATTATTATTATTATTATTATTATTATTATTATTATTATTATTATTATTATTATTATTATTATTATTATTTGTCAGAGATGCCATTCTTGAACAATTGAATGTGGTGGAGGGTCGGAGCAACAGTAACTCCCAAAGAAATTGGGAAATTCCTTGGTTAATTTACGAAAAGTAAAACCAGAAAGTATTTATTATGGATAGGAAGAGTACTTCAGTGCATGTTAGACCACAAGAGACCCACATGTTGGATGCAGATGAGTGTCCAAACTGAAAAGTCGTCAGCACAGATAGGAGAGAATATTCGGAAATAATATCAAAGATCTTTAGGAAATCATTCCTTACACGAAGACATGAAACACATTAAAAACCATTATAGGTTCACTAATGTTTCAAAGTATCTATCTGTACTCTGCCAAACATTTGATTGAACAATACTGAAAAGGACTATAGCTCGGGAATGAAGTGAGACAATAATGTCGGATGAAAAAGTGTACGGATTGTCTTTATTCTTATGTTTCACTAATGTGCCAGTGAATGCAGAACAGGGGTGGCGAAAGTTTAACCTCAAAGAGAAAAAGGAAATTTTTTAGGTATTTTACAAACAATGTGATAAATCCCAAAACGTTAACATTGGATTGTTTTGAATAAAAATGTTTAGTGATGATGTAAGTAAGTAGGGAGGCAACGATTGAAAATCATTTCTTTTTCTTTCTCTCTCTGTCTCTTCTTTCCCACTTATGTGGGGACGACATTTATGATGAGTCTTTTCCAGAAATCCCTGTCCCAAAATTCGTCTATTACTAGAATTTTCTCTCTGAACTCATTCCTAACAATATCTATATCTTTCTTGATCTTTCTTTATCTCTCTTCCGAATCACTTTCATTGCCATCACTCTTGTGACCACATAGTCGTTTATTCTTCTCATCAGATGGCCATATCACTACAGTCTTGTTCCTAGAATGTTCTTACAAGCTACATTCGTGAAGTATCCTCTCGATATTCGTGTAAAATTGATCCAAATGCAAAGTTCTCCGAATTTTAATGTGTATTGTACTAATTCTAGCGGCCTATACCGGTAATTGCATATTTATGGGCCTTCACACATCTGGAATTCTATCAGACACTACTATAACGCTCGGACACAAAATTGTTTTAGTTTCTTTATTTGTAACTAGACATGAATGTGAGTAGATGCAAAACAAATTGGATCAACTACTGCTTCTCTGACATATGTTACACACCCCTACCGCTATCTTGGATCCTCCATATTGGATGCAACTTTCGACTTTTCAAATGAGAATAGGTGCAAGTCAGACATCAAATTCATGTACAATTTTCTCGGAAAAATACTGGTATAGTGAGTTTTACCATATCTTGTACCATTTGCAAGATATTGAATGTTAAATATGAGGTAGGTACTTAACGAATATTGAACCAAGTAGAAAGTTGTGCTGTTACACCTAAATGCATTTGTTGTCCATTTCTTCTTTATAACGTTTCTTCATATGAACCAACGATTTCAGCAATAACCTGAGTCACTTTGTTTTAAATGAAATTTGGTTTAGGAACTTTTCCGATTCTCTAGGGGTATACGCAAGTTTGTGTGTAGAAAGGGCAAGTGATCATGATGTTGCAACGACGAAAACTCAACGTTGAAATATAGGTTGAGTGGAGAAAGGTTCGCAATCCTGGATCGTATCTTGTTGCACTAAATAGTTATTTGTCTATAGTCAGCTGTTTCCGCGCTACACTCACACGGGAGGGTCCCACAAGTTGTCGCTAAAATCTAATTGCCGCATAGCACATCTGATAGAGCATCATGAGAAATGAACATGAGCAAAATTTAAGGTGCTATGGACCAGAAGGATGGGAGCTAGGGGGCTTCAAAATTTGAATATCAAAAAAATTATATCATGGAATTATGTACGTTTAAAGTAAATATCTTGAAAACCGTTAAAACAATCAAAACAAAAGTTGCACAATATAATGAGAACAAAATGCCCTATAGAAAATTAAAAACAGTGTTGCCATAGGTGAGGCAGTGTTGCCAACTCAGTATAAATATTTTGTTTGAAATCGCACCATATACAAGTGTGCACTGATTTAAAGTGCATTATTATCACTAAATATAACTCTGCAGTGTAGTGGTACAGTGTTGCACACTATTGGAGCTACATGTGCTGAAAATGTACAATAGAGAAGTCTGATATGTAGCAACAAAGGGTAATAAAGGAATGCATAAGCCCCGATGAATAAGCAGACAACTCGCGAAAACAAAATGATGCACGCAAGGAAAGAAACACGTGCTTTCTAATTCTGTAAACTGGTTCTCGATTATCTTATCAATATTTGGAAGAGTACTTTCTTGGTTTCTGTCTTTCGTGTTAAGTGACTTATTCTTTTACTTCCTCTTCTATATACCATATGCTTATGTTTGTACACTGTAATATTACGATATTCACATTGGAAATATAATTATTTTATTACTACCTCATTTCGTTTTTAGTCGGCCAGGATAGCCGTGTGGTCTAGAAGGCTAGACAACCGACATATTAGGTATCGCGGGTTCCATTCTCTCCTCGCACATGTTTTTGTTGTACTTTTTACCTTACATTTCATTGTAATCTTTCTCTTTCATAGTGGTTCGGATCCCACTTTACACTCATATATAGATTTGGAGCTGACACAAGACGTAAATATGGCATCACTCAATTTCGTTTTTCAAATGCATTAATGTTTTGTGACACTGCTGACATTTTACTATGTTATACTATCTGTGTTATGCATTTGAACTAAATTCATAGTATGAGACCCAGATTCCTTTATTACCACCTGTTGCCGCATATCAGACTTCTCCATTGTACATTTTCAGCACACGTAGCTCCAATCGACTGCAACACTGTACCACTACACTTCACTGTCATGTTTAGTCATAATAGTGCATTTTAAATCAGTGCACAATTGTATATGGCGCTATTTCAAAGAAAATATTTTATGCTGAATTGGCAACACTGCCTCACCTATGGCAACACTGTTTTTGATTTTCTATATGTCATTTTGTTCTCATTATGTTGTGCAACTCTTGTTTTGATTGCTTTAACGGTTTTCAAGATATTTATTTTAAACGTATATAATTCCATGATAAAATTTTTTGGATATTCAAATTTTGATGCCCAGTAGTTCCTATCTTTCTGATCCATAGCACCTTCAATTTTGCTCATGTTCGTTTCTCATGATGCTCTATCAGATGTGCTATGCAGCAATCAGATTTTAGCGACAACTTCTGGGACCCTCCCGTGTCAGTTTAACGGAGAGATCGCCAGCATTACCTTCTTAGTGTTATTCTGTGTTTATTTGAAAACAAACCGTTAAGGTGTAGTTTGGTTGTAACAGTTAAAATGGCAAAAGGTTACACTCCTAAAAGTTGAATTCAGGAGAAACACAAAAAAGGAACAGAAAAAAATAATAAAGTAATGAAATTTATTTCGAGAAAGTAGAAGATAGGAAGACACAAACTATGCTGCAAAAATGTCCAGGCCAAAGATAAGTGGATCGTTATACAAATGTTCACTAACTTGTTTTTAATATGTCAGTGTCGGTGTCCAGTTACATGTATGGAGAACATTTTTATATATTTCTACAAAACACTCAACGTAATGTGTGTTGATTTTTCTCGACACCTGCTACGGATAGATAGTACTACATAGTACTGCACTAAATTCTGGGTATTTTCGATATCACTACATCGTTAGAAATCGCAACGTTAGATTTTGTTATGGTATTTCCCAGGTATGCTGTTACTGATAAAAAAATGAAGTGGCTTAAGAGAACTCTGGTTGCATGGTTGGAGTTTAAGAGCCATTTGAGCACCGAGGTTATATGAGTCGTGGACCTGCAGTTTAAGGTGGAAACCGAACCACTCTAGAGTGTTGCAATTTGAAGAATCTCCAACTGGTAATAGAACCGGGAGGGGGGGGGGACTTGTGCACAGAAGACACGCGTGCGCTAGCAATTAGACCACCGAGGATATTTTAGAGAACTCTTGAGTTCAGGGTAAAAACTTCTATTGACGGACAGATCCCAAGAAAACTAACAGTGAAAGTTGATATCCAATAGTGAAATTTGATAATAATTATAATAATATACAACTTGAATATCAAATTTCACTGTTAGTTTTCTTGGCTTGTAGATATGTTTAACTTACATGTGTTTTCGTAATAATCCAAACTTTCAAGATACGAGTATCAGTCTCCTAGATTTTCGTAAATAACTATAATGATGGTCCTAATTATCCCAATCAAGTACAGATAACGATCACTAAAGTTGATAATTCACTGTTTGAGAACATGCTGGCCCTAATTGATATATCACATGACTACCTTTCAATTCCAAAAATATCATAAATTTCAAAATAGCGGATTTCAAGATGGCGGCTGAGGTTCGTGATCTACTCTGCCCATTCTCCTTTCACCAATATGTGAAACTATCAACGTTTGCATTGTCTATCTTTCACTATTTTCACGATTAAACAGTTTATTTGATGTATTTCAACAACATACATTGTCCTTCTCCCACCAACATTGACCCCTCCCCCTCCGCTTCTTATGGCGCTCAGCCGCTATAACTTTGCACATATGCATATTTTCACATCCTTTTTCAAGCGCACTATGTCTCATCCCGCACCTCGATTCATCCATTTGGACCCTTTACTTGTAAGTGATGAAAATGTACCTTATAATATGTCTATTTGGATACTCTTCGCAAATGTATTAACTGCATGTTTTGAGTATGGGCTTGAAAAGTTTAATTTTCTTTAATATCTCATAATTACACAAAATACAGTCTCTTCCTCTTTGCAATACGATTAGTATATACACGGTATCAGCAAACACACTAGCCTCTATTTCAAGAAGTTATTTCAACGTAAGCAATGGAGTAAGTTTTTCTTTGTATCTTATAACAAACATATGATGACAGACAACGAAGGGAAAAACGTATTTATCTGATATATAACTAATTAAAGTATATAAAACGTAATAAGCAGTTATCGCTTTATTATTCTACAAGCCTGACCGACGGAAATTGCCTAAGAGACAGTGTTGCCACACTCCTAGCTCTGGAGTGGGCTGAAAAATAGTACCAAATTGAAACAAAAAGGGCTGAATTCATTATTCTTTTTACCAGTGTAGTACATGGCTCTATAAAAACGAAACTAAAAGAGGTAAAGTTCTGGAACACTCACCTCCCCGTCTTCCAAGAGTCCAAATCAAGAGAGTACTCTTTTTAAAAATAACTTTTTAAAAACATCCAAATAGGAGGACCCCGAACGAACGTGGAAGTAGATGAAACTTTTCTCGCACGTAAGAAGTATAGCAGAGGTCGCAAATTAAAAGGGAAAAAAATATCATCTACGGTATGTACTGTAAGGTAATCAAACGCGTCTCTATTTCAAAGTGACCAATAAACCAAAACAGTATTATGGTCATATATGAAAAACTATATAAAACGAGGAACGAGGAACAAATCAATCATCTCCGAGATGTAGAGAAAATCTTCCTGACACTTTTGAAAATATGACAAATATTTGTTAAATGGTGCTGAATTGGTAGAATTGTACCAACTTTTTCATAAAAGGGGCTGAAAATACCAGCGTGGTACCAACGGGCAGATGAATGGCAAAAAGGGCTAAATTTGGTACAATTGTACCAAGTGTATCAACACTGCTAAGAGATCTCCTTTGTGATGATGTAGATCAGCTTTGTTTTGCTCGCAATGAAGAGTAATAATTCTGTCTAACCGAAAATTGGAGGAGCATTCGAAAAGAACGAAATCTAATATTAAGTACCATAATGTTCAATCCGCTATAAAACTCATATGGCATTGACATGAATTCCGGTCCTTACTTCACTTTCAAAGTTTGTAGTATTCTGTCCAGTAGAATAGATAAATTGATTACTCGGAACATTCCGTCCTCTGAACCAATTTATAGCTCAGACACCTGGACCTCATTTTCCTGCTCAATTTTTCTAGACAGTGCAACTTGGTGACAGATCTGAATCTCACTAAGCATAAAGCTTGGACCCAGAGTGCATTAACGGATAACAACAGTTATAAAAAGTTACAAATGAATTTAAATTCATTAAAACTTTCAGAAAGTTTTTCCTGAATTTAAAAGAATAATTTGAGTTTAGAAAGTATTCGAAATACGTATTTAAAAGATTAAGAATTCTTTTATAACTCTTTATACATTAATCAACTTTAGATTACCTCAACTTTGCAACTAAGTACATAAAATATCTGTAAATATGACACTCTTTGTCAAAAGTATTAAAACATCGCAAAGATGGGACATAATGCAAAATTCATAATGCACCAGTTAATTGTATTTGTGTCACTTTAATCAACTTCAAGTTTGTTTGAATATCTTACCTGTTTCCATTACGTCAGCGATAATCAGCGTTGATAATCAGCGATAGACACACTTGATATTGTAATTAATATTGAATATTTATTACAGATTAGTAGGTAATTAAATATTTCATATAGTCCTACACATTTAGAATATCCCTATGATACTGAAAAAAGCTCGATAGAAATCATCACAGCAACATTAGATAAGAACACCTGTTTCAATTTATGCTGCAGAAAAAAGTTTGAATTCATAGGCCTGAGTAATTTAATTGCTATTCTATTTTCTATTCATTTTATTAATATGAGATCAATTCGAATCCTCCTTGCTGTTACACTTCTAATGTCCAGTATGCATATATAAACACAGAATCGTACATTTAAAATTTTCGAACTTTTTTCCTTTCTATAAGTAATCTGAAGAATTAGTATTAAGAGTTCTTAAGACTTCAACATTTCAAAATCATGTTTACATTTATTTCACAGATATATTTTGAGGACAATTCGCCAATTCATACTTTTATGTATAATTCTTCCCACAGCCGTTTTTGCTGAAAACACACACAGCTACTAATATATGCATATAAATTCATTATATGCATATAAAAAAACTGAAACTGCGGCGCAAGTATTAAGAATGAACTGCTCATTAAGAATATGCGTTGTAATAATGTTGTGAAAACCATATCCGAGCAAGTGTTGCTATTTTTTCTTTACAGAGTGTATTCAGATCTAACAAGGAACCCTAGGTATCTATCAGAGCCCGATTTTCATGAAACTTTGTATATAGAGAGAGTACCTCGGGAAACTCGCACAGCCAAAATTGTAGCTGCAGAGTCCAAGACGTTGGGACACTAGGACCCGAGAAAGATCAAAAGTGGAACCTCAGTACATTAAGGACATGGTGAGAAAATGCATGTTTTTCTTTAAAACTAATCATTGTAATGACACGAAATGAGCATACATGGATACGAGATGGTCGATATGATCTGATAAAAATTATAAAAAGAATATCCGCCATCTTGAAAGAGGCCATGTTGAAACTGGTGCGATTGGTGCAAATGAGAAGAGGGTCACCCGATACATTAATTTGAACGTAAATATCCACAAAAACCTGTTGGTGAAGTCTGTTGTGGGATTACATTATTCCTTGTGCTTCTGGTAGAGTGGTTTATGTACAAGATGAGCAAAGTGTACCTTATGACACTCGAGCAGATGCAGATTATGGAGCGCTATGAGTGGGATCAGTGGAACTAGAAAACCGAACAAAATATAATTTTAGCACTACATCATTTGTGTCAGAGTCAACATGTAATTGGTGTGGATGTGCCGATATGACGGGTTCAATCTTCATAATAATATCATGGTTAACATTAACTTGTAATTTTTTATTAGACTTAAATTAACTCGAACAGAAGTCAGAACGTCATATCAGTCCACCTATAGCGCTCTATACCCTCAATCTGCTCGAGTGTCACAGGATACACTTTGCTTATATTGTACCTAAACCACTCTATCAGAAGCACAGGAATAATATAATCCCACAACAGACTTCACCAACAGGTTTTTGTGGCTATTTACGTTCAAATTAATGCAAGGGTGACCCTCTTCTCATTTGCACCAATCGCACCAGTTTGAACATGGTCTCTTTCAAGATGGCGGATATTCTTTTTGTAATTTTTATCAGATCATATCGACCATCTCGTATCCATGTATGCTCATTTCGTGTCATTACAATAATTAATTTTAAAGAAAAACATGCATTTTCTCACCATGTCCTTAATGTACTGAGGTTCCACTTTTGATCTTTCTCGGGCCCTAGTGTCCCAACGTCTTGGACTCTGCAGCTACAATTTTGGCTGTGCGAGTTTCCCGAGGTACTCTCTCTATATACAAAGTTTCATGAAAATCGGGCTCTGATAGATACCTAGGGTTCCTTGTAAGAGGGACGAGATTGGGGAATGGCGAAAACTTCATAACAAGGAAAGGCTATTTTTTACCGTTCATCTAACATTGTTAGGCTCATTTAGTTTAGGAGACTCAAGTGAGCAGGTCATTGAGCCAGAATGGAAGAAAGTAGAAACGGTTTCAAACTTTTAATGGAATAGCCAATTGGAAAAATAAACATTAGTAAGACCTAAGCGTGGATTGGAAACGATATTAGGGTGAACCTGACAGAAATAGGAATACGGAGTAAAGATTGATTCCAGGTGGCTAAGAAAAGAAGTCAATGGATAGATTTAAGAATGCGACATATAAACTCCAAGTTCTGTAGGTCATAAAGTTAGTCAGAGTTCTTGAATAAAATGTGTAAGTTTAATGCCTTTCTTACCGAAAAGAACAAGTTTCATGTGAGAGTGTATTACAAAATTTATATAAGAATATCCCTAATTAGTAACTTTGAATGAGTTGAGAAATAAGAGTCTTTGGTTGATTGACTGCTTTCGAATTTAACGTACGTTTTCAACGCCGGAATTATATAGATGAACCGCATTAGTTACCAGTGAGAATCGAAGCTAAGTCTTTTTAACCAACGGAGTGAATGATTACCATTTACGAATGAACTGAGAAATTCCACTTGCGTTAGTGGAAATTTGCAGATGAGAATCAAGTTAGTCATCTTGGATAGATAGTTTAAGAACATTATAATAGCTTATATCTTACCCTCGAAAATCGAGATCAAGGTGGTTTTTGAAGTTGTCATGTAATAGAATTCTTTGAGAGGTCACAAGAATGACTCACTATATAAAAATGTAATACATTTGAGCAGAGAGAAAAGTGAGAGGTGTTTTAAGGATCAGAGTGTGAAATGAAAATAAACACAATATGATTTGAAAACGTAGTGGTAAGTGCATTTTTGAATAACATATACTGTAAGTGTTGGTTAAAATTAACAAGCAGATGTAAAATATTGTGTTATCAAAGAAACCAGGTGATACATATGCCTAGTGTTTACTTTTCTTTCTTACAGCATGGAAGAAAAATGGAGAATGGACTTTGTTGAAAATGTCCTTTTACCAGGTCTTATGTCAACGCCAACCATTCAGCTGGTGAGTGTCATCTTCGCCAAGGCCATGCAATGTTGTGTTATTTGCAGTAAAGTGTTGAAGAAATAATAACGTCTGTTGGAAAAGAACATCAGAAACAATCTCAGTAATGGAAAAACGGGGAGAAACCCAATTACCTAGCAGGAAGATTGCTCTTAAGAGTGAGAGCTTTTAGATCCATTTGCTTCTTTTTCGCTGCTTGTTCCACCAACTCTCAACAATATTGCGAGCGTTTCCTGTAAATGTAAAAGCAACAACACCAATAATGATGATATTTGTAGGTTGTATTGTAAGATATAACAGGTCTTCAGTATATTTAGGATATTGTATCTCTAGTATAATCTAGACAACCGTAAAAAATTATGGAAACTTAACTATAAGAAAACATTAAAATTATTTGCAAGTAATATGACATAATTAACACATATTCATTGTACGTTCAACATAATTTTCACAGAGAAATCTGAAAGTAATAAATTAAATTCACAGAGATATCTGAAAGTAAATAAATTAAACTTGTTACGTTTCGTCTCTATTTTTCAAGTAGTAATAGAATGCGTGTCACCTTTGAAAATGACAAACAACAATCTGCTAGATATCAATGTAGTTTACTAGCTACACTCATGTCCAAAATTATTGTCGCATGTCGTTAAAAATGAAGTTGTAGGAATATAATTTGATAACGAATTCTATAATAGGGTGACCTAAAATCTCACTCACAACTTTTGTCCTTAGAGTTCTACCAAAGTCATGACATCAAAATGCTTTACCTACCTCCACACACAACACACGTGTTATAACCATTCGATCGCTCTGTTTTTAAGGCCCTTAAAGCCAATTACCACCAAGAGGAAACTATCTAGATTCACTAAAACCCGAGGTCAGTGATTAGTAAATCTCAGTTCTGCATTTTGTTCACTGAAGCCTAGAAGTGGACAGCTTCTGTTGGACTGGCAGTTAATGGGTTTTCATGTACTGGTATCTACCCGTTTAGTCCACAAGCTACTGCAGAATTTCGATTCGCCCCTTCGGAAACGTATGGCCTCATTATACATTTTGAGGAGCAGTCTTCTCGGGAAGAAGATCTTAACAACGCGCCTTCTTCTTCCGGTCATGGCTCTCAAAACTTTGTCCCAACAAAGCCTATAGATGAACCCATACAACAAGTGCTTTTCAGCCCAGAAAAAGTTTGTGTGCAGAAGAGACGTCGTGTCGCAGAATAATCATGCCACTCAACTTCTGAAAATATTCGGGCAATGAGAATAACATACCTCCGAGGAAAGACGCAAGCATCGGGTGTAACAAAATCCAAGGACACTTCAAGAAAGAAGAGTGCTTATACAGAACCTGCCAAGAAAAAAACAAATAAATGCTCGAAAGAAACTGATATCCTCTATCCCTTCCAGTGACGAAAATGTGGGCCTAAGTCTAAAGTTGGCTGCAGGCAATAAAAGTCAAACAAGGAATTGCTGTTTTGGCCTTCTTAATTACTATTCAGAACGTTCTGCTAGAAAGGGAGACTGGATTCGTTGCCAGCGTTGTAAGACATAGTTCTACGAAGTCTGTGTCGGTGCAAAAGGTCGAAAACAGTTGATCTGTTGTCGTTGTCGTTAAATACGAACGATGGAAGATGAATTAACCAATTACGGCTCTTTGCCTTAGACAGTGTTCTGAACATTTTTTTAGTGTACGCCTACATTCAATAGGTGACGCATATTTACAATTTATGTAGGCCTACTTCTTTTCATGCAAAACTAGCACATTTCAACTACCGTAGAAATTGCAATCTGACTATTAAATAATTTATACATTATTTCTATAAGATTTGTTTATTTAGCTGGTTATTCATATTACCCCACTCGTTATTCAAATTGCCCCTCACATTTACGTTTCTCGAAATTTTGGCGGGGAAATTGAATACCCAAATTTCACAATGATGTATCTCAGATACTATCTTAAGAAAAATTGTTAAGTAATAGTAAGGTTCAAAGTTTTTGTTCACAATTTTATATTTGAATACCAATTACAGTTTCCGAGATATATGAGAAAATGTCTGAAATTATTCAAATTACCCCGCTGTACCCTATTATAATTAGGAAATAGAAAAAAAGGTTTTAGGATACTAAATTTGGTGAGATATTTCTTCCCAGTATGGACTTTATTGTTGTCTTGGTGCATCAGAACCATTTTAAATAGGCTTTCACGACGATCTCACATTTGTTTCACTTAAAAGTCTTAATAGCTCTCCATCGCACAAGAATGCACTTAATTACATAATACCTTGGCCATCACCTTACTCCGAACAGTCACTCTTAGTATTTTACTAGAGGAGATGAGGTGTGTTCTCTATTGTTTTCAAATCGATTTTGTCTCAGGTTCAAAATAGTGGATGTAAGCCATACATTGAATTGTGATATATTTTAAAAATCTGGTTGTACCCTCTTTTTAAAGATAAATGATGTGCTCAAAAGTGAGATCTCTTTTACATTTTCCTATAGAAAAGCTTGTCTGAAGAGAAATGAAAGTGAGTTGAGGCCATAGTTGAGCACTAATTAGTATATCCTAGATCCTGCGCAGTGCGATGTTTCAACTTCGAGGGGGAACGTACACCTAGAAAAAACACTGAACTCGCTGCCAACAGTGTTCAGCATTCAGATTTGGGAACCTGCCTCGTCAATATTTTCCTCATGCTCTGCCACATTTATATCTTCAAGACCTCATCAGAGGATGTTGTAACTTCTGATACAAAATGCCTATAATTTCTATAGTACACCAAAAGTTTTGATTTTGCAATACTGTCATGGGTAACATCAATGTTTTCTTTGTCAGTATTGTTGAAGGTGCAGTGCAGCGAAGTTAATTAAAAAACATCTTTCACCTTTTAGAAATGTGCAACTCAAATTCTCACAGTAGCATTAGAAGTTGCACGGTTCCTCAACAATTGACACATATCTAGTTGGATTTTTGGGGTGATATCCTTCTAGTAGAGGTACCCAATAAAAGCTTGGTAATCGCAACACAGAGCCGGTTAGGTTGCGATGAGCTATCCGCTCCGTTCGACTCGGCTCAGACGAACCATTCTGAGCGCATTCAAATGGACCGAGTTTCGTCGCTAGAGGTTAGATCGGTTGTCGCTTTTATGGAAATGACTGTATATTTGGCTTAGTGAGTCTTCCTGTATCTCATCTCTCCTTAAAGACATCCTTGGTTCGGCTGTGAAGAGGGTTGTTACAAAACAAAGTTCTTGTAAAGTCAGGTGTAAATTTCCTACTCGATATATTTCTTGTATAGCTATCTTGAAGAATTAATGGATTTACGCAGTGTTCAGTAGTTTTTATCAATTCAGGTGAGTAGGGTCATGGTTTTTATTGGACATTTGAAAAACAAACACAAAAAAGAATGATGTTTTTTTATTATTGAAAATAAAACTTCACAAGTTTTGTTTACAACACCATGTTTCCCATCCATACAGCACCACAGGAATTTCATTGGAGAAAAGATATTCAAATGTCAATTATCTCACAATTTCTTTACTGTTTATGCACTTTGCTGTTCTGTTGGAAATGTCAGTAAAAGTGTTTAATGAGTATCAATTTGGGCAACAACGACACGCTGATGCTTCTTCACAGCTTCTCATACTTCACAGCGTAAGCGTGAAGATTCATGAATTATCGGAAATGAATTTTCTAAAAGGTAGTCCAAACTTTTGAATATATATAGGGTAATTTTAAATAGGCCTAATATAGGCACAGTAAAAGAAAATGATGATATAGAAATATAATTTGGCAGAAACGTGAAATATCTTGTCTAGAGTTCAATCTGTTGGTTAAGTTACTTTTAAAATGCATCGAGTTACTTTGTCATCAACTTTTTCTTATATACATTATATGACACAAATTATACTAGGTGATAGTTGTTACTTATATAACTCATAGTCGGTTCGGAACTAGCGCGCTATTTGTAGCGAAGCTACAAATTTTGTAGCTCTAGATGTAGCGGCGCTACAAGTCAAAATCTGTAGCTTGTAGCTGTTGCTGAGCTACATATTTTTATATTGTGTAGCGAATTTTGCACTAAAGCTACAAATAAACCTTTGCAGGACGCAAAAATATTTTGTAACCAATATTTCCTCACAATTTTCAGTAAATTCTTATATGTTGATAGGGAGAAAATATGATTGTTTTCTGATTTCTATCTCCAATTATTTTGCAACAATATTACAAGAAACTTTTCTGAAATAAATTGAGTACTGACGATCGGTCAAAAGGATAGTAATGACTCTTAAAATAGACCTACATGCTATTCTAGCAGCGAAGCATATACATTTTTGGGGGAAGGGGTAATATATATACAGATGGTGATCAGAAAAATGGAAATATCTGAACGAAATTGCAACTTACCAGATTAATATGGTGTCGGGCCACCTTTCGCCTTCAGAACAGCCTTGCTGCGACGTGGGATGGAGGCATAGAAGTCGTGAATGTAGCAAGTGGAATTTTACACCAACCTCGTGCAGGGCATCGGCCAGTTCTGTGAGAGAGGATGGAGGTGGAAATCGTCGCCGGAGTCGTGTTTTCAAGACGGACCACAGATGTTCAATTATGTTGAGATCTGTGGATTGGGCGGGCCAGGGGAGGTGTTGAACTTCATCCCGATGTTCCTCAAACCACGCTGCAACAACGCCAGCTGTGTGAATGGGTGCATTATCATCCTGGAAGATGGCGTCATTGTCCGGGAACAACATCCGGACCATAGGATTCAAGTGGTCTCCTAAAATTGCAACATAATCGTTGGCAGTGATTCGTCCGCTAAGTTTGACCACAGAAACCAATGAAAACCATGATATCGCGGCCCACAACATCACCGAGCCGCCACCAGGTTTCACAGTTGGGCGGAGACACTGCAGATCATAAGCTTCTTTGAGCGTTTTCCACACATAAACACGGCCCGTGGTTGGGGATAGGGTGAAGGATGACTCATCCGACCATATCACACGTTTCCAGTCCTCAACGGTCCAAGTTGCACGGTCGCGGCACCATTTGCGGCGTGCGAAAGCGTTATGGTAACTGATGAGCGGTTTGGCCCGTGCAACACGACCCCGTAAGTTCATGTCATGTAATTCGCGGCGGACTGTGATTGTCGAAACAGGGTGGGGGAGGTGCTGATTGAGTTCCTCCGTCACTTGCTCCGCAGTAGCACGACGGTTCTGCGTGATAATGCGCTTTAATACCCGGCGTGACCTGCCACTCATGATTTTCTTCCGCCCACTGTTCCGCTTCCCTGATGTGGTTTTCCCGTGTGTTGTGTATGCCGTCATCACCTTCGACACTGTCCCACGCGACACACTTAACACAGTAGCCACTGCCGTCACACTCACTCCACATAACCGCGCACCAACAATTTGCCCTCTTTGAAAATCTGAGAGGTCTCCCATTTTACACTACCTCCGTCTGCTGCAGCCACTGGACACTGGTGTTCCACTGCGCCTGACGTAGTATGGAGACCGACCTAAAACACCACCACCAGCGGTCCGGCGCTGCGGGCGCCAGGACACCACTGCCAGCCCATACATCTGACGTGTTGCCAACTACAGGCGTTTCCATTTTTCTGATCACCATCTGTATATATAAATAATTTTAAAAGAGCAGACAAAATGCATACTTTACTGTGAAATACAAATTGATAGACAAAGCTTTTATGTAATATTTTAACCGAACTTTTAAGTTCAGTTACGCATGCCTGATGCCAAGTAAACTGTATTTGTGACAAGAGCTTAAGTAGCGAATACGTATCTGAAAAACTAGCTAACAGTGGTAGCGATCTACAATTTTTTATCATGTAGCTGTAGAGCAGCTACTTTTGAAAAGTAACTTTCCGATCACTGCTGATACTAAAATAATGTTGGCAAATGGTGAATATAATATATACTTGCCTTCTATGTGTGCCTCTCGGGTCTACTCTAGGCGATCTTGCGTTCTTTGATTTCAACAAACAATAGAAGGAAATTTATCACCTTTCTTAGTTGGTTTTCTGTATGCTCAGAAAACTGTTAAAGTTAAGGATATGATTTAGAGTAGTCGGGTCATAACCAAAGCAGGGGCATGAAAACCATAGCCCTACTCTCCTGAACCGATGAAAACTACTAAACACTGCTTAAATCGATTAATTCTTTACGATAGTTATGCAAAAACTATATCGAGTTGGAAATAGTTGGAAATAGCCACCGGTGCAGCTTGAACTCCGGCTCGGTTCAACTGAGCCAACGGCTCGAGTCAAGATGATTGGAATGAGCCATTGGCTTGGTTCGAATTGACTCAGGTGAGCCATTGGCTTGGTTCGGATTGACTCAGATGAGCCATTGGCTAGAACCGGGTCGGTTGAGATGAGCTACCTGTTCGGTTCGGCTGGGCTCAGCTAGGCTCAGGTGATCCATCGGCTCGAGCCTGCTGGGTTGGGGTGAGTCAGCAACTCGGTTTGGCTCAGTTCAGGTAAGCCATTGGCTCGAGCCGGCTCAATTGGAATGAATGGATTGGGGTCCCTGGTTCGATCCCAGCTCACGCCGTGTGGACTTTGTGGTGGACAAACACCGTGTTCGTGGGTTTTCTCGGGGTCCTCCCGTTTCCTCCCACTTTCTTCATTCCACCGTTTCACTTATCTCTCATCATCACCGTCTCCTTTAGCCTAAACGGCATAACCGTGGGACGTAGAACTCAAAGATTTCATTTCATTTTTGTGTTGTCCACTTGTTACTGTTTTACATATTTCAAATAAGGTACTTAAGAGAAATGCTGGATAACTACCATCCCTTCGCCCTCCTGGGAAGAAAGCCGTGAAACTAAGTCTTTTTTAAATGTTATGTTTATGGTTCTATTCCCCTCGAAAGAACTCTATATGTCCGTCATGCATGCAATAGGGAAGGGCACGAGCGAATTCGAGCAAGTTTTCTTTAAAACTCGTCTCGACTCGAAGCAGACATCTTTGAGCTCGACTCGAGAACTCGGCTCGAAAAATTTTCCCCAACTCGACTCAAATTCGGATCGAGTTTCGAGTCGAGTCGAGCCAATTCGAGCTAAATCCTTTGTGTAGTTCCAAGTACTACTCTCTTCAAGTATCCTACTTCTACATAGACAATATAATTATCAATGATACTACTACTAGTAATATACTAATTATTATTATAACACCGTGTATAAACATGGAATATAGGCGATTTGTATCCGAATACTAAAAATTAGTTGACTGTCGATCTCGGTCGTCAAGTAATCTTCAGGAAGCAAGGACATTGGTCACGAGGTTCTTGGTTTGAGTTCAGGAGGGGCAAGTATTCGGGCTCGAGTCAGTGTTGAAAGTTATAAGACTCCAGCCAAATATGTTCAAAACTGCTCGAGCCGGGTTTAGGGTTGTCAACGACTCAAGCGGCTTGCTCACAGCTCATTCACTTATCGAGCCGAACCGAGAAATGAGCCGAGCGAATAGCTCACCCAACCGGGCCAGCTCGAGCCGATGGCTCACACGAGCCGAACCGAAAGGAGCTGATTGCTTACCCCAACCGAGCCGGTTCGAGCCATCGGCTCAGTTGAGCTGACTCGAACCCAGCCTATGGACTCGTTCCAACGGAGCTGGTTTGAGCCATTGGCTCCAATCGAGCCGAGTCGATGACTCGTCCCTGCCGAGCCGGCTCAAGTTATCGACTCAATTGAGCCCAGTCGATGGATCATTCCAACCAAGCCAGCTCAAGCTGTTCGCTCAGTTGAATCGAGCCGAGCCGGTTGACACCACTATCCCGGTTGGGCTTCTACTTTGGCTAAAAAAATGGACCGTGCAGTTCTCAGCCTTGATGTTAAGAACTACAGTATATACTTATATTGGTGTTCACGGCGTCATTAACTTGTTCTATCACCAACGAATTATGAGGTAGTTTGTTTTGCATCTTTTTCGCGTGTTTTGTGTCGCTTTTTGCGCCTATTCCCACATTTTGTGCGTTACCGGAAGTGGGTCAAAATGGGCCTACAAAGTGGGATGAATATGTATTTTTCTGACATATTTGTAGGTTCTCTTTGACTCACTTTCGGTGGCGCACAAAACGTGAAAATATACGCAGAAATGGTACAAAACATGCACTAAACAATGCGAAAGAAGCGACCTCGCAATTCGATACTGGTGGGGCATTTTTCTTCCCACATTGAATGCCCATTTTGACCCACTACCATTGATTCACAAAACGTGGAAATAGGCTTACAAAACGGTAGAAAATACGCACAAGACGATGTGAAAGAAACGATCCCGAAATCGTTCCTGACGGAGCAGCACTAACTTGTTCCGCCGTATTTGTAGGATAACATTGACCCATTTCCTGTGACTCACAAAACGTCGAAATAGGCACACAAAACGGCACAAAACAAGCATGTAAGGATGTGAAATTAACGACCACGAATTTCGAAAGTGGCGGAACTCTTAGTGATTTTCGTCCCATCTTGAAAGCCCATTTTGACCCATTTTCGGTGAAGCACAAAATGCGGAAATAGGCGCACAAAACGACACAAAATGGCACTAAACGTTGCGAAAGTAACGACCTCAAAATTCGATAGTGGCACAACAGTGGGATATTTTCGTCTCACTTTGTTGTCCCATTTTGACCCTCTTCCAGTGACTCACAAAACGTCGAAATATCCGCAAAAAGGCACAAAACAAGCATGAAAGGATGTGAAATTAACGACCTCGAAATTCGAAAGTGGCGCAACTCTTGATCATTTTAGTCCCACATTGAAAACCCATTTTGACCCACTTCCGGTGATGCACAAAACGTGGAAATAGGCGCACAAAACCTCACAGAACAGGCACTAGGCGATTTGAAGGAAACGAGCTCGATATTCGTTGGTGGCGGAAGAGCATTAACTTGTTCCGAAATATTTCTAGGCCCATTTTAACTCATTTCAGATGACGCACAAAACGTGGGAATAGGCATACAAAACGGTAGAAAGCACGCACAAAATGATGCCAAAGAATGCATATCGAAATTCGTTGGTGGCGGACCATGGGTTATTATTGTTCCACCATGATGGCCCATTTTGATCCACTTCCGATGACACAAAAAACGTAGAAATAGGCGCACAAAACAGCACAAAACATGCAGAAAACGATGTGAAGGAAACGACCTCGAAAGTCGTTGGTAGCGGAACAGCACTAACTTGTTTCATTACATTCGTAGGCCCATTTTGACCCGCTTCCGGTGACGCACAAAACGTACGAAAGAGGCACTAAACGATGCGAAAGAAACGATCTCGAAATTCGATGTTGGCGGAAAAGCGAGTCATTTAACTCCCACTTTCAAAGCGCGGTTAAGTCACTTCCGGTGACGTACAAAACGAGGAAATAGGCGCAGAAAACTTAAAAATAATAGGCACTAATCGATGCGAAAGAAAAACCTAGGAATTCGATAGTGGCGGAACAGTGGGTCATTTTCGTCCCACCTTCGAGGCCCATTTTGACACACTTCCAGTGACGCACAAAACATGAAAATACGCGATCAAAACGGCAAGATACTGGCATTAAACGATGCGAAAGAAGCGACCTCAAAATTCGTTGGTGGCGGAACAGTGGGTCATTTCTGCCCCACCTTGGAGGCCCATTTTAACCCTCTTCCCATGACACACAAAACGGCACAAAACGATGTGAAGGAAACAACCTCGAAATTCGTTGATGGCGGAATAGCAATAACCAGTTCCGCCATATTTGTGGGCCCATTTTGACCCACTTGCGGTGACGCACAAAAATTAGAATAGGCGTACAAAATATCACAAAACGATGCAAAAGGAACCATCTCGAAATTCGTTGGTGGCAGAACAAGTTAATGACGCTGGTGCTCACGGCATTTGACGCTGTCTCGTTATAAATATCTATAGTCGTTTCGCTATCGAGACGAGACGTGTGTTTAGCGTTCAGAGCTCAAGGAAATCAAGTTGTGAGAAAAAGAGACATAAAATTTGTACTGTAATCTTAATTACATGGAAATTTTAAGTTTGTACGGTACGTTTAATTATATGGAAAATTTTATACTTTTTTCCTTTATGTTGGTCTACTTTAACTAGATTTGGGACTTTCAAATTTTACTCTTTTATTCCACTGAAAAGTATCTTTAATTCAACAAGGAAATAATTATCAATGATAATTATAATAATTATCTATATAATTGAATTCATTGTAATTTGGTCCATGGCAAACACTTTACCATTTCGTACTACCAGTTATGTCCGTTCTTTACACGGATCAGATAAAATATCAATATAAACAAACTGAACAACGGGAGAACAATAAAGAAATATTTCTAAAATTGGATATATTTTGTGTGAATATATATCCAACAACGTATATGTGTTTTCATTGGGAAGGCCGATGGGGGCTGAATTTGAACGTAAACACTATCGGGACACGTGTCACTATGCATCTGAACAACCCCGATAAATATGGATTCGACACAAATATTGGTCATCTACTACTTTTACATGTCCCGGTAAACGCCCCATGAGACCTCCTTGGTTCGAATTGTGAAAAAAATCTCCTCTCGCCCCCAGCCGATACCGCGAAAGCTATGAATGTGACACTAACTCGTCTGGTCCACAGGCCGCACAAAGATAGACAGACAGACACAAACAAACTCTTTATTTTATTTATATTAGAAAGGTCAGATCACCGTTATTGTAATAGAGCGGTGTTTGAGCGATTGATCGTAGAAATTCAAACTCCGATGAGTGATAATTTCATAGACTTGTTTTATTACAAGTTTAAACTCTTTAATCAGTAGAGAAGAGGGTGTGAATCATGGGTCAGAGTTGATGACAATGGGTTTTGGTGGGTCTGTGGGTCATAGTGGGTGAGAGTTGTTCATGGTGAGTGGTGGGTCAGGGTGGGTCGTGGGTCACGATATGTAGTGAGTCAATTGGCCGTGGCTAAAGTTTTTATTGCCCCACGCCCTCTCTGAACTACAGTGTTGAAAATTAATCAGTGAAAATCAATTGCTATTGATCAATCAATTGAAAGTAATTGCTATGGAAATCAATTGCAATTGAATAATGAATTCAATTGCAATTACTTTCCAGTGCAATTACTTTCAATCGATTGATTAATTGCAATTGATTTTCCATTATTAATGGCCAACTGCTTTTAACAATTAACCATTACTTACTTCAATTGTTAATTGCAATTAACCATTAAATTTACAGATTAATTGTTAATTCAATTGAAATTTGCCAAACACTGCAAATTAACGCGAAAAGCAGTTTCCATAACGATTGCAAATAAGTTTAATGTTCATTTGGCAGAAAAACAAAAATTATGTATTATTTTCTTATACAATACTGACTGAGTTTGAGGATTTCTTGGGTGTTTATCATTAATAAAAATATTCCCATAAATTAACTGCGAGTGTATGAGTTGCTCATCTGAAGCTTAAACACTATATTTTACAACCTAAGATTTCCCAAACCTACATCTCCTCTCTGTTTGCAGTATTTATTGACAATTTTTGTTGGGAACTTTGTTGTTCTAAATGACGATAGATGTCTTTTCTAAAAATTAATTCTTTATTCTAAACGTGCATAGAAACTAAGCTACGGTAGGCACCTATAGGGCGAAATACATATTTTAAATAAATAAATAAATAAATAACAAAGATCTTGAGCGATCCACACAGTAAGAACTAATTACACACATTCATTTTATGTGTGAAGAACATCTTATCCTTTTCTATATTTTGGGATAATTTTATCGTTTTTCGATTCTAGTTCACCGGTAAGGTTTTATGTTATTTTCATTAGAGCTTATATTTGTAAAATCAATTAAAACAAATATTTCATCACTGTACCCAGGTAAGTAATTGTAGAAGAAATATTATTTTTTCTGAAGTTTGTGTTAATATCACGGTTTGTTATAGGTTGACTTGGAAAAATATTCAGAATTATTAATGGTTTTTACAACGAGAAGACTCAATACGTAAAATTTCAAGGAAGTTATAAACTACTGCCTAAATTGTTACCTTGTAATCACAGTTACTTTTATGTCCTTTTCTTATTATATGCTACCTAGGTATTTTAAAATGCAGCTGAACTTTAAACAGATTGCAATACATTAAGAATTAAATTCCAAGGAGAAGAAGTGCAGTGCCAAATATGACAAACAGATAGGTTAACCATGTAGATAGTGGATAGAAAATGGTCTAGCCGAAGGAGAATTTTAGAAATCCAAATATATTTGTTAAGAAATATAGAAGAATGAAAGTGTGATGAGTACACACAAATACAGTATACAGGTGATAAGTGATGTACAGGTTGAGTATACAGTATACAGTATTACAGGTTCAGTATACAGTATACAGATGATAAGTGATTATGAACAAGAAGTAAATGTTATAAAAATGATTAATATTAACATAATATTAATTAATGTTTGGGGAACAGACATATAGTAGTTAAAGATAATATCTTATTTATGATCAGAAAGAACTACAGGACTTGGAAGTTGCAATATGATTTACAAAAGAGTGGAAATATTAATTACAATTCATTCAAGTGATTAGTCGTCAATACAAATTTATTCAACAAAATCAACTGACTAATCAACAATTATAAGAAACTTCCAGTAACCTAAGATGATTACATTATTTTAATTGCAAGTATAGGATATAGGGGCATTGACTTCGATTTTCTTTGATGAACTATTGTTGAGAATAGTACTGTTAAAGAATTGTAGTTTAAAAAAAACATGGAAAAGGAATGCATAATAAATACTGTTATAGACGTGTGAAATTTTACATTTACTTCTTTGCACGATTGTGACAATACTGCGAGGGTACAGCAGAAACTTAAGAGGAACCAGCCTACACGTTCTAAATAGCTATGACACAATGATATATCAGACCTTGGGGTTCTCCTAATTCAAAAGAATGATAAAGAAATGTAAAGCGTAAGTAAAAGTTTTTGTATTTACTATTATTACTCTCTTCAGTTCTGTTTTTTGACATCATTATAAAGATTTTTTTATGTTATCCTTTTTACTTTTGTATATAAAGTAGTGGTAAACTATTTTATTATTCAGAAAATTTCCGAAATGGAAAAATAGTTCGGAATAAATTGTACTGAAAAATGTTCATTTAATCATATTTTCGACTCTTTAATGGTGGTAAACGTATTTCTGTGCATTGTTTACAACGTATATAGCTATATTATAGTCTCTTTATATTCATATACATCATTAAACGAAAATCTATATCTATACTAATATATATATAACTTGTGTATTTGGATGTCTTAAGATTTGTCATAGAAATGTGTTACCTGGAGCCACCTAATTTTGTACCCAGATATATTTTCACAAGACCTAACCGTGTATGGAGCTGTTTTCCCGACTTTTGACTCGGCGAGGAATTGTAACAGACTAAAATATCAAGTATGTTTATGTACAGTGAACCATGTTGGAAAACCCAACTATTTTTCATTCGTTCAGGTTGCTGGAGGGAGAATTGATAGGGATATTGCCGAAGGCGTTGCTGAGCTTACAGATGAAAGAAAAACGAAATGAAATATTTGAGTTTAATGTTCCATGATTATGCAGTTTAGGCTGATTAAGATGGATAATAAAGACAAGTACATGATGGTGCAAAAATTGGTGGTATGAGAATGTGGAAGGAAACGGGAGTATCCTCAAGCAAATCCAACGATACGATGTTGTCCACCATAAACCTACTTGGCCGGGGATCGAACTACGGACCCCACGCACCAGAAGTAAGCATTTTCCCACTGAGACGCCGTGCCTCCTGATCGTTATATATTTTAAGCGATGATTATGCTTTCAAAAATTTTGTACATATTCTTCCTTGTAAAGAAAAGGTACTTCTAAACTTTTTTTAAAATAAAAAATGAACCTACTTTAAAACTATGAATTCTCTTCTTTCAACCGCTTTATAATTATTACTATCGTCTGCTTTTTAGCACTTTCATTTTTTTTTACCTTTTAATGGCTTCTTGAGGTCGGCTTCTGATATTTTAAATTCCTCATTCTCCAAATGTTAAGTCCTTTCTCTCCGTGCACAATCATATGATGCTTCCAAAAATAGGTTTCCAGTTTACTTCGATTAGTGCAGCTGGGATGCTCGCAGATTCGAATGAAAAACGTTGATTCCTATGCTTCACAAAATCATAATTTTGCTCAGAATGTGGGCGTTGTCCGATCATTTGTTTCTCTAATTCTAACCTTGCATATGTGAATGCATTTCTCTTTGTGATCATATTTTAATCTCTCTCTTTCTTCTCTCTCTGAATATCGTATATATCAGGAACTTACATGGCCTGGGATCAAATGTTCGACTCTTGAAATCAGATGTGAGCGCTCGTAGACCACCACTAATGTGCAATTGTGGCTCCCTTTAACTTCTCTGTTAGTAGGCTGCGAATATTGTGGCACTTCAACAGGAAACATAGACAAAATAAGAGTATATTTCCAAGTTTAATTCTTCGAAAGTGTTGATATTCTTGAGATATGCAAGAGAAATACTACTTTTCAGGCGGCTTTCTCCATGGGTAAGTGGTTGGCGTCGTGGTTTTATATCCGAAAGTTTCCTGGTTCGAAATCCATATCTGGAAGCTGTGAATTTTTCATTCTTCATTCTTCATATGTTAAGAAATTTCTCTCACTGCCCAGCCATTTGATGCTTCAAAAAAATTCTCATCTTAATTCGATAACTACGAATGTGATGCTCACAAATTTTACTGATGACGTATGATTCTTATTATGATTCAAAAATAACAATTTTCCTCAGAATATGGATGCTGCCTGATCATTTCTTTCTTCAATTCTAAGCTTGCATCACCTGAACTATCCCTCTCTGTCCTCATATTTGGATCTATCTTTCTCTTACTCCTCCTCTTCTCTCTCTCTCAATGTCGTCCGTCACGAACTTGCGTGGCCTGGGACCAAATGATCGACTCTTGAAACCAGATGTAAGCCTCCACCAATGACCATCGTGATTCCCTATAGGTTTTTTGTTATAGGGTGCGGATGTTCAGGCACTTCAAACTGGAAACAGACACAAAAGTCAGGAAACGTTCTGGAAATTTCGGTCTCCAAAATGCTTCTCGAGTGGGAGACCAATCACAGAGAAAGTACAGGATATTGTGGCTAAAATTGAGAAAGACCGGGAAGTAAACTGTCAATGGCATCTTCAATGACCTAAACATCCATCACGACTGTTAAATCATTCGGAGAAAGCTGGCTGAAATATGTTCTTACTCCCTTGGTTATGTGAGACCCGCTTTACTTTGTTGAATTTCTAGTTGCAGTATATTTTAAGATAGTTTTCACTCATTAGGCGTTGCAAACATTGTTTAATTTTTTTAAAAAATAATTAATTTATTATTATGTTTTCCAAATATTTTATATGCTCAAACTTTCTTTGGAAATAGCTTATTTGACTAGTGCAAACAGTATCGGAATCTGACCAACGGTTCTCGAGATAATCGCGTACAACTAAAAATACAAACATACACACATATAAACCAAACTGAGAACTCCATTTTTAAAAGTTTGTTAATAAAATAGCGTATGTGTTTGTATGTCTATCTGTCATCAAATTTTCCTATAGAAATGGTTTACTTCGAGCCACCTAATTTTGTACAGAGATAGATATTCATCAGATCTAATCGCCTACAAAGGTCCCTTCTCTGTTTTCGACTCGAGAGGGGTTAGGAAGGCATTTGAATTTAAAGTGCTTATTTACAGTAAATCAAATTGCTTATGAGGTAGACAACCCATTCGTTTTTCCTGTCGTCCAGGTTGCTGAGCCGAGAATTGATAGGGGCAATGTCCAAGGCATTGTTCGTCATTGTATATTTCACGCATTTCCTCACTTTCAGACACTTTGCATAAACATTATTCTTCTTCGGCGTTTCTGTTAGTAAGCATTAGAACATTAAATGAGAATAAGAGAAAACCTTCTGAGGCTAAGAATATAAATTAAACTGCATCAAAATAGCAATAGTCATTTACAGTTTGATGTGTGCAATTAAAAATTACAATATAATTTTATGTTCAAATCAGAAAATAAAACGGGGTTATTGCTAGTGTAATGGAAAGTTGGTCTTTGCGTATGGTTACACTATCTAGTTCAGGTCAATAGAAATTTAGTTACATATTGCTAAATCTATACAAAAATATTTTCTAGTTGCAAAACGCTTGAATACAATTCATTTGGATAAAAGAGCATGGGAATCTTTGGTAATTATAACTAGAAAGCATATGCTCTAACTTTCACAATTCTAGTTCATTTTAAAGTATTGAAAATGAACACTGCACATGCAATTGAATATAGAAAAGAGAAGGAAAGATGTTTCAAAATTAAACCTTATTCCCTGAGTAGCTCGTCTTTGTTCCAAACGAGAGTGCCAGATGCGGTCTAGGACCTCAACGACGAATTCAGTGAGGTAAAGAGATGAAACAAATGACAACTGCAATGCACCAAGGCAGGCTTCAACAGAAAAAGCTTCCTCTTTTACATTTTGGCTTCATCGTCGTCTTCTTCTTCCTTCATGAAAAATACACTCCAGCAGAGTAGCGATTCTTGCGCGGATTGTGGAAAACAAACACTGTCGAGAATTATTCATGCCTAAAATACCTCCGCTAAGTGTAATTATCCTCTTAATTTTATGAAAGATACATCAGTCGTGTTACTTTCCGGGAGAAATATGCATGTAACTTTTATGCTAGGGTTAGTTTTTATCCTTTGTAATTCTGCACCTAGGATTTCAAAGACAAAAAAAGACTTTTCACTTAAAAATATAATTCAGATAATCATCTTGGTTGGTTCTTTTGGAGCTTTTGTTCTTCATTTTGTAGCTAAGTTTGTTCTTTGATAATAAACCTGCTGTCGTCTCTCTATAAATGTACTTCTTTTCAACCAGAAAATATGCGACTCATGCATCTTCGTTATATTACACTTTTGTGAGTATTAATGATTCGTTTATGCATACATCCATCACCTTTTCAGTGTTGCTAAAATTTCCTCGAGCTTTCTTCTTTCTTCTTAAAGCAACTGCAAAACTTGTATCGTTTATTAACAATAATAACTGCAAACAGAATATATAATAAGTATGGTATTAAATAGAAGTGGCATAAACGAAGACAAGGTAAATTTTCTCGGAAAGCTTTCGGGTGATTTTATTTCAAGGAAAGTACTCAAATTTATCATAATCACACAAGGTATACACTTTTCACATACAACACAATTACTATTGCTAAGCGCGGAAGGTAGAATTTCTTATTAATACTGATTAGAAGAGGAAGCAGGAACGTAGCCGGCCCAAAAATGTAGGGGTGCGGCGGCTGAAGTTAGGGGGGCCCGATCCAACCATATTATAGTTCATTTGCAGGCCTACCGTGAAACATTTAGAGGGCCAGCAAAAATTTAGGGGGGCCCGGCCCCCTAGACACCCCTGGATACGGGCCTGAGAGGAAGAACAGTTTTGTTCTCGTTGTACGCGAATCTGTTTTTTTGGGTTTATTTAGCACAGTATACTAAGTACCCAGGTAGTCTTTAGCATCATATCGATAATCGTTGAGAGTTGGGAACACGCTTTTGCATCAATATAGTAATATTATGGCTTTGTGAAAGTCTTCTTTCAAAGAGCATCTCCAGTGACTCCCTACTATCTTAACCGGTGAGTAACAGGGTCTACATGTATATGTAGAGAACCAGTAGGCACTGTAGGTTACGCATATGTTGGTTTCGATGTTGCAAAGTGAGGTGTGTTCGAAGAGGAGTCGAAAAATCGATCGATGGTTCAGACAATGTTGTGGTCATTTCTCGGGTCATCTTGCGCCACTAGAAAGGCTTCCAGTGGAGAACTTTGGGTCTATCCTCATCTCCGGACTCGTGTTGTACCGTGTTGTAACAAGTATTATGTCTACAATCATCTTTAATGTGGCATTTCGAACAAAATCTGGACATTCATTCCAACAACTGAGCTAATATTGGAGTACTTTGATTCATAAATATTAGTAAATTATTTACTGGCATTGCTGCATGTATCTTTTAATAAAATAATTGTATTAGAACCATCAGACAACTCTAAGAACGATTCCAAGTAGCTTTCCTGTCATTGGTTTTGTGCGTGTTGCCTAACCAGACACGGCAAAAACTTGGGGCGGAGATAGGGTAAGGGGTTGTCCAAAAAATTCAGTAAGGTCGGTGCCACTAATGGGACCTTTTCTGCACTAGCCGTCATCGGATTTCCAACAAAAATGCAAAATACTCCACCCTACTGAGTAGTATCACGTATATTCCGTTATTAGCAAATGTCTTCTTCATTTTTTATTAGTTTTTTTCCATTTCTAAGTGTATAAAAGTAATCACCTAATTTGAATTTCCTTACCATTATCTGTAAACCTGTTGGGATTGGTAAATCAGATTAGGGTTTAACATTTTTTCAGCACCGGGGCTATATGAAATGTGGAAAAAATGAAATAAAATCTTCCAGTTCTACGTCCCACGAGTATGTCGTGTAAGCTAAACTAGACGGTGGTGATGAAAATAAATGAAGTAATGGAATGAAAAAATGAGAGGAATTGGAGAAATCCTGAGATAACCCACGCAAACCACGTATATGAGATTTGGACCTAGAGCTGAACATGGGATCCGAACTAAGTAATCCCCTCCTGGAATCGAAACCTAGTTACTATCGCCGCTGTTTGCTTTTATTCGCGCTCGACAGCAGAAAAGGCAGATACGCAGGTCCTTATGCATATTTATACATACTCCCCGCAAACTAGAACTATTAAAGCAGTAATGTTACCTATATATGAATTCGAATTTAAATGCATTTTTTAAAGCGGGCGAGATTCAGCCAAGAATTTTCTAACATCTAATCCTTGTCATTAAGATTTTTTTAAAGAAAGGAAAATTAATATAATAAAAAAATAGAATCAAACAAAAAGAAAAGAAAATGAGTGAAAAAACATAACCTAGAACTCCAACATATTTGAAATAAGTGAAGATAATTCTTGCATAGGATAAAAAAAAGAAAACAAAAATACAATGTGTAGTGTCACACAAACTTATAGTCCTGTTCAAAATATCTGACCTCTCATCTGTCTTAGAAAGGCTCTGTATTCTTATACAAAGTTCGAATTGGACTAGAAAAATTCTTATTTTTTGAACAATTGAGGCTTTTACTTAGAGTCAAAGTATTAGAACTTCCTATGTAGGGCTTCCGAAATATGGTCTTTTAAAGCAAGACGTGTGGCCAAGAATTTCTGAACAAGACTGTACATGTGATGAGTGCTAGAGAATAATCACTGGTCATTGAACAATTGAGCTTTTAAAGTATTTTAAGAGGTGTGGAATAACTGCTGGTCTTTAATTGTTTTAGGTTAAGCGTATCATACCCTTGACCCTGATTTAGTGAATCATATCTACTTTCTTTATTCTGTGTCTTGGAGTATGAAATGCTTTACTATAAGTATTACAAGTCATATGAAAATACTAATGACATTAAAAAATAGTGAATATATCAATATTGTTAATCCCGATTCTCAAAACTGGTTTCTGATAGCGCTTTTCGTTCTTAGCATTCAATGCTCAAAATAAATCCCGAGTGATGCCTCTCGCAGGACGTTATTATAACATTTAAAATGGCCGGTAAATGTAGTATCTCAGTTACATCTTGGTGAACACAGAAATAGAGTGTAAACGCGGCTATTTTCTTTTCGTTTTTCTTTCTTTTCGTTTCTTTGAGAAGCTACACTATAAATTTAACAAATCATTAAACAATGTACAATGTAAACAATGTATGTTTCAATTTACAACATATGAAATAAATAATAACAATTGTTTGTGGTTATGACGATCTCCGTTCAGTGGTCGGTGAAAGACAATTTTGATTAGGTCCAACGTTAAATTGAAGATGCACGTTTCATATAAATTAAGTGCGATGAAGGAACTTTTAACTCCTTAAAGAAACTTTATAGTTATCACAATGTAGTAAATGAAAACCAGTAAAACATCTTGTTTATTAAAGTGCTGTTTATAAAGAATAATACAAGATAGTTACAAAATAAAACAAAAATGGTTTCCTAACAACAATAAGAATAATGAGGTACAATATATTTTACCTACTTTACCTAATATGCTTTTAAATCAAACTATGAAGACAATTTAGATTATTTGTCGAACAGAGATACTCAATCACACAAAAATTGTAAAGGGAACTTATTTTTTGGTTGATTATCAGTAAATTTCAATGCATTTCCCTGACATACAAATTGCATTAATTGTTTAGCCATTAACTAAATATTTTGAATATTTACTGATGAAAATTAACATTAAACAGTAAATAATTGCCCCAATACTTACAATATAACAATACAAAATTTAATGAATATTGTAACATGACGAGAATTAATTGGTAAATGGGAAAGAATATTTAATTAATCATGATCACAACACCTGTAAATTATTAATACGAAATTTAATGAGTATTGTAACATGACGAGAATTAATTGATAAAGAGAAAAAGATTTAATTAATCATGATCATAACACTTTGTTAATTATTCATATTTTAAATGGAAAATAAAATTCAATTCACAAACTAGTGCTATAGGTCATTCACGTATCTTCAGAACAAATAAAGAAATCGTGTAGTAACATTAAAACTTGTGCAGATAAAACATTCCTTCTAATAAAAAATAATACTCATGCAACATAACAATGTGTTGACTTAAAACATTAATATTTTCTACTTTAAGCTACCAAAAAATTCTTGCAATTGTTGGGGTAAGCGCACGAATAATCACCCCACCGAAAACTAGGAAGAGAAGATAGGTGGACTGAAATGATAGAGAACTTGGCGTGCGTGCGCTAGTATCGAAAGGAGAGACAAGATAGATTCCGTCATTTTCGCTGAACGAATTCTGGTGAGTACAACAGCTGGTCCATGACTTGATAAAACGCATTGTTTATTTTCAACTCTAAAATCTTGCTTCGCAATTGAGTATGTTAAGACATGGTCTAAATGATAGCTTAATAGACCACAGCACCAGTTTTTTGGATATTAATTTAATCTGCTGTCTCTAGTTTTATTTAATGAGTTAAGACATTACCTACTTGATGCATTACTTGCAATTATCCTAGATTAATGGTTAGTTCAATTAAGAACATACAGGGCAGTTCTTAAAGTAGTAGGACTGATTTTTTTCTTTTCTTTTTAGAGACTGACGGCGGTTACTCCACCTGTTGTTGGTTGAGGTGGGTCTAAGGAAAGACAGGAAGCAGCACCAGTCGGCTGCCAGCCATAGCAGGGTAAAGATCGCTCGTCATCGTAACCTCTGCAAGTGACCCTCGTCACGCTGCGTCATGGCCAATCTTTTGAAACAGCGTTACGCCATCAAATTTTGGGCGAAGCTCGGTAAAACTGGGAAAGAGACTCATGAAATGATCAAGACGGCGTACGGTGACAACGCCATTGGAAGATAGAGTGTGTTTGAGTGGCACAAGCTGTTTAGGGAGGGGAGAGAAGAAGTTGAAAACGCTGCACGGTCATAACAACCTTCGAGCTCCAAAACGGAGGAAAATGTTGCAAGAGTGAAGAATTTGCTGGACAGTGACCGAAGATTAACTGTTCGCATGATTGCCGATGAACTTGGCATTGCTAAAACCCAAGTTCACGAAATTGTGCACGAACAATTGAAAATGAGGAAAATTTGTACAAAGTTGGTGCCGCGAGTGCTGACAGGCGAGCAAAACGACGTTCGCAAACGGATCTGCCAGGACCTTCTGGAAGAAGTGAGTGAAAATCCAAACTTGTTAGACAATGTGGTGACTGGGGACGAGACGTGGACGTTTGAGTATGACCCTGCGACCAAACGTCAAAGCGCGGAATGGCACACCCGAAATTCCCCACGCCCCAAAAAGGCGCGCATGACCTAAACAAAAGTGAAAAGCATGCTCATTTGCTTTTTCGATTCACAAGGAGTGATCCACAGAGAATTTGTTCCACACAGACAGACTGTCAATGCAGTTTTTTATCTCCAGGTCCTGAAACGGCTGAGGAAACGCATCGTCCACGTCCGCCCAGCCATCGCCAACTCCTGGCGACTGCATCATGACAATGTGCCGAGCCACACAGCCTTCCGTGGTGGCGTATCTGGCCCAATATAATATTGTAACCTTGCCTCAGCCACACTACAGTCCCGACCTTGCCTCACCAGACGTTTTCCTCTTCTCCCGCCTTAAAACCACTCTGAAAGGGAACCACCATGGCTCGGTGGAAGCATTACAACAGGCCGTGACGAGGCAGATGAACAGCATTCCAGTTTCCCCCTTCCAGGAAGCGCATGAAAACTGAAAAACCCGATGGCAGCGGTGTGTGGACGTAGGAGGATCATATTTCGAAGAATATTAAGCGTAAGTGTTATATCTGTTAATATCTTATTTTTAATTGAATCAGTCCTACTACTTTAAGGACTGACCCTGTATACTCAAATTGATCCCGTAACTAAAGTATATTCATTATTTCTGAGTTACAAAATGGGTATATGCATGATGTCAGCTTCCGGGTTCGATTCCAGTTAGTGACATATGGCAGTATGATAGACATTTTATAAATTGTACTAAATTATCAAGTTCATATTTGATATTGATTGCAAAAGTAAATACAGCATAATAAGACTAAAGCCATATTATAGCGGTGTAAGATATTTTTATTTTTCTTTGTTTTTTCTTTTACAGTCGTAGAGCCTTTAAACTATTAACTATTCGACGACTACACACATAATTCATTCATTCGTTCATTTGACTTCAATGTTCCTTTCAGCAGCGAGGCTATATGAGATGTGGAACTACAGTTTAACGTGGAATCCGAACCACATGAGCTCCCACCTGGGATCGACCAGGGTGTTCCACGCCAAAGGCGCGTACGCTAACCGCTTAACCACGAGGGAGCTCTACTACACACATAAGTACTGGGCTCTTAGACTTAAGATTTGATTACGCTTCCTTTAACGAAACATGAAAACGTATGTAACGTTCTCAGTTATGATAAACTGACTTATACTGTCTTTACTCACTCTAATACTTTCATAACTCGGGACGGAAATTTTGCAGTGTTAGACCTATCAAATTGTTTGATGTGTTTTGCAAACTATGATGTGGTAAAATAACTTTTTACAATGATTATCTTAACGCGATGTAGATAAGAGGTGTCAGTTCCATTTTATTAGTTTCCGCATTTGTTGTGGCTAAAGCAATTCGAAATTTGTGGTCTTTGATCCTGTATCTGTGACGCGGAGATTAAAGTCAATCAACATGGTAATATAATTATGTTTTTTAAATTCACCATCGTTCTATGACATTGTGAATAACCACTTGAGTGCAATATTCCCGCAATCCTATAGGTAACATACTCTGCGCAATACATTAAAAAAAGTATATTTCCGAATATAATACTCATATGTCATATTGAAACTTTCTTTAAAACGATTCTGTTAATTTAAGAAAAAAATATATCAAATTCTTTTTGAAGTTTTAGTGAAGAAGCGCGTGAAATGATTCTTTGTTTTTGAAGTGATTTACTATAACTTGGTTTGACGGTACACAAGAACAATGAATTATACAAGCTGCTGGAGTTTGTGTTGAATAAGTAATAACTCACATCCTTAAGTTTGAAAGCGTCCAAACTTCTTGCAGAAAATATACTGGTTCATTATCTTTTAGAACTTAGTGCATGTGCCTTGGTCAAATATGCTCATATCGTCATTTAAAACGTTCTCAAAGCGGGATTTCGATGAAAGCTCTGGCCTCCTACAGCGCGAATTCAAAGGCGACGATGATCGAAGAAGGCTTGTGCTAGAGAAGAAAGAGAGAGAGAGAGAGAAAGATAGAGTTAGGGATCCCAGCCCAGACAGCAGCGAGTATTAGAAAGGGCAATTTCTTTTAAAAGTTTCCTTTGCAAAGACAGTGCAAACTTTCGTCGTGCAAATCGCGTATCCTTGTTGAATCATGTTCTAACACAAAATTAACTTTGCTTTTCATCCCGTTCCTCTGTTTGCGCGTAAGAAAAGAAGAAGAAAGGAAGCAATCGTCACTTTGAGAGGAAAAAGCAATCTGAATTTGACCTTCTTCGTTCTGACGAAAAATAATGCCATCGTCTTTCTCTTGGATTTCCGAAAGAGGAAAGAAATGGTTCAAGCTACATTTTGAAAGCTCTTTCTCTGTATTAGCTTGACACTACAATGTTTGCGATACTATTCCTATTTTTCTAAATGATAAGTATATCTTGGCAATAACTTAAAGATACAAATGTAATGATAGTAATATATTTATAGCAATAACATGAGATCAGTTGAAATGATTAAGAGAAGAGGAACATGCGTTGTACATTTTGTTTCACTTCAGCTGTAGACCCACGTATTAAACAGTCTAGATCCTGTTAAGATAATGTTAAACTTAAAATCGACCAATGATCATCATAGGTATTCTGCCATTATTGGCAGGTCACTTGCTGCAACTGAGAAGCTCCCATGCTCTATGGTCTTCCGACTTCTTCTTCGTCTTCACGTACGATTTCTCTGTTTTGATATTGTCCATTAATTATTCTCCTTCACCATTTCCCTCTCTTTGCTGCCACCATACCTTTTAGAGTCTCTCACGATACAGTTCCTTCTTACCCAATGCCCCAACCAGTTTCTTTTTCTCTTTTTAATAATATCTAAAATTGTTATTTTCTCTCCTACCATTTATAACACCCTCTCATTCGTTTTCCGATTGACCCAGCTAATTCTTTCCATCCTTCTCCATACCCACATTTCGAAAGTTTCTAGTCGTTTTCCATAATTTTTGCGTAGTGTCCATGTTTCTGATCCATATAGCACAATATATCACACGAAACATTTTATAGGTATTTTTCTCAAATTTTTATTCAAGATCCTAGAAAATCGTCTATTCCTACTACAGGCTTCTTTCGTCATTCCTATTCTTTTATTTCTGTCTTCCAGGTCACGTTCACACTTCACATCATTATTATAATACTACCCTAGTACCAAAAAACTAGTCACCTTTTCTATTTTGTCCCCTCCTGCTTTAATATTTGACACCGACCCCTTCGTTACAATCACCACGGCTTTTGTCTTTCTAACATTTATTTTCATCCCATATTCTTCACAGTTCTTCCTCACGTTTACTAACATCTTATTCATTTTCTCTTCATATTCTGCTACAAGCGCCAAATCATCTGCAAACCAGATGCAACTAATCATTTTTCCAAATACCTGTCTTCTAGATAAGCACTTCACTATCTCTTCTGGATAGATATTAAATAATATAGGTTTTTATGCTCTTACTTGTGTATATATATAAATGTCTCTGACTCTGTTTTAATGTCTCAAATGTGTCAAACGAAAAAGATCGTTCAGTGCAAAATTGAAAATTAGTTTGTTTAGCTGATTGAGTAGAAATTGATGTCCCTTCTCAGTACTGAGGCTATATAAGATGGAACTTACTGCTTAAAGTAGGACTCAGATTTGAGTCCGAGGTAAGTATTCTCGCTAGTTATCAAATACAGAAGCGCGTTGATGAGAGCACGCGCGCTAGCCATTAGGTTACGAAGGCGCGCTTTTGAGGAATGTTGGGAAAGTAAACATTGTAAAATTCGTAATTAGGATCTCTTTCTCCAGACTTAGTGAAAAAATATAATTTTCTTTCTTTGCCCACAATTATTGAAATGATCAAGTCAATTTCCAACAGAATAGGAAACCTATTCAATATTTTGTTAAAAAATTATTACATTCAGCATAAATTTTTGTACGCGTTTATCTATGCGGCCTTTGAGTTTAAATAATATTTCCATTTTAGTTCTTCTAGCCTAAGTAATACTCCTATAATTAAATGAATAAAATATATTTCCTTTATTTCATAATTTCTTTATTATATTTCATAAGTTACAGAAAGGAATAATTTTTTCATGTTAAGTCACAGTCTGTACATATAGACTGTCCTAAAATTCGTGTATTAATGTCATTTTCGTGTTAGGTAGAAATAATTAGCCCTAGAAAATTGAAATTTAGTGGGATTAGAGATAAAGGTCCGAACAATGGAGCACGAGTTATCTGACTTATTAGTTCAATTACGCCGTTGATGGTAGGCAACCAACATTGCTTTCTAGTAAACTTGGTTGCATACCTGCTGCATAAAGGACATTATATATAGTATTTAGCAACAGATAAGCACAGATTTATTGGATAAAAAGTACATTGGATCGCATCTGAGGAGGTTCGCTCCTCTAAGTAGTATAGACACAAAATTGATTAAACATTGATTTATTCGAGTAATTCCTATACGGAAATTTTTGACAAAATGGATGAAGAATAACATAAAATATCAAATCTAAGATCCAGTTAAAATAAACGTTACGATAAATTAATAAAGGAAGAAAGAAAAAGACTATTCTCACAAAATGACAAAACAAGAGAATCGCCCAACAATAAGAATAGTAAGATGAAAAAAAGAAGATATCCCTTTAAAACACAACTACTCGGAAGAAACAGAAATAATTTAATAGGAATGATGACAAAGAGATAAAAGTGATGAACAAAATAGAAAAACAAGAAGAAAACTAACAAAGGAGTATGAAACAGCTCGAAGTTTTGTAGAGCTATTGTAAAAAAAGTAAATCAAGTTCGGAAATTACACGTTGCATTAATAGCAATTTGATTGGCTGAGTTAACAAAGAATTAAAATTAGAGGGGTTAAATAATAACTAAATAATGTAAAATGGGGAAAGAAAATAACTCAAAGATAAGAATAAACAACTGAAAAAGAAGAGATTAAAAATCTGAAGCAACAGAAAATAACACCTTTATAAGAAAGATGTCTATATGGAATTGTCGCAGGACCAAATGAAACAACAAAAAGAATACAAGTGATTGGAAATAGAAAATATAAGAGAAACCCATGATATTCGTGAAAGCAAAGGGAAATAAAATCATTGCCATAATAAAGGCAAAAATTGTTAGATCAGTAAACCCCACCGAAGAAAAATCAAAATAACGATGACGAAAGAAAGAGTTGATTTTGAATTTAACATCCTTTTCAGCAGCAAGGCTATATGAAACGGTACCTACTGATTAACGAGGAATGAAACTACATGAGCTCCCACCGGATATTGAACCCGGGTCTCCCAGACCAAGACGAAAGAAAGAAAAAAACATTAATTGTGGATACAGCTTCATGTGCAGATATGGAATGATAAGGAATAACAGGAACCTATATCAAATTGTAAAGATCGTAAAAAGAAAGATACCGTTGTTGATAGTGTACTATGTTCCAGGAGACTTTAAGAACGATAAGTCAGTTCAAACACACATCGAACACAACTTTAAGAAAGGTGAAATAGAAGAAACGAAAGAGGAAATAAAACCACGTTTTGAACTGGACGTGAGATCAAGAACAAAGGCCACTTCGTGATTGAAAGAAGCGTGATCAAAAGAAGCGAATAAGTAGAAAGACAGCAATACGGAAGCTATTGGAGCTTATTGAAAACGAAAGGACAGAAAAATACCTGGTAGTAATATACGTAGTATATACGTAGATATATGTAGATATAGATGAGGCCTTTGATAACATATGATGGCCATTATTATTCAAATAATTTAAAGAATTAGGAATACCAAATTTCTTGTATGAACTATAAAAAATTATAGTGCCGACGCAAACGTAACATACAAAGCATCAAATTAAAATATATTTACGTACAGTACAAACGGATTCCAACAAGAATCCAAATATGAACTCATAATCTGAGATTTGTAGCAGATCCATGCTTGAAATATCTCAACCAACTTAAATGAACAGGAGTGGGGAGTTTGCTGATGACATAGCAACAGTGTTGCCAGTATCGTCAAGACGAAAAGTAGAAGAAAAAGTAAACCTAATATTGAATCAGCTACACCTTGGCCGGGGTTGCGTTGAAGCATGATGATCCTTGCTCCAATCTCTGTAGCTGTTTGTGTACCTTGATGCGCTATAATTGTCCAGCAGACCGGGACCAGGCACATGAAAATAAACTTCACGCAGTTAAACCACGCCTTGGAGAATGGAACACATTAGGTCACTTTCGTTGTTCAGATGAAATGTTCCTAACGCGTTTACGTATCGGACACTCTCATCTGATGCATAGTTATTTGTTGTGTGGTTTGAATCCTCCGAATTGTGAGGAATGTAATGTCCCATTGAGTATTTAGCACATTCTTGTCGAATGTTCTGAATACTCAGAACTCAGAGAGCGAATTGTCACTTACATTTGATCGTGCTATTCTTGAGTGATATTGCAATTGTTGAGCGTGTACTCCCTTTTGTGTACTTTTGTAACATTGCTCACATTCTCTGAACCTTTTTAGCCTTTTCTTCCTGTATCTATTGTTGCTGCATTTTTATCTTTTATTCCGACTTTTTGTTGTTTCCTAACTATTTATTCTTATTGTTATATATTTGTATTCTAATTTATTTATTATTTTACCTTTTCGTTTAGTTTTTATTTCTTTTTTCAGCCGTACATTTTGTTATATTTTGATATTTTTGTTTTTAATCTAATCGTGACGGGGACAATTGCCTCGCTACTGATGTCCAAATTGAATCCATACCAATCAATGAATGAATCATCACCTACAAAATGGTATTCAACAAATAATTTAATTCTTGCAGACGCAGGAAACAAATATACAATATTTGGGCAGGAAATTCAAAGAAGTCTCGTACTAAATATATCGAAAAAGATGATAAAAAGAGTTAAGGAGCTCAAATACCTAGGATATGAATAAATGAGAAATTAAACTCTACTAAACATGTAGAACAGATTACGAACAAAAGTATAAAAGTGGCATATGAATTATTAACAATCGCAAGAAGGGACTACCGAATCTCCACCAGTACATTGTTAATGTCAGTTTATGGTGCCAAAGACTTTCTATGAATATGAAATCAAGACAAACAATAAATCGACCACACAGAAATGTACTTATAACAACCCTGGATGTAATTAAAACAATATCCACTGAATCTGTACAGGTACTGGCTCAAGAAGAATCAATACACTTAAAAGTACTGAGAGAGAGTTTTAAAATCTGGACAAAAAATAAAGAAATTAATAAAATTTTGAAAATACTAGGATAAATTCCTAACGACGAGAAAGGACTAGATAATATTATTCAAAGGAAATTGCAAGATGAATGGGAATACACAAACAAAGGACAAAAATTAAAAAAATATATACCAACAATACAAATAAGGAAAGTTGCCAAGCCTAGACAAGGGGACCATGCAAATACTCTCTGACCATTGTCACTTCTAGTAACATAAGCTGAAAATAAAAGAAAATGAGACACACGTCTGCGGAATGGTTCAGACATCCGAACATTAACGTGAACATGCACGCACTTCATCACAAGGGAATACATAACAAATATTAGGAATGAGCTTAAAAATTATACATGAGAGAGCATTAGACAGGAGAGGACAAAATAAAATTACAAAAATTCCAACAATTAACAAAGCGTATAATGAAAAACATGTGGAGTAGAATAAAAGAAGAGAAAAGGAAAACAACTAAATATAATTTGAATAATAATGAAACAAATAATATATATAATTCTGTTACTAAACAAGGAAAACTTCGTGGTATAATTTGGAATAGAAACTTCACTTTATGTGCTTAGTTTTACTTTTAGTGTTAATATCGTATTATTAATGTGTATGTTAATTGCGTTCATTCAGTGCGACAACAGTAAATAGAAAATCAATCCGAAAGATAAAGAGGTTAAAAAATAGAAAGAATAAGATAAAACTGAAAACACAAAAAAATATATCTGCACTATGTCTTTTGTCTATAATGTTTTACTATTAAATTTTATTTATTTTTTCAGGTGATGGTAGAGGAAGCAGTTTAGAAGAATACAACCAATGGAAAATTTTAATGGATGACTAATGAGAAAGAACAAATTATCTCATGTATTGTCTGTGTTCTTTACAGGGCTTTCTTCTTTGTAATGAAATGAATGAATAAGTAAATAAATAAATAATAGAAGAAGCACATGAAAAGAGCATGATTTAAGGTATTAAAATCCATTTATAGAAGTTCCCTCACCTCAACCTACTAAGGAATGGACAGCCGAATAAAAGAGAGAGATAAAATTAAATAAAAGTAGGAGGGATAAGAAAGACAGAAGCAAAGTTGCGATTGCCATATATAAGTCCAAAAGTAATTGCCTAAGGCAGGGGAATATGGAGACTTTAAAAACATAGTGGAGTTTTTCCTTTCTTCAAAGTTAAAGACTTACAGATAAAATTAGTGAGAAGGAAAACGGAGGATCGCTTGCTCCTACAATGCACAGCATCAATAGTTTATTTATTAAGACACAAAAGGCACTCGTCTGTAATATTTAATTAAACTTATGTGTATTAATTTTTCTATAAATTTGTACTATTGTATTGTGTATTTGTATGAAACTTGATTCTACATTGGAATCTCATTTCATCACCTTAATAGGCAAAAGTAAATAGATATCATTATATCACAATTAAAAAAATATATTCCAATGCATAATCTCGTTTTAAATGTGATATTATTAGGTTGTTCTATATATTAGAACTTGGCCAAATATAGCTTAGAGTTTTGTTAATTATTCTTTGTGTTTATGGTCTAACAGTATGTTATCATATTCCAACATTATTTACATGATATTCGGATTTATTTAGTTATATTCAATATGTTTACTGTTAGGCTTATGAGCAGTATTGCGGTTATGCTATATTTACCCGGCGCTTCCACCATGCGGTTATGCTACGTGTTATCTATGCTTAATATAGAGCGGGATGTACGAAAGAGGTATTGTAGTCATATCAATAACCTACTTTATTTAGAAATCTAGACATCGATAATTCTTATACCAATATTCATGAACATTCTGTTTATTGTGAAAGTAAAGAATATAATTTCGGGAAATGATTTTAATGAATGTAGTCTTATGTTTATTCATGTTTGTTGAAATTTTTCAAGTACCGAATCATGACTAGACATTGGCAAACATTAAATGAGTACATACTTTAGACGTATGATGTAAAGATATACATGACAGGATAATACACGTCCTGTAGATCAACAGGTCTGGTTCCAGGTCTCAAGTACGATGTTTTTTGTTACATGTAGTTTTGTAGTTTTGAGTCGCAACTACTACGACTTAGGAAAGCCAATTCTTTTTGTTTCTCAACTAGTGCTAAGGTCACGCACTTACTGTACTCGTGGTGAAATAGTAAGTACGTGTACCTACGTATGTAATTCTATCATCATATTTGTCAGTGGATCAATTTACACGATGACTTGTGTAAGATAGATGACTTTTTTACTTGGAAACAAATTCAAAGAAAAAGAATTAATACGTAATCAAAATACGATTTTGAAGTATTCAAAATTTTCCATCATTGTCCTTTGTAAGTAATCTGAAGAGTAAAATACAGCCCGTAACAGTACGGTGATGTATGAAGTATACATTCTTCTCAAAAGCGACCATTTGGTTGATTTTACCCATTAAATTACCCTCATAAAATTAATTTGTAAAGTAGTAGCATATTTTATACAAGTGAACAAAAAGTAGCACCAACGCTGTTGTTTTGTGAGAGGCGTGGATCAGATAGCCAGAGGTGTTCGGTAGGTGACAAATGAAGATGAGACGAACAAGCGTGGCCAATAGAAACGATGTCTATTATGTAGTCAAATGTTCCAAATTGTGAATTAGAATCGGAGATTTCAATCAACCTAATAAGACTTCAATAGCAGTAACGAGATTTCTTACAAAAGTGGAGCAATAGCGTAACTTGACACGCTTCCATGATTGTTTTCAAGGACTACATGAAGTTTGTGGGGTCAAAACATTACCATACTGGACAAGTGGTGCGATGAGTTCAAGTATTTTGGGAAAGCAGTGATGCGTTCAAAAACGATCTCAAACTAATAATCTCACAAATCATCTCCTTTCTTCCCCGTTAGATCGCTAATAGACTTTTGTGAGTTCATATCCTGAATGCTTTTAGAGTCTGCAAAACTGCTACACAGTGGATACGCCATCAAATCTCACCGAGGTGCAAAAATGGCAACTCTATGCAACGGCACGAGATATCTTCTCGTTGAAAATTAGTGTGTCGTGCACAAGACGATTGTGTGAAATTGTCGTCTGTTGTGGTAAACCACATTCATGGGTCTTTCCCGTACCCTCCTCTACGTCACACGCAACAGATCGATGTAGCCTACTATTAAAATATTATGCAATAATACTTTGTCATGTTGAAAGATACAGCATTTGCTGACAAAGACATCTTGCATAATAGTGCTAGGTATCATAGAACTAGCGTTGCAAGATTTCTTCGTAATTAGTGTTGCGGGAAATTTGAATGTGCTCCAGCTATTATGTTTTTGTCAGCTATTATTCCATGCGATTACTGTCTCTTCGCTAAAGTGAAAGAATGACTTCGCAGGAAACATAACATCAAAAGGGAAGGCATTACCGGTGCAAAAGGGTAACCCATGTGAAACACAGACAAAGCTGGACTTGGTAACAATATAACATGCTTTTTATAGGAAGAGCAGAAGGTTTATAAACATTAGGCGCTATTATATTGAAGCAATGTAACTAGTATTTATTCTAGAAGTAAATCCAAGCAAAAATAATACATCATTGTCACTACTTTTGTTCCATTCTATGTATGAAACTTTTAAATGTAAAATAGTTTGTAAATATAGGGTGGCCAAAAAGTAGATATACATTCCCGTACCTATCAGCTCACTATATTTTATTATCAAACAGGTAGAACTAGTTTTATTATTATTATTTGTTCTTAACATCTTGTTACTTATAACGTAAGCCCGGAATAGTCAAAGCAAATAAATCCATAAACTAGAATGTTATATTTGATCAATGCAGGGGTGTATACCTACTTTTGGACCACCCTTATTTAATTCTATCTCAGTATGTCAGTCATTTAAGAAAACTAAGAAGCACAGGATTCCAAAGTTTGAACCATATGGGGCACCGGAGTATGGTTATACTCTTCAGATGAGATGTCTTCATATATATGACATAATAAATTTATATAATTGACGAACAATTAAGTATGATCAATATTATCACAGATGTCATGTTTAATAACATCAAAGGTTATATTGATGTAGGTATAAACTACATATACTTGATTTTTGTTGGTAGTTTCTGTGCAAAATTTACACTTTTGATTTTTAAACTACGAGATCTTATTGTTCATTAGACTATTTGTTTCTCTATAATAAATTCGAAGAATAGCAAGTAATGAAGTAATCGGTAATTTGACAAATGTCTGCAAGCTATCACATGCCAGGAAATTTACATATATTATTATTATTTTGCTGAATCCTGCGTGTAACGGATATTTAAGTTTTTTCTGCGCAACAGTGATTACGTGTGATGAAATATTATCATGTCTAGGGAATATTCTATGTTTAAGTTTTTTCATAGTGATAACAATATTATTAAGTTCAATATAACAAATTAATAACTGATTAAGTATATTAGAGTTGGGATTCCAGGCAGAGGTTCTAACTGAGATTTTTGTTTTATAAGACTTGAAAGTGTTGCTTGAATTGTTGGCTATACCTAGTTCAAATTTAGATTTCAATTACATCAATGCAGGAGAGCTTTTATCAAGAGCTTCTACAAAATACTTCATAAAGCCCAATTTGATATGCAGCGTTGATAAGTACATTTGTTTGAGATTCAAAAATAGTGTGTGAGGCACAGGTTTGCTCCCAGGAATAAGAGTTGCTTCTTAACGTAGTATGCCTTCCTATCTCTGTTGTCACATTCACATAATAATAATAAACGGAATTTGGTGTATCCAAGTTACAATCCAAGCAGTAAGGCCATGATTTTAAATCACCATAGATGTTCCAGTTATATTTAGTGTACTGGAGTTTCTCTAACAGCAATTTCATTTTCTCATATGTCTCTTTCATGTCAGCTGCATAAACGACAGGTATTTATGATAATTCATTGTCATTAAGCAGAAGTACCGCCTTCAAACTAATTTTGAAGAAGTGTATGAACAATCACCATTTATGTGGCTGTGTTGATGTCCAAGAGCCTCCGAAATTGCACTAAGATTATTTCAAAACACTGCGCCATTCTCGGAAGAAAAAATAGTCTTTAAAATCACCATCGCTACAACAATACATGCATATCCATATATCATTGTGTATTAGATTCCAACCTTTGAACCTCGAACCTCGAACCTATTTAAACAACTGTAAATCATGAACGATATAATTGAGATCTGCTTGATTTGTTATATGGGGTCCTGATCATGAAGCGTGAAATAAATCACTTCTATGTTGCCTTTCTTCTACAGTATGCACTATGTCGGAGTTAGAGTCTTCAATTTAGATAATAAGTCTGGAGACTTTGAAACAGTATACTCGCACTATGTAAAATAGGCCTCATTGCAGATGAGAAATTTGGATATGCTTACTTTTAGATGTCATTCCTTTTATATATGTTAAACAATAGTACCAATCATTAGAATGGTCTCTTTGTTTCCTCTAGATCATGGGGATTTCAAAAGGGATATGATGTATTATATTTTTCCACCGTGAGAAGCAGTTATGAAAGTTTTTCAGAAAATATTCCGATTCATAAAAACATACTCCATTTATTCCTACATCGTTCAGCCGTAAAATTTATTTGTAATAAATATTGTCTGAAAAAAGTTTCATGAAGTGAAAATCTAACGATTCTTTATTTCTGCAAAAAATGTTTCAAAACCTTCAGTGTGTTTTCCCCTCAGAATTCACCTTTGATCTCTCAAAATCATATTTAATCAGTTTAATACGCGTAAGATGAAGTTTTATCATATCTTTACTACTTTTCTGGATTTAGATACTTGCAACATATATAAATATGTAGAAATAATATAAAATACCTATTGTAAATTTTTGACTACCAAAAATTCCAATTTAAGTAACTAATTACAACACCTTTATCTGCAATTCGTTTCCATGCCATATCCCAGATGTAAGTAAATAAGTATTTAAAAGATTTTTGGATTGTCTAAACTTGATCTCTGCCACTTAGTTTGAAAGTCATATTCCACAAAGTGTGTGACAACTACCACGCCAGAACTACTGTTACTTTTGCAAAACACAATATCTTTGCATATCCCTTTATTCTTTATCTTTTCGTATATCTCTTATTATTCTCTTACACATATAATCTTCTATGAACACACATACGTATCTTAAATCATAATCTGAAATCTTATTTCTTCATATCTTATAATCTTTCTTGTAATCTTAATTATAATCCATCTAACATCAAACTATCTAATATCTATAACAATCTGTATCTATTTTCACATGCTACTACTTATTTTTTTTTTTTGGTAAAAGCAAGTAACATATTTAAGAACACTATGTGCCCAACTCATCTTCCAACATTCTAGAAATAAACATTTATTTATTCATATATTCATTCAGAAGACAAAGTGAAATGTAACTAATAAGCAAGCTGACATGTGCAGTTATTCTTTCCATAAAATAATAAAAGAAACGTAAAAAGCTGCGCTATTAGCGCTGCGCTCTGAAAGCAACAAATAATTTCATTGTAATTTAATTAAAAAATTCTTTTTGTTATATATGTACTTGTTCTATCGAATAATTATTATTTCTAATACATTTTTATACATAATAATTGTAGTTTTACAATACAAAATATCTGCTGTAAGATATTGATTATACAAAACTCCAATATTGCTGTTATAATTTACGAGTGTTAAACACAATAAAATCAAAGCATTTCTTATTTTCTGTTACAAAAATAACCTTCATAAAGAACTTTTGTGTAGTTATTTCATTACATAGACAGGTCTATATGTAAAGAAATAGTGGAATTTACTGTTTGCGAAATAACTGATAAATATACAAAGTGTTTTTCGCTTTCCTGTTACATTTTAAACAATCGGATGGGATATTTGTACTCTACGAACTCGACATATGTTACCTGCACTTTACACACACACACACACACACACATATTATATATATATATATATATATATATATATACAGAAAGAGAGAGAGAGAGATACTATGTAAATTTTTATTTGGCAACTAGAAATATTATAAAATTTTCCTGCTCCCGAAGGCTAATTGGAAAATTATAATTTGTTGCTGTGTAACTTTCCTCTACAGGAATTTAATTTTATAGCTCAATGTGCAGTTAAATATAGTGGAAAATTTTCCAACTAACATCACTATACATGCCATAGTCAGCGAGGTATAATTGCGTTAAATAAATGCGGAGTGTGTCGAGAAAAGTATACCAACGAAAATCGTCAGATCTTCGCAACCACGAATGCGAAACGAAAGAAAAAACTACGTGACAAGGTGCAATCTAGAGTTTTATATGATTGCCGCTAGAGATGGTTGTCCGTTTAGAGGTCATTCACCCCTTTACCCTGAATTTCAGATTTAGAAACCTTTGCTGAGTAAAGTCCAACAGAATAAATTTGAAGTGCTTACACCAAATAAATACGGATTTTGATAAGTTAAAATCCAATCCCATTGGCCGTAAGGAGCTATAGGCCTATATTGCTGTCCTTTCTTATTGCCCAAGGATTCCAAAGGTGGCTCTACCTTCGAGTTTCGGGCCTGCTTAAAATTCTGGAAATTGGGTATAAACAACTTTCCAGTTTTGATCATCTGTATTTACTCCGTACTTGTTGGGTATAAGAACCTCAAACGTGTTGTGTTCGACTCTACTTATCAAAAGGTTTCTAAAACTGCCATACTGGCACCAAGATCTGAAATTCAGGGTGGTGGTGATGGCAGCCCTCTACCCTGTACTGACACCTCAGCCTAGCGGCTGTCATATGAAACTAGCTCACGAAATTACCCCACGAAACCTTATTGAAAATGGACGTGGATCCATTGTGCTCTGAATACCAAAAATACGATTACTCATATTACTTCCCTTCAATACAATTATTGACTTAAAACAACAACTAATACGTAGGCTTGTAGAAAATATTCAAAAGTTAACACAATATGAAGTGTGCTTCAAATTGATTTTTCGAAAATTAAAATAATTTTTTAGCATCAGTGTTCCGAAATAGCAATCAAATTTTGTAACTAAAATTTTACCTGCCTCTAGGTGACCAATTGAGTAAAATTTATGCACACGTGTGCATAATTCCGACAATAATACAATTATTTGAGAAAAATGCCGCAAAGAATGTCATGTTAAATCCAATGGTCACTCGAAAGTCATTTTGCAAACCACTGGAGCTACACAAATGAAATTACAGAAAAATGTGCGTTATCAGTGACAGCTTACGGAAATAGAAAGTCAGCGTTTTGAATCCGATATGGACACTCAAAAATCATTTCCAAACCGCTGGTTCTACAAAAACGAAATTTGGTATATTAAGGTACACTCATGTCCAAAATGATTGTCGCATATCTATAACTGTCTTCTTGTAAGAATATAATTCGATAATAATTTTGCAGGGTACTTTTAATACTGATACTATGTGTGTAATCGGGAAATGTATATTTGTGGTAAATTTCATAGGAAAAGAATTATAAATACGAAAATTAGAATGAGTAAAATAAAATGTTGCTAAATGGAGTATAAAATTTTACATTCGTTTTATTGTTCTTAGTTACTGCTCTTTTGACATGAAATTTGCCACATACATGTGTTTGCCGATTATACACATACTAACATTATAAGAAATGCCAGGCGAATTCGTTATCAAGTTATATTCCTACAACAACATATTTATAGGCATGCGACAATAATTTTGGACATGAGTGTACATTAACATTAGTGGACTACGAAAATATTATTTCTTTTTAAAAAAACATCTTGAATCCAATATGGTCACCAAAAATTCGTTTAAAATAAACTATGTGCTAAAAACAATTTTTTAGTCAAAAAATTTTATTTCTGTTATCAATGTTGCACTAAACGGTATACGAGGGCTGTCTAAAAAGTATCCGACCTTTGGCCAGAAAAATAGTTGCGAATACCTGACAGATTTGGGACCCTAATCCCCTTCAAAGTAGGCCCCTTGTGCTTCCACACACTTAGCCCACCGATCCTTCCACTGCTGGAAACACCGCTGGAAGTCTTCTTTTGGAATGTTGTTCAGCTCCGTCGTCGTGTTCCGCATTATGTCTTCTCTACTCTCAAAACGGGATCCCTTCAGAGGCGTCTTCAATTTTGGAAACAACCAGAAGTCACAAGGAGCCAGGTCTGGAGAGTAGGGAGGTTGGCGAACGGTTGTAATTCCATGTTTGGCTAAGAACGTGTGGATCAATTGGAATGAATGTGCTGGGGCGTTGTCATGATGGACGTGCCAGTTCCTCGCTGTCCACATGTCTGGTCTTTTGCGCCGGACTGCGTCACGGAGTCGCCTGAGAACATCGTGATAGTACTCCTTTGTCACTGTTTGTTCTTCTGGTGCGTACTCGTGATGCACAATTCCACGGGCATCGAAGAAAACAGTCAGCAATACCTTGATTTTGCTTCGCACCTGTCGCGCTTTCTTCGGCCTTGGAGAATCGGGATGCTTCCATTGAGACGATTGTTGTTTTGTTTCTGGGTCGTACCCGTACACCCATGACTCATCTCCAGTTATCACGGAATTCAGATACCCAGGATCAGTGTTGGTGGTGTCCAGAAGGTCCTGTGCAACGTCAAAACGGGTGTCTTTTTGTTCCTGAGACAACAACTTGGGTACAAATTTAGCAGCTAATCGTTTCATGTTCAAATCGTCACGCAAAATTGCATGTGCAGAATCTTTACTCACTCCAATATCTTCTGCAATCTCCCGCACTGTCAAACGGCGATCTACCATCACCAAATTTCGCACCTGCTCAACAACAGCTGCATTCCGAGCAGTTTGGGGCCTGCCGCTACGCTGCTCACTCTCGACTGATGTGCGGCCATCTTTGAATCGGTTGAACCATTGTTTAATTTGTGTTACACCCATCGCATCTTCTCCAAACACCTGCTGAATCTTACGAATTGTTTGGCTTTGAGAATCACCCAGCCTTTGACAGAATTTGATGCAGTATCTTTGCTCAATTCGTTCAGTCATCTTGCGAGAAACACTAAATCCGACGAACACTACCAACAGCACCTCACTTCGCGACCACCAGCTCACGACTGGCACACGCGAACGCGGTGAAAAAATTCAATCATGCGCACTAAGGTTCCTCCTTCCACCGTGCATGGTGGCGCCGCCTGAGAATCACTACTTTGCGTGGAAAAAATTAAGGTCGGATACTTTTTAGACAGGCCTCGTATAGGATAAGTCTGTAATACTGGTTGCAAGTAAAGAGCAAAAAGTCAACAAATAAGTCATTACACGGTTTTGAAATATGTATATATAGTCGTTTTAAACTGTTCAAAATGTTTAAAACATGTTTTTTTTTTCGTGTGTGTTTTAAAAATATTTAAAACATTTTGAACATCTTTTTCATGCTTTAAACACATGTTTTGTTCTTTCTTTAAAACTATTTTTTCCTACTTTGAACAGAATTAATCCAAAATCATAGATAAAGCCACGCTACAGATACAGCTCACAAGGGAAGCTCAGGAGAAAGCACTCGCCTGGAGAGAAACAAATCATGCCATTTGAAGAATCAATTCATGGTGATTACAATAAACTAATAAAATTCCTTTATAGTTGAAAACTGTTTGAGAGATTTAACCTGGAAGTTTATATGAAAAAATGTGCATATGCGCTTTGAAGCTTGTTAAGTACAACAATGTTAGTAAAGAACATTAACATATGAATCGAAATCTATCGGAGATAACAAAAAAATCTGTTTTGCAATAATTAATAAGTTTGTTAGATGTTGTTCACAATATTTATTTATTTGTAATAAACAGTACAAAATAAATAATTTTGTTATAAACAGTACAAAATATATACAAATATTATTTAAGAAGTAGTTAACAAGTAACGAAGACAGCACAAGTCATCAATTACCCTTGAGTTCATTTTTCTAGCTGTTGTCTTAACCTAGACTTTTGGGTAATTCACATTCTGGCCATACTGTAATTTCTATGGATGACCAGGCTGAAAATTCTTTTGATTCCTATGTTCGAGTGTAGAATAACATTGTCTGTTATTGTGGTAAGTTATATTTCATTATCTCTTTTCATTTACGAGAAACAGGTAAAAGAAAAATTGTTAGCTTTTTTTTATCATTTTTAGTAGTCTGCCCTCTTAATGTCTTACAAATAACGCCGACTTTAACCGTAGTTATCTACAGCTCATACCACATACATGCAATCAATTTTTTAATTCTGTTTTAATTAGATAGAGCAATTATCACGCTCGAGTTCGTGGAGTCAATCCATTAACATATTAAAGGATAATGGTGACTTTAGCGGTGGCTATCTATAACCCATAGCTTACGAATGTACATGTGTACACAGATCAAGTCACAACAAAATCACTCAATAACTTTGGGGCAATAATTAAAACTTTCCGATACATCTCTTAAGCAGTGCTACCATCTCCTGTGTTTAAGCACAAGTTATTTTTGATGCAAAAGTTCTTTGGGTTTATTGTCAGAAACCCAAATTCGGAAACAGATCTAATAATAGTAAAAGAATAGGCTGAAAGTATTCAAGAATAAAAAGGCTCACATATAAAGTTAATGGCTCACATATATATTTTAGTAGTTTAAATTACAGAGTTAAATTTAATAGTAGCAATATAGATTCCTTCAATGTTTCGAAGAGATGGACAAATTATAGGCACTAGACGTCTTACGAAAAGATGTGGATCATTCATAAACGAGACCAAGTTAGAGAAGGGACCAGACCTATAGGTTTTACTGTACCGTACATATATAATTTTTGAAATGATAATATAAGCAGAAAAAGAATTGATAGAACGTACCGTACCTCCCATTTTCTGTAACATTTACTGTGCTACGAACGTTGATGCGATAAGGAAAGTGTATAATTTCGTACATTTGAAATTGCTCTCCTTTTAAAATTTCTCCAGTGATTTTCTATTTACATCACAACTGAGAAATGCAAAAGAAAAATAAGCAGCTACTCAGAAAGTTACCATTGAAAATTATGAAAAGATAATGAAATTTTGCTATTTCTACTGAGTTTAATTTGTTCATTACGAATGCATTTGGATCTAAGATTCCAGCCAAATAGAAATACATAATTAATTACGATGATAGCATTCAGTCGTTGCAAAGAATCATATCCACTAAATAGTTACAGGAGAGTCTTCTCGATTTGCGTGAAATTACATGCTATTATTATGCTTATCAATGATTAAGTTAATAAATATTGTAAACGATAATAATGTTACATACTGGATTTTATTATGCATCAATCTTTTGACAAAAAATTGTAGTAGACAATGTCCTTGTTGTCATCTTGAGATGATTGTACTTTCAACCATATTTCTGGTTTAGGTCATTATTTAGGCCAAATGTAATACTGAAGCATATTTTGGTCATATTTTAGGCTAGCTTCACTTATTGTTCAGAAATGTATTTGCCAAAATGTATTTGCCATTATTGGTAAAGTGTTTATACGGAACATTTTGTTTTAGAAATATTTCTTCTTGTGCAACAGGCATACTGTACAGTAGGGTGTATCGAAAAAAACTTTTTTTCGAAATCTGGTTACGGCTAGTGCGGATTTTTGGCCAAATGGCATCAATGAAACGTATAAAAAATCTCAACTCGATCAGACAACTCCTTCTGCTGCCGAGTAGAGCCCAAATATTAGAAAAATCAACAAAAGATTCATTTTTCAACTGATTTTCCAAAAAATATTTTAAAAATATTTCCTATATTTTTCGGTCTTTTAAATTATTGAAATAGCATTGGAAAGGAGAAATAAATACATAAAACAAATTTATTACGGTTATTTCTGTACACCACAAGCATAAAAACCTAGTTAATTATTTGTAAAAATGCACTGATTTTCTGACGTATCGTACAATTAAATTTTAATATAAAATTATTCAAGTCTCTTGAATAACGAAGAAAACACTTTAGTGCTAAATTCTAAGAGCAGTAATAGTATAAATAATTTGCTCCCAATGCCGTATGCATCTGCTTATCACACTATACTCGCCGCGACCTTATCCTGATAGCCGCGATACGCAACTTCAATTCGGGCGACTCCGTGCATGTTATATAGTTCTTCACGTTACACAAGTAAAACATTACTTAGGAGATCAATTCAAAGAGCTAATTGAGTTCAAGTATATAAAAATGTTAATACAGAAACAATATTTAAAATAAAGGTACTAGATTTATTAGTAACGGGTTATGAAAATGACGTCACGACTCAGAATCGGAAAGAGAGAAGGAAAGAAAAGAGTGAAAAGCCGGTAGCTAAGATGCGAGTCTCTTGCAAGTGTTGCAAGATTATAAACTTGAAAAATCTTATATCAAAAACAGAAGACCAGTAAAATTAGTTAATTGTTCAATGTTAGAAATCGTCCACAATGGATAGGAAATGGTTTAATATTTTTATATGATATATAAATTAAATAGAGTCGCTACCCCGTAAGAAACTTCTATGCCTGCTGATAAATGAAACAAAAGAAAGAACGGGACACACATGTAACTTCTGCAATTTTTGTGCAGAGAGTAACATTGCTCTGACAAATATCGTCTTCGCGCGTATGTTAGTGTGGGTACGTGGGTGTAGTGAAACTGAAACCATGGAGAGTGTTAAGCGCGAAATTGAAATCATGAATGAATCCGAATTATCTTCTCAGTATTATCGCAAACACGAGGAAGGAGTAAATTGTCAACAATGTGTACTCTCGACTAAGAGAAAAATATGCAGACAAAACTGTTGAAGAAATTGTTGATATGATTGTTGCCGGTTCGCAGCTGGTTTACTCATTGCTAACGTAGAGTTGCTGTGCTTTGAGAAAAAAAATCGTATTTTTAATTTATGTGGGAGGGTGGCTGCTTGTGTGTTTCTGTTTATGGTTATGATTGACCTTTTCCAGGTAGATATATGAGAGTAACTTCATTTCTTATCCTTTCTTACCTTAATCAATTGAAATGAATAATCAAAATAGTTTTCATGCTCTCGAGTTTTAATTGTGAGGATTGCAAATATATCACGTGTGAATTTCCAATACATTTATTACTCATGAATTATAAAAACCAAATAAACCAAGAAACATTTTTCGTTTAGCGGCAGGAAAAAAACGAGAAATCACCGCTCCGCGCATATCAGCTGAGATCCAGAGCAGCGCCAGTTGAGACCCTGGCGAATGAGAACCCAACCAAAACACACACACACACATACAAAGGCTTCCCTGCGAAAAGGTTCGCGCGCCAACATGTGCTAATGCGCTTGTGATTCGGCTCTCAAGTTAACATTGCGTTTAGTATAGATCACCTGCCGCCCACCTCTCCCCGAACACCTCTTCTCTTGTACTTGCCCAGCTGAAAGGATCGGTCTTATCAGTCGCCAGTAGTCAACCAGCTGTGTCGAACGTGATTGTCGCTGCTTGAGTTATTTATTAGTGCTGTAGGAAATTTTAACTAAATAATTTGTTTTCGTGTGAAGTGCAGTATGTAGAAGTGAGAACAGTGTTTCAGTTGTGTTAAGTACTTTTTATTAGGAAGAGAGTGACAGATACGCTGACGTTATGGCATCGACAAGTTTGTTACGGTCTGATGTTAGAAATAGCATTATTGGGACACCCAAGGAATTGGGTAGAACACAGCTACCAACCAAAGAAATGTATTGAGACAATACCTATGGGAGCGAGAATCAAAAATGAGAATTTCGGGATCCCGGAAAGAGCCTTCAACAAAGGATTTATCTTCTATCGTCGCCAGGAAGATTGTAGAAAATTGAGATTACGCCTCAATCAGCGGCGAAGCAATTTTCAGTGTCAGAAGGATTGTTGCAATGATATTGAAGTACCATAATATTGTCCGTGACTTGCAAAACTCAGCAAAGTCCGGTTTCCAAACTTCTGCGAAACTAATTGCTGATTTTCAACAGTCTGCCAAAAATATTTCATTTGATATAGCCTTTTGTAAGTGTTCCGATCCTCTTGCCTGCAACTGCGAAAAAGGAAGAAAAGTGCCAGTGCTAGAGGCGCCTTTTCTTCTAGATCAAAGAACCACAAAATTGAGGCGTAATCTCAATTTTCTACAATCTTCCTGGCGACGATAGAAGATAAATTCTTGTTGAAGGCTCTTTCCGGGATCCCGAAATTCTCATTTTTTCTTCTCGCTCCCATAGTTATTGTCTCAATACATTTCTTTGGTTGGTAGCTGTGTTCTACCCAATTCCTTGGGTGTCCCAATAATGCTATTCCTAACGTCAGACCGTAACAAACTTGTCGATGCCATAACGTCAGCGTATCTGTCACTCTCTTCCTAATAAAAAGTACTTAACACAACTGAAAAACTGTTCTCACTTCTACATACTGCACTTCACACGAAAACAAATTATTTAGTTAAAATTTCCTACAGCACTGATAATAACTCAAGCAGCGACAATCACGTTCGACACAGCTGGTTGACTACTGACGACTGATAAGACCGATCCTTTCAGCTGGGCAAGTACAAGAGAAGAGGCGTTCGGGGAGAGGTGGGCGGCAGGTGATCTAGTGTGATAAGCAGATGCATACGGCAATGGGAGCAAATTATTTATACTATTACTGCTCTTAGAATTTAGCACTAAAGTGTTTTCTTCGTTATTCAAGAGACTTGAATAATTTTATATCAAAATTCAATTGTACGATACGCCAGAAAATCAGTGCATTTTTACAAAAAAAATAATAAATAAATAAAATAAAAATAAAATAAAATAAAAAAACAACTAGGTTTTATGCTTGTGGTGTACAGAAATAACCGTAATAAATTTGTTTTATGTATTTATTTCCCCTTTCCAATGCTATTTCAATAATTTAAAAGACCGAAAAATATAGGAAATATTTTTAAAATATTTTTTGGAAAATCAGTTGAAAAGTGAATCTTTTGTTGATTTTTCTAATATTTGGGCTCTACTCGGCAGCAGAAGGAGTTGTCTGATCGAGTTGAGATTTTTTATACATTTTATTGATGCCGTTTCGGCCAAAAATCCGCACTAGCCGTAACCGGATTTCGAAAAAAAGTTTTTTTTCGATACACCCTACTGTACAGTGTGGGAAGTCGAAGTGGTTGACCTGGTATACTAGAATCAGTACTTTGAGGAAGTTATCGCCACCTCATCCCCCGTTTTTCTCTCCTTTTTACCTCCCCATATAATATAGTAGTATAAACTGTATAATATGGTACGCCTTTCAATAACTTTGGTTAAGGGCAAACTGTGTCACACTAAACATATCCCAGTAGGTTGTCAGAAATGAAAGGGGTCTTATAACTAACTGAACTAGCAGAAATGAAAAGACAAAGGAATACATTCTACATAGAATAAAATATTGGTTGAGAAAAGTGACTATGCGAATAGAATGAGTTAGTTTCTAGTTGAAAGACAAACGTTAAGTTTGTTAGGTAAAAGAACAGTTCTATGGCGCATTGTAGATAGAAAATCTATATATAAACATAGTACTTACAACTGCTTCCCCTTAACCCTTTAATTGGCAAGCATTGATAGCATTACCATAAAAATGTTTAGTCTGCTTCTATGGTTGAACCATGTCTTCCTGATCATAATTTCGTAACTTTTAAAGTATTTTTGTACTTTGGTTACAAAATACAGGGTGTTTATTTTAAAGCAACATTGCCATAAAATAGGTCTTACCTGTAAAGACTTTCCAGCCTTAGAAAAAAGTAGATGTAAACAAACCAACTTGACTACCGGTGGGTCGATGATCAGTGATTGGTTGTTGGACTCACTGCACTAGTATCCTACCGCAATATAATCCCTACTAAAATAATAATTTCAAATAAAGATATCTGAATTTATCCTGCATTTTGTGATAATAAACGTAATATATATAATATTTAACAACAGATGTAGCTTTATTTCACCCTCACGCGTATTTGGACATATAGTATTTATTGCGCATGCGTATGCGTTCGCGCGCCTATCCCACTCATTTAAAATTATAGCAGAATGCAGAGTTTCGTGGCGACGATGATGTGACAATAATCCATTTTCGTATCGTGTTATAAAACACAAAAGAGGACACAGGAACAGCGGTAAGCTCGTTTATATAAGGATTTAAGAAAACGCATATTTCCAATATAGTGTCAGTGGGTTAATTATTTACCAACCAACTATAGCCTTAACACTGTGGAAATTATGCGACGACAGTAAGCTAGCAGATGATCTTGCTGTTCACGTCTCTGGCTGCCGAAGCACGTGTGAGCCGCGGAGTAATACATTTCGCTTTGTTTATGTCTACTTTGTTCTAAGGCTGGAAAGAGTTTAGCTACTGAGCAGCATTGCCCTATTATGGTAAAATATTCTCAGTAATTACCAACAGTTTCGTTGAAATATTTTCCTACAGAGCAAGAAACCACAAATAAAAAAAAAACAAAAAAATAAAAAAAGAACTTTCGTGGAACGTAGGAGATAAAGCTTCTACAATACTAAATTTGATTATCCCCTGTTGAGGAAGACTAGAAGTATCTAAAGAAGCGACTCGTAAATTATGTATGTGAATATTGTATGATAGCAATAATGCCAATTAAATGATCACGGAAGTTATAGTTCGTGCGGATAACGCAATAGAATGCGATGTTGCTTGAGAGCAACGCTACCCAATAAAGGGTTAAACATACTGGGTGCAGCATCTGTGGCTGGATCAATGGGGTTGAAGGACGATTCAGTAAATGCAACACTTACTTATCTATGATTAGTCCTGTACTTCCGTCCTGGCAGAATTGATATTCCCTCTCTTTGATGAAATTTGACAAGTCTGGCAATCTTGATTGAAGGATCCGTTTCCATTGAGGCATCTGTTTTAGCCTTCGTAATTGTTTAGTGAAAAGAAAAGAAATGAAATCTTTCAGTTTAACGTTCTACGATTATGGCCATTAGGCTAAAGGAAAGGTATGATATAAGGCAAGCAAATGCTGATGGAAGAATTTGTTGGAGGGAATAGGGTTACACCGAGGAAACCCACGGACCCGATGTTGTCCATCACTAACTTAATTGGTTGGGGATCGAACTAGGAACCACAGGTACTACAGGTAAGAGGTAAGTGCACTACCAATGTACCATCGTGGCCCCCGTTTAGTAAAATGAATCAATGACAATGTATAAAAGGGATTGATTAATATTACGTTGAGTCGAACTATACGTAAGCATTTGAGGTGGAACTGCATACAGTAAGAAGGGAGTAACTTCAATAGGATAGTTTGATATCCCATTCGCAGTTGCGTTTTGAACAAGGACAAGCTCCTAGTAGTCATAATATCTTGTCTTGTAGGTGAAGAAGGAGCTTCTATACCTAGAAAGTACAATAGGGTAGCGGGAGGTCATTCCTCCCAGAACTACGACCCCGGAAGATGGATCAGGCCATCAAACTTGTTGCTGATAACATGTTCAATGTTGCAACAGCCAGAAAGGCAGGAGTGTCAAAAATTACGCTTCTGGACAGGGTCAGAGGAAAGCAAAGAAATGTAGTGGACCACTTTAGCGTTTATTCCGATGCATAATTGTCGATTTCCTGAAAGAAGTGGCCTTCTGGAGTATGCCATTGGACAAGTTGAACATCTTAGTGGAGAAAGCCTACCTCGATTGCAAAGGGCGAAGGAACACTCACTTCAAAAAATTATTCCTTTGGATGAATTTATGTGTAGGTTCGTTAATCGACCCATCTGGCAATGGGTACAGCAACAAATATCACTTCTGCAAGGGCGCCTGTGAGTGCTGGCGACGCCCAGCAGTTTTTAACAACACCGAAGAAAAATTGACAGCACTTCACCACAGAACATTTATAAGCATGATAATGAGAAGGTGACGAACAACTCCCGCTCGAAGTGATGGGGTCACGTGTATATCGAAGAGTGGGGAAAGTAATAAAGTACTCCAAATCGGCAATCTTTCTCACGTTTTGTTGAATGGCCTCTGGACAGCTACTGCAATCTTTCGCGATCCATAAAACCCAGAATGTGTAACAGAACTGGTGAGTAGGTGGGCCTACAGGAGCCAAGTACGACTGCATAAAGTCAGGGTGGTTGATGCTTTGATGCTGCTGCTAGACGTGAAAGTGAAGTGGCACTTGAGAAACCTGCTTTAGGAGTAAAGGAAGCAAAATCCGACGGAAGTGTTTGGTAACCCTGATACTCCATTTTTGTCACATAATCACAATAACACTTGCCCCTACGATTTTCTGTTGTCGGAGTTAACTTCATTAAGCGGCAACTTCAACAGATTGTTGTAAGGAGGTGTCGAAGTTATCGACAACAAAGAAACATTGACATGTACATAAGAGCATTTTTCGTAACCTTCTTGCTGACCAATGCTTGCCTATAGACATATATGTTTACAAGATACCAGTACTCGATTAGTGTAACTACTAAATATCACTTCTGTAACATACATTGTATAGGTTCTACAGAAGAAAGGCCTCTGAAGCCTGCCGAAGCCACCCTCTTGTACGTATGTGAGCAATAGAAACAGTACTTTCATGTTCACAAAAGTCAAAACGGTATTTATATTTAATCAGACGTGTAAAAGAGATATCAAGATAAAAATATGAATCATCATAGAAATTCTAACCATATTTATAATGTTTCTAAAAGTTGCCTTTTATTTCTTTTATTTGTAGGAAGGAATTGATTGTTTAGAAACAAGCAGTGTTTTACTTAGATATGCCTCAACGTGTTCCCTATTCCTACGTACGTTTTTATTTACTAATTGTAAAAAAATATAAGTCAAAGTGAAATTTATAGTTTTCCAAGTTTGAGTGCAACTAAAAGATTTTTACTTATTTTCTTCTTCTTTCTGTTAGGAACTAAAACTTTCATAAATGAAGTAACTTTGTCAAAGAAATTTAATATGTTCAAATGGAAATCTGTTGAAATTACATTTATTCTAATAGAAAAATATTTGAAGCTTGCAATAGCTTGTACATTATAAGTGTTTCTTATGATGAGCTCTTTCAATCCTAAATCCCATCAAATCACGTGGTAACTTATTAATGCAGAAGGATGAAACTCGAGTTCAACTGGGTAATATTATAGCAATTCCAGCCAACAATAGCAATGATTCTTACATTTGTCGTAAAATATTAATATAATGTTTGCCATGTATTTCACTACGTCTTTGCTTACGTCTTTCCCACTATCTGATATACATAATTTGACTATTTAATTAGGATTAGGAATTAGATTTCTGAGCTTCCGGCAACTATGGCCATGTTAGGCCTTCACGTATGAGGGATAATCCTTTGGCGATCACATTGTTCGGAAAATGAGGAAGGAAGAAAGGAATGGGGAAGCGGCTTGGAAGTATTACGGTAGGTACCATCCCGACATTTGCCTGGTGTGAATGAGAAAAGCCCAAGAGAGCTCATTCAAAATGGCTGGCCTGAAAATATTTTTTACAGTTTTTAGACCGAATGTCTCTACCGAGAATCGAGCCCGGAACCGCTCACACTAAAGGCGGCTACGCTACGCGGGGCCATGTATACATATTTTTAAAATGTACTATACTCACAGGAAGATCACAGGTAGATTACTTTCTCGCTGTAGATTCTCCTATGCAAGTTCAATTAGAATTATTTGAGCTTCATTGCACTCTACACTCAACATTAATCATAAATTTGTTTGTTTATTTTGTATCATATATCTTCGACGATTTAAAATATATAATTATGAAATTATTTAATTTTGATTTAAATTCCTTTTTGACAACTACTGCACAGTTATTAGAGTCAGTGCCAGATCTACATATAAGCTAAACAACCTATAGCTTAGGGCCCCACTCGCTTGGAGACCCAAAAAATATTTAAAGAAAAAACTGATTGTAATTTCCAAATAACAAGAAAAATCAAATAATGTAAAATGCACATAGGTGTTTTGTATTGTTGTGTGCTAGGCATTTGTGATGCAAGTAATAGGGTTTTATTTCTCAGCCCCACTTGTAATGAGGACCGTGTTATCCAGCTCCATTTATAATGGTGTCCCGTTTCCTAGCTTTGCTTGTAATGGGTCCTTGTTTCCATTTAGATATGCATTAGGTTCATAAATTACCATATAGCATATATTTTTAAACATAAAAAAACGGCGACATTTTGTCGCTGAAGAAAAAAGCTTGACGTATAAAAAGATCCTAAAGCTTGATGTATAAGGAGACGCTTTCAATAACTTAGGGCCCCATCAAACCTAATTCCGGCACTGACTAGAGTGTATGTAAGTTTACAAAGCAAAAAGTGCTATTCAAACTACTGAATCAATTTTATGAATGTATTGCAATAACTGAGTGTTCCCTTAAATTATTTAAATCAATTTGTTTGAGTCTTTGGTTCAGACATATCCACAATTATCCAGTTCAAGCCAACAGAAAGAGAAAGAGAAAAATCATTGATTTTTTTTTAGTTTAAAGGATACTTTCGGCTTCACATCGCTTTATTAAACGTGAACCAGAGTTTTCAAGGCGATATCACGTTGAAGTTTGCAATACAAAATGATACACTAGAAATGCGATACAAATGAAAACTTAAAGAGCAAAATACGAAGAATCTATGATCATAATTTATTAGTGTGTGTCGAATGTCGCTAATAAATCATAATTTTCCTTCAGAAACACGACTTTTCTCTTTAGATGCTCGAACAGACTCAAAGCCAGATATCAGCTTGGGCAATCCACAGAATGATACAGTTTGTATTTTAAAAGTATAATTGTCGTAACTTTTTCTCCAGTCTGCACTTTCATTATCACCTATCCGTGATTGTGATATACAGTTTTTTTTAAAATTATTTATTTATCTCATAAGGACAACATAACAGGCTTAATGCCCAGTTATAGTGTCATCTGTTTCTACATTATTTCATTCGTATATAAAACACTAAGTAAAATACATTAATAATAATAGTAGTAATAAAATAATAATGCGAGTAATAATAATTTCCTTTCTTGCATAAATTGAAAAAAAAGCTTATAAATTGGTATGTATTTATTTTAATTTGCTACAGAAGAAGAAGAAAATCCGGACTATCCGGCTTCCGTACTATCGTAATTAAATGAGGAAGGCAAGGCGTTGCATTGGTAACATTGCCAAGGCATTGAACGTGGGTAACTGCTATGATCCTCCAACGTGTCTTATGCAAAATACAAGTTCTGACAGGAAAAGAGCAGCGTCCTGCTCCTTGTTCATTGTTTCGTCAGTGTGTAACGGACCTAAATATAGTACGCTTTTCGCTGTTTCTGATTATAAACTGTACAGTACGTATAGTACTGTATTCTCAAATTGTTCTTGGGGTATGCTTAATGTTCATAAAGAAATGAGTTCATAGAACTCCAGTCTATCCGGCCTTTTGTTATCCGGCATGCCCTTCCGCCACATTGCGCCGGATACTCGTGAGTCGACTGTATACTCTCTCCGGGAATAAAATCGAAATATTTGATGCCGAAAGTAACGTTTAACTATAGTATACACGGTAATTAAGTATATTTATTACTTATTTGTTTCTTTAACCACTTCACCGTCGATTTTGCTTCTAGGCTAGAGAGAGATGAGAAATGAAATGAAATCTTTGAGTTTTACGTTCCACGATTATGCCGGTTAGGCTAAAGGAGACGGTGATGATGAATAATGAATGAAAGGGTGGAATGAAGAAATTGGGAGGAAAAGGGAGAACCCCGAGGAAACCCACGCACACGAGGTTTGTCCACCACAAAGTTCACTTGGTGGAGGCTGGGATCGAACCCGGGACCCCAAGCACCAGAGGTGAACGCTCTACCACTGAGCCACCGTGGCCCCAAGAGATGAGAAATGAATTATTATGCTGAAATGAATAGTGAATGGACAATATATAGACCTAACATTTCCTAAATTGAATATGAACCCGCGACACAAGGAGTGTTGTAATTGGCACCATAGTCAACTATTTGACGTCAGTCGTCTCAGCAATAGTTAAATAGACATTAATACATTTCTAATATAAGGGTACATTGTGTGATTTCAAAATAACTTCATCTTTTGATTACATGGAGAAAGTTAATGGTTTATTTATACTTTAGTTTACATGTGAATATAATATTGCATGTTTTTCTTTTCAGTTTAACATGTGAATCAGCGTTTTCTCCATTACACTGACATAAAGAGTTTCCTCTACAAAGAAAGCCAGAAAAAAAAGAACCACTCATCATTTCTAGCGAGTGAGTAGGTAACATTCTCTTTTCTGGCTCATTTATTTGTCGAGAAGTTTTGAGCATTGTTGCCAACTACTTTTAGAAATTTTACACTGCAGATTTGAATATGAACATTATACTAGTTAGAACCACAGTTACTTCTTAATAAAAGACAAAATAATCTTCCAAGCAGAAAGCTTTAACACGAAAATTAAGACAGTAGGAATCGTTTCTTAGCGCGAGGATCAGCCACTTACGAGATTGATTGGTTATTTGATTTTATTATTAGGACGTAGTATCAATCAAAAGATGTATAGATTTCGACAGTAGAAATTATTATGCATTGTCAGACTTCAATCAAATACACTTATCCGTAACAAAATAGTTAACTCCTTGTTGTGTACTTATTCAAATGATACTTGACACTTCAAACGCAGTAAATAGAAGTGATTAATCATTGTTTCGTAGGGAGGAGTCTAGAATATGAAAATATTAAAGTATAACTTCATTATTTTTATGCAGATCTTAATTTCTTAACATGTACTGTATACACAGTATCCAGCAGTCAATGTATAACTGAACCCATTTAGTAATGCAAATAATAATTATAATCTATAATTTATTCATTCTGGATTAAAGTAAAGGGCATGGATGGATAAGTATAGTGAAATGGCCCCAGATGAATCTTGGGACGACAAGTGGGTGGTATATAGGTACCCCCAAGATACATTAATCTCTCACGTTTCAAACCTCAACTCTCATAGGTTCATGAGATATGGTGCAAAATCGAAAAAGTGTGATTAATTTATTTTTCAAGAATGGCTCGATCGATTTTGTTCAAACTTGAATGTACGTATAGGTGTATAGAAGGGCTTTGCCTGAAAAAATTAACAGCTCTCCCCGATCATTTCCTCCCTCAAAAAATTTGATTCAATATTTTGAGTCCCTTTTGACCTATGATGGTCTGCGAGCACAATTATGAATAAAATAATTTTAGATGTCGCTTTAACCCTACAATTACATATATTTTTTCCAGAATTGTATCACGGGTACGCCATGGTCAAAATTAGCCAAAAGCAACCATACCACACCTGAAAGGGGGCAGTTGCAAAACGAACAGCTATTGATGTAGCTTTAGCATATTTGCTAAGTGAATGAATGAGAAATCACACCTGAAGTGCCAAATTCACTGAGGCCACATTTGAGGGTCTGTGGCGCCCCCATCTGCAGTTTCTTATATAGTAAAACTGTTGATATTTAAAAATTTATTTGGGAATGAACACCCGTATCATCTTAAAACAAACACGAAACAATGAATTTTTGTGGTTATGTGAATTTGTCGCGAAAAAGGAATACCGACAGCCAGAAGCGTCTGTTGCGAATATTTCTTGGGGGGGGGGGGGGAAGAGCACCTATCTACATAAGAATTGTACTTTTATATCAGTAAATTAGTAGTGAATGGCTTAAAATATAGACCCTGTAAAACTTATATTGAGGACAAAGGTTATGAAGTTCCTATGCCTGCATTTAAAGGCAAAAAATCACATGGTTAGTTGAAGCTACACATGGAATGCTGAAAGAAGAGAAAGAGTCTGTTATATGAAATATTTGACAATGAAATGATAGGTAGTATCGGCTTGTATTATAGAATTGCTTGTTTTCTACACAATAAATTCTCCATACGTGTGACACCAGACGAAAACCACTCCGCAATCACCGCAATTATGAAATCAGCGAAAACTTCAGAAAACGAAAACACCTTTGTAGCCTTTATTGAACAGAAGAAATTGCGAAAAAAGAAATTCTGTTTACATCTATTTCTTCACAGGAACTTGAGAATTTTCCTCGAATGACCGAAAAATATTGGAAAGCAGTGGCGGCTCTAGCCCAGGGCCAGGGTTCCCTAGGCCATCCCAGTTTTTCGAGTGACAAAAATAATTGAACCTATTATTTATAAATTTTTGAAAGTTTATAGTAAACTAATGATATACCTTCATAGTCAGGGTTATGGCTGCCCAAAGTTTTTATCTTTTAGATCCGCCACTGTTTGAAAGGATTGTTTTCTGGATCCTTCCAATATAAACAGCGAATATGTTATTTTGCTGAAATGTTGGACGAAAGAGGTAATATTAATATGCAGCATGTTAAAAACAACGACAAGATATTGAAAACGACAGTGCATTCAAGACATACAAATGCTTAATCTAAAACCAAATACAGAAAGTTACCAAAGTGTCATTAGGTATTATTGCGACTGTGCAAATGGATTGAAAACAGTTCGTTCTTGCTCCCATGTTGCAGCCATTGTTTATTACCTTAGTTATGGAAGATATTTGTCAAGGATCCCAAAACCAGCACAAATATTGAGCAAAATATTTGATTACTACATTTGTGTGGTCATAATTGAAAACAGTGAAAAGGACTGAAGTATGTACAACAACGCTTCTTTCATCCTTATTTGTTTCACACATTGAAATAATTGTACTTCTTACATGTAACTTACCTAGGTATTTTCCGTTTGCATTATATTTTCTTCTATTTCTTGGATAAAAATACCTTTATTTCAAATGTTTCAGTTTTCCACTACTCTACTTCTTATCCCCATCCCCCTCTCAGAACCTGTGGGAGACACTACAACAAAGGTTGCATTACATTATGGTGTTGTTGATGGTTATTCTCTTTCCAGCTTAGGTTTTTCAGTTTGATTGGACACTGTATGTATAGGTAACATTGATTTTTATATGAACACTCACACTGAAACTTCAGACATCCTTAAATGGGATATTTACGGGGGTCTAATGACAATTTTAACCTCATATTCATATTCAGGCTGATTGATTCATATGAAATAAACACCAATATCAAGAGTTTCAGCTTGGCTCAAAATGGAGATGGGGACATTACCGACCGTCAAATGGGGCCTCAGAGAGTTTGACACTTCAGGTGTGATTTCTCATTCATTCACGTAGAAAAAAAATATGCTGAAGTTACAACAATAGCTGTTCGTTTTGCAACTGCCCCCTTTTAGGTGTGGTATGGTTGGTTTTTCCTAATTTTGACCATGGCATTATGTGCTATGGTCAAGAACATTATGTGCTATGAGTTGAATCGAACTCATCCGATTTGATTCAAACTTAGGATTGGTAGATCTTGACATGGTATACAAACTTGTAAAGTATCATAGTATGGTGCGCTGTCCGCTGTTTATTTGTACTAAGTTAACACGTTAAAAAGAAAACAATTGAAGGGTGATTTTATACGACTCTTAATAAGTGTTACTAGAGCCTTTCTATTTCAAATGTGCTATTGGAAAATGTGAAACATATGGAGGAAACATTGAGGGAAAGAGTGAATAACCTCGGCTGTGTTGTCAATTTGTAATACAGTCATGTGATATTGGCGATTGAAGATCATAGGCTACTTAGAATGGCTAAGAAGACAATGTTCAGCGAAGTCGGTATTACAATATTTCTTTCATTCTTACTTTCATAATTACAGCGAAGTCGGTGAAATAATTCAATGTGGCAATCCCGTTCGCATCCAACTATTGAAGGATGTCGGCCACAGCAACTTGTCCTTCCTCTTTGGAGGGAGGTACGGGATAAACATATCGACAACAGCGCCAGCTGGGTCAAACTTGAAATAGAAAAGCTCTATATGTCGTATTTTTCAGTTCTGGCTTCACACACTGTTTTATTTCAGACCTTCTTCTATTTCTCATAGCCTTTTCCTGGTAACTATTTGTATTCATATGGTAAGCACTAAATTATACTGTAGGGATCAGGACATGAGAATCAATAGATCGTGAACAGTAAACAGTTACTCACAGCAGGTTAGCTTGGTTTCTATAAACCTATGCCATTTTAGTTGTGTTGGCCATTTAGCTTGAAATCCATGCTAAATTTAAAGCACAATGGAGGTAAGAGAAAAATAAGGATAAGGATTCATTACTAGTAGGCAGATTTTTACGAACCAGGGGCTCTACTGTGAAAGTTGTTACATTTAGTATGGAGACAGTAAGTTCTTTAAAATATCTCAATGGGAGTAGCCACATTATAAACCAAGTTTATATATTAATAGTGATTTAAAATTATGGTGCTTGTTATTTGTGTAGCAGTAAGACAGTGAACGGGAGTAGTAGTGTGTTACGAGAGTAGGAATTACCGTTTTCTAGGAAACAAAGTCTTCGATTTTTGTGACAGAAAGGTTTACGGTAATTTATGTTTTACCTTACCTAAATATTAAAATGTATTTCTTAACTTGATATGCTGCATCAGCTATATTTGCAGTTTCACTTATCTGGCTGATAATTTGTTATACGAAGCGATACGAGACAATTTTGCTTAGTACTCTGCAGTTTTTCAACACAGGTTGCCAATTGGCTCATTTATAGTTGGAACTTAAGAGAGTAATTTAATTAGGGGCGCCATTCAAAATTTCACTTACGATGCAAAATTGCGGACATTTTCCAAAATGGCGTTCTCAGATCGAAATTTAGATAACATTGCCTAATGATATCGTGTTTGGAGTTTTTCAAACTTATTTCTGACTCGTAGAACATGAATCCAAAGTCGAATTAAGGATCAGACATCAATGTACACCATATTATTAGGCTCTATCTTCTGCTTCTTCTAACTCCAATTGACACAGGAAGTTGAAAGTTTCATGTTTATTATTTTAGAAGAGAAACCAATAGTAAAATACCGTTTGGCTCTCTTATAATTGAAACCTAATAGAGCAATATAGGAAGGGGAGGCAATGCAAGATTTCCCTTAAGATTCAAGATGGCAGCTGTTTTCCAAAGTGGTATACTTAAACCAAGATTTCGTTAATATTGTCTAACAACATTGTATTTAAAGTTATTCACTCATGAATAGCGTGGTTTATGGTTTAGTTAAATTTGAAACATCAATGCAAACGTCGGTGGTATGTTGCAGACCGGAAGTATGTAGGTTATTGAGTGTATTCACTCCTGTGGAATGTGGAAATTTGAACAGACATCACGAACAGTATGCAGCATAGCAGAAAAAATTTAAGAGTGATACTTGTACTTTGAAAGAAAGTTTCTGTGAATTCTGAAACTCACTTTTGGAAAATACTGGCGAACTCATCGCAATTGACAGCAGGTTGATAGACATAAGGAAGGTATTGATACCTTAAATACGTTTGAAGTTGGTGGAAGAATCATGTACGAGACTTTTATAAAAGAAAGGCTTATTAATAAGAATAAAATCATAGGAGCCTTTGAAGAAAGTTAACTCTAAAATCTACACAATAAAAGTTCCGATTAAGCAGCAAATCACGGATAGGCACATTGATGAACATCTTTTTGCTAAATTATTTATTGCTTGTCAGAGCAGGAATATGGATCTGAATCGCTTCTTTTACTACGAAAATCATATCTGTCTATCTTTGTCTCTAAATGGACATATGCGTACAGAAAAGAAGTGTGACCTGACAAATATTCTGGTTGACTTGATAGAACCAGTGGAATTCAGTGGACATTTCGACGAAGTTGTAAATGACGGTGCAGCCTTGATACACGGTATGAAACCACACACTGCAAACATTTTCGAACAATATTGTCAGAAAGAGTTTCTGGACAGTTTGTTACAAATGCTACTTCCTTATCTGCCACTCGTGTTGATTTGGTGTGGAACTTATATAATACTGACAACTTGAAGAGTTTAGTGAGGCAGCAAAGAGGAACCAGTACACGCTTACAAGTAAGATCAGAAACAGAAGTACCGCGTAACTGGAACAACTTTCTTCGAAGTACTGAAATTAAGAAAGAACTATTCATGCTTCTAGTAAATGCTTAACTGCATAATTTTGGTCACATTCACATTGTCACAAACGTCGATGCAGAAATACTCTAATGTAAAACTCAAGAAACATCCTTAGCTGGCGGTTCGTGCAGCAGAAAAATGGAAGCAGCAGATCTAAATGAGTAGATGGTTGAGTAATCTTGTATTACGCGATATAGTCTGCAATGGGATCAAAACCGTCCATTGTGCTATCAATATCATTCTTTCATACCTTAAGATCCATGGGATAGACAGAACTTTCAATTTTGTATGGATCTATCAGGAAGAAAAGATACTTGCCTATACACTACATAGCGGAAAAGCTGGGAGAAGAAAAATCAATTGTCTTAAGTGGTTTTTCACGATTTTACCGGATGTGATATTGTTTCGGCTTTAAGTTTTAAAGGAAAACACTCGGCATGGAAAGTTTATAAGGAAGTAACCAAGGATTTCCTTGCCATCTCCAGTCATCAGCGTGCAATGTAGTTCGATGTTATTCAAGTCCTGAAACGCTTTGTACTAATTCAGACCGTTAACGCAGCACACAAAGACCTATTCGCAACCAGAGCAAAATCACTGTCTAGTCTTCCTTCTACGTCTGATGCTCTTGCACTACACACTCTTCAAGCCACATACCAAGTTGGACATATATGGGGTCAGGCAGACAGCATCATCATTGATTTGCCATCTCCAGCTGACTGGGGCTAGACAAAGCGACATAAAGCGTAAACTTCACAATATGTAGACAACACAATCAGCAGTTTGGCAACCTTCCGGAGAACTAATAAAGTGTTGGTGTAAGTAGAGATGCTCAATAAGTAAATGTTCCTGCAAGTCCGATGATATACCATGCAGGAGAATGTGGTCTAATTGCAAAGGTAAATGTACTACGGAATAAAAACAACCAGTATTTGTTGTTCGTTCTTGATTTTATAATTTAGAAGGACTTAAGTTGACAATAAGTTTTATGTTATTTCACAATAAAATTATACTGTTTGGTTTGTATTGATGTCAGATGTTTAACTAAACCTTAAACCACACTATTCATGTCTAAACAACTCCAAATACAATGTTATTAGACATATAATTGAAATCGTGGTTTTAGGACGCCATTTTGGAAAAGAGCCGCCGCGGTGGCTCAGTGGTAGAGCGTTCACATCCGGTGCATATAGTACTTGGTTCGATCCCAGCTCGCGCCAATTTAGCTTCGTGGTGGACAAACACCTTGTGCATTGTTTTTTTCGGAGTACTCCCGTTTCCTCCTACTTTCTTCATTCTCCCATTTCATTCATTTTCATCATACCATCTCATTTAGCCTAGCCGGCATAATTGTGGGACGTAAAACTTAAATATTTCATTTAATTTCAAATCTACATGGGGCCCGCAATTGCTTAGTGGTAAAGGTCTCACCTCTGGCATGTGGGATTTTTGGTTTGATCCCTGCTCACGTCAAGGAAGTTTTGTGGTAGGAAACATTGTGTGTGTTTTCTTTTTCGGGGTTCTCCCGTTTTCTCCTACATTTTTCATTCCACCGTTTCGTTCAATATCGTCATATCATCATCACTGTCTCCCTTATTTTCGATGCATAATCGAAGGATGCTATACTAAAGAAAGGGCATACGGTTGCTTGGCATTCTTGTAGGAAACTATAGGGAAGAGATCGTGGGCTATTTAGAATCTTTAAAATACGCATCCGAAGAAGGGAAAGGGTCTCGAACTCAGAATACCCTGAAGTTAGACAACCGAAACGCTTTTACTCTCTTATAGGTTGCATATCATTCAGCCTGTTCAAAGGAGAAGGACTTCTAGTGTAGTCTTACTACATTCCGAAACCATTTGCTGCTCTTTTCAATTAACTTTATGAGATCATCTCTTCGTGCGTGTAGCTTCCATATATAAGGTATACATTAATATTTGTGAGCCATACTGAAATTGTAACTATCGATTATACAGGTAAATTGTTTTTCTTAAAACGATTCTTACTTTTTACGTGGGTTCAAAAAATAACATTAATTTTTAAGGACCGAGATTTAATAGCAATGTTTCATCACCATCCGTTACTTCGATGAATTTTTTATATTAAAATTACTATATTGCATACCAATTACATCTTATACGGGCACAAAATTAAATGATATGGCTGACTGGGGCATATGTCTGCACCTGAAAATGTAAAACTTCAGTTGGTTGAGAAAAAAACAAACAATTTATTCCACTGATATAATAAGAGAAGTTGTTTTTGGACGTTTTAAATGCTGCCAATAATTGTGATACTCTGTTTCTAATATACACTTTATCTCAATAATGACATCTTGAAGCTCGCAAGACAATAAAAATTGTCAGTTCAAATTAATATGTCAAGAAAAAAAGCGGCAAGTATTTATATTAAGTTTACCATTAAAATGTGTTTCTCTTCTATCGATCAAAAATGAGTAAGATAGTACATTAGACGAAAAGAAAGAAATAAAGATTACAAAACATCGTTATCCGATCAAATCTAATTAGTATTAATTTCTTTTAGAAGTAGCATGCACGTTACTTTTGTAAATTGTTTAAAATCGCAGAACTTAATTTAATACTAATTACACAAAAAAAAATACCACTGTTTGTTTTCTTTCATTCGTCTTTGAATGAAAAAAATAAAGAAAAAGTTTCCTTTTTCTCAAAATCAACTAACGATTTGGTTAATGAATTTCTCATCATGTCCTTTGAATGTTTCTTTTATTAAAACTTACCGTAGCCGTTGAGCTAGAGACGATGTCTAATTACTGTGACATTATGAACTTAGTTGTTTGATTTCCCGAGGGATAGATAAGTTTCAGCAAATTAAAACTCTACATAGACCTTGACATTTTCTCTGGAAGTAACAGAATTTTAAGGTTTTCTTCTTTAATATTGACTTTAGAAAATTACATTATTGATTTGCTACTTTTTAATCAAAGTTATAAACAAACTAAAGAGTTTAAAGTGACGCGATTAAAGTAGCAAAAATCACATTCCTTGACAGAAAAAAAAAATAACGTAAATAAGACGGCTATAGAAAAATAAATTAATAAATAAAAATTTTAAAAAAATATACTTGATTATAATTCAAATGTATGCTAAAACGTAAAAGATTTTTCTTTTTAAGTTGTAATCTATCATTGGTCTTTAGTGAAGAAATGTTTCCAGATTCTTTTCGCTTTCGAATTTTCTCTTTTCCTTTTCTTCTGATATTCCACATGCCGAAACAAGTATTCACTCTTCGTCAAAAGTTTTGGCGAAATTAATTTTTACATTTGTTCTGAATAACTATTCCCAAACTCGAGATTGACTGTAAGGGCCGCGGTGGCTCAATGGTAGAGCGTTCACCTTTGGTGCATAGGAACCTTGGTTCGATCTCAGCTAGCCAAGTAAACTTTATGGTGGACAAACACCATGTGCGTAGCTTTCTTGGGATTTCCCGTTTCCTCCCACTTACTTCATTCCACTATTTCATTTATTTCTCATCGTCACCGTTTTCTTTACCCTAGCCGACATAACGTATGATGTAAAATTTAAAGATATCACTTCGGCCTCTGTGTTCAATGATGATACTCTGAACCCGTTAGTACACCATCTAAGGGGGGTTGAAGTTGGGGTCTCATTTTCTTCGAAACTGATTGTAACTAAATAGCTTTCTGTGACTCTACAACACTAAGATTTTTATAACACAGGATCAAAGTTTTAAAGAATTCGTTCTTAAACAAATTTCTCAAAATTAAGACATTTAAATCGTGATCCTTCTGGACTAAGTGGCTTACTCGAGGTTTTTTTAAATTTCCTAAATAGTGTTCGCTAGCACGAAAATGGGCAGCTAAACATATTTTATGAAAATGATGGATGAGGACACTTGCGAAATGCTTATTGCCTTATTTTACATACACACAATTCATTCGCTTCGGTCCACTCCTTTATGCGCTTCTACGGTAATATTTATTTTTTCGGGGGTGGGGAGATTGGCGTCCACACCGTTTCGCCGCACAAACTAAAAGACGTTTGTTTGCTTATTTTTTGTGTACTGTCTCTAAACATAGTTTCATTGCAATTCTCCATGTCATTTAGGTACTTCTGACGTATAGCACTTCTGATATTTCGTAACCAATGGTTTGGAAGGGTCTATGCCACACCCAACTATTTTTCCAGGAAAATACGAAACACGTATTCCATCATTTTACGTCTACAATACTGTGAACAATTTTATGCACTACTCTCTACTTTTTCTTGCCTTTCAACCGTCAACTTTTACAATTTTGGATTGGGCTATATTGAGAATGAAGATGAAAGTATCCTGATGTTAACTATATAGTCGCTTGGCATCGAAAGTGTTAAGGTATTTTTCTATTTTCTCGAATATAAACACCCGCTGTATATAAGAGCCCCCGTAAAGAACAATCTCTATTTTGAGCTTTCGTTTAATGCGTAGATATATGCATCCCTATGGAACCCCACAGAAAGTTAGATAGTATCTCTAAACATTCTGAGAAATAATCAGCTTGGACTTATACATACAGTGTTATCAACTGAAGAATTAGAACTTTACATTGTCAAGATTTTAAGGCCTTTCTCGGACTCCACTCTTACAGTATTTTGCCACCGAAAAATTTAATGACAGTAATTTTTGTAATTGATAATGTTGTTACGATAAGTTTTATCATTCTTCCCTCTTTCGTAAATGTAAAGCTAAAATTGTCGGTCGGCTGAAATAGCAACGAATCTCAATTTTGTTAACTTTTCAGAAAAAAAAAACAATCCTGTACGTTTGTCAATCATACAAGTAACTTTCATAAGAAATAACTTCGTTGTAATTTGGAAATTAGATTCATTTTGAGGGCTGATAAAGACTAATAGAAGTTGCATAAAAATAGGCGTATCTCAATTTCACACACACAAAAAAATTAGATACGTCGTTACATCAGCCTACCGACAAACAGTAACAATAAAGCAACTGCAAGAAGAAAAAACAATTAAACAGCAAGTAGGCTGTTATAAGCACTTTCAAGAATTTTAGACCAAAAAGTTAAAAAATATGCTTTTATCCGAGTAAATACGTAATATTCATATTTCGCTAATTTATTACTTATGTATCACAATTATTTTTTTCCGTACTTGCAGTGTTTATCAATCTTAAGATCATCCATTCATCAAATATTTTCAGCATATTTTTTTTTTTTTTTTATTCGAATGTTTTTGTATTAAATTAGTATCAATCTTCATAGCATCTACAGATGAACGAAATATGGCAATTCAACGGAAGTTTGCATATGAATGAGACAGATATCTCTTATTGAACGAAGTACGGACATGAAATGGATGTTCACGTATGAACGAAATACGAACATTCTTTATTGCACCAAGTATTGGATGATCAATTGATATCCGAGTGTGGATAATGTAATATGGATACCCATTATTGGATGCAGTATTAACAAATACTCAGAACATCCATTCCCCACCTTCATAAAAGTTACGGGACTTAAATCGAACTTTCAATATTGAATATTAAATTGATCGTTCGATGTCTAATTGACATTATGTGCTGTGTGAGTTTAATACAGGGTGTTCAGAAACAACATTAAGAACTTCAGAAAATGAGTCCTCACACGGAAACATGAAGAAAGGTAGTATAACGGGTGTGCAAATGTATCATTTCGAAGTTATAACTCGTCTAATATTGGCGGGAACGATATGAAAAGGGTCATAGCTCGAAAACGAATTCTAGGATGAAAGTAAGCAAAAAGTATATAGTCATTGTTTTTATCCCAGATTCCATTAATGTACTAATAAATAAAACAACATGTGTGGCAGTTTTCAACTCCTGTTTTTGTATTCGTTTGTGGAAGAACTCATGAATGTCGTTCTATGCTTCGAGGTAAACTCTGTCACCGTCTCTGTTTCACATCCATTAGAGAGACCTAGCTTCAAAATAATCATTATATTCTTTCATCCGACGCTTATAAGACAATTCATTCTCGAACTATGATCCTTTATTTTGCCGTTCCTACAAACTTTCGGTGGACTATAACTCCGAAATGACGTATTTATGCACCCTTGTTGGTCTCTCTCTCTCTCTTTTTTTTCATATTTTCGTGTGAGGATTCATTCAACAAAGTTCTCCGTGTTGTTTCGTAACACCCTGTATAATATCTTATAGCTAATCCATTGCTGAAAGCTAATTTTCTCTATTTATACCAAAATACGGAAAAAGAATCCCAATGAAAAGTTGTTTTAAAATCTGCAGGTAATTTAGTTGCTTTTCAGAGTAGCTGGCAACGATGTATTTCCTCAAATTCCTTTTATTCTTTTATTTGGCCGTTTTGAGTTTTGGTGAAGAAGGAAGCGGATGATCATCAACATTTACAAGCTTTATGGCGGGTGAAGCAGCCCGAAATGAAAACATCTTTATGTCAGGCATTTATATGAAACCATTTCGCGATGAGAAAAAGTTATGATAAATAGCCTTATAGCTGGTTGACAACACACAGCTTTACTACCTACTTCGTTGGATGTTATTTTATCTGGAATTTCAGTATTAACGATAGTCACTCTAAATCCTCTTATCATGTTTATTTTTTGTCATCCTAGATTGTAAAGATGAGCAAAAAATAATGATTGATATGATATTAATCTCCTGATATTGCTATATTATAACGAAAACGATCGTTTTTGCTAGTAATATTTCGTTGCTGATAATGGTTTTCATACTTTTTCTAATATACTATTGAGAACAGTCAGCTTTTTCTCTATCTCAAGTGTAGGGATATCTTCGAAATGTTTCTTACTAAAGGAAGGTCAACGCATTTCTAACTTAGTTTTATTCATATGAGCTTGACGAAAGTGCGCATATATATAAGTTAAAAGTCGTTATACATCCATCTACTTAGTCGTCAATTAAGTTTTCGTTATATATTACATAACCATTACTATAAAAGCACCGATTTCAATGGTTATGGTTATATGTTTTACAAGTATGGAAAATTATTCAATCCAAGAAAATGATGCTCACAGTACTCAAGTAATGCACATTATTTTTTAAAACTTGTAAACATGTGCGCATATCTAAGCATAAGAGTACTGCTAACGAAAAGAACCCAATAATTAGCAAATCAGTAAACTTCACTTGCAAAGATCCTCAGAAACTGGGATTTCCCTTTTTGTTTACTTATAAAGGAGTAATTTTAAGAAAGGCGGTCTTATACAATCATTGCAATGCCATATTGTGATATATATAAAAGTGGATGTGAGTTTGTGTGTCATGTTACCACGTTATAATTACTGAACTAATTAAAATGAATCTTAGCATGAATATCAACCTTAGGCATCCTTAGAATCCTATGATGAGGGGATTAAAGGGGTTCGGTGAAAAATGATGACATAAAAAATAATCGAAAACGACAGATACTCCGATGTGGTTTAAGTTCAAATCCATTTCCTGTCGGCATGGAGGTAAGGGGTCGGGTTGGAAGGGAGTTACGTTTGTAAAAATAATCCCAAAAGACGGTATTGGCGTCAAATTCATAATTTTTTAGGTCGCTGAAATGACTAGTAACACTTTTGAAACTAGTCAAGTCTAAATTTGTTCCCCATCAGCATGAGAGTGAGGACTGGAGTTAGGAAGAGTGTGCCATGTAAAAATAATCGAAAACGACGATACTAGTATCTAACCCATAGTTTTCGAGGTTGTTGAGATGTACAGTGGCTCTTCCTATGCCGTTCAAGTGCAAGTTTAGGAATAAGAAGAGGTAAGTGTGGAAAGGGGTGGCATTATTGATTTTTGTCATTACGCTTGCATTGAAATTTGTATTCTAAGATGGGAGAGGCTGATATTCTTTTCATGAACCCCTTCTTCTCGCACGAAGAAGGAACATTTCAGCTTACCTTTAATATAGTAACTCCAGCTAGGAAATTCCTAGTATAATAAATTAATTAAAAGTATAATATATAAGGGGAAAGGAGGAACAAAATATGGCACCTCTAAGCTGCATGCTGCCCTAGGCTCCAGCCTATACAGCATAGGCGCTAATACGAACCTCACATATGTAGTGATAATGGAAACGTAAATCTCTCGAAATGTATTTCTGTTGTAATATCGTTTACAACACTTACTTCTCCCTTATTATTAGTTGAAAATAAGATATTTAAAAGAAACTTTAGGTTTTTATTCCATAGTAGTCAATGAAAATATATTAAGAAAATTTCAAAGAAAGTGTTGTTTGCTGTAAGGAGGAAGAAAAGAGTAAATGTGTCGGAGGAGTTTCATCCCACGAAATAATAGCAAGAAAGAAGGATGTGGAAACTTCCAACTGTTCTTTGAAGTGATTTAAGTGCTCCCATCCATGCAAAGCAACATGTGTTTAAAGTACACGATACATTAATATAGAGATAATAACTATCTAAGTTTCATAACCGCAGCTAGCACCAGGATATGGTGATGAAAAACCTGATGCTAGTAGGGAAGTCAGGAACAGATACAACTCCTACTTCACTCCTTTATACATGCACCCTCTCACACACGTATATATATATATTCTCAAACATCATCCGTCCTATACTGGTAAAACTGGCCACTACAGAAGCTAAAAGAGGTTCCAGAGCCGCTAGGCAAAATGAGAGTCCCAAACTAAGACAAAGTTTAGCTTTGCTACGCCCGGGGAGGCCCCTTGTTTCCACTTAGTTAGACTGCTCGTACCTCTTACGAATTACAATGAGCACATCTCGAAGTCTGCTGCCGTAATGTTAACTCAACACAAATACCCTGGACACAAATAGGAAACACAAGCTCATTAATACGGGGCAAAAATTTCCTTTCGTCGTGCATTAGAATAATGGATTCGCTATGACGTCTAGTAAAACCAAAGGCTCTCCCGCTTCAACAAATTATTTCGTTGGGAAGAGCAAAAGAAATGCGAATGAAGGAAACGCATGCTGCGATCAATGGCAATTTACCTCAATTTGACTTGCTAGAGCTTCATTTTAGAATGCCTCAGAGCTCAAACAGTACGAATCACTTACGTTGGAAAGATAAATTAGCACTTCTTAAGTTGTATTGTTTCTTGCAGACGGGGAAGGAAAACATTCTATGTTTTCATCTGCTTGGCTCTCATTAAATATGATTCAAATCTCAAACTATGAAGCTACAAATAACTACCTGATTTGAAAGTTATCTTAACTTCATATTGTTTCGTCTTAAAATACAAATTGAAGATAACAAAATATTTAGAAGATTCTTGTATTTCAAGTATTAGTTTTCATACTTTGTTTCTTTTCAATTCGATCTCTATACCTCACATTCTTTTTTTTATCACTTCTCAAAAGGAAATAGATATAACGTTTATTGAATAGCAGGGAAAACTTTTTTTTTTGATGACTCGAGTAAAGGAACAGGCACAAACTTCTAGGATTCAGTTGAATGTGGAAACCTTAACATGGAACGATTCCATAAATATAATTACAGTAAGTAAAACCTTTTAATTGGCGCAATTTGGCAGCTTAATTATAAAATCATATAGGTATATGCTATTATTACACAGTAAGTTAAACATGAAATTGTAAAAATTAAAATAGAAAGTGAAGTGTTATTTTGAGATAATCATGGTTGAGATTTTTTTCAGGAAGCAGACAGAAACTAGGAAAGGGATAATAATAATAACTTAGCCGTTCGAGAAAGCTGAAAAATAGGAAGTCACTTGTGTTTTTATTTTAGTTACAAATGCAGAATGATGATTCAATTCATAAAGATTGCGTGGAAGAAGAATCTATCAATGTCTCGTTGTGACCTAATTCTGCTTCCATATAACTATAATAAATTACCATAATATAGTTGAGCACATAAACGAAAAGGAAATATCCTGTAGCCAAAGATGTACTGTACCTGTCATGTAAGATTGATTCCTTGCAAATACATAAGTTTATCGAGAGATTAAGAAGTCAAACTAAAAGTAATCAAATATCACTCATATGATTATCACAAAAAATATCAGTGTAAGCGGAATGTAATTTAAAATGTCCTGCAACCACAAACAATGTTGGTGTAAGTGAAATGTAACTCTCGTAAAACATGTTGTGTATGATCCGATGTTAAGATACATTATAGCTCCTAGAAAGCAAAGCTAAAAAAATAAAATTAAAAATGTAAAAGATCAATATTTCCTTTCATATTGAGGTTTTTTTGTTTCAGGATCTGTGAAAGTTCCATTGAAAACAATGCAGTTTTATGATCATTTTAAAATGTTGTCCAGTTTTATCACTCATATTGGAAGTAAAGACTAAACAAGTTTATGTGTTCTTAGCGTATAACTACAGGCTATCAAATTAAAAGAGACAGGTATGAATAGCATTTTTTTCAGCCCTTAATCCTTTCCGTGCTGATAAGAGACGAAGACAAGCTTCATCAAACATGATACCTAACAGAGTATAAGTCATTAAAAAAAATAAAATGAAATACGAGGGCAATTCAGAAACAGAACTTTTATTATACATATGAAACAATACAGTCTTACATTATTTTTCAACATATTCAGAATTCAAATTGAAGCACTTGTCATAACGTTTTACAAGGTTTGAAATTCTATCTAAAAAATACCGCCTAGAAATGAATTCACTCGCTAACACCATTGTGAAGCGCATTGTTATTGTCAAAGCGGCGTGACAAAAGCCACTGCTTGAAGATGTGGTGGTCGCTCGGCGCCAAGTCCGGGCTATAGGGAGGATGATCAAAACCATCCTAATGGAACCGCATTGAGTTCGTCCGTCTTTAAGCATGAGACACCATTCATTTACGACATCTTTACTCATCACGTTTGGTCTATAAACACCACGCGGTTCACTATGAATCGCAGTTGCCGAAAGCTTTTTCCGTACTCAGAAATCGTATTACCGAACGTGCTTCACATTTCGCGGGTTTTTCTATTGGAGTGCTCATTTTCAATAGCTATAGCGGAAGAGTGAACCGCAACATAACCTTCTCCGTCCACTTCTCACTGTCTACTCAACTTCCGGCCATTTCTCGAACATGTACAAACGGAGTTTTTTTTTTTCAAATTACCCTTAAAAATGCAACGAAAAAAATAGATTGCCTAATCTTATACGTCTATGTATTACTCATAATATTACAGAAGCAAGCTTATTTTTGCAACAAAAATCAGTTCTGTCCATATAGAATTGTTGATAGGAGACGCAGTTACGGTGTCCGCGATGTTTTGATTGATTCTTGTAGTACTCGATGAAACAATCACGACGATTTCAAAATTTTGAATATAGGGAAATTTGGTTTTGAAAGTGGGAAGGAAACGAATAAGGTATCCAGGATCCTTTTATTAATTATCAGATAATTTTGTTAGCATTCTTAGATGGCCAAGGCCGTTTCAGCTCTTAATGACGGGGACATTTGATTATCTAAGAGCATCACAACACACACATTAATATTTTTTGTATTTTTATTTTTTCCATTCTTTTTTAAATTGTAATCTCTTTACCATATTCATAGTCATATATTAATATGAAAAGAACTGAAATTGACTATATATTTACAAATGTACAAATTCAGGATCGATGTTCCTTGGTGCTTTAAACAAGGCTCACACTGATTATATTTTAACAAAATATAAAGTGACTCATGTGAATGTAGTTTTGGATTACGTCTCACTACCGCAAACTCATTACAGAAAATCACATTTTTCCATTTATGATCTTTAAAGTTTTAATACTTTGTGTCGTTTTTCCATTCAAATATACTATGATTGTTTTTCGTAATAGTGCTTGTATGCTGTAGTAATGCTATTCTTTAGTGGTGTAATATATAATGGGAACTGAAGTCGATATCATATTTCATAGAACTAAATATATAACCTATTTTAATGTCTTCCTCCTTGGAAGTGGAACTACGGACGCCTATGATCGTCCACGTAAAATATATTTAAAAGTCAATTTTGAGTTAATGGCAATATGACCTGTGTGCTGTAACTGCAGAGGCCTAACTGAAACGTTTTATTTGATAGAAGAGGAAAGGAGCTTTTAGAAATATTTTAGAGAGTCAAAATTACTGCATCTAAGAATCATAATAAAAGTTATACCAATTAACACTACTATGATAGTGTTGGTTAATGGTACAAGAATAACATTAGTGCTGCTAATACAAAATGTCACTAACAAATTAACGTTGTAATTTTGGCTTGACGTCAAGTTAGAATTGCCACTTTTTCAAATTAACTTTTAGGAAAAGAAAAGGTATCAATCGTTAGCGCTACGTTAGTGCTCACGAGGAAACGGTCCCAAGTGTAAACAACCAATTTTGCTGGGGTCCTGATATGTGTTACGGGAGACCAAAGTAGGAGACACGTATTTTGGCGTTTGGGCCCATACGCAGAAATTTCTTAAATACGGGGCCCCAAATTCGCACTACATGCTATAACTAGGAAGCAAATAACGTTACTTGTACACAACCGATTTGGCTGGAGTCCGGATATGTGTTACGTGAGACCAAAGTAGGAGACCCGTATTTTGGCTTTTGGGCCCATACACTGAAATTTACGAAATATTGGGCCCCGAAGTGGCCCTACATGCTATAACAAGGAAGCGAATGACGTTACTTGTACACAACGAATTTGGCTGGGGTCCGGATATGTGTTACAGGCCACCAAAGTAAGAGACACGTATTTTGGCATTTGGGCCCATACACAGAAATTTCCGAAATACGGGGCCCCAAAATGGCCCTACATGCTATAGCTAGGAAGCGAATGACGTTACTGGTACAGAATGTTGGCTTGGGTTGGACTATGTTATAATATATCCAAAAGTATAAGAGTTGTGTTTGTTGTTAAGTCCCACAAAAGGAATGTCGAATATACAGGGTCCCATATTGCTAGATTTTCAATAAGGCCATGAAGTTGGCGTATGTGGTACCCATGCAATTCTGAACAGATGTACGGCTGGCACGAGCCGTCGAGGGGGGGATGTGCTGACCACGTGGGTGTCAACGGTGCGTAAGAATGTTTGCGTTTTCGCTTGTATTTCTATGGCTAGGATGTGCGAAAACTGGGCGGAACACTTTTGTGAAAAAGAGTGAACATTAATATTTAATCGATACGGCGCGTGTTGTCAGGAAACCGGGCAGAGTGGCGGAAGTAAAGTTTGCCGGCCTGCTAGGTTTGGTCGGAAGAAAAAATACATCTCTTCGACTTTTGGTTATAATAGCCATATCCGGATCCCAGCCAAATCAGTTGTGTACAAGTAACGTCATTCGCTTCCTAGATATAGCATGTAGAGCCACTTTAAGGCCCCATATTTCGGAAATATCTTTGTATGGGTCCAAACGCCAAAATAGGTTTCTCCTACATTTTTGTCTCACGTAACACAGATCCGGACCTCAGCCAAATCGGTTGTCTACAAGTAACGTCATTCGCTTCCTAGTTATAGCATGTAGGGGCACTTTGGGCCCCGTATTTCGGAAATTTCTGCGTATGGGTCCAAACGTCAAAATACATGTATCCTACTATGGTCTCCCGTAACACATATCCGGACCCCAGCCAAATCGGTTGTTTACACTTGGGACCGTTTCCTCGTCAGTAGTACGACAAGGACAACGTTAGTGCTGCTACATACGGAAAGTTATTGATAAATTAAAGGTGCGCCAACTCAGAATCATCCTTCATTTCCATTCTCATCTATCATTAAGTTTCAACATAGGAGGTGTGACCAAATAACACGGTGAATAGTTTTATAGAAACAAAGCAATAAGCTTACATGAAATTTGATTTAATCTCCTTCAAAATATTGACCGTGACTAGCAATGCATTTATCCCAACGTTGAATCTATGAATGGACGCATTTCTGAAAGGCTTCTTTTGGAAGAGCGTTCAGGTGCTTTGTCGTGGTTCTCTCAATGTCAGGAGTGAGGTCCAAACGTTTTCCTTTAAGCACGGTTTTAATTTTTGGGAAGAGGCACAAGTCGCTTCATGTTATATCTGGAGAGTACTGTGGATGTAGACAGACAGGAATATTTTTTCGACCAAAAACTCCTGGTTGTGAGTCAAAAGTCGGGGAACACATTTTCCATTCACTCTTTCTTATTTCCAAACCGGTGATTAAAATGCTTTGTACTGACCTGTACGAGATGTTTAGTTCTTTGGAAAGCTCTTAAATAGTCATTCGTCTGTTTAAACGAACACTCGAAACGTTTGCCACATTTTTGCACGTTTTCTTCTGTTTTTGGGATTAATGGACGTCCCGAACGTTGCTCGTCTTCTACTGGCTTATTTCCGCTTTTAAATCGCTCATACCACTTGTAAACAGTTTTCAGAGTTACACCATTATCGCCATACACTAATTTCAACATTTCATGATTTTTTGGCACTTTTTGTAACTTGAAATAGAGCTTATAGTTCACACATTGTTGATGTGCGACAGATACGGTAAACACAAACTCACTCTAGCGGCTCTGAACGCTGACTAACAAGTCAGAATGTTTTCCAATTTGACGCTGCCTGTCCCGTAGAGACCTGCACGGGCCGGGCCTGGACCGAGGCCCGAAGCCCAGCCCGGCCCGCGGGCCGGGCTTGGGCGGACCGACTCTGTTATTTCTTTGGGTCGGGCCAGGCCGACACTGTTATTTCTTTGGGCCGGGCCGGGCTTGGGCTGGCCGACATTGATTTCTCTTCATGTCAGGCCGGGCTGGGGCAGATCAATTGCAATTCTTTAATAATTATTGACTTTCGTTAAATGATAATTGGAATAAAGCCAAACGTTGAAGAAGTGTGTCCGTGAAAAATGTTACAAAGAATGCAATAGCTATTTACAGTTTGTGTTGCTTAGCGGCTCCACTTCACTATAGAGGATTGCAGGCATTATGAGGTAAATTGAGCTCTGACCTCTGATCTTATGATCATCAAACCTTCACTGAACTCAAAATATAAAAAGAAGAGGTGGGAATGTTTTGCCTTTCGCTAAACAATATTGCCATCTTCACTTTATGCTAAAAATCAATTAAGTTAGATTTTTGTTACAGGGAATGAAATTTTTGTTCTCTCGGTGACAGGCAAAGTTCTAGGAGGTAATGGTACCATTCGGGAGGGAAGTGTCAGGTTGTGAACCAGAGTTTAGAAAATGTTTCTGAGGGTTAGGTCAAATTTAGTACTAAATTTTGAAAAAGATTCGGGCTCGAGCTAATTTTTTAAAAAATTTATCGGGCCGGGGTCGGGCCAAAAACTTTTAAAATTTATCGGGCCCGGGCCGGGCTTGGGCCAAGAATTTTGAAAAAGTTAACGGGCCGGGCCGGGCTCGGGCCGAAAATCTTCAAACCTTTTCGGGCCCGGGCTGGGCCGGGCCTAGGTACGTTCGGGCTGGATTGGGCTCGGGCCGAAAAATTCGGCCCGTGCAGGTCTCTACTGTCACGACGGATCAGCCTATCAGACAAATTACATCAAATAGTTGTAGCGCCAGCAGTTGTTGGTAAAAAAAAAAAAAAAAAAAATCATTCGTCCTTTTTTTTGATCACAACCTTGTATACGACTTTCTTACATGGTAAATTTTGGTTGAGTCCACATTGTTGCAGTTAATTTTGGCTCCAATAATCTGTTGGTTTTATTAACGGAAGTCTACGAAATAAATAAAATGTAACAGGCTTTTTGTATTATTTCCTATATTAGAAATAAAAAATACCGTATTAATTAGAACATGTTTTTAAACCAGACAAGAGTAACATTAAATAGTAGTTTTTGTGGGTATCATTTGATTTAAGATTTATTAACATACATACTTGAAACTGAAAATAAAAGAAGAAAAGGTCGGGTTTCATTAGTTAATATCAAATTAGTGTAGTCATATGTAAATCCAGACACAATAACAATATCTTTCTTCATATTAAAATTAATTAAACATGATAACATTCAAATGAGGCGCCTAGTAGCCCTATCAAAATCCGCCACATCCATTTTGCTTGGTTTCGAGTAATCTCGCAAAACGTGCAGTGAAGCTCCATATACACGCGTACGAAGTCCCATATTTGAATTAGTTTTTTGTGTGAAATATTAAGCTTTTAAACAAAATTCTGTTTCCATGGAAATCCTTTATACTAAACATATAACAAGCGATATATAACTCAATTTCGGTAGAAAAAAAAAAAGATTTGGCGGATTTTGATACTAGGCGCCTCAAATAAAATAAAGGATTGTTTGAATGCAAACGTGACAGGTAACAGAAGAACTTCAAGAAAACTCACCACGGACACAATGTTCTTAACTACAAATTCACATCGTATCTGTGTGTTTTCTTAGTGTTTTCCCTTCCTCGCATAGTTTCATTCCAAAAAATATTTCATAACTGTTCAGTTTCATTAATTGTCAGTCTCTTTCAGTCTAAAAGAAAAATATATTCGACGTAAATTGTTAAATTAAATATTTCATTTCTCGTTGTTGCAAATTTTAGGGTGGCGCAGGAAAATGGGGCATTTGAAACCTTAAAGTTGGTAACACTGAAGTGCCACCAGTTGTATGGAACCGATGTGTGGTTGTTAATGAACGCATTACCAGTTAGCAGTGTTCGTAGTTTGAGGGAAATTTCGTAGGTAATTTTAGCAAAAAAAGAAATAAGGATTTTTCTATAAAACGCGAAAATCCAGGGAAATTCTCGTGCTAACTAATTGACCAATATAAATGCTTAATTGTTTCTTTGTTATTCTACTAATTATAATTTAGTAGAATAGCAATAGTTTTGTGTATCTGTGTGTATGTTCAAAGCAGCATGATTTGCACCTTACGTCCTTACGTCCAATGATCTTATTTCGCATATTATAATACGAAGTTTAGGTCTTCCACGGGGTCTTCGTCTTCGTCAAAATTTAATTTAGTTTGGTTACAGCAAGAAATTGTATGCATTACATCTTATTCAGCTATGGTATTCACTTTTGTCGTAAAACTCCAAGGTGTTGTCATGCCACAAAAGCTTTGAAGTATTACAGCCTCGATCACTGTACATTAGTGTTGGTTTGGGATACGGACAAAATCTCGCGGCCGAAACATCGCCGCCCAAAATCTCGCCGGTCAAAACCTCGCGTGGCCAAAACCTCGCCGCACAAAATCTCGCGTGGCCAAAACCTCGCCGCCCAAAACCTCGCGTGGCCAAAACCTCGCCGAGCCAAAACCTCCCGTGGCCAAAACCTCGCCACCCAAAACATTGCGTGGCTAAAACCTCGCCGCCAAAACCTCGTGGGCCAAAATCTCGCCTGCAGCTTAATAAAAATTCAGTGTAGTATAACAATATCTGCTGCTTTTGTTATAAGTAAAAAGAAAAACAGGAAGGAAGAGCTTGGTGTGGTGAGAGTAGGGGCGCCGAAATCTCTAGCTACGGCTCTGTGTATATATATATATATATATATCCCACTCCCCCTCCCTTTTCTTGTGCCGACAAAGTGAAACATCCTAGGCTCGAACCTCATCTATGTTGAAAATTTGATTGAGACCGGTAGGATGGCTCAAGAGGTATAATGTAACAAACATAGTCATATATATATTTCCAAAGCATGCATTAGAATATTTTTCTTGTCATTATTTTAATGTAATTATGTGTTATTACTAAATATATATATATATATATATATATATATATATATATATATATATATATATATATATATATATATATATATATATATAGAGAGAGAGAGAGAGAGAGAGAGAACATTCTACATTGAAGAAATCGTCGTGAAGAGGTTTCATCCTGACATTTCTTCCCAGGCGACACTAAGTCTCGCTTAATTTAGACCAGGCGAAATTCTGTGTCGCGAGATCATTACAACGAGGTTTTGGCCAGGCGAGGTATCGGCCCGGCGAGATTTTGGGCCGCGAGGTTTTGGTCCGCGAGGTTGTCGCCGCGAGGTTTTGTACCCAAACTGTTGATTTAACATTATTCGTTAGTACATTATCATCTAATATGTCTGCTTCTTGAAGACACTATAAGAAATGTGCTCATATTTTAAATGATTTTGGATGTACGAGGGGGATCAAAAAGTAATGCCTCCTGTGTCACAAAAATTGTATTAATGAACATAGAAAAAGACAAGCTATTGCAGAGCATAGCCTGAATTGTCCTCTACAGAATCCTACCCTTCAACGTAGTCTTCATGAATTTGAACACATTTACGCCATCTTTGAACCCAGGCGATAAAACCTTTTTGGAAAATTCAGGAGGTTGGTTTTTGACCCATAATCTTCTGGGTTGATCTGGAAGACTTGAATTTCTTGGGACGGGGAGAATCACTGTGGTGCCATTCCTTGGATTGCACTTTGCTCTCAGGGTCATACAGGCATGCCCACGTCTCATCTCCAGTGACCTCATTTTTGAAGAAGTCTTGATTTTCAACTGCAAATGCGTCCAGGAGCTCTTGACAAATGTCCACTCGCCTCCTCCGATTATCAACAGTTAATTGCTTAGGTACCCACTTAGCACACACTTTGTGATATCCCAAGCCAGCAATTATTCCTTGGGCAGAACAACACGAGATGTTCAAAGCATCAGCAACACTCTGAAGTGTAATGCGCCTGTCTCCTCGAATCAATTCCTCAGCAGGTTCACGATTTGCATCTGTGATCGATGTTGTTGGCCGGCCGCTTCTTGTTTTATCAGCGATTTCTGTTTCTCTGTTGCTAAACTTCTTCACTCAACGCCGTACATGACCCCTCTAACATATTCATGTACCACACAAACCTCTATAGCTGGTTGCGGGCCTGGTTTTGAATGAGACTACATTTTTCGTTAATTTTTAGAATTGATATATTGCAACATATTCGTTGTTATCATCGAAATTATGGCTTATTTTTAATAGTTAAAAAGCGTTTAGTGACGTATCATGGAACACTCAATTTGGTCCAAATAAACATAGTGCTAGTGCTGTTAATGATAGTTAAATGATAGTGATAGTGCTGTTAAAACATAGTTTTCTAAGGGTTACTTAGCTGATATTTTGGTGAAACAATGATCAGACGATTGTCGTTAGAATATACATCATCCAAAACTTAAAAAGTGTATCATTTCAAAGTTTTGTTGTTGATGATACATCATCAGCAACATTTCCTATATCAAGAGTCGACAACTTGATTTTCTGTGGCTCGAATTTTAAGTAGCAACCAGATTGTAAGCACTGTTAGGTGACGCTTATGCTTAGATTTTCGCCTATAAACTATTTATTGTAGGAGATTGATGGAAAAATATATGAGCATGTCACGTATATTTCTCGAAAGGTTTTTAAGAACATCTGTCACACATTGTCAGATTTGATTGAAATTTACAGGACAGAATGCGTATGTACAGAGAGAATGTTGCTATAACCAGTTTGAGGTCTCGAATGATATGTGTGCATTTGCGTTTGCAAATTACAACCCGTATCTATAACACCAAAACAATATCAACTACTGTGAAGTTAAGTAACTTGGTCGTTCAGGTATAGCGCTACTGCAGAGCCGGATAGCCGTTCCGTTTGAGCTGCCATTCGTCCCGGAAAATCCAGGACCGTCACGGAATCGAGAGTCCCAAAATATTTTTCGGGACTCTTAAATGTCCAGAATTTCAGCGAAGAAAGAAAGAATATTTTAAACAATAACTCCTGACCAATATGTTTGGTAATTTTTCGCTGACCATTCAAGAAAAAAATACATTGCTGTAATTATTTATATAACACTTCTTTTCATTTTAAGCATTTCAAAGATTCTCATAATTTAGTAGCGTCCCGGATTTTCATTTCTGAAATATGGTAACCTTACATTCCGTAGAACTGCTACTAGTGTGAGTGATATCGTGCCATCGGCAGTGCTTATGTTGAGAAACAGTGACGTGCTCTACAACTTCCAGAGAGTTCCTGGAAGAAGAATCATTTCAGTAGACCTAATTGACAAGATGGCTACCACGGATGTAATCGGAGACATTGTTTTTTTTTTCTCAACCGGGATCCAGAATATTTATTTATTTATTTATTTATTGTATATTGAACACAACAGGTATTTTTTGCATGTATATCAAATATATCTATTGTAGGGCACTTTATTTGGAAAGTATTATATATTGTGCACATTCTGCTAATAGATTATATATTTAATGCATTAGTACGCTGGGATGGTTCATGAAATGTTTGTAGCCACGAGTGCATTTTCTTGTTCGGAATACGAACGGTTATTTCGGATAATAATATTGACGTATTATCTCATTATGTATAAGTTTACGCAGAAAACATAGAAGGAAATTAGCTCTTCTTGCTTCAAGATAATACATTGAATAGCTTAGTAAGAGAGATTCTCTTCGTATCGAGGATAGATTGCCGTGTCTTTAATATATTAAATAGCAAACAAATTTTGATTGAATATCTTCTAATTGGTGTGTATATTTTTGTGCATTAGGATTCCATATTATGGACGCGTATTCCAGTTTGGTAGGTACATATGCATCATATAGACTTTTAAGAACATTAGTGATTTTGAATTCACTTCCAGGTCTCATTACAAGTCCGAGATTTCTGTAAGCCTCATTTACAATTCGATTTAGGTGAATATCAAACGAGAGATTTGATCTTATTGATACGCCAAGATCAGTTATTTGGTCAACTCTTTGAGTTGTATGTTATTAATATGATACTCAAATTAAATGTAATTTCTTTTTCTCATATAAGATATTACACTGCACTTTTCGATGTTTAGTGGTAACTTGTTAATTTCACACCACTCATGAAGTGCACTGATGTCATTCTGCAAATCAATGCAGTATCTTTCCGAATGTATGACACGGTACATTTTTAAATCGTCTGCATATAACAGTTTTTGTGACTTTGTTACTTCAGGAAATTCATTAATATATAAGAGTATTAGCAAAGGTCCTACTAAGTTTGAGCCCTGTGGAACACCTGAATGAACTAAAAAATTCAGTGGTCATGACATTTTTCTAGCGAATATGATGTCTACGTTCACGGTGATATGACGATAAAAATTTACGTAATTTTTGAGAAAAATTGCCAGCTTGCTAAAACGAATATCGTGATTAATAACATCGAACGCCTTACTCAAGTCTGTATAAATTGTGTCAACTTGATTTGTATTGTCAATTTCTCTTGCTAATAAATGAGTGAACTCGGCAAGATTAGTTACTGTTGATTTTCTGGGTAAAAAAAAAACCTATGTTGACTTCGCGAAATAATAGGAGAGACATGGGAATGTATTTATGTTGAATAATAATTTCAAATATTTTAACAGCAGAAATTATAGCTATTGGCCTATAACTTTTTACATCAAGATTATTTCTACTGCTTTAGGAATTGGACAGATATCAGCAACTTTCCATTTTATTGGGAAGTGAGAACTAGCTAGTGATTTATTAAATGTGGACTGCAATGGATGATTATGTAAATGGCAGCAACTCTTAATTATATATGGTGGGATTTTGTCAGGTCCTGGAGAGGTTCGAGGTTTAAGCCGCTTGATAGCATCTACGACTTCTTGGACTCGTATAAGAGCAGAACATTGAACAATTGATTGAAGGAAGTAAGTCTAAGTACCCACTTTCTGTTGTACAGATACTTCTGATAACCTGGTCATGGATGATAGCGTCTTTGATGTTGTTGGGAGAGAATGCAGTGACGAGATGAATGGAAAGCAAAGACACTACCCGCTTTTATCTGGGGACTTTCTGGATTCCATCTTTCAGCAGGATAATTTGACTTAAGCCATGTATTGCACATGTGGGACATAGTAAGAGATCACTAGACGTCACCCAGCTCCGACAGACTGTCGCCCATATACAATTATTTCTGTGGCGAGCACGCATCTCAAATCTCAGACAAACATTCATATCTGTACGACTGGTCATCTGACCAAGCGTCTTTGATATGTCCCTCAAACTTTCTATGTCGAACACCTTGTATACCACGTTCTGAATGAGAGCGCGGTGGCTCAGTGGTAGAGCGTTCATCTCCGGTGCTTGGGGTCCCTGGTTCGATCCCAGCTCGCGCCGCGTGGACTTTGTGGTGGACAAACACCGTGCTCGTGGGTTTTCTCGGGGTTCTCCCGTTTCTTCCCACTTTCTTCATTCCACCATTTCACTCATCTTTCATCATCACCGTTTCCTTTAGCCTAACCGGCATAAGCGTGGGACGTAAAACTTAAAGATTTCATTTCAAAGATTTTACGTTCTGAATGTTACATACCACCAGGGCTGTCTTTAAATCACTACTATCTACAACGACCTCTCATTAAGTACCAACTTTGGAGCAGATCCTTTAATTACATGATTACCGGTATCCTTAAATTGTTTCCACTAGTGTATATAATATAATTAAAATTACGTTCTATGTTCTTATATTTATCATTGAAATTCCAGGAATCGAGTAATAATATGATGTGTTCTATTAGTGAAGTTATGTGTGGCATTGGATATAACCATCGGCCTATAATGTAAAATTATATCTGCTCTATTTGAGAAAGAATGCAATGTGGCATAAAATGTGGTAGTTGCTCGGATTATAAATTTATAATTATCATAATCTCTAATGCACGAGCTGATTAATAATTTTTGCGTATGATTTATGCACATCGAATTTTATATTTTATATATTTATAAACTGTGTTTATTATTCCAATCAGTGCATTCAATATTAATTAAAAAAAATAAAAAAAAAATGAAAAAAATATTACAACTGTTCTAATTTTCTAAGTTAAATTATTATAAGTCTACGATAAGAACCTTAATAGTTGTTGGGATCTTTCTATAAGGAGTAGGTCCCGTTTTCGTGTTAAAATGTACGTTAATCTTCAAAGGGACTTTGTGACAGAAACTCATTTTAAAAGCAGAAAACTTCACTGTATCATCCATCATGCATAGAATGTTTTATTTCTGTACACGAGGTCTCAGAATTGCCTCTTCTGGGAATCTTTTCTCTAATTCAAATCCAACTGGTGATTTCAGAATGCACAGTAGCTCAGTGGTACTGTGTTCATTTCTGGTGCAATGAGCTGCTGGTTCGATCCCAGGCTATGCGGGTTTATTCTGTACAAATCGTGTACTTAGGTGTTCTCAAGATTCTCCCGTACTCTTTCTTAATTCGTATTCCACCACAAGAAGCCACGGTGGCTCAGTGGTAGCGCGTGCAACTCTGGTGCATGGGATCCTTGGTTCGATCCCAGTTCGCGCTAAGTGAGCTTTGTAGTGGACAAACACTGTGTGTGTAGGTTTTCTTGGGGTTCTTTCTTTCCTCCCGCATTCTTCATTTGGCCATTTTATTCATTTCTCGTCGTCACCGTCTCCTTTAGCCTAGGCAACATAACTGTGGGACGTAAAACTTAGAGATTTCATTTTCTTACTCCACTACTTCTGTCATAGTCATTCACCTTCTCAGCGAACTTAAAAAATTTCGTTACTGTATTCTCTATGTCCTTCTGTCTATGTTATTTGCGAGTTTGTTTTTTTTTTTCAATTTTGAACCCTGCATTCGATAGAGCATCAAAAACTATCCGAGAAAGTAATTAAATTTTTCGCGTCACTCTTACCGTTTCCGAGATATTGGACAAAAATGGTCGATTTCCAGAGATTTAAGGAGCCTATCTCGGGAACCGTAAGTCATAGAGAAATCATGTTGGTGTTGATAGATATCTAAAAGGATGCTAAATATTTTGGTACCACATAGTAACCGGTGGCCACTGTCCAACTTTCCACTGGTTTGGCCAATGGCCAATTAGCTAGTGGCCACCAATTAATATCGATACTAAAATGTTTACCATTCTCTTAGGTATTGATTAACACTAATATAATCTCTTTATGTTTTACCGTTCCCGTGATATTGCCCAAAAATGGCCAATTTCTCGATATTTAACGAGCCATAGCTCGAGAACCATAAGTTGTAGAGAGATGACATTGATGTTGATCAATACCTAAGGTAATGGTAAATATTTCGTTACCAAATAGTAACCGGTGGCCACTGTCCAATTGGTTACTGGTTTGGCCAATGGCCAGTTGGCCAGTGGCCATCAATTAATATCGGTACGAAAATGTTTAACATTCTATTACGGATTGATTAACATCAATACCATCTGCCTGTAACATACAGTTTCCGTGATATTGGCCAAAAAATAGTTCCGATTTCGAGAGATTTAAGGAGGCAAATCTCGGGAACCGTTAGCCACAGAGAGATCATATTGGTGTTGATCACTACCTAAGAGGATGGTGAACATTTTGGTACCAAATAGAAATCGGTACCATTGATTAACTGTCTACTGGCCAACTGGCTACCGTTCCCTAGATATTGGCCCAAAAAGTTCGAATTCTAGAAATTTAAGCAGTTATATCTCGGGAACCGTAAGTCATAGAGAGATGATATTTTGCGCATTTTTGCGAGAAACAAAGGAAGGTGGGGATAAAAAGATTTACTTTTACATGTAGGAAAAATCACAGTTATCCTACTCGCTTTATCTCCCCATTCTTTTTAAGTTCGTTCTGGCAATGCTCTTGGAGCATTCTCAACTGGTTTTATTCCTCCATCCCCTTTAGCGTATGGGCATAATTGTGTGACGTAAATCTTAAAAACTAGATTTAATTCTTTCAGACGTGTGATTTGTGAACCCTTTCAAATGGACGGTTATAGCCATAGGGGTCTAATGTTTTACAAGAACATGGAAGCAAATATATAAATTCACAATAATTGCTACGGGACACTCTAAATTACATTCGGTTTTGGAATATGTTACTCTAATCCCACGTTTATATCTGACAAGAGACGTAGCCAATCGTTTCGGAACTCTTTAGTTTATGCAGCATTTTCTTCTATTACAAGTCATGTGTGCGTAAAGATATATGTATATTACCGCAGAGAAATACAAGCAACAATATATACTATCTATTACTTAAAAGTGTCCGTGGTTCAATTCTCGCCCAAGTACGTTTGTAGTGGACAGCATCGTGCCCGTGGATTTTCTCAGGGTACTCCCATTTCCTTCTACATTATCATTTTACCAATTCTTACATTATCATTCACTTGCCTTAATCATCGTCTCCCTTAACCTCAAGGGCATAATCATTGCATGTTAAACTGAAATAAACTACTTGAAGTAAGTTGAAAGTTGGTTCAAGCATAGAATTAAATTATTATTGTTTCAATAGGAAGATTGGATTGTGACGCATGCCTTGCATGTGCATTTTTGTACGAGTGTAATACCATTAACTGTTTTTTTTCTATCACTAACCCTTCACTAATTTTGGTCTATTTTATCTTTGCAGATGTCAGTAAGTAAACAATGTTGTTGACGATCTAGAACGTGTGAAGACAATTCTGATGTATGGAAAATGCAACTTGCATGTGTGGCCACAGAGTTTTATATATTACCTCAAGATAGTATATTTCCCATAAACTTACCAGCAGATTCCAGGAAGCGGAATCTGTGGCCCCTAAACATTGCATCGCTGGTCGGCGAATGCCTACAGATAAGGCAACCTCTATTGCTGTACTTGCATCCTTTAGCAAAAGTCCCCATCGTCTTACGCAACATTTATCTAATTAATATAGAGTGAGTCGAATGTCCTTATGAAGAACACTATAAATTAACAAGTGTTACCCATACACAACCCAAATGCACCAGAATCTGAAAGAGGACTATCCAAACCATCGAGTGCGGTTTGCCGAATGGACAACAATGAACTATCATCTAATACACATCTTTCTTTGAACGTGTTCACCGAGAAGGCATATTTTTATGTAAACGGAGAAGTAAACAAAATCACTGCTACTGGAATGACAGCAACGCGCATTGGATTGATATATCGGAATGTTTGGTAGCGACGGTCTGTGATGGTATTTTTAGCATGAAAATTGTTGGACCATACTTCTTCTATTGCACGCTGAACGCCTATTAATATCTGCGGCTGTTTTATAACGAGATCCTGCTTTTAACGTGCTTTATTGGAAGACGGCTCACACTCAAGGTACTTTGATCAGGATGGAGCCCTTTCTCATTACGAGCACAACTACTGGGATGAGCATCTTCCTGATATACATTTTGTATCCAGACTGGTGGAGTGGCTACCACGATCTCCGCATCTTATGTGTCCTTACTTTTACCTGTGAAGCCACCTTAAGACCATGTTATAGTCCGTCCAAGATCCGAAATTTAAAGCATTTGGTACAGCAAATTCAAGATGCTCGTGCTCCTTTGCGTCCAGACACACATGAGAAGTGGTAGAAGCATGTGGTACGTGTCAATGCTGCTCAGAATGGTAATTTCGATCGTGTGTTGTAAGGGTATTAACAAGAAAAAGACAAGCCGTAATTTGTGAACGGGTTGGGTAGAACAAAACGATCAGTGGCATTACGTTCCTTTAAAAAAATGCATATTAAAACGTTGAGTTGAGTTAAGTTGATTGTAGTTTAGCGTCCCGTTCAGCAGCGAGGCTATATGAGACGTGGACCTACTGATTAACGTGGAATCCGAACCACATGAGCTCCCGCCGGGACATATTAAAACGTGTGTTGCATGACGATTTTCCTATTGAAAAAAATAAAGTGATATTCAAGATAGCGGACTCCAACATGGCGAGGTATTCTAGTGTTTCTGAGGCTGCTCCACCCCGATACGTGATCTGCAGGTATTGTGGACATCCAAGCAGCGTTTCCTGTATCAGGACTGTCATTTAACTTTTGATCCACTCTTTATATACACTTTCCGATTTCTTTTATAGATTTGCTATAAATCAAAATATATTAGCAGTGAGATATAATTCTCTATCATGGTACATTTTTTCAACTATCGCGCGTAAATGCGGGTTATTCCTTCCATCGAATGCGTTTCTCTATCCTACCTCCGCTGGCAAATATAGTAAAAATAAAAAAAAATCGTAATTGATGTTATTCGCACGTGTATATATGGCTTTATCACGTTTAAATGGAATAGAGTGCAACATATTTAATTTAAACTTTTTACTGCAAAGCGGATTAGCAAAATTATCATTATATTAAATGAGCTTCTTTGAATTAACAATTTCAATCATTTCAAAAAAAGAGTGATTAAAATGAACAGTTGATGTCCATAAATGTTTTTCATTATTGTATATTAACGAGTACACTTTGTTTAAAATGTGACAGTTTTTGAATCTCACACAGTCAACTGGTCTTCGCAAACTATGAAATCCAGCTATGAAGAAAAAAGACCTTTGATCTTTGCCGATTCTGACTTGCATGGTTCGGTGTAACTTAAACCTAGTAGTAATTTCACGTTTCTTTGGCTTATAATGAGAGTTATTTTAATTTTATCAAGAACTGACATATGCATTCTTTAAAAGATGCAGCAAAGTACAACATAAATGAATGTATTATCAGGTCGGAGACGGGTTATAGGACTTTTGATATTTTGAATTCAAAATTGATGTTATTCAATTCTACACGTCTTACTTAGTCTACACACTAAATTTCAATTTGTGCAAATGAAGGGATCAAAAGTTACGGGAGATCAAAATTTTGCCAAAAAATATAGGGAGTTATAAAACTTTTGATAGTCTGGCTTCAAAATTGATGTTATTCAGTTCTACACGTCTTACTTAGTGTACACACCAAGTTTCAACTTGCACAAACGAAAGGATCCAAAGTTACGTGGTGTCAAAATTTTGCCAAAAATATAGAGGATTTTAGAACTTTCTTATTTTTGCATGTGAAATGTTGAATTGCGCAAATTAAACCCGGTCATAAATTAAGAGGGGGTCATTTTGCAAACTGGTATAATATCCAACTTACAGATTTGAATAGAAAATGAGTTTACGATTTGGCAACGCCACTTTGATAATGCATTAAAAAAAGTAAAATTTGGGTAGATTTGCCAACGCGATTGTTCAAAGCTATTGTTGTTCGCGTGATTGTAGAAAACTAATACTGTTCTGACCAGAAAGGATCTGAATGGGGTAGGCGAGTTGCCGAACGATATGTATCAGATATGACAGAACGTGTAAAATTATGTACATATGCAAATTAATAACGGCTGAGTTCAAATATGGAAAAATATGAAAGCCGGAAGAAATATGGCCGACAGTAGGGCTCAGTAACACAAAAAGCTAAGGAATCACTTGTTCCTCGCGTGAATGTCCTCAGAAATGAAGCTAAATGTTAAGTAGTAGATGCATGATAAGATCTGCTATATTTAATGAACATCATGGCCGCCATATTGAAAGTGGCCATCTTGCATTTGGGTTCACAGTGTAAAACGGAAAGTGGGAATGTGGATTCCTGAATAATTTAACACTAAGAACACTTTTTTTATTTCATTACATCCATCCTGTTTCCTCCATCCCTTTGCTTAACTATTCTTCCTGTACTAGTTCTCATAAAAGCCTACTCTTACGTCACACATTGGTCAATTGAAAATAAATACATGTGTCGTACTACCGTAGCTTTTGAAACTTTGTGTCCAAAAGTTCAAAACAAGTTGTAAACTGTCCTTTTCTTCCTTGTTGAGGTAAAAATGTTTAGTTTGTTTGATGAAGTGAATGGAATGTTAGTCTTTTGTTTGTCGAAATGCTTCATTACTTAATTCTTTGCTTGAACACTTAGCGAGACAAAAAAATCTTACCTTTCTCTTTAAAAAAAAAAAAAAATTAAACTGAAAATTAGATTTATATTTGAGGCAAGCAGTTTTATCGGAAATCAATGCAGGACAACGCAGCACGTGCTTTAACCACTTGCAACCTGGAATTAAAGAAAAATAGAAATTTTGAGAAAGTATATGAGGTTTTCTGTGTATCGAGAAGTCTTGTATCCAGATTTGTGTCGTACATCCAGTGGTTAAAAATAAATCCTGTAGCCACTAAATAAAATGAAATGAAGTGAAATTTGGGGTTTAACTGCACTGAGGCTGGTAGAGCCGGTAATGAGAACGAATGAAATATGAAGAAAGTGTGAAAAAACGAAAGGATGCGAAAAACATTCACACACACAAACGGTGTTTGTTCACAAGGGAGTTTGCTTGGCTCGAACTGGGATCGAACCAGGGATTATCAGAGACAAATGCTCCACTACTGAGCCCCCACGGCGCCCACAGCATATTAAATTATTCCAAGTAAATAATATATTTGTATCATAAACGAGAATCCCTCGATATATCAAAATCTCATACGTTGATATAGAGCAATCGAGAAGTTATTCGTGATAAAGTAGAATTTCCCGCAATTCGTTCATTGTTACCTCATTGGCCAGTTCAGTGTAATGGAAGTATGATAATAGGTAGTCTTTAATCCTGCAGAAGAAATGTTTCCAACAGTGAAATAATGATTACTAGTATTTGTGTTTCGCATCGTTGTGCAACGCCAAGGTTAAGGACAATACTTACTATTACATAACTTGGGATCAAAACTACGGTCAGAGCTTGAAATCAGTGCTGTTGACCGTTGAGCAGATCTCATGTAAAATCAATTTTTTTTACAGTATATATATATATATATATATATATATATATATATATATATATATATATATATATATATATATATATTTGTTCATCCTACTACTGGGGTTCCATGGCACTACGCTTTCAGGATCACATCACACACCAATGGCGAAACAATTATTATCTAAATCACTTAATTAGTTTTAGAGATTAGCTCGAAAAAACTAATGAACTTCCTCTCTTTATAATATAGTATGCTACACACACACACACACACACACACACACACACATATATATATATATATATATATATATATATATATATATATATATATACAACTTTAAAAGATTATTTCTAAATTAGTATGTAATAATTATTGCTTTTTAATGGTTATATATAAAGAAGTACGATAACACACCGAGAAACTGAAGGAAGTGATAATACACATTAAACTAAGCCAAAAGTATCTAATGAACGTCAGTCGAAAGCGAGTTAAAAAAATCGACGAAGGCGTTAATATAGTGCAGAGTATCTCGTGAACGCGAAAAGATATCGCTATGGGATCAAAAAATTTGCACATGCCTTAAACTGTAGGTTCATGTCTCAAATTGTGTACTAGCTGAAATGCAATGCTAAATTTTAAGAAATAACATCCAACAGGTTTGGGTACAAAATCTCGCGGCCAGAACCTCGCGGCGACAACCTCGCCTCCCAAAACCTCGCGGCCCAAAATCTCGCCGGGCCGAAACCTCGCCTGGCCAAAACCTCGCGGGCCAAAATATCGCCGTGCCAAAACCTCGCCTTGCGAAAACCTCGCGCCCCAAAATATCGCCATACCCAAAATCTCGCCTGACCAAAACCTCGTTGTAATGATCTCGCGACACAGAATCTAGCCTGGTCTAAATTAAGCGATACGTAGTGTCGCCTGGGAAGAAATGTCGTCAGGATACAACCTCTTCACGACGATTTCTTCAATGTAGAATGTTCTATATATTACTATTTGTATATATTTAGTAATAACACATAATTACATTAAAATAATGACAAGAAAAATTCTAATGCATGCTTTGGAAATCTATATATATATAAATTTAATGACTATATTTGTTACATTATACCTCTTGAGCCATCCGACCGATCTCAATCAAATTTTCAACATAGATGAGGTTCGAGCCTAGGATGTCTTTTATAATTTCACTTTGTCGGCACAACAAAAGGGAGGGGGAGGGGAATATATTCGGCGCCTGGGGCGAAGTAGAATTCGGCGCCTCTACTCTCACCACACCAAGCTCTTCCTTGCTTTTTTTCTTATTACTTATAAGAAAAGCAGCAGATATTGTTATACTACACTGAATTTTTATTAAGCTGCAGGCGAGATTTTGGCCCACGAGGTTTTGGCGGCGAGGTTTTGGCCACGCGATGTTTTGGGTTCCGAGGTTTTGGGCGGCGAGGTTTTGGCAACGCGAGGTTTTGGCCCGGCGAGATTTTGGGCAGCGATGTTTCGGCCGCGAGATTTTGTCCGTATCCCCATCCAACAACATATCGAAGTACAAAAAATATGTTACCGAAAAGCCGAACCTGCTCAAATACATATGGAAAGGAAAATACCGAGCAATACTAAATACAAAATGATTAGTTTCTCGGATTTTCTCTTCGTCTTCTCTGTTGTCTATGAAGAAAATCTAATCACGTTTGTTTTGTCTTTGCAAAAAACCCAAAATATATTAATTCTTGTTGTTACATAAATATATGTTTATTAAACTCCGACTCGTTCTTATTATTTCAAGAGAAGTCAATATACCGTACATTGATTCAGGGCCGTGCCGTGGGGGAGGCGAGCAATGCGACGGCCCCGGGCGCCGAATTAAGGACGACGAAAAAATCGGAAGGAAAAAAGAAAAGAAGGAAAGAAAAACGAGAGACGAAAAATGCTTGGAATGGTTTAGATGAACTAGCTATGTTGCTCTGGGCACCTGGCAACACTGCTTCCTTGTTTGTTTATAGAGTTTGCACACAATGATCTTCGAACCTTAGTTTTGTTTTAACTGGGCCTAGGATTGATTGTGATCTGTGTCTTCACTGTGGAAAGTTGAACTCGATTGCCATTTATGAACAAATAACACAACAGAGAAAAAGTGCTTTACATGAGTAATTGTTCAGTGAAGTGCAGACTGAAGTCAGAGCCGTTTGAGTACATTTTTAAAACTGATGTGACTACGCCTATTTTAATAGTGAAAAATGACCCCTCATAAGAAATTATCAGGTGCTCAGTTACGAAAGAGAAAAAGAGGAGTGGGCGAGACAAGACAATAAAAGTGCGCAGTTCATGGCTAATTTTGTAAAGCCTATTGAGGATATTGATGATTCTTCTGACGATGATGCGGTTAATGTTGCATAGAAGTCAGCAGTTGAAGCTGTAAGTATATAAAGTTAAAATCTTATATAGGCCTACTTAAACAGGTTTCAGCGTACATTTGAACCTGTTTGGCAGGAACGTCCTTAGGGAGAGCATGGGGGCACATGTCGCTCCAAATCTTGGCTTGTCGCCCAAATAATTAACTATCACCGTATATATCTATATATAAACTCCGTGTACAAAAACGCCCCCCACAAGTCAGAACTGTGGCTGCTGTTTGGGTTATTGTCTTTCCGATGAACGAAACCTTCTAAAAAGGAAACAAAACTATGCCTTGTACTTACGTAATTGTGGTTCCCTGGAAGCAGTAGACTCTCTCGGAGTAGTAAACTCATGAAATGTCTACAGTTATACGTATTTATATGTACAAGGGCATATGAATTCTTCATGCCAACTGGTTCCAAATCACGCCAACTCCACAAATGAGTACGTTAAGTTAGGTTTAGTATCTCTGTAATAATAAAGCGCAGCATTGCGGCATTAGTGTCTCTACAAATTATCTTCTCTAATCTAAGGACAGTAATATGAAATGTTATGCTCAAAATAGGCTATACTCTTCCCGTAACAACTTGCTGTATATATCAAGAATATGAGGGGGGGGGGGAGTTTGCTTTATTAGCTACCTTAAGAAGTGCTTTAAGTGTAATGATTTGGGGGCATAAGTTTTCTTTATTGGGTACCTTTCTTTAGAGCATTTTAAGGTATCTAATAAAGTTAATTAGTTAGGACTTGAGTAATAGGCTGAGGCGTTTTGCACTTTCGTTGGAAATTCGATAACGACTAGTGCGGAAAAGGTGCCATTAGTGGCACGACCTTACTGACGTTTTAAATTTTTTTGGACAACCCCTTACCCTGCCCTAGTATTTAGTTAGGCAACATGCACTACACCAATGACAGAAAAGCTACTTGTGGTCGTTTTTAGAGTTTCCTCATGGCTATAATACAATTATTTTATTAAAAGAAACTTGTAGCAATGTCAGTAAATAATTTTAAAATGTTTATGAGTCAAAGTACAGCCATATTAGCTCAGTTGTTGGAATTAATGTCCAGATTTTGTTTGGAATGCCACGTTAACGATGATTATAGCCCCTGATATAACACGATTTTCTCTGTGCAACTCTTCGCTTATTTTGCTCTGCACGCAAAATAACCCAGAACTCACCACGGAGAGGTGGTTGCACATCGAGCTCCGCGCACCCATCCACACAGTAGTTCTTGTTGGTCTCGAAGCGGGGCATTCTTGTTCTAGACTTCAGTTTGGCTCTAACGTAGATATCTCTTGCGTTCTCGCCGCACTTTTTCGACCCTGCCTCGAACCAGCTTCACTGTGCATTCCACAGCTTGACTATGGCAAGGGAATGTTGTTGTTAGAGTAGCTGAAGTTCGGATGTTTTCTTCAAGCTGCTGATTCGTTATGTTTCGTGTGATTGGCGGCTCTGTTAAACATTTAGGCCAATTAATCTTGTCGTAGTAATTTTCAGCTGTAAAGTTTAATTTCGGAACAATGAAGTCACGTGGGCGGATTGATCTTGGAATCTTCTGGCTGCGGTACTTTTTTATCCTTCTCCAGCCTAACGTTCGAATATGAGGATTTTCATCTGCTATCATCGCTATCACCAAGTTTTCATGATGAGCGTAGTATCCATTTGTTTGTAGAACAGAATGAACTATGTTGTAGATTTTATGGCAGAAAACGTGAAAGCTTAACTATCCTAAACAGACGCATGGCGCCCATTTCGCACGAAGGATTTCTCCGTATTGAAAACCAGACGGGAGCGTATAAACAATGTACTGGCAAAGTAGACACAAACATGAAGTAGGTTTATCAGTATTGATGTAGTGGCGAAGCATCCTACAGGCCAATGTAAGCCATCGTGAATGTGATAATGGTTCTGGTTTTCTATTTGCTAGATCGGTAGTACACATTCCTGTAGCAACAGCCGGACTTTGCGACGACGCTCGAAGAGCGTGGCCAAAGTAAGCAACCACGAAGTTGTGTAGCCTGCTGCTAGATGACATTTGCTGTCTGTGTACATAACAAGCGAAGAGTTGCCAAAAAGAAATCGTGTTATATCAAGAGCTATGCCTATAATCATCGTTAACGTGGCATTTCAAATAAAATCTGGACATTAATTCCAACTACTGAGCAAATATGGCTGTACTTTGACTCATAAACATTTTAAAATTATTTACTGGCATTGCTACAAGTTTCTTTTAATAAAACAATTGTATTATAGCCATCAGGTAACTCTAGAAACGACCACAAGTAGCTTTTCTGTCATTGGTGTTGTGCGTGTTGCCTAACGAAACACTTAAAAAACTTCTGTTGGGGCAGGGTAAGGTGTTGTCCAAAAAATAAAAAATAAAAACAGTAAGGTCGGTGCCACTAATGGCACCTTTTCCGCACTAGCCGTCATCGAATTTCCAACAAAAGTGCAAAACGCTCCACCCTGTTGGGTAAATATGGAAGCAGTTTTGAGGCACCGAAAGCCAACATAAAGAGGGAAGCGTAACTTTCTCATGAGTCCATTTCATCATTCTCATTAATTCATTTTGGGCCGCGGTGGCTCAGTGGTAGAGCGTTCACCTCTGGTGCTTGGGGTCCCGGGTTCGATCCCAGCCCCCGCCAAGTGAACTTTGTGGTGGACAAAAACCGTGGCGTGGGTTTTCTCGGGGTTCTCCCGTTTAATCCCACTTTTTTCATTCCACCATTTCATTCATTATTCATCCTCACCGTGTCCTTTAGCCTAACCGGCATAACCGTGGGACGTAAAGCTCAAAGATTTCATTTCATTTTATTCATTAATCCATTTTATAGTTGATTAAGTACAAGGGAGTGTATTACGTTTTTCAAGGCCATTATATTCCGTTCAAAGTTTCATGAAAGTTGAAAGGTGTGTGTTATCTATGATTGCTTTGATCGCGTGCACTCCTCTAACCACACCAACCTTCCTCCAACCAGCAGCCCCTGGTTTTATTTTTGGTTTCTGCTTCTCAAAAACACGTATTCCAATTTAATACAATTTAACGAATTCTTTTTTTAAATGATTTATGCAATAAAGTAAACCGGAACTCGTACCGAATACGATACATAAAAATAAAATCCAAAGAGAAAACAGCTTATAAGTTCAATACAGCCAACTCTAAGTATAACCTAACCTAACCTAACTGCTTGATTAATAATATTATTACTATGTAGTGAAAGTTTCTTTATTTGACATCTTATACGAAAAATTTAAATCAACGAGTTTTTCTTCCACTGCTTTCTTTCACAAGGATCACAGTAGTGGATCCAAATTTCAGTTTCATACCGAATAAAAATTTGATAATGATGAATCTTGTTCAGAATGATGTAGAAATTTGATTCCAACTGTAATGTTCCATTACAGTCGATGAAATAAGATTTTTTGTTTGGAGGGGTTCAATATTTTTGAACGTACTGTACTATACGATTTTTTCAAAATGTATTTCCGGTCTATGTAGTAAATTCATTAGTTCTTTATTTAAGTCAAAATTAACGTGGAAGCTTTGAATAACCTAGTAGAAATTATATTTCGGGAAATAATATCTTTATTTATACATTATTTAATGTAAATCTTATATATGGGCATTTCAAATGGAAGAGTATTAAAATTGCTATGTGAAAACATAGGCCCGCAATTGAACAGAAATTCTTGAAATTATCCACCAATCTGATATTTGGCAGAATAATTTAGACTCCCTTCGTCCCTCTGAAATGTCCATATCCTCCGGAAATCCGGTTTCATCCAGCTTATACCACTTTTTATTCGTTTTATGTTTTTCCCACCGCCAAAACCATTTGTTGTGATTGGGACTATTTCCTGAAGCTCTCGTAGTAAGGCGCAATAATTCTCGACCGGGATAACGATTAAGCAACAGCCGTTCAGTTTGCTCCAAGAATATCTGGGTTTTCTTCGGTTCTAAGTACTAGAAACCATGTAAACTTAGTTATAATTGATAAATAAACTTGCTGTAAGAACAAGGGAGCCCTGATCAGTTAATCTCAGCAGTGAAAATAGTCAGAAAACCAGTGAAATACGGAATGTTGCACAACAGACGTCATGTTTGTAACGCTAAAAGCAATGGGCAAGTTCTTCAAAGTAAAGTGATTTGGCTTTCGGATGTTATGGAAGCTTCAGACTAAAGATTTAGTGATTAAGACATTTTAATATCATGTTTATCCCACCGACTTCATCTAGGGTTGCGGTAGCCTATCCTGACATAGTTTTGTCTGTGTATTTAGTATATGTGATTTTTTTTAACATGGCGGTATATGATTTTGCTGCAGTTAGAGTCATTACTATTATGGTAGTGTAAACGTAAAAGGGGCTCTAATTTATTCCTAAATTGACAAAACTTCCAACAGTAATGGGCTGAACGATTTTTGTTAGTGTTCTTTTCCCTTCAGAAAAGGGACCCTTAACATTAGCAGTTTTAATATATACTTCCTGTAGCATTAAATGTATTTGAAAAACCATGATTAAAATTAGTAGTAGGGCCATTGGGCTCTGATTATTTCGTTTTTTTCTCCAGTTTATGAAGCCGATTTAGAATGTTGAAAGCGATTATTCTTTCAGTGTGCATATAGTGAATTCGTGTGATAATATGATTTAACGTACGTAATGATAGGGTATTGATATTTTACTTAGTTTATGTAGTATGTAGCATTCATCTATGTGAGTATAATTTAGTAGTTTGATCGTAGTAACATGTCAGTGAGTGTATGATTTACTTATGTACTGACAGTGTATCGTTGATTATTGATTATTCATCTTCGTTAGTCCCCTTTAGTAAGTGCATTGATCCATAATTAAAATCTATAGTTAAATTTGTACCGTATACTATTTATAGACGATATCAGAGTTCAAAGAATATTTAATCGTGCACAGATTGTTTTCGTACTATTAACGCCATCTCGTTAGGGTTAAAAATTATTCGCTGCTAGTGTTCTGTTACTCAAATACTTAGTGATCTGGTCAATACGAAAATGATCTCTTTTTGCTATAAGTAATGAGTAAATATTAGGTCTAGCCCATAAGAATAAGTATTTAGATAATTCACGTCGTAAGCGACCCTTTTGGAAAAGGACGACCATTTATGTAACCTACTAAAAATTATGAATAATATTAAACTTCGCGTTTACTCTTAACTCAAAGTTTGTTTATATGGCATTATTTTCGTTGCCAGCCTACATTTACGAATCCTCTCTATCCGATGCTTTGCAAGCAATTGTTTTGTTGACATTTTCTGATATACAGTTCCATGCTATTCGGCACATTGAATTCTCATTGCATACAAAATAAATTCGAAGCCGTGAAGTGAAATATGCAGTAGTTTACTGTGAAAGAATTTCATATTCAATTCATATAAAACCACACGTGTTAGTTACTGTGTTATGATAATTTACTGATTTTAATATACATGGTAAGACTTCTTTGAACAGTCTTGGGTGTAATGATAAAGTAAAGGGTGTCTGAAAATAAATCTACGTCTTAGAGAAAAAATAAATATATAAAAGAATAAGTGAGTAATGATAATATTACTGATATATAGATATGTATAGTAGAGAGTATGAATAAATGGTAGGACGCCCGTGTATATATGTGCCCAATGCTAAAGTTTGCTACGAGATATTGACTGCATATATATAATGATAAATATCTTAGTGCACTCATTATCACGTTAGAATTTTTTATGAGGGCAGTGTGTTACATAAAAATGATGGATGGTATTTTCACTTCGTGTCTCGATATTCAACAGTAAACATACCAGTTAACTGATCAATTGGCCTAACAATATAAATAATAGTCATATGACAAATGATTCCGGATATTTTCCAGTCAATCAAAGAATAGAATAACCTCCTGCAGAATGGATACAATTTTAAAATACTCGTTCAGTTTATTTTTCCGATACTACTCTGCAACTTTGAAATTTTCCCACGTCATCTGTCTAAGCTAAGTTCACTATTGTCCGCAGAGGTGACGAAGTAGACAGGACCGAATAATATAGAAAATTTTATCACAGTGGACTCTCGTTTTACCGTACCAGAGTGTCTAGACCCCAATACTCATGAATTTTCGTTTCTTCTATTTCTAGTATATAGTGTTCGAAATTAGTTGAAGCCTCAAAGTTAGCGTCCTTGCGTACTGGGAGTGACTATGTTGAAATTCGACCACTTATCTTTCTAGTCTTAGTGTACTAGCTTATTCATTTCGCGGAGCTTTTGTTTTTCTTTCTCTTCTCTATCTATCCCTCTATTCTCTTCTTCAAGATTTTTTATTTTTAACCTTCCCCTCAGTTTCGAACTCGACATATATCAATCATTCGACATGTATCATTTGGACTTAACTTACCAGCTAAGGTGTCATGAGACACGACTCGTAGAGGTATTCGTTAATGTGAAAGGTTAAGGGAACGTTTTCCATCATATTTTCAACCCATTGCGGTAGTGGGCGGTGGTTCAGTCCTGATACAATTTAACTTTTTTTTATTATCCGTTCAGAATTCTCCGTCAGATTATCAGTTACTCTCTATTTTTGGTCCATTAATAATCACATATGTATATGTTGTAGTTGTATTGGTCCCAAAAATAGTGTTAATATTGTAGAATCATATACGTATACATATTATTTGCTTACGTGCCTGCCATACTAGTTAAATGTTTCCCCGTTTAAATAAAATATTTGAGAATTCTAATTTTATCATTATGCGCGAGTAATTAGTGTTAATTTGTATATGTACGATAGGTCAGATCTTTTATGTAAAGTTTTGCAACCTTTAAACTCAATTTGTCGGGGTTAATAATTTGAGATTATTAATAATTATTAATATATATATATATATATATATATATATATATATATATATATATATATATATATATATATATATTTGTGTGTGTGTGTGTGTGTGTGCGTGTGTGTTGAGATATGAATATGTGTGGAATATGAATATAATATTGAAGTAAAATGTATAATGTTGAAGTGAGTAGATAAATATGTGTAAAGGGTCTTAGTACTTACCCCGAAAGGTTATTGGTTGCCATAGTTACGAAATATCCGATAAAAATACATAAAAGGGAAAAGTTGTAAAATACCGCCGCATGTTAGATATTCTCGTCAAACTATGTAATTCAATTAAGTAATCTATGTAAGAAATAACATCGTATGTAATATACCAACTGCATGTAGTATGGGATTTAGGCAGGCCATCGTAACCCTAATGTGTCCTTTAATCAACCATCAAATTAGTAAACTAAAATTCTTCTCTAGAAATACATTTCAATTTCGTCCCTTCCATACGAATCCTCAAACTTCACCAGTATTTTCATCTTAATGGTTGTGTTTACCATACCAGCAAAAATCCTTCTGAACTTGGAAAATTCTCGTGCAGGCATATATATATATATATATATATATATATATATATATATATATACAGTACAAGTCTAACGATAAATGTGTGTAATTAGTAGTACAAAGCGACTTTTATTGAAAGATAGTGAATTGATAGTAAGCCAATGATAGAAGTGGTAACATGGTCATCGTAATACGATTGACCAGATTTTGATCTTTTGAACCCCCGAAATGGGAGAAGTGTTGATGAATACTCTTACAAACTGAATATGTGTTTAATTCCTTATAAAACCGAATAAATATGATTAATGTATATACATCCTTATGTGGAAAGATAAGAAATGCTAAAAGTAAAAAATGTGGACACCAGAAAGGGTGCTTTGACGATATACAGAATATTATAGTTAACCTGAAGAATGAGAAAGAACTCGTTTAAAATCACTTTCAAAATACCCATAAATGAGATAGAGACTCATTACAAATCCTCATTTTAAGATTTTTCTTTTCTTTCCATTCGTCAAATTTGTATATTAAACTTATTAAGAAATTTATATTATTATTTTTTTTTACCAAAAGCTAAATAAAAATATAATTTCCTTTTTTCTTTTAAGCATCTCTATTAATAAAAAATATATAAATTTAGGTGCATATATTACTACATTACTATTATGCAATTTCGTACGTGAATTTATCCATGTAAATGTATACTTATTGCATGTTTATGAAATTCTGCGTCTTAATTTCTTAGTAAATGTAATAAATGTTCAACAAATTTTAGTTAGATGGTTTCTTTTAAAACTATTATTACCCATGTTAATACGCTGACCTGTATGTATGTGAGTGTATGTGAATGAATGGTAAATTTAGTCTTAAGTAGTAGCACTTAATATTGATTTACTATGATAATATTCATAAGAAGTCTCTAATAGCATCTCACATGTGTTAGTGTATGACGAAGGTTATGAAAGATAACCGATTCTAAAGTAGTTTAAATCGGCTCTAGGAGAAAAGCCAAAATAATAGGTTGAGCCAGAATAACGACAGTCCTTTCAGAAATCTCAAAACACTATTTGCGGAAAATATACACTTTTACTTTCTTTCTTGGCTGATTCAAATGGCTTTCTTGACTGGTTATAGATTATTCAATATTTCGAAACAATAGACAAACAATTAAATTAAAACTTCTTGTAACCTGGGCTGGGTTAGAGCAACTCCCACTTGTGCAGTTGCCTGGATCCAGGTCGGGGTCGTATGAGGGAACATATGTCTTTTCGGAATCACTTCATAATTGATCCGCAAGTAATAACTTCCAAATATAAATCACTTTTTAATAACTATTCAAGTTCATTTACCATGCCTCCATAATTATCCAGTAATCCTTTATCCGAAGTTCCTTCTTCTTTCCTCCTTTTCCTCTTTATCTTTTCCTTCTTTCTCCTACCTTATTTTCCTTCTCACTCTTTATTTTCCCCTTTCTAATAAAACTGAAGAGAGGTCGTGACTGGGAGTTGTCGCTATTGACATGGTCATAAAATTGTTTTGATGTTTCTCTTCGGAAGTCCGATATGAATTAGTTAATACTTAAAGCATAATAGAAATTTCAAGTTTTTTCAAAATTTATTTATTTAGTTTTAATTCCGTATTTGATTAAATTGCAAGAAATTACAAAATTACAATTCAAAACCTAGCGACACATTCCCCAATCAGTGATCACAACTCACGTTACGTTTTTTTTTCTTTTCACAACTATAGCGCGAAGTTCAAACTTTTCATTGTTTTAAAGCTATATTCTTCCTTTTCTTCACAAAGTGAAAAATCTGTTTGGAGAAAAATAAACAATGGGTGCCAAACAATAAATTTTACTATGTACTAATGATAATTGATTGGCAGTGTGAATGCCAATTTTGCTGTTTGAACAATTAACGGTATGTTGCTGTACGAATCTTGCGAGAGCTCTCGTATCGACAACACTTTCAAAACAATTATAGAGCATCTAAATTACCGATTGCGTGTACAAATGTGTGGGTAATAAAATAATTCTTTTGGGACTCTTTCATTAATAAAATACTTATTTTGTTTTCAATGAAAAACAACTTATTATTTGTTCAAGTGGAAAAGAGTTTACATTATTGGTTTTAATTACAGGAAAATCCAGAAAACATCGAAACAACTGAAGTCCATGCCCAGGATCACGAAGACAGTCCACCAGCAGACCTGCCCGTTGATAGATTTGTACAAGATTTGACTTCTAGACCTACAACGTCATCTGTATCTTCAGACATTGTCACGGCACAGAAGCAGTCTTCAAATACAGCAGCAACTCAGTTCTTGTATCAGCATGACTTGGGCGTATTTCCATTTGAGCAAAGACGACACATGTTACATTACGCAAATAATGAGTGAAACCGAAAAATGTAGCCATATTCTTCGGGCTGCACTTGGTTGTATTTTATACCTTGCTGGAAACAACCTTGCACTACGTGGTGGAAATGATGTTATATCTACTAGAACAAAAGATGGCTCTAATAATTTAAGACATTTTCTTAATATTTTTCTGCTTTTAGCCAAGTATGATCGTGTGTTGAAGTTGCATGTTGCGAAGATCATGGATTTACCATCCAAACTTGCGACACCATATTTGTCACCAAAAATTCAAAATGAACTGTTTGGGTTGGTTGCCAATAGGGTCTGAAAGTCAGCGATAGAAGACGTAAGTAAAGCCAAATACTTTTCGATAATGTTTGACTCTATACCTGATGCAAGCCATACAGAACAAGTGTCACATATTCATCGCTATGTAACAGTTTCACCTGATGGAGACTGCCAAGACGAAGAAAGTTTTGTTGATTTCATCGATGTCAAAGAAAAGACTTCAAGTTCCCTAACGGACGTTATATTACAGAAAGTTCAAGACGATGGTCTAAAGATGGAAAATTGTCGGGGTCAATGCTACAACAGCGCTAATACGATGTTCGTAAATATTCTGGTGTGCAAGCTCATTTAACATAACATTTTCCCAGTTTTTCTTTTTTTCTTTCTTTTTTTTTAGCAGATCGACGCATCGGTGGGATGTTGTGAAAAAGCATGTAAACATAATGGTGAAAATATATTGCGCAACCAGGTGGGTTTCCAAGTGGAATGCAGTAGATGCTCTAAGAACTCAGTTTCCACAAGTTTAGAATGCATTGGAAGAGTTGAAAGACATTATAAGTAAAACTGAAGAAACTCTAAATGGAGCTAACAGCCTTTTGAGAAACATGAAGAACTTTGGTTTCCTGTCTTTTTTTGGTGTTTTGGAACAAAGTGCTAAAAGCGATCAACAAAATAAATTTAGCCCTACAAGATCCTCCTAAAAGTGTATACGCTGCTGCTTGCCATTTAAAAGGACTTCAACGTGTTCTACAAGAAAATCATGAATCGTATGTGTCAGAAGCTCTTCAGGAAAGTTGCAGGATTTGCATCCAGCATGGTATATTGATGGAAGAATCTCGTCCAAGAAAAAAGAAAATGTTTCCTGATGAACTGGCAGAAGACGAAGGAAATATTTTGAATGAACAGCAAAAAATGAGACAGAGTATGTTCGCAGACAAAGTGAACACGATTATAGAAGACTTTTCATGTATTCTCTTAAATCGTTTCGAGAAACTTTGCGAAAGTGATTTGAGAAAATAAGTGGCTGACTTAACTCTGTTCTATGAGAAAGATCTGAAGGGTAGCGATCAAATTGATGAAATTGTATTCTTGAAGGGTCATGCCAAACCCTTTTTAAATGACTTAGGTTTCAGTGCGCTCGCAGAAATGACTCCTTTGCAAGTGTTAAATTTTATTCATAAAATGTAATTGTTGGAAATTTATCCAAATTTAGCAACAGCTCTGAAGATTTTTCTAACATTGCCTTGTTCTGTTGCTTCTTGTGAGAAAACATTCAGCAAGTTAAAATTGATCAAAATTATTTAAGATCCTCCATGTCGCAGGAACGGTTGTCAGATTTAGTCATACTCTCTATCGAAAAGCAAAGAGTGAACTTTGACCAGTTAATCAATGACTTCGCATTGCAGAAAGCCAGGAGAATCAGTTTATAGGTATATTTGCCATACCATATTATACCATACCATTTGATAGGTAAATTTGAAATATTGTGTAGACAAATAATTTGAAATGTATGCTATTCTAATTCTTTAAGAGGCCTCACTCCTGTGAACTTGAAGTACCGCTAATTTAACAGTTTTCCTGTAATATCTTCAAAATAGACAAAAGTAAACAAAAAGTGAAAAGCGAGTCGCTTAGACATCATTTTGCATGTGATACCGTTATCAGAAGTCACTTAGCTGTTTTCACTTTGCAGCCATTTGGAGGCCCGGTATTTATTTGTGGACCTCCAAATGGCTGCCAATTAAAAGTTCTGTTATGGGGCGTTTACACTTAGTCGATTTGCGTTCGATTCAGTTGAATTGACGTCACTTTCAACTTAATCGACCGCGTAAACGGGACTTCAACTTAATCGCTTGTTGATCGAAGGCGACTAATCGACTGGCAACTGAATTAAAAGACGTTCTATTTTCTGTGGTTGAAATAATTGAACACATCAATCTGATTCGGCCTAGTTGCTTCGATTTAGTGGCAAATGCAGCGAGTCGATTTAGTCGTGCGACTAAATCGACTAAGTGTAAACGCCCCATTAGAGTTACACTGATTTAATTTAGCAAAAAGTTACTCATGTTAGGAAAATGCATGTGCACAGGAAAAGAAATAATGGAAAGTATTTAAAATGTAGGAAAAGCAGGGTTATTTTTGGAAATTTCCTTACGCTTCGCACCAACATGGTGGCGCTTCGCAGCTGGTCTGTCGACCTCACTCATATGTACGGGGGCGCCGAAGTATACTCTCGCCCCGGACGCTGATTTTTCACGGCACGGCCCTGCATTGATCGTACAAAACCTCATGTAGACACAACGCAAACTCTATTGATAATAAAAATCAAATAAAATAAGCGAATTGGCTGGTAATCTAGTGAAATAAAAAACTATTATTTTGTTTCAAACTTATTGCACATCTATTCACAAATTTTGTACATGGTAGATATTAATGTTCCTTTGATGGTAGAGTGTACGGAATACAGTACTAATAATAATAAATAGAAAAAAGGCTCAAGAATATTTAAACTAGTCTAACGCCTTGTCTAATTTTGATTGAATCTTTTCTTTGGTCGCTTTCAGGCGATTCCTACAGAGATCCGCGGCTAACATCCAGTAGGCGGTACGGATCTATTGTGGCATAAACAAGTCCAATGTTCTCCAAATACAGTAATTTTCCATTTTTGTTCTTAAAACTTTCCACCTTTAGAGCAACATTCAAGTTTCCCGATAGCTTTAACTTGCCCGGCAGTATACTGAATGTCGCTTCGACAGTGAGATTCTTTGTTCTAACATCGTTTTTAGCTTTAATTACAAGAAAAATAGTTATGTCTTTCACATTTTCCACAGCAGATTCACCATTGATTTTGTTATTTGTGATTTGCAACTTTTATAAAACTGTAAGCCCAGTTGCGACATTAAAGATTTCTTGCCATATCCTGGATTGGCCCAAAGTATACAAAAGCAAATATGGGAAAATTACTGTCAACAGTTCCAGTGCATGAAAATAAAAATTGCTTCATAGGATATATCAGATTTCTGCCACCCGATGAAAAAATACTGCACCATTTGGTTATCAGTAGGAATAAAAGGTAGTCGTAGTTACATTTTATTCTTGGTATGAGTGTTGAGTACATATGTTCAGCTGACTATTCATTAATTACTTCTTTGGTTGCTGTAAAATAATAAATATTTATGCTCACAGAAGGATATTTAGAATGTAGCGTTTAGAGTGTGAGAGTTTCAGAATGCTCGTTTATTTGCATGTTTTGATTTCCTGCCTTTGTAAATTGTGCTTTTACATATAGGTTACATTGGGCGTTAATATTGACATTTCAGTTTATGATCTTGAATTCACGAAGAAATATCTGCTACTTTTAGTGTTATTATACTAATTATGAACAGTCGTTCTTCAACAAAAGTAATGGTAAGGTGCAAAAACGTAAAAAGGCGTTAAGGGTTAGAAACCGGCGAAGTTCTTAAGTTTATGCAAGGTGAATAAGACCTTACTTTATACACTGTGTGCATTCCTTTCAGCGATTGATATTTCTTGAAGATCAAACTTATTTTCTCACAAAGATAATGAAAAATCGGCCATGTCTTTAGTCGTGCATCGTTGTGGAGTTAGAATTTTGAAACAACATCATTGCAAATCATTCTTTTTTTGGTTTTGGAGTGTACAATGTATATGTCCCAGTTCCTATATATATATATATATATATATATATATATATATATATATATATATATATATATATATATATAATGTGTTTCAAAACCACACCGACAATGTTTGGAAGGTGATTCCTGACACCAAGATAAGACAAAAAGTATAGACCAACCTGGGTGCACAAATGCTTCCTTTCCGATTTATAGGTTGCCGAAAACATGAAAAAATGAGCTTTAGTGGTCCGTAGCTCCTAAACTATGGGACCTACCGTAGTCTGGTCAAGACTTCACTTGGGAACTAGTATGTGTCGTATCCACATATCCAAGTTTCAGAATCCTGTGGTACTCATGTAACAATTTTTAGAGATAGTTGTTGAGTTCTTCCAATTAAATGCACGTAGTAAAACTCTCTATATAAAAATTGTTGCCTGAGTACCTTAGGATTCTGAAACGTAGATAGGGCACATATTAGTTTCTAAGTGAAGTCTTGACCCGACTACTGGAGGTCCCATAGTTTTGGAGCTATGAACCTTTAAAGTTCAGTTTTTCATGTTTTCGGGAGCCTATAACTCCGAAAGGAAGCATTTGTGCACCCAGGTTAGTTTATACTTTTTGTCTTATCTTGGTGTCAGGAATCACTCCCAAACATTGTCGGTGTTGTTTTGAAACACCCTGTATACTCACTTTATCATTACACTTAACAGTCCGATTTTTATGTACTTTAACAGTGCATACAGCAGTTCAAAATTTTACAGCACTTTATCAGTACACATAGCAGTCCAAAGTTTCACGGCATCTTATCACTACAAACTGCACTTATATTTCAAGGAAGAGGCAGAATCCTTTCTTGCAATGCTGAATTGTATATTTTTTTCCCAATAAAGTCTTATTTTGAAAAAAAATTGCATAGAATAGGTAATATTAGACAATAAAGCAATTATTTAGGCAGGAAGAGACGAAATAGGCAAAACAAAATTGACTTAAATTGAAACTATAACCCTCATATAAACTTGAAAACATTATTTTTGATCATATTTTTAATAATAAAGAACAGGCATTTTGCCTAAAACCCAGTCTCTATATTAATAACACATATACAGAAAAAAAATAGAAGTTCCGTGCACCGTATCCCAGGTTATAGATTCGATATATTTTGTTACACAGATTCAAAATTTCGAAACCCCAGGACGATCGACTGTGTCAATGTTTTCCTATGGTCAAAAAACTTGAGCGATTTTGGATAGAGAGGATACACGTAACACAGCTACACAAATAAACAAATCTTCTGCGCATTAGACCCCAAGGTATGAATTCGATTTTGTTACACTGAATCCAAATTTTGAAACCTTAGGTCGATTGACCGTAACGACTTTCTTATGGGTGAAAAATTTGAGCGATTTTGGATAAGGTGGACACATGTTTTTTCGCCCATAGAACAAAATTGACGGGTCAATCGTCCGGGGGTTTCGAAATTTGTATTCTGTGTAACAAAATACATGGAATCCATACCCTGGGGTGGGGGGCAAAACTTCTGTTTTTTGTATAACTGTGTTACATGTATCCTCCCTTTCCAAACTCGCTCAAGTCTTTTGCCTATGACAAAAAAAATGCCACCATCGATCTTCCTGGGGTTTCAAAATTTGGATTCTGTGCAACAAAATACATTGAACCCATACCTTGGGGCCCTATGCACATATCTTTTATTTTTGTGTGTGTCGCTGTGTAATACTTCAGAAAAGACTGTTAATTTGTTCTTTCCTAACTTTACTTAAAATTATGTAACTTCCAATCTATTGTTTGTTACTCGCCGAAGTCACAATTTCTGGTGCTATTGTCTTCAATCGTTTCTATTCTTTACTTCGTTCAGCATTTTGGAATCTTTTGTATATTCAGCATCGTTCTGTATTTCGCATTTTTGCGTTTTCAATTTTCAGTATTTCTGTATTCCTATATTTCCGGTGGAGTTAAGTATTTCGTTATTTTGGTAGTTTCGATTAGTGGTGTCTCACGTCAGTATTTTCAATATTCAGGTACTTCCGGTGTTTCGAATTTTTGGCACTGCTCTATATATCAATATTTATGGTTGTTTAGTATTTCGGCATATCGATACTTCAGGAATCCAAAACATGTTCAAAGTTGGTACCTAGGTTTATAAATTTAAATTCTAAACACAATTTAAATAAAACTCTGTAGCGTGTGAAAGATACATTGAATACTTCACTTACACGAACTACTAAGAAATATTTTGCAGAACTACTAGAGTCTTTCTGGTAATATGAACGGATCGAAGGACGAAATGTCCGTATTTCCTGAAAGAGGTCATGAGCACAATTGTTGCAGTGAATATCTCTTCACTTTGCAAATTGCAGTGTGAGAAATTCTCAGGTGAGATGGAAACAGAACCCATTTCCTTCCGTTTGCTGGATGAAAGAGAAGGCGTCTTTCCTTGATTTTGAGCGGCCTCTAGCGGCTGCCACAGATGACGAGGCCTTGCTCGCTCCATCAGCTGTGATTGTGGATTCTGACAGTGAGTAATAGGATAAACTCCTCTTCTGGAAGAGCTTTTCCGCATGACAGAATCACACACACACACACTAGATGAAACCTTCAGATGAACTTTGCTTTGAGTCTTACTTCCTCATTTTTCTTTAATTTTTTTCAGTGTGGCTACCCGAAAATGTTGAACTTTCAAAATCATTAAGAACAAAGAGTGGTTTGGTTCATCTTGGAAATTTATTAGTAAGATTCCCTTACATGCATCACGTATTCATACTCAACGGAAATGAGGAATGAGGAAATGCTACAAGAACAAGAGAATATTTATTTAAGAGCATATGCTCTAATTTTTAGAAAAGAAATCTCATGCCTCAGGTTGCAGTAACGCTGATGTAATCCTATATTATTCGTTGCCTGCAAGAACCTATTCCTTTGCAATAATCGATAAAAAAAAAAACTGTGTACTCACAATGACTGACAGACCGGGTTCATGATATTCACCAGGTTCATAGGATGAAGTTAAGGAAACACACTAGTAGATAGATGGCAGAAGGACTCACGGACAGGGCCGGATTTCCCGATAGGCCCGGTAGGCCCGGGCCTATGGGCGCAAGCTCCCAGGGGGCGCACGGCCAAGAGAAAAAAATTAAAAAAATGTCTAGAAATAAATATAAATAGCCATAGCTTAACATATTTTTGAATTGATTTTTAAAAATCAGGCTAATTAAGCGTTCTGATTTTGAAGTTCATTGGAACAAATAATTGTTGGTAAGGTTCACCAATCTTTTGTTAATACATTAACGGTATTTTGTTAAGCCCAGAACCAAGTAAATTCCTCAAAACACTTGCAATGATAAAATTGCATCGTGGAGTGGTGTTTAAGCATATAGGCCTGATATAATTTTTTAATAAAGGTTTTTAGGAAAGTAACTTTAACCAGACTAGGGGGCGGAAAAATTATTGGGCCTAGGGGCGCCAAAATGCTAAATCCGGCCCTGCTCACGGATATTTCACACAGACTGCGAAGAAGCTAGCAGTCAATAGTTCTGTACATATTAGAATCACGTATACTTACTTACAAGAAGAAAAGTTATAAAAATAGAATTGACTGCTTACAATATGTTATATCAGGAAACGTAGATCTTTCTTTAAGTAAGGAATAAAATGAAATGAAATGAAATCTTCCAGTTTAACGTCCCATGATCATGCTCTTTAAGCTAAGGGAGATGGATGATTACGCTAGACCAAGTGAATGATGATGGTGGAATTGGTGGAATGAGAATGTGGAGAAAACGGAAGTACTCCGAGAACACCCACGGACACAATGTTGTCCACTACAAGCTTACTTGGCTGAGAATCGACCCCACGCACCCACAGATAAATGCTCTACCACTGAGCTACCGTGGCCTCTAAGTAAGGAACAAGATTCATTATTAATATTCTGTCATATAAACTAAGACATGTGCCAATGAACTGTAGTAAGGTAATATTAAATGAAAAAAAAATCAGACAATATGATTTGTGAAATCTGTTTCAACACATTTGGATCGCGTTTTCCAAGACGACTCTGATTTTCATCAGCAAGGCAAATCAATTACTTAGGTGAATATAGAGCTCCCTCATGGCTAAGCGGTTAACGTACCCGGGCGTGGGAAACCCGGGCTCGATTCTTGGTGGAAGCTCATGTGGTTCGGATTCCATGTTAATCAGTGGATTTACGTGCCATATAGCTTCACTACTAAAAGGGAAGCTAAACTCAAAATCAGATTAGATCAGATCAAGTTTAGTGAATACACTGATTTTATTTAGTTGAACAATCATAAGTATAGAGTGGATCAAAGGTAACTCCCTGATAGAAATATTTAATTACATTACTAATAATTTATTGATTTTAATTTAACAGGTTACAAATTGTATAGTAGAATGATACAATTATATTATAGTATTAAAAATTCACATAGTCCCAAGTGCTAAAATTCTATATAGGCATTAATATTGTCCATCAATTTTTGCAGTCGCCTGAAAGTTTCCTCGATTGACTTCGACAGAACCTCATATAATACTTGTGTGCCAAAAGTCGGAACATGCCAAATGGTGCATGCCAAAAGCCCTCAAAGCCACATTGCAGTTGCGTCACCAAATGCGAGTCTTTTCAGTAATTCCTAGTGTTAGGAATTAAAATCAGCCAAAAATTACTGCTGAATTTAGTTCCATAATATAGGATAAATAATTTTTCTGCCCCTCCTCGATCAAAATTATGATCCATAATATATTTCGCAAAAATATTAGATTTTCATGCAGTCTGGTATATATTACTTTTAGGCTTTGAAAGCATTCCACAAAAGGAAAGTAACCTTATCTCTTACTCAGGATTTAAAAAAAAAAAAAAAAAAAAAAAAACAAGTAAAAGTTACGTCCCCTCACAGCTTCGTAATTCGACATACATTTGTATATCTTGTTAACAAAGCTATACTTAGTTAACAGAGAAATGATGGACGTAGCGTAAAAATGATCTTAATTTCATCTGCATTCTTTTTCTCCTTATAAAACTTTAATTCTATGTAAGGTATTGTCTGTAAGGTGAAAAGTTGAAGTAATGAGTACCACATTGGTTGATACCTGCCAACATATAAGTACCACCGTCTAGAAATGTGCAGTTCTCTGAGTGTATGGAATAAGTTGGAAAATTTTCTGTATCGAATTACACTTTTGATGAAATATGGACGACGAAATTAGTTTCGTTCTCCTACGACACTAGTAAATAATCACCACAAAGGCTAGACGGTGATAAAGTTGAAGGTAGAGAATAGTATTTGAGATCACACTTATACCCATAGAAGGTTTTGATGTTTTTGTGCGGGTTTGATCCATCATATCTATGTCTTTGGAGGCAAAATTAATTCTGCAAATCCTTAAAATCCTGAGCTCCATGAAATACAAATAGTACTCTCATGTTGGATGGCAGTTCATGACCACATGTTCAAAGGTACAGAATATTAACGAATTTTACTATGAGACTTTTCTTTAAATTATATTCTACTAATGTCTCTTCATCGGACTTTCACCTATTCTGGCATCTCAATCACTCCTTGAAAAAGAAGACTTCCTTGATGACTAGATGGTGTAATATAAGGTTAAGGACTTCTTTACGTCGCCCATTCCTGGTTTCTTTTGCCATGAAATTCAGTCATTGACTGGGTGAAATAAAAAATGTGATAGTATACTCAGGCTATTTGAATTACCCAGGTTTTGTAATTTTCATTTTATGACCTTTGGGAATATCGCATCTGTCATGGATTTTTCATTCGCACCAATTGAATACATATTTCCAATGAACATTTATTTAGAAGATCAGATTTTTGTCGAATCGAGTATTATTTTGTCGGCGATTAGAGACTTACGAGGTATCTTCAAAAAGAAACCGAAATTTTAAATTGCGCGCAGAGGGAGTGATCTGTGGCTACACTGTGCACCTAACGGCATGTTTAGACATCAAGCTATCATTTTCCTCGTTTTGCTATGACCCTTAGTCGGCGAGCTATAGCCGCTGAACTCACCACGTACACAAACAGTTCGTCGAAGCAATGATACAGTGATAATGAAAATGCTTGAAGAACAAGATATTTACACATACATTTACTGGCGAAACATTTAAAGAGATATTTCAAATTATTTTCAATTCATTCAGGATCTTCTCGTTCAAAAAACGCACACATAACTCGGTCGAAGATCAAGGTGATGTTGGTTGTGTTTTTTGATTGGAATGGCGTCTTGTGTTTATTTACCATCACAAATTTGTATCATGTGGTCAGGTGGTAAACAAACAGTTGTATCAGGACATTTCAGCGCGGTTGAAGGATGTTATGCGTAGAAAGAAGCCTGAAATCTTGGGAAATCAGACCTGGATGATGTACCATGCCAATGCGTCTACTCGCGTTTCGCTCCTCATTCGCAGTTATCCGGCAAAATATCAGATTCCCGTAGAGCCTCATCCACTCTATTCTATGGACCTGTCCCCAGTAGACGTTTTCTGTTTCCTAAATTTAAATCACTTTGAAAAGAACGTCGTTTAAATTATAGAGTAGATTCAGGGCAATGTGACAAGAAACCTGCGCACTATCCTAGAACGTGCGTCACGTGATGCTTTCCAATAATGGAAGAAGCGTTGTGAAAGATGTATTGGCAGTAGAGGGGACTACTTTGAAGGGGAGAGTGCTCAAAATGTTATACAATGATCAATAAAGATGTTCAGCAAATATTCGCTTTCTTTCTGAACACACCTTGTATTCTTATAGTTTGATTTGTGTGTCTGTTCCCGATAACTCTCATAAAACTTACCCAATTTTAATGAAGTTTGGTGTGTGCCTTCCTTAAAATTGTGGCAACAATTCTTCATTTTGGGATTGCAATACATAAAGAAAATGGAGTAAAATCCGCCACATGTAAGTTTGAAGATATATATATATATATACCACACAATTGTGAACTATAACTGTAGTAAAAACTTACTCGATTTTAATAAAAGTTGGATGTGCCTTCTTTTGACTCGCAGAAATAATCCGATTGTTTTGGGTTGTAATCCACCAAGAATAAAGAGGTGATTCCACTTCCATGCTGTACGTTTGAATATACACATTTGTAACGATTTTCCAATATAAACCACATTCGATTTTGACAAAACTTGTACAGTTCCCATAGTACATTATTATCATGCCCATAATTTGAGGTTGAAATTTTCCTAAAATGAAAGACTGAATTTAATTCACACCATTTAAAATATTTTCCATAATGATTCTCGTTAAAACTGTTCGGTTTAGTATAATATATTGTACATTTCTTAGAGGCTTCTTAATCATCCATTCTGCATAGAGTTAATTCAATAAAGAATAAAATTTTCCCCACGACGATTCTTGTAGAATTTTACGGTATGTTCCGTAAAAACATTAGATTGTAATGCAAATAGGTGCAAACGAGTTTCTGAGGCTTTACAGTTATTCCCACTACTTCTATTTAAAATCAATTGAGAAAGAGAGGATGAACTTATGAAATGAAATGAAATATTTCAGTTGAACATGATGATTAAAGCAAGTGAATTATGGTGAAATAATTGGTGGAACGAGAAAAAAACGGGAGAACCCAGAGGAAAGTCAAGAACACGATGTTGTCCACGACGAAATTATTTGGCCGGGGATCGAACCAGGGACCCACGTACCAGAGGTAAGCGCTCTATCACTGACACTCCGTGCTTCCGGTATGAACTTACCTCCCTCCTGGGTTTAAAAAAGTGTGTTCTGTAACTTCCGTAAACATTTTTAGGTTTTGATAGAAGATGGTGTATATGTTTACAGATATTTTCAGTAATCCCTACTGTTTAGAGTTGTAGTCATTCAAACATGAGAACTTACTTAAATCCTCTTCTCTCTACCCCAAGATTTAATAAAAAGTTCTAGATAACTTTCGTAGAAGAACTCGATTTTGATCGAATGGCGTAATTGTTTCTGAGTTTTCCAACTATCTGAATTGCTGAAAGTTCAGTCAGTAATTAGAGAGTGCATTGTACTTGATTTCATAGTGAAAATTTATTAGAAGCACTCCAATTCTTATTTGAACATATTATGTATTTTGTTGAAGATTAGAGACTCACTCCAATATTTCGAACTTGAAATTAATGAAAAGGAAGATGAAGAATCGCTCGCTTCAATATCACAGCATTACTACTAATTTCCATTTCCTTATTGCTTGTTATGATTAAATTAGTACTGAAGTAGTTTCCCTTATTGAAAGAGATCTTCGTTTTGTTTCAGGGCTATTTAGAGTAGCCTAAACAACACTAAGACATAGTTGGGCGTGGTTTAACTGCCTGAAAAACTTTCTATTTGTCCGGAAATTTTCTTTCTTGCTAAAGCTACAATGAATAAACACAAAATAGCCATAGCAAAATATCTTGTTTGGATTTAAGAATCCAAGATAAGCTTTCAAACAATGGAAGAGAGCTGAGCAAAAAATTGATACTGTGGTGCATTGTCAAACTTGTGGGGTGTCCAGGAAGTAATACAATTTTGAACGATGCAAAACTCTCATACTTAAATAGTAAGTCTGTAACATGCTGGAGTTCGAACTGTGTTGTTCCTACTTAGCCATAGGCAATTCGTGTTAATGTATTAATAATTCATGTGTTAATAATTGATGATAAAAAATAATATTGTGGTTCTTAAAACGCTAGTACGCGAACACTGTGGTAAAATGACACGCGCGGTGTGATGGAGTGTTTTAAGTATGAAAAGGATCCTCTAGAAATTGTGCTCTACTATCTGAAGAAAATTAACATGATTAAATCTTTCGTTCTGGTAGATCTGAAGTTAGCGTCTCTTGGCTTTTCACTTCCTGGCGTTAATTCATGTGGAGGTAATTGACTCAAACATTTGGAGTCAAACATGAAGGAAATTTTTGAAGTTTCATTAAAAAGAAAAACTTGATAGGCTTTGCTATGGTGTAACATTCACATGTTCACTTTTAAAAAAATGTTGCCTGATGGTTTCTTAGAAAACACAAGAAAAATGTTCACAATAAATACACTGATTCTACAAGGATCACATCTTGGCGGCAACTATCTGTTGCGTCGTAGCGTCTTCTTTGCTTTGAACAAAGGACAGCGGTCAGATACACTGCTTGTGCTGCAGTTAGGACCATCAGAATTTAAGCACTGTTTTGATTATTTATATTAATTTTGGCACAATTCAAATATAATTATTATAACTTATTCGTGTGGTTGATTTAGACACGTCTCACTTAACCAAACATTAGTTCTTATACGAAAAGAAGCACATTATAAACGTACTTTCTACACTGACTGGAGCATCTTGTTGGCAGGAAAGTAGGAAGGAATCTTTACGCATACTTTCACCAAACTGGGAGTAAAACTAGTGCAAATGGCTTTCTTGGAACATAGGGATCTCCGAAAGGTAGTAAAAGAGGAAAATTGAGTTGCGTTTTTATGAAATAAAATCCTCCATTGAATAATTTTTTTCTAGCGCAGTTTAATCCTTTCATAGGTTCCCTGTTTTTGTGGAAAAGTGGAGTAGACAAAAGGAGATACTTATTAATAAGGGTAACATTTATGTAAAACCAACTCCTACCAGCATCGTAATAACATTTTATATAATGCTAATTTGCTATTGGAAATTTGCAAACCATCAACATGGTATACATATAAATTGTATATATAAAGGAAAACTTTTGTTCGAAGAGGCATCATTTAAATTTGTATGAGCTTTCCACCAAAGAGTCGTAAAAATCTTTTGAAAAATGCATTATTTAAATATGAATTTCTTTTATATCTAAGAAATACTGGATTGTTTCAACGATATTAAACTCGTTTTTCATCATGTATAAATCATTTCGTAGTCATCACTGAAGTGGTATCAGCACCTTTGCATTCGATTTATATGCAAATAAATGTCGTATTCTATTCGATCAAAGTGATTGCCTTCGCAATAAAAGAAAGAATATACCCTAGTGGGCAGTATTGCAAGGAGTAACTTACATCAATAGAAGAACCGTTTTCAGAATGTTTGTTCGAAGAAAATTTCAGAAATCTCTTCTTATGATTATCAACATAAAATTAGATTATTTTCTAAAACCAATTGAACATGTATATGTAAATGGTTCTGTTACTTGAAAAACAAACACGTTATAGTGTTAAATTACTTGTATGATCGATAAATAATCGCCATACTCATTTGGCAGTTAAAACGGACATTAAACCATAGCCACATTTATTTAAATTTAATGTTAAGTAACTTACATTCAGAATATACTACTCTGTACTTTATTTATAATGTAAAACTAGAATTTCTTTTTCAATGATTGTGTTTAATGTTACTAGATTTCTTTTACACTTTAACAAAAAAAAATATAGTTTAGGTTATACTCATAACAGACAGATACAAGTTTATTTCAACTTATATTTTGTTTGAGTTTAGCGTCCTTTCAGAAAAGAATCCAGGTCTTTCGCATCAAAGGCGTGCATTCTATCCACATAGCCACGATGAAACTCCAGATAGAAGTTAATAAAACGAAATAACTCAAGTAATAAAAAGAGAAATTTTAACTAGATTTAAAGTTGAATATTTTTTTTCTTTAAAGTTAGAAAGAATCTGAATGTTGTCTTGTAGATTATTAAGCACTTCATAAAGCAATTTTATACTTTCAGTGACTTACAAATGCCTTTGTGAACACTTATCGAGAGATAACAAAATTATAATATCGTATACAGGTTGCGACGTGAATTGAGAGAAAATCTTTGTTGGTAGTAATCACGAAAGTTTCTAATAAGCAGCAATAATGATCAATATCAAAAATATTTTCTTGTATTATTAAACATCTTTAACGCTGCACGATTTTACCTTTTAGGATAAAGGTGACAGTTTAGTTGAATTGATTTTGAGTTTAACGTCCCTTTCAGCAGCGAAGCTATATGAGACGGGACCTACTAGTTAACGTGGAGTCCAAACCACATGAACTCTCGTCGGGAATCGAACCCAGGTCTCCCACGACAAAGGCGCGTATGTTAACCGCTTAGCCACGAAGGAGCTCAGGAGACAGTTGATTATTGAAAGAGACAGGATGGTCCTTTTAACTTTTACTTGTAACTATTGAACTAATCATCAACAAACGCTGATATTTTGTACAAAGCAAATACTGGTAGAGAAACTTCGGCATACTTTGTGATACCAAAATCTAACAATATTACCAACCCAATATAAAGTTGTATTCTATACATGACACTACGTTAGATCATTACGTATTTCAAATCTAGATGTAAAAGAAAAAATTACAATACCACATTTGTTATGCACTGTTACATACTAAGGGCGCTATCGTATCACAAATATCGAAAAACAATTAAATTTTGAAGGATCCTACAACAGTAATTATGCTAGTGAGAAAGATGGAGTAATGCACATTCAAAATATCTTATTGTTGAATACTATGGCCATCATATGACGTATTTAGAACAAGTACAAACATAGTTATAAGAAATTGAAAGTTTGACCTTTTTCAAATGACTTTGATTCTAAAACGTGTTCAATAAGTATCACATCGAATTATGTATATGATTTCTAATGTACATAAAATATCATATTGCCGATTGCAACAATTTTATATATCTCAAATCATTCGCGAAATATGAAAAAATGGTAAAATTTGATATATATATCTTAAAATGGCGTATTTGTGGAAAAATATTAAAATATTTTTATTTACTTTGCTTATATAACATTAGAACAGTTCTTGTTTGTACGTGTAATTACAATAAGTTTTCGGAATTACATTATTTTTTAAAGTAGTATTCCAAACACCTTAACAGTTTTTTGTGCCGTATGTCCGGAACGGTTTGATATATCAAATAGTTGTCAAATGCATTCTGTTCTTCACATCTATTGAAAACTATCTATGCAATTGGACAAGACACTTATCCAAGCAAGTTTTCGAAATAAGTGCTTTCTTAAAAAGTTCCGATTCCGTTGTAAGTTTTCTCATCTAGAAACCGTTACATAATTATTACATTATTATACACTAAAATACTTTAGATGTGCGTCGCAGTGTCTGCCATATTTGCGTTATTATTACTGTAGAGAGCACCAACTTTGAATGTTTGTCATGCTTCAGCGTCTTTAGTTTGCAAAATTGCCTAACAAGTGTAGTTTTTGTGCTTTCCTTTCACATAAAGATTTGAAATACGTAATAATCTGACGTAGTGCCATTTCAAAAAACTAAAATCTTATGTTGGATTAGCAATACTGTTAGCCATGTAGTATCACAGAGTAGGTATATTAAGCAATGTCTTCCTGTCGATATTTGAATGGTACAAAGTATCAGTGTTTTTGTCAACTAGTTCAAAAGTTACAAGTGCGCATCAAGATAAATGGTCCACTATATGGTGTTCATTTATTACGTAGTCAAAAACCACTGCTGAAATCCTCCCACCTAAACAATTATAAAAGCCCATATAATAGGGTTGCCATATTTCAAAAATGGAAATCCGGAATGCTACTAAATTACGAGAATCTTTGAAATGCTTAAAATGAAAAGAAGTGTTATATGTTAATTTACTTTCTTCCATTAGATAGTTGTTCAAGTATTTACGTAATCACATTTTTTGTCATTTTAGTAGAACTCTCCTCCCTAGTGAAGCAAATGTAAGGAGATGATTCATCACCTCCCCTGGTAAGCATTTTTAAAAAAATTTCTCAGGATCCATTATGTTTCGTGGCTTTCAAAGTCTGATTTAGCTCATTCAAGGTTCATTCAACTGGTGGCACAGAAGTAGCAACTAAAACGTGTAGCCATTGTTGCGTAAAAAGGAAAAAGAAATATACCACAAATAATTGTTAAAAAGTACGTTTTCTTCTATCTCATAAACTTCTATTTTTTAAAACCCTTTAATTGGCAAGCATTGATAGCATTACCATTACAATATTTAGTTTGCTTTTCTGGTTGAACCGTCTTTCTGATCATAATCTCGTAATTTTTAAAGTATTTTTGTATTTTGGTTACAAAATACAGGACGTTTATTTCAAAGAAACACCGCCATAAAACTGATTTTATGTGTAGCTACTGAGCAGCATTGTCCTACAGTATTATAGTCAAATACACTGGTCGGCATGAAAATCCTCCCACGAGGGTGAAAGGGTGTACCGGATAGATTTCAAGACGCTGATTACGAATATCTCATGGAGAGAGTTCCAACACGTAAGGTTTTTTTTTTCTGGCGGGATGCTGCTTCCATAATTGACAGAAAAATTGTATTTTTCGTATTTAACATGTGTTTTCCGTGTTTGGAGTGCATAATTCTGAATTTTTATCTTAATACAAGAACTGTTACTAGGCTATATCTCAGGAACATTCTTTTCTGTAGCTCACGACCCCCCCGGAAATGTACCCCCTTCCCTTGGGTTCCAAAGATTTATTGTCGTTCCACACTGCATACACTAAAACCTAGGCGTTATTGACGGAGAAAGTTTTCGTAATCAACTTCCGATCATTCTTCGGCTCCCTTTTGTCTAGACGACAGACAGATTGTTGAAAAAAGGCGCCAAGACATACACCACGCTGTCGCGTGAAACAAATATTTCAGTTTCGAGTTGATCTTCGTGTTAGAAGGTGGTGTTACGCTGTATCTGTGTATACCGTAGGTGAAAAATATTTCTACGTGAAATATTGACATTTGTGTTAAACGAATATGCCGAGAACTTGCAACAATTCGAGAGATTCATTCTGCTACATGCGTGGGGAAGTGATTTTCAAGGGACAAAGTAGGCCATTGTCACCGTTCCTGAGGACAGCATACCATAAGTTTACTTCGGGTGTAAATCGGTGACCAGGATCGCGTTTGGGCTCCGAAACAAAGTTGTAACTCGTGTGTGCGTACTCTCACAGGATGGTTGAAAGGTACACATAAATCGATGCCATTCGCCGTACTTATGGTTTGGCGCGAGCCCTATGATCATGTTTCAGACTGTTACTTCTGCCTGACTAATATAAAAGGTTTCTCAAAAAACATGAAGCATAAAATACAGTATCCTAACTTGGATTCCTCGAAGAGACCTGTGAAACATGTTTGTCTGTACCCGTACCACCAGATTCATACACTCTGTGCAGTGTTTCATCCGATGAAGAACCTGCTGCTTGCGAGGATGTTGCACAATCTTGGAATGCACAGTCAGATCCCAATTACGCTCCAGTGCCTGACAGTAATGAACCACATGTGATAAGTCAGGAAGAGCTCAATGATCTGATCAGAGACTTAAACCTTCCCAAGTCTAAGGCCCTGTTACTTGTATCACGACTTCAACAACGGAATCTACTAAACCAAGATGTGAATATATCGATGTATAGGAAGAGAGAGGTGAGCCTAGTACCTAATTTTACAAAGGATGGTGATTTGGCGTATTGCAGTGACATTCCATCGCTTATGGGACAACTGAAGAACTACAACACTGAAGATTGGAGGCTATTCGTAAGTTACTCTACGATAAGTCTCAAGGCATTGTTACTACACAATTGCAATGAAAAGCCAGCCATCGCTATTCCTCATGCTGTACATACGAGAACATGCGAAACCTATTGCAGAAAATAAAGTACGAACAATTCCAGTGGTCTGTATGCGCTGACCTTAAGGTTATTACCATCCTCACCGGTTTACAAGGAGGTTACACAACGCACTGCTGCTTCTTGTGTCATTGGGATAGTCGAGCCAAAGATAAGTACACCATCAGAAAATGGCCGCCAAGGAAGCAACTGGTCCCAGGGGAGATGAACGTGGCTAATGAACATCTTGTGGATCCGGAGAAAATATTCTTACCACCCCTTCATATCAAATTAGGGCTCATGAAGGTCTTCGTCAAGGCCCTGAACCGGGATGGTGAAGCATTTAATCATCTCAGAAAACTATTCCGAAGACTCAGCGAGGCCAAGGTGAAAGAAGGTGTTTTTACGGGACCTCAAATCAGAGACGTTTTTAAGGATACTACATTTTCTTCTAAGCTTCATGAAGTAGAAAGTGAGGCTTGGGAGGCCTTTCGAGAAGAGTGCAGTACCTTTCTAGGGAATCATAAGACACCTGATTACAAAGACATTGTGGGCAGGTTAATTACTTCATTTCGTAACATGGAATGTAATATGTCCCTGGGATGTAATTAACGTGGAATCCGAACCACATGAGCTCCCGCCGGGAATCGAACCCGGGTCTCCCGCGCCAAAAGCGCGTACGCTAACCGCTTAGCCACGGAGGAGCTCTCTTTTGCAATGTGACAAGTGAGACACCCTGTAGTAATTACAAGAGGAGTAGGAAAACAATGTGATACGCAAGCGTTAAACTTTAGCTTTCTATGCAATTTTATCTGCATAAGTTATATTGATATTTAAATTATAACGTGAAAATTATTATAGGTGGAGAATAGCATCTTTGGGCGCATATTGAAACCCCCCCACCCTGAAAACTGGTACGTCCTGGAGAAAAACGGGTTACGGATTCGAACGCAGGTGCTCGAAACCTATAGGAATTACCTATTTTCGTTCGTGGGAGCGAAAAAAGTTTCATTTTGCCGAACAGTGATATCATAAGAATACTCTCAGTAATTAGAAACAGTTTCGTCGAAATATTTTCCTACATAGCAAGAAACTACAAATAAAAAAGTAAAAAATAAAAAAAAGAACTTTCGCGGAACGTAGGAGATAAAGCTTCTACAATACTAAATTTGGTTGTCCCCTGTTGAGGAAGACTAGAAGTATCTAAAGAAGCGACTCGCAAATCATGTATATGAATGTTGTATGAAAGCAATAATGACAATTAAATGATCACTGACGTTATAATTCGTGCAGATAACGCAGTAGAATGCGATATTTCACTGTCAAAAAAAAGGGGTTAAAAATTGTCTGTTCAGTTTTATTAATTAAAGAATATGTTTTTCTTCTTCAATGGTCAGTGGAAAATTACCAAAAATGTCTGTCAGGGATTATTGATTAAAATATTTCAGAAGCAGTATATAGATTGAAACAGGGTAATGAAGATAACCATAAGACTGAGCAGTAAAACCTTTTGTTCCTGGTCCAAGGAAACGAATTCTTCGTTCAATGTCAAAGTAGTTAAATCGTACACTTTAATTAAATAGATGTTTTAAGTATTCAAGTTTTTTTAAAAAATTTTTGAATTGCCATATTCAGAAGTTGAAGACAATAATTATATACCTAATCCTGTGAAAAACCCAAACTATAATATTTCCTTCCTTTCTTCTTCGCTGAAATCCAAGAAATATCTTCGGGATGCCGGGACCCAGACCTCGATTCCGTGACGGTCCCAGATTTTCAGGGATGAATGGTAATATTACCATATGAACATTGGGAGAAAACCAAGTTGTTTCAACGTTATGCGATGCCGAAAACGAGGAAAGTGTAACCTTGAGGCATCCGAGCTCGGAAACCATAAGACATTTTAAAGGCAGCGAAAGAAATATCAGAGAAACTAGTACACTATATGAATATTCATGTTTCAGAAGTAGGTCGTACCGAATTTTATAGAAGCAGCTGGGGTATCGGAACACTGATTAAACTATGGATATTCATATTTTATCTTAAACTATGGATAAGAAAAAAGGAGATATATTTTCATAGAAAACGTCTGACTATCGATTTATAGAGCTGTTATGCCGAGTACATGAGTGTTGTCATTTGTAAATTTCACATTATTACAAAGTTTAATATCTGCAATAATGCAACCACACATAACACATTTTAACATTAAAGACAAGTGGTTGATAACATTTGCAAATCAAGTTCCAACACTAAATGTGATTTGATGAGTATGATCTAAGGAAGAAAAAGTGATACAAACAAAAGATCAAAAACAAATGATTGGAGAGATACAGAAATCCGAAATGCTGTGAAAACGAACATCAGGGCAAAGGATTCGAAAAATTGTTTACCGAAGAGCGAGTGTAGCATGATACACTCCCCATCAAAAAAAATTACACAGGTAACGCCATGCAGTTAGGCCACCCAATATATACCTTTTTATCCCATAATCGTATCAGGTAACGAGACCCCCCTCTCTCTTCTCCTTTCTTCTCTCCCATACTAAAATTAGCTAACAACATGAGCGCAATTCTAATTTCAAACTACACATGTATTAATTTAACTAAAATGAAATAATAAAACCGAGACGAAACAAGATTAATAAGTTGATGTAGGGAGAAACTGAAAAACACACAATGAAAAATTGAAACCAATGGAAGTCTATTACACAGAGATTCAGAAATGAGGTGAAGAAAGGGAGAGAGAGATTACGAGAAGAGGAGAGAAGAAGGAAACGAAAAGGGAGAACATATAAAAGTGTGAAATTCAAACATAGTAAGAAAAGAATCTAACATTATATCATAAAGTTTCGTTTCCAGAAATCCAACAATAATATAGAAATAACGTTTGTTTCTACATATTTTTTCAGAACTATTTGAATATATAGAGGATGCTTTAAACATTCATTAAGTCACTTTCATAAAGGATAGCATAATTAATTTCCAGTAGAGCTGTAGATCTCCGAGACACATTTAGGATAATGTCAAAAGTTTAACACACATGCTTTGGTTCTGCCTGGTTCAATTGCTAATTCGGTAGTGTTCATTGGACGTAGTGATACAAAATACATTCTAATAAACCCAGTTGGTCATATCCTCCATTTCAGACTACTAATGCAAACTGAACAGAAAATACGTAAATTAAAGAAAAAGAAAGAAAGAAAGAAAGAGAGAATTGAATGAGTGCTATTTTACTGCTAAATTTCTATCAGAAATACCCTATACTAAATGTCCAAACTGTATCGTAATGAAAAGTTACAAATGTTCGAAAGGAAAAGTTTAGGTTACTCATAGATGTAGCATGTTTCAAATTTCAACGTGAATAAAACATTGAATTATAGGATGAAAAAAAATTGTGTCGAACTAATATAAATAAAATTGTGTTTTCAAATAACAAAGAGGTTACCCTTTTCTAGTCTTTTCCGAAGATTTATCTGTTTCGAACATTCAGCATCGATTTCCTTTCTTGTGGATATAACGTCATTTGCAGATAGATTGAACATGCTAGAGCTCAAGCGGATCATCGTGTCAGTCGGATGATGTTGGTTAGGCTATAGACCACCACTGGCTCGATAATTCAAACCCGTAGTGACCCGGTAATTCGACAGAGGCGGTAACCCAGAGGATAAAAAAGAGATTTTACTTATTCCCTTGCGTTTAAACAGTATTTCTGTCAGAGATGGCCAGAACTGGAGATGTTATCCCCAGAGCACGAAAAACACGACTCCGAAGTTCCCAGTTAATTAGATTTTCTAGACCAGGTATATCGGGCTCTTGCTCCATTTTAACTTTGGAATACGCAACACCCACGTGAAGTGCGTGTGTGAGAGAGAGGGAGGAGGGGAGAAGACAAAGATGCAAAGAAAGGACAGGGAAACGCCGAGAAAGAGAGAGAGGGGGGACGGGTATAAATATGAAACATACTTATCATTGCAGGGTATGATGTAGAACGCATACACTGTTTACTCGAATTATCGTCAGTGCTACCTTGTAAGTTCTCCAACAGAAGATGGATCTATGCAGCTATTATTTTATGCGAAAAAATCATACTACCTGATGGGGAATCGAACCAATATTTCACATTTGGAAGTCTAGCACTTTACCACTACACCACCTTTTCTAAAGAACTTTATTGACATTGAAATACAGAGAAAGATACAAGGATATTTACAATTCATAGCCTCACTGAAAGTGTGAAACAGTATTCAAGGAAAGCTCATTTGTTCAGTTAATTTTTGTTTGTTGGTTACGTTATAAGAAAGTGTGGGGGCTATTGTAGATAAGTAGTTGGTGAAGTACTTTCGTTTACATGCAAGAGAGAGCTTCATAGCCTGATATGTTAAATACATTTCATACATTTGAATACACAATGGCCGGGCTGTTACAAGAATAAACATGATAGTTTGTACAGTAAACCAGATCACAGTATTATGTATATAGCTAGGAAATTAATGAAACTCTGGAAATAATATTACATTATGTACACTAAAACATTGAGTGAAGTACGACATATTCTACTAAGTATAGTGCTGAAACTCGTCCAAATGGATTGCATGTCTAAAAAGTTATGCAATCGATTTTCAAGAGTGTCTATCTGATTACAATAATAGCATACATACATTTGTAGATGTGATTCCAAGATTAAAGAGTCTATCACACGTTTCATATACATTATTAACAATAAAATACAATTTTTCTTTCTGTTTGTGAGTTAAAAACTTGTCAGTTATGTTTTTCCAAATATTACTCCAGTTTTTGCATGGTACTTGAATCATTACGTGTGGCGTAACAGGTACGCACGTGCTCTGATAGTGCCAGTATATTTCTTTGACTGACCTAGTTTCGATCTGTTGTCCAGCGACTATTGCATACAGCATATCAAGTACTACATCGCGAAGATAAGGGACTTTAATCGCCCAAGGAAAGATAAGAATTGGAAGCACAAGGTCAAGACACTGAAAATAGATATTGAAAACCATAGCAGTGATCGAATCGGGGTAGGAACAAACCATCCGACAACTTCTATGCACAAGCAGAGCAAGTGACTGAATTCCAATGTCCATAAACTCTATTCCTCCTTTTGCTGCAGGTAAATGTACTTGTGTTTGAGCTACTCTTAATGCTTTATTATTCCAGAGAAAAAACAACTGACAAACAACAGAAAAAACAACAAAAGACAACTGTCTGACTGTTTAAAGACTTATAGATAGGCTTTGGTAACGGGAACATCTGTGCAGAATGCCATAATAAGCTAAACACCGTAGTTTTAAAAAACAAATTTCTACTGAAAAAACTAAGATTACGTGATTTATGTGTTATTAAAAGACTTCGGATCTTAGTGGATATGACTTCATATGTTTTCGTGATAGTCTGTTGTAAAGTAGGATACCATACAATACCAAGTATTTTGATTGATGGAACAGTTTCAAACGTTCTACTATACAGAGACTGACACTTTTCATGTATACACAATATTTTTGTTTTTGCTTTATTAAGTTGCGCGCCTGAAGCGTATTGATATAGGCTTAGTAACTTCTGTATACATTCTAGATCTGCGTCATTGCGCAATAGGTAGTGCGTATCTTCAATGTATGATTGCACCGCTAGACTGTTGTTATACACAGACATACCAGGGAGTAGGAGGTGTGCCGCATATGCAAGAGGTGCTAAAGATAAACTAAATAAAATACTAGACATTGTGTGCCCTTGTAGAATATCATTACAAACAGAGATGGGAGCACTTAAACCTCCATTTAACTTTAACCTTGTAATTCGTTTCGTATATATTCCTTTGATAAGAGAAATGAAAATATCACCAAATCCATATTTAGTTGAAACTTGAAAGAGATAATTGTGATTAATTCTGTCAAAGGCCTTGGAATAATCCCTGGATAAAATTGCTACCGAAGAAGGATCGGCAGACTCATGAAAGGAAATGAAATCTCTGAGATTTGATAAGGCCTTATAAATAGGGTTATTGTGGACAAGACCATATTGGCAAGGATTTAACAGCTTCTCGAGGTATGTTTTCATTCTGGTCGTCAGACAACGAGTTAATAGTTTTAAATCTGTGCACAAGAGACTTATTGGCTTGAAATTTGTAACACTAGCTGCTGATGAATGGGGACCAAAACAGTAATGCCCGTTCTGAGAGACTGGCCTAAATCAAAATGTGTGCGGTATTCATTAAAAAGGTCGGTGAGAAAGGGAGCTAAAATATCCATAAATGTAACATAAAATTTTAGTGGTAGAGAATCAATGCCTTTTAATTTTCCTAGTTTGCCTAATCGTATGGACTGTTTGACCTGGTCTATTGTGAACGGATCCAATAGACACTCTCGATCATCATCCGTTAAAGCAAAGGGAATATACTCTAGTGTAGAAAAATCAGTACAACAAGTAGGAGGTTGAGCATATAATTGTTTATAATAATAATAAAAAACAAGTTATGATGTTTACACTCTCATACACACAGCCATCTTCACCCTTAATTTTAGAAATCAAATTTTTGTCTGCCCCGTGTGCGTTCCTTGTGTATTTGGAGGATACTAGCCTGTTCAGTGTTATCATATTGACGTGTTTTGCTACGAATCATAAAACCTTGCATACATCTTTTATGCAGCGTTAATAAATGAGCTTTGAGCTGTTGAATTTGAGGTCGTACTTGACCACTGCGTTGTTGTTCTATCATGTAATCCCTCAATAGACCACTATAGTACTGATATTGCTAATAATGATCAGCGTTTTGAGTTCGACAATATTGTTTGGTCACAGAACAAAGAGTCCGTTTAACACGGTTTTCCCAAAATTGCATGAGAGAACCTTTGTAGCGTTGTTTCGTATGAGGGAGGCCTTCTCATTCAGCATGTATCAGAGCTTCATATTCGGGCTCACGTAAAATTGACGTATTAAAGTACCACAATGGGCTACGTTTGAGAAATTTGTGGGCTGGTAGTTTGATGATCATGAGTACAGCATGATGATCATTAAAACAGACTGGGACCACAGCCATGAGTTGAACCTGATGTATAAGAGTGCGGCTGATATAGAATTTATCCCATCTTGAGAAACTCGTCCCTGTAAAGAAAGTATGGCCATATGTAGTTGGAAATAAGTGTCGCCACACGTCTACTAGATCATAGGTGGCAATTAAATTGGACAGACTGGCTGAGAAGGTATAATGTGGGGTCATACCTATTGGTGCCAAAACAGCATTAAAGTCTCCGGCTAATATTCAAGGAGAAGGTCCACTATGTAACGTTTGATCAAGCTCAGTATTAAAGAAACTATTGCGCTCTCGTGCATGATTCGAACCGCTCGGAGCATAGGATGTACACAGGCGCATATTTTCCAGTGTTCCTAAGGTGATACGTTCAGTGGGCATTTGGAGAACCTCTGGAAAGTCTATATCACTGCGGTGTTGAATAGAAGTCCCTAAACCATTTTCAGTGAAGCATGAAACACATGAATAATTAGGAATGTCTAGAAAATCGTGTACTGCTAACTCTTGAGCAAACAGAATATCAACTTCTTCCCGATATATAAAATGTCGTCATAATTTGATCGGAGAAGTAAGACGATTTAAATTGATTGTGGCAAAACGAAAACTAAATATTACAAAAAATATATAAAGTAAACACTTGAATGTAAAGCGATGCGGGAACAAGAACATGTGTAAAGTGTAAACAAGAAAGAAATATATAAACAATATAAATTATTGATATCAACGGTGGGCAAAGCACTAATCGCCGTCTGATTGAACAACAGATTTCAACTTTTTGGTAGAAGCTCGTGTTTCCTGGGATTGTTACCACTTGCTGTTTCAGCACTTCGGTTACCATTAGATTTTTAGACACTGCACTACTGTTAAACTGAAGTTGAATTAACTTGCGTTTTTCACAGGATGCTATGCTGAGATCGGAATCACTTATGGTATCAATAGTAGCATCTTCAAAATCAGTGGTGTCAACGGAACCAACTTCGAGAAGAACGCTTGAAGGGGTAGCACCGTGCCCCTCTATTATATTACTATCACCTACATCAGAGTTTAGAGGAAGGGGCTGAACACTTGTCACAGGAACTGGAGACGGAACACTTGTCTCGTCAGCATCGGGAGTGTAGGTGTCACTTCCATACTATGTGAGCTGTCAGCAATGGAAAGGTGGACCGAACGAATGTCGGGAGCACCAGATGCAGCACTTTCAAGTGGCAAAATCGGGGACGATGCGGGTATGTGGGTATCCTTTTGTAGAACAGGAAATGCACTGTAACAACCGGTATCGTGAGCTGATGTTTCCACTGGAAGGTTGCACGGCATGCGGACACCTGGAGACACAGAAGTAGATTTCGGGAAAGGTGGAGTTCTCTTCTTAGGACAATCCTGTACAAAATGGTCCTGAGAGTTCTAGACCGCGTAGGTCTGGATTTGACCGGCGTAACTGACAAAAAGACGCAAACCACAAACAGTTCAAATGATGGAATATTACATTTAACACTCATTTTGACTGTTTGCGACCCGTGCGGGTAAGATAAATATAATCAGTAGAGTACTGTTCATCAGAAATTTTCTGATTATCCCCATACTGGGAGAGTACACTACTTGACTATCACTAAGTTCCATTGGACATAAAGATACTTTTACAATAACAAGAGTGTTGTCTGCCAAATCAATGGGTAACACATGATCTCCATCAGTATTGGAATAAGTCACGGTGCCGTTAGTTCACATAACACTTTACTAACTAGTTTGATGTATAAAAGTTTACAAATAAAGTCGAGTTCCATAGTTAACACTTGGTCTATAGCTAACTTGAAAACACGTCGAATCCATTCATAAATATGAATAGATGTAGGCTTTTGACGCACAGCTACGAAATTAATTCTGAGCGTATTAGATCTCATACAACTCATATTGCTTACACTCGACGTTACATGTCAACTATACAATACATATAAATACTACAGAATATATAAATGTTGTTGCACACAAGTAAAACAAAGTACTCGCAGTGCACACTTCACCAATTCACTAAGTCACTGAAAAAAATCAAAGTGCATTATTCGACAAACAAAGCAGAAACAATAACACAGGTACGGACAGGAAGGCGATGTTATGCACCACATGTCTCAACGCGAACTGTATCTTGTTGTTCGTGGGCTACAGTTTGAAAAATACGTACCGATTGCTTTACACAAACTTTGTTTAACAAATAGTATAGTGTTTCTTTTTGAGAACGATAACACGAAAAGTGTATACTGCAGATCAATGATGTGTTTGGAATGTCCTGGTAATTCTCTTGCCCTTCCCAACCATCATTCGTAAATCGTCTCTATCATGATACAAGTGTTTGCTTCCACATTCTTACGTATTGCTTGTCTAGTATGATAAATCAATTCTTCACAATCACTTGTAAAAAAATCAACCTTGGAATGAACAGGATATGAACCTATGTTAGGTATCTGTATTATTTACAAGGCCTTTACGTTACCCCTACACTATCATGACACATTAAATTATAAGCCAAATATTACTTATTTCAACCCTTATCTCTGGAACGAACCGAACTGCACAACGAAATTAATTTATTCGATGACCTAGAGAGAAATTATTTCCCACTAATAAAGGAAAAATATACAATCCAGGAAAAAATACAGAAATAAAACATATTTTGCAGTAATTACGCCGCGCAAGTTCAGAAGTACGTGAATAATAATAATAATAATAATAATAATAATAATAATAATAATAATAATAATAATAATAATAATAAATGTTCACATTCACAGTATAGCTATCAATTATTATTATTATTATTATTATTATTATTATTATTATTATTATTATTATTATTATTATTATTATTATTATTATTATTATTAGCATCAATTACCCTCTTCGCTGGGATAAATTGATTAAAAATAGTAATATGTTCCGTTACTCAATCACTTTTTACTATTACTAAACCGCTCTTTGATATCAGTCATTTTCGACGTGTTTTATATATCCCCTCCCCATCCTATGTTGAGGGGCACGGCATCTGCCGTGTCATTATTCATCTCAGCGAGCCGGAAAACTATGAATTCGACACTGATATTAATTATTTCGATCATTTTTAAAGGTCTCTCCCTCTCCAAGTTGCGAGCCTACATTTGGATTTAAACAGCATCAGATATGTCACTGTTAATCTCAGTGACTCCAAAAATTATAGATTCTCCACTAATAACGGTCATTTTCGTTCTTTTTTAAATGTCAGATTATGGGATAAGAAGGTGTATATTGGGTGGCCTAACTGCCTACGTGTCGCAATTTTTTTGATGCGGAGTGTACATTCACTGACATCTCACTTTTTCTATCTACCAGTAGATACGGTGGATATTGCAAGTAAACGATGATTAAGGAAATGATAGAATGGGAAGTTGGAGGAAACGGGAGATCTCGAGGAAAAACATGAACACAATGTCATCCATCACTTCTTTATGTGCTACGACGTATTAATGGAGTATTGATTGTTTGTGTTCTTCGTACTACGCTGAACAAGAATTCAAGAAAGAATAATGATTATAACAGATGCTCTATGTATCCTTCGTCAGTGATTCACGTATACGATTGAAACGTATTACGAATTACATATTAGTATACGATTGAAACGTATTACGAAAGCGTATTACGAATCATTGCAAATCTATCACGAATTCTCCGCTTCAGTTCGTATAGTCATGAGAAGAAACGGTAGAACCCTTTGCAATGGGTAACTTGCTTACATGGCCTGAGATCGAAGCAAATATCAGGTGAGCGCTCTAGCACTGAACGTACGTACCTGATTGTTTGTCAGTTCACATATTATCTTTGTAAACAAAGTGAAAGATATATACGTCAAAACGTGAAAAAGTGCAAAGGAAAGTAAAATTATCTACACTTTCTTCTTTGAACTGAATATATTAGATTAGCAGCAATGAAATGTCAGCAGCAAGTGCATTTCTAAGGGCCAGAAAAGAATAAAAACTGTAACAGCTGGTTAATCAAAATATTTAACTTGTATAATCATACACTTTTACCACCGCTCAGCCAATGATTGGATTTCGTGGCGAAATAAATCTGCAGTTTGTAATGTGAAGAAAGTGTCAACCGCACATTGCATCGTCCGATCATCAGGGAAGGTATTTCCTAATAAGAAGTGATCGAGATGTCAGATGAGGTGGTAATCAGTGGAAGAATTATTGAAGGAATATGGTGGGTGAGGACCTGATCTATACTGCACTTTAAGGAGAGCTTACACAGTCCTTTACTCGACTTATGATCACACGTTGTTGTGCAACATGAGAGCACTATGTCTGTTGACCATTGCTGGATAATTGCGAACAAGGTTGCATTCTGTAGCGTTCAGTACTGTAATGATCTGCCCTAGTGTTTTCATCTCAGAGGAGAAAGGCATGATAGTTAATACAATCATACCATAGATTACCATCCAGCAACAACAATTTCTGAGGGTGGAGAGATGGTTGAATATTGTTCACGACCTAACATCATCAAAACCATTTACAATTGTCGTAAGATATCTATATTTCATTAGAAGTGACAATTCGATGCAGGAAAACTCAAGTTGAGATAATTGTACAGCTCCGAATGTCGATTCTTGTTAGCTGCTATCAAGTTATGTTGCACCGTGAATCCAATTCTTTCACATTAACGATTGCACACGAAGGCGCCGAATGATAGTGAATAATTAGTATATGCCTAATTTGTCGACTTTGACACGAACATATATTCGGGGTATGCATCCATTGTGTTCGTGAGATCATCCGAACATGATGTTTGATGTGTTCATGGGGCTCATTTTGTAATGCTGCGCCACCGTAACGAAATTTGTTAAATCAACGGCGAATGCTGCGTTCATTCACCATTTCTGGTCCAAATGCACGGTTCATGCTTTTACGCCTTGTGCAGAATGTTGCAGGTGAATTTATAAAGAAATATCACTCGCAATTGTGTGTTCTTTATGGAGAACTTTTATACGACCCTATTCAACAACACATCGCCTAACGGTCGTCATAGTATTTTATAGTGAAAAGTAGGAGAAAAACCCGATTTTATACCAGCGACACCAGATTTTAAATAGAACACATCACTTACATATCAGAGGAGTAATAATAGTTTTAGTTTAAAAGTGAGTATTTCATTATCTTCAATCAGTAATCAGGACAAAGAGGTTTTTGTTTTTCAACTGCTTTGGAAGAAAATTTATGTCTAGTGAGTAATTTTAGTTGTCTTCAGATAGCCTTGAGTTACTTTCGAATTCACAGGCAAATACTCGCATCCAAGCTTCTCCCACGTAATTAAAAAAAGTTCTTAATAAAATTATGCAGGCTTTATGAAGCACTATGTAAAGAAATGAATTTTGCTTTTGCATGGAGAAGTACGGTGGCTTTCTCGAGGCACTAACTATTTGAGTTTAAATAGTAGAAACAAAAAGTTCAACTATTTTGAATGCAGCCCTTTCCAGTTTGTCTTATGGTGAGGATAGATTTGAGATTTCTTGGGTTCTTTTGAGATCTCTACAGTCTCGGTGTCAAACAAGAAACAATCAATTTTCAACAGACAAGGGTAATTTTCACAACAATTGATGGCGCTCTGCAAATTTTGTGGGAACTGGATGAATCTTTATTCTTAGTGTATTTTCTATTCATTTCTGACTTCTCTTACAATGCATAGGACAAACCTTCTGGTTTCTATTATCTGTAAAATGAAAATAAAAACGTGTTTTGTGAAGCAGAACAAAATTGCTCTTGCGCTTTTCTTCACGTTCAAAGTGAGTCCTTTAATTTTTTGTCAAGAAATATTAGCATGCTGGAGAGTAGTCTTAATAGCGCCCAATTAATTCTAGAGTCAGAAGAAAGCTCTTGATATTACTGGCGTCTGGGAGTCTTTGTTAGAAACAAGCAAAGGATTTATGGAGGAAGTACGTAATAGGTCATTAAAAGGTCCATTTTAACTACGATCGTCATGCCATCTGTAGATGAATATCTTAACTACTTTCGAAAACTGCTCAGAAATGATTTACTTGCTTTTTACACGTATTCGTTCTCTTCGTCTCTCCCACACTCTCTTTCGTGTCAATTTAGGGCTGCACAATGTCTTCAGCTTGCATCCTGCTACATAAATTGCTTTGGTGCTTCATTCTGTCACCAATAGTGGTATGTGTTCCATTTTAGCACGGAAATTTTTCTTTCTTTATTCTCTCCTTTCAGACATGTAGAACACCCTTCCTACGTTGACTGACCTACCTTTCCCAACGCTGCAAATCAATAAGAATAAAAGAGCGCTCTGTCCCGACTACTTGAAAAGACATTTCCACATACGTGCAACACGCCATACGTATACAACTTATAATAATTTACCTTTCAGATCTTCTATTGTCGGGTATCAGTAACTTTGATAGCTTATTTTTAAGAGGTTTCAGTTATATTCCAAGCTACACTATGCAGGTATAATAATAATAGCAACACATAAACACACAAATTTAAGAAATTGTGAAAAAAGTAATAAAAGGCATGAGTTAACTTCCTCGCGGCAATCTCTTAAGCTAAATCACGTTGCGCTACTGTTATTATTGAAATATTTATTGGTGAAATACGTACAAAATTATAAGGCGTTTTCGGGACATCTGAAGAAAACTGACCTCCAGAAGTAAGCTATTCCTTGTAGATATTTTCACAAAAAGTAATTTATTCAAATTTATACTTTATTAATAAAATATTAATTTATGAAATCACCCAAGTAATTTTTGAAAAAAGTTCCGAAAAGAAACACCCACAAAGTGTCAACTGTCCATCGTAGATTGTTTCATGAGAAATGACTTTTATTCTGTACTGTACTGATACTAATGAAGCATTTTCTTGTGAAGCATGAACAAAATCGGCAGCCTGTTTAAGAAATTTGTCTGAAAAACTCGCACTGAGAAAAAAAATGTAGATGGCGTACTTAAAAAGATAGGTTACATGTGTTATTTCTATAGTTTTCGGATTTAACGTACAACAAATGTATAACTGAAAACGCATGTTTTATAATATTTTCCGTATAAGTGTTCCATCTATACGTATTTTCCGTATGAAACAATATAGGCGGTCAGGATCTCACATACAAATCGACGTATATAACATATAGCTGAGGAATGTAACATAAGTATACCGTATGCATCTGATATACGGAAAACAGTTAGATGTCAGACATCCTGCAACGGCATGATGTAATATCTAAAGGCAGTGCCTATGTGGCATATGGATAACGTATGCTTCATACTGATTTCTGTAGTAAGCAAGAGGATTCCGTATATTTGTACAATATACCGCTGTCCGGAGAACGGATTTTTCTCTGTGCGGCGGCAGGAGTAAACTACTCCTTGAAGACTTTTAAGGACAAATGAGTTATGCAGTGTCATCAGAATATTAATGGAACCTATATTTATAAGGTATAAACAACATTTTCCGAATCGCTGAGAAGATCATCCGAAACCAACTAACCCTCAAGAATAGTGTCAACCCCCCTGTGTGTGCCTTTATTAGCAAGTGCGTAGCTCGAAAACACAGGAAGATTGTCCTCCGAACATTTTCTATAATGTCCGGGAAATTTCAGTTACTAATTTTAAGAAAGTAAACACATGACGAGTTACGTTAATAATCATTGTATTTTCAATAAACGTTGTGGTATTAGAGTGTACAGTGTTGTGTAAAGGATGAACAAACGTTACCAGATCACAACCCACGGAGTCTGACTATTTTCTCTATTTGATAACGAGAAACCAATAGCAAACACATACCTTCAGGATGGATGTTGATGTTGTTTCTCAGGAAGCTAAGGTGCAACAGAGCTAAAATCCAACCACTGGTGATAGTAATGCTACCAAGGTGATCCAAAGTAGAATGATTGTAAAACTTATATCGCAGACTAATTCTCCATAACTAATAAACATTCTCGGAGTCAATCTCGTTGAAATGTCCAACTTATAAAAGACTGGACTGAGAGTCTCTTCTCCGTCGAATGATCAACAAAAGCTCTCTCCATCGAATGATCACCATCTCATCTTCGTAGGGTATTTATTTTCGACCTATCCGTTTCCCAACTTGCTACTTTGCTTTTACGTCGCTCCACGTGTTTGCTATCTCATTGCCGAAATTCACATTTCTGCAATGACCATCAAATAGACCAAATCTCCAGACGTCTATCTCCGTAATCTGACAATTTTGTCACATCCTAAAATTTGTGTCGATGTTAACAATTGGCAAATAACAACATAAACATTACAACTACTCTCACAGAAATCCTGACACAGCATTAAGTCTTTGTTATTCTTTGTAATCAAAACATTGCACATTCACAAGTCTGTATTTACAATTAACATAAACAAAACAATACTTGGATAACATAATTTTGAAATCTATTTTCTTAACCTAATTCTGCGTTGTTGTAATTTCTTGACTTTTAATTTGTCTTTTAATTTTCTCACATTTATTTATCTTTATTTAATCTAATTATTAAAAAAATCTTAAAATAAAATCCAATTAACTTCACCTCCTCGACAATAGACTACCTCTAGTAGACGTTTTCAGTACAAACGAATTACGCCGTATTGCCAAGTTGTTAATGAAATATTTACTTATGAAACATGAACAAAATCACCTGAGACGTTTTTGGGAAAATCGTCCGAAATGGTCAACCCCCCAAAATAAGATATCCCTTGTAGAATTTTTAAGTCAAATGAGTTATGCCTAGTGGTGCTATTCAGTTGGTTTGCGCCGATTCGTTAGAACTGCAGTTATAAATATTTCGAGATCGCAAACCCGTTTGTTATACCAGACATAACAGTAAATTTTACCCAGTTAAACCCAAGTACAGTAAATTTTAGTTTAACTATATATTTTCATGATTTTTTTAAGGAATTCTTACAGTTACAGTTTTAAGCATATGATATATCAGAACAAAGTATAAGCAAAGGTTAAAGTTGATCTGAAAAAGTAGGAGGGGTGTACGACATCACGCCTTGCCCCATGCGTATCTTTGCCCATTGTGATAATTTAAGAAAGTGGGGGAACGCCGCAGAGGTTTTGTGGAAGTAGGTTATGGCATTCCCCATGTTCTCTCTCACTTTTACCCCTAAGTATAACTGTATCAAAAATAAGAACTGGGGTCACTTGAATGTAGTGGTCAGGGTTATTTATATTAGAAACGCATATATACCATTATCAACAATTGTTGACTCATTGCTGGATTAAGGTCTTTATGGTACTTTTTTAAAGAAGCATCTATCTTGGATAATTCGCCTCCAAGATATTCGTAGTGCTGTCTAATTTCGGGATACCACCTTGTATTAGGATGCTGTGTATATCTCTACTTGTCATTTGAGGTATCCAGTAAATATTTGCTTTTATCTACCTTGTATGGTTTGTTTCCTAGGAGAAGAGAGTTATACGTATCTATCTGCCAATCCATCTACTGTTTCTCTCTCTCTCTTATATATATATATATATATATATATATATATATATATATATATATATATATATATATATATAACCGGTACCCGATTGCAATGAAATGAGCTGAGCGAGCTTAAACTACGTAATCATTCCTGGCCATTATGCAATAATAAATGCCATTTTTAATTATTGACAAAAAAATCGCGTGAAAACTTTTTCCCCATGTTAAGTCTATGCAAGCGTTTTTCGGTGATTATTCCTCGATGGTACATCGGATTTTTGATTTCGACCTATGTTGTCACTCAGCACGACATACTCTATCAGCGTGCTAAGTTTGGTTCAGATCGGCCAAACGGTCTAGGAGGAAGCGTTTTTCGGTCATTATTCCTCGATGGTACATCGGATTTTTGATTTCGACCTATGTTGTCACTCAGCACGACATACTCTATCAGCGTGCTAAGTTTGGTTGAGATCGGCCAAACGGTCTAGGAGGAGTTCGCGGACAACCAAACGGCTAACCCGAGTATAAGAGCTTCGCTTCGCTCAGCTCAATAACCGGTTGTTAATTAGAATAACACCACTGATTATGCCACATTGTTATGTTGATAATTAAATGTTTTTTTTTTATGAAATACAATGAAATTTCCCTGAGATTTTTGAGAAAATTGTTAAAAAAAATATCGCCTCAAGAGTGACTTACCACTTCTAGATTTTTGGTAGAGAAATTACTTATAGCACAATATATGAGATATTGATGTATTAAATTTAAAGAAAAGTATTTTATTATTCGTTAGTTATTTTCGAGAAAAAAAGCAATACTTCATTTTCACCTTTCAGCAAACTACTCTGTTTTTGAGGTTAGGGAATCAAATACCATAGAATCTTATTAAAACCTTAGGTTTAAAATTTTCGACAGATACATTGAACAGTCCAGACATTGTAACTATACTTATATCTGGAAGTTTTGGATTACACTTGGTGAGTCGAACTACCCTTATTTCCGCATGCAGTGATTTGGCTTCTTCAGTAAAATAATTTTTTTTTTCAATTTTGTATAACCAGTAATTGGAAAATTTCCCAAGGGGGAGGAATTTAATATGAACTGCTACTGAAATCAAAGAAGATTGTGATTCATCATATAGATGGAAACATTGATGATTAATATTGCTTATACAGGTTAAGGTGCTGCCATCTATGAACTTACGTTAGTTGGACTTACCTATCGAACCTTGTATTTCCACAAGATAATCATGAACAATTAGTACCTATTGTCGTTGTCATTGAAATTGTTTCAGTTTTGTGTCGTGAAGATGAGATAGAGAAAATATAATTGGAGTGGGTTTGTATAGTGAACCAGGATTAAATCCCAGTGTGTGCTTAATATTCACTCTTCTAAATTTTACCTTTTTTGTTTTGTTTTTGTGTAGTTTGGATTGAACATAGTGGTGAGTATTGGTCGCCCACTTGAGATATGACCCTGATTCCTATTATATCTATTTTTGATGTTATATGGTATTGAATCCTACTTCTAATTAAACTTGAGAGTCGAAATTTGAAATTTGAATGTAATTTACATTATCAAGTCAATGAGAAAATATGAAAATGTGCTTTCACCTTCCGACATTTAAACCGTGATTTAATGAAGCAATTTCATAAAGGGATCGGTTCTTTAGTTACTGTTATATACGTATATTATTTGTTTAGTTATTTGTTTATTAAATTTAGAGTCTGCTGAAACTGATTCTTTCTAATTTACTAACTCTAAAAGCCTTTCACCTAAGTCTGAATTCCGTACCACTCGGAAATGTAGTGTACTTGTTCCTTTGACATGATTGCTGCAATCTCTAACTAGCACACTAAGGCACTTTAATGAAAAAGGAGGAAGTTGATTTTTTAAAAGGAAAAATCTGATAACGTACATACACCTTGCAACCCTGAAATTTAGCGATTAGTTTTCCATTTGTCCCATGTGCCTAGAATAGTTGCTATCCAGTTAGCTGTTCGTTGTTCGATAGGTGAATGAATTTTGAAATTGGAATTGCAGCTCTCCTAACTGAGCTAGAGATCTGGTTGAGGTGTTACTTTACAGCATTTTTCATGCTCTTTCCTGAGTTGTACACTACCATATAGGCTAATGCAGAATTTGTTTTTGCAAAATCAAAATCAAAATTTTACTTCAAAATGTTTCAAAAAGTACATATTCTAAAATTTTGAAATTAATTCCGTGAATAGATAGTATTGCTGTAAAGCACCTGGCAAAATATAAATTTGGGATGATGATGGGGTCATTGTTTAAAAAATTCAAAACTAACACTGGAGTTTTCATTAATACCCTGTACCTAGCTGAAAAATATAAGTATACATTTTTTTAACTTGTGGAAATAAATATGTAGAGTAGAGTAATGGGTCTAAAACGCATCATACAGACTTGTAATCTGCTGGCAGTACTTATTAGCTCAAATTTTAAAAATGTTAACTTAAACCTAAGTTAAAGTGCTAATACTTTTGAACTTTGTTTAATAAAAGTTAATAAAGTAATATTAATACAAGTTTCACAATTAAAAATGTTACTCTAAATAAACATGATTTGTAAAAGTATACATCTAGCACTGGTGCAACAGCAGGCTTGGCTGGTATAAACTATTGTTTAAACCAGGTGTTTTTTTTAACAATTGGTGTAAACAAAAAAAGCAAAAATGCAACAAATCGTGTGAATTTCATAGCGACGTTTTCGAATCATCTGTGATAGTTGAATCTAATTTTCGCCTTGTAATTAAATGGTACAGATGAACCCACAAAATTTCTTCCAACTGGAAACCGAGTAGTGGTTCAAATGCCACTTTAAGTAATATGTTCAATCCTTCATAACCTCGCTGTTACATAAGGACGTTAAACAAACTAAACGAACTAAAACAGCTTTAACGGGTAGGCCCGGGCCTACATAAAAATTTTGAAAAATATAAACGTCTAAATTTAATAAATATGCATTTACTGCAAAGGAACAAATCCTACATATTTATGTTTCTAAAAAAAAAAAAAAAATTGGCCTACTTAAAATCGTGAAGCCGGCCCTGCTAACGAAACAAATTATATCTTATCTATCTGCTTGCCTGAATGTCTGTTTCATAGTTATTAATATTTTTAACTTTGCTTAAATATATTGATAAAAAATAGGTAAACTTTATCGACTACATCTATGTTTTTCAATTGAACATTTTAATTTTCTTGAATTATATCTCATACTAAAAGTTTAATTTTAAAATTCCTTCATTCATTGCTAGTATAAACGCCATTTTAGCTCATTAGTTATCAAGCACTTACACAGGAATTTATTTCGGGGATTCACAGCAGCTTTTCAGGGAGGATCCAAATTCAATATAAGGGCAAATTGTATTAAAATTTTCAAATGGTTTGCAGCGTTGGGAAAAGAAAGTGTCAAAGTCTCCGAATTAAGTTTAATTAGAAGACATATCAGGCTATGTCACTGTTGTCTAATAAGAAAATTAGTGGCTCGGGTATGATTTACAGAAAAATGAAGAACTAGATGAAATAAAAATAAACTTTTTTTATCCACCTGACCCATCTCCATCATTCTCATATCCAAGAAATGCTGATATTCTCTGAATGCTCTGATAAAAATGAATCCTTTAACTCCCACTTGGAAGAAGTTATGTTCTTGAAAATGATGTATGCCGAACAAATGTATCTTTTCCAAACTTCAAATGATAAACATATTCTACTACTTATTGAGAAGTTTTACTATGGACTCATCTATACTTTTTTTTTTCAAGTGTGTTCATTTTTATTTTCACAGAAGTGTAAAAACTTAGCATTCTTGTGTTATTACCCTAATCACAGAGTATTCTTCAAAAATCAACTGTTAGTTTTAAAATTTTTAAATAATGAATTCATTATTATCCTAAATTCATATTTTGTCAGGTGCTTTACAATAATACTATTTATTCATGGAATGATTTTCTAAATTTTTAAATTTGTACTTTTTAAAATATTTTGAAGTAAAATTTAGATTTAAAAAAAAAAATCTGTATTATCCTATATGATAATATACACCACAGAAAGGAGCATGAAAAATGCTATAAAATGACAGTTCAACTAGATCTCTAGATCAATTAGGAGAGCCGCAATTCCAATTTTAAAATTCATTGAACATACTATTTTGGGGATCTTTTTCAAACTTTACATAACCCTTCTGCAATACTGGTTGATATATAAAGTTGAAATTTGGTATTTTCTTAGTCTATATAGATGGCATCTATGTACCAAATTTCATTAAGATATGAGATGGTGAGGATAAGTCACTGTGTTGAACTGATATGGGATGACCCAACAAAAAACTGGTTTGCAAGGCAATTCTGTTATTTATTGTTGGATAACATTTCTACAAGTAGTCGCACCTTCGACTGTGACACTATCTCGCAAGTTAACTGATAAGCATTTAAACAATACAATAAACGCTAAAAACAAGGAAAAAAGAGACCAAATAAAGTGTAGATCATCACATTAATCTGCTGTAGCCACGAGAAATAAGAACATTCACATGGGAAAAATGGGGAACACTTTTTGACAATTTTCTTACCCTGGCAGGTTTCTTTTTCTTTTTCTTTTTTTTTTTACAAAAATAAAATAAAATAAAAATAATATATGTTTAAAACAAGCCTTAAAAATACAGGCGTTTAAAACAAAATATTTAAAAAGTATATAAAATTGTTTTAAACAAAATCAATAGTTTAAAACAAGTTTTAATCATTTGTTTCAAACAAAACCCTCCTTCTTGAGTCATTTATTCAGACTAGAGCTAGAAATATTAAAAATGGTAAGCATTTTGAATCACTACCGCACTTGGTGTCGTAACCTGATTCTAAATAAACCAACAGTTACTTAGAAAATACAAAATGTGTAACAGCTGTCTAATTAGGATTAGGGCTAATTGTCCTGAATGATCAGTTACAATTATTATTAAGAATACAATTAACCCTCACTTTTGTTCCTGTTTATCTAAAGTATTCACTAGGTTTGAAAGTTCTATTCTGCCGACTACGTCTATCGCGTCAAACAGGTTCAACTGGTCAAAATGGTCAAACAAGTCAAACTGATCGTATGGTCTTATCGAGACAACACGTGTCCTACGTATAAACATGTAATATCGATCGAACGGGCAGACGGTTCTGAATCAATTCGATTTTCCGATCACTAGTTTGTACGACTCAACTCAAACTTCATTTGAGAGTATCTTTGGACGTCAAATTTAAACAAAGGCTATATTTAGAATATAATTTGCTGCGTATTTGTTTTAAATCTATCATGTAAGCTTAAAATATAAATGATTCCTGGATGATGAATGGTGACGTAAGAAATTCCTCCTGAAATATGTTAGTTTTGATTTTAACAAATATCAGTATATCTCCTATCAATTGTACCTGCATTTTCTCTGCATTGAACCTTTTTTTATCGTATAGAAAAAAATTAGATTATGTCTGCCTGCATACAGAACAGAACAGCAACATTTTGAATATTCTCTAAAAAGGTCTTTCCGAGTTTCGATCCAAAAATCAATGCATTTTTTAACTCATTGTATGTAAATTCCTGTCACAGAAGTACAAAATAAACAGTGTTTTTTACATTGCTAAATAACTTGATACTGTCTCATTGAATATTAAAATGGCTAATTGAAACTGCATGTTCAGCCTTTAAAACATCTAATTATCAATTCCAAATGGCTCTGTTGGTGGCCGTGATTGTTGATCCCCTTTCCTCTCCTAAGCTATTGTCACAATTTACGTAATTAGAAAAGATCATAGGTTTGTTTCATGTTTAAATTGTTTGTTTTGCAGACATAGACATATAAAATCTATTTCATATTCATATAATTTATTCTCTTACTTCATACAAAATCCTAACTATAGTTTAGGTTGTTTACAGGTACTCAAAAGAAATTACCAGAGAAAATAATAATAATAATAAAAAAAGCACAAGAACCATAACAAGACTTCAGACATATAATTCCTACTGTGAACGTGATTCTAGTTACCTAAGGGTCCAGATAAAAGTCAGGTTAAAAGCTTTACTTATAGTATTTAAGAATTGCTGTATTATTGTAATTTGTACTTGAATATATATATATAGGAAGTTACGAAATTTACTGACAAAAAATGTAATTTATAATACAGTAGAGTTCCTAAAACTCGGCACTCCATACCCCGGCAGTTCGGATAACTGTGCCACACCCTGGGAGGACGAAAAATACCTGCGCACAGCCCCGTTCAAGGTTATTGCTCGCGTGTGTGTGCCCTCTCTTCCCGCATTTCTTTTTCTCGAGTCACACTCCCACTCCTTCACCACGTGTCTGGTGCCTCAGAGTGCAATGCGGAAAACAATAGGACATTACACATAAAAAAAATTGCTTGTTTTCGCAAAGTCGGCTAATTAATCTTCATTATAGACAGCTTTATGCCTTCATAAAGTATTTTTCTGAGCCCTGTCTTACCAGGTAAATTACTGTACAGTGTGTATTCATTAATTTTCATTTTCATGTATGTGTTAATTCATGCAAAGTGATCGAGGAAAAAGAAAAATTGCCGCTTGACCTTTTCAAAAAAATCTATTTTTTTCATGAATGTTTATCCTATATCAGGGTACTTCAAAACCACAATTAATTATTTTTTACATCCCATGGCGACACAGGGGCTGCCGCCATTTTGCGTTTTTTCGATTTTACGCGTTTACGTTGTTTTGAATATCGCAACATGTATTTGTCCTAACAAATTCAAAATTGCTGGATGTCTCCAACTCGTGCAGAGCTTAAACTTTCATCTCTGAACATTTTTGCCTAAAACCACTTGAAAGGGAGTGAAATCAGGGTCTGCAGTAGCAACATTTTTGGATATTGAAAACATGTTTGGGAAGAAACAACCGATGTAGAAATCTGAATTTGTGTGTGCATGTAGTCCGGGGTCATAAGTTAATACACAAAAATTTACAGACCTGTAGCTGCTCTCAAAGACCTGAAAAAAATCGTAAAGTTGGGGAATTATGCCAATTTAGCATATTTCACTGTCCAGTTTCTTTAATGGGTCTGGATAAAAAAAAATCTGATATTTTGGAAACAGTTAATCCTTTAATATACCATAACACACAACAAAGCGCGTTTTGTGTTTTTTGAACAGAAGGAAGTCAAAGTATTAAATAATGACGTTATACTCTAGGAGATGTTTCGTTGATAAAATCTTTTTTGGACACTGAAAACATGTTTGGGAAGAGGAAACAACTTACGTAGAGATCTGAATTTGTGAGTGCAAGTAGTCTGAGGTCATAACTTAATACACAACAATTTACAAGCCTGTAGCTGCTCCCAAAAATCTGAAAGAATCGTAAAGTTGGGGAATTATCCCAATTTAGCAAATTTCACTGTCCAATATCTTCAATGGGTTTGGATAAAAAAATCTGATATTTTGGGAGTAGTTAGTCCTTTAGTATACCATAGCACACAACAAAACGCGTTTTGTGTTTTTGAGCAGAAGGGAGTCAAAGTATTAAGTAATGACGTCATACTCTAGGAGGTGTTTCGTTCATAAAATCTACTGGAAATTTGTTGTTGTGAAGTAAAATAAAGTAGGATGAGTGGTTAGTTCAGTCAAGGCTTTCACGTTCGTTTCTTTCCTCTTATTGTAACACTGTCTTATCAGACCCACAGCAGCACTGCTGAAGAATGCCGCTATCAGCAGAAGGCGAGGGAAGTCGAAATGCATGTTTGACAAAAAAGTCCGTAAGTATTCCTTGCTCTTGCTGCTTGCTATAGCAATGATACTTAATCATGTTTATTCTTGTTTTAACTATCAACTATTGCAGGAGACTGTTGTCCTTTCTTTTGTGATCTACATTCTCAAGTCAGTGAACACTTACTCGCTGTAAACACTAACAAATTTCCAGCATATTTTATGAACAAAACATCTCTTAGAGTATGGCGTCATTACTTAGTACTTTGATCCCCTTCTGCTCAAAAACACAAAACGCACTTTGTTGTGTGTTATGGTATACTAAAGGACTAACAATTCCCAAAATTTCAGATTTTTCTATCCAGACCCATTGGAGATATTGGATAGTGAAATATGTTAAATTGACATAATTCCCCAACTTTACGTTTTTTTTTCAGGCCTTTGGGAGCAGCTACAGGTCTGTAAATTTTTGTGTATTAACTTATGACCCCGGACTACATGCACTCACAAATTCAGACCTGTACGTCAGTTGTTTCCTCTTTCCAAACATGTTTTCAATGCTGAAAACAGATTTTATGAACAAAACACCTTCTAGAGTATGACTTTGATCCCCTTCTGCTAAAAAACACAAAACGTGCTTTGTTGTGTGTTATTGTATACTAAAGGACTAACTATTCGCAAAATTTTAAATTTTTCTATCCCGGCCCATTGGAGATATTGAACAGTGAAATCTGCTAAATTGGGATAATTCCCCAACTTTAAGATTTTTTCCAGGTCTTTGGGAGCAGCTACAGATCTGTAAATTTTTGTGTATTAACTTATGTCCCCGGACTACATGCACACACAAATTCAGACCTGTACGTCACTTGTTTCCTCTACCCAGACATGTTTTCAATGTCCAAAAATGTTGCTACTGCAGACCTCAAGTTTACCCGCTTCAAGTGGTTTTAGGAAAAAATGTTAAGAGATGAAAATTTAAGCTCTGCAGGAGTTGGAGACGTCCAGCAATTTTTAATTTGTTAGGACACGTACATGCTGAGATATTCAAAACAACGTAAACGCCTAAAATCGAAAAAACGCAAAATGGCGGCAGCCCCTGTGTCGCCATGGGATGTTGTAAAAAAAACAATTAATTGTGCTTGTGAAGTACCCTGATATAGGATAAACATTCATGAAAAAAATAGATTTTTTGGAGATGGTCGAGCGGCACATGCTTGATCACTTTAGAGTGGATTGATCTAGAGTATAGGTCTCATAAAGTACTTTCTTTTCATGTACGCGCCTTCATAAATTATGTACTTTTATTTTGTTTAAGAGTAATTGGGCAGTTTATTCTCTGTTGTATTCTCAAACAACCAATACAGTGAAATGCAGTACTATATTTCCCGAGGAAACACTCGTATTTATTCTTTTCTAACCTCATTCTCTATAGCCCGCCATTTTCAGAAACTTTGCCACCCTTCGGTCCACATCAGGCTGAGTTTTCGGGACTCTACTGTATCGATAAACATCATTTAGTTTCATTATATTGGCATGAAAGAAACTGTGATATTAAAAAATCAGACATTTTTAAAATAATATTTCTGTTCCATTCTTTAAAAAAATAACATAAAGCATAGCTTGCAGAAAGTTAGAGCATAACCATAAAAAATTACTCTAGATATTAGTAATTAAATGTAAAGACTTTGTGAAACTAATCCAAATACTCAGAGCTGGATTAGGTTTGGTGAGGCATAAAGCTATTGAAGGTAATGGGGCCCTTTATGTGTCCAGATGAACGTAGGCTTCCTATATACAGAAATGAAGAAACTAGTGATATTTTAAAAATTAGGTTAGCAGAAGGGGTCTCATTACTTACATCATAGAAATTACACAACACGAAGCACTGTTGCTAATGTAGATTTTATGTCATTTACTGTTTCTCTTATATTTTGGAAATGTAAATCAAGTTTTTCCTTTGTTTCGGGGAGGACCAAGAGAGTGGGGCCCTAAGCTATAGCTTGTTTAGCTTATATGTAAATCCGGCACTGCAACAGCATCATCATGCATAAAAAATATATAGCAACAGATAATAAATTGTTACTCTAATGAATTCTATCGAGAAATAGTTAATGTGGTTCCAAACGAACTAAAAGTTAGTCACTCAAATGAATAATGGAAATTTAATCCTGAAAAGTTAAACAATAATATTGCCGTTATTTCTGTCTTTGTAATCCACAGTTCGATGTTCCTAAATCAAGTAGTACTACAATCGCTTCGCAGTGCAGAATCAACACTCAAAATCAATTATCCCTACGACATAAATAATTCTATATAGGAACACCCTTTTTCCTATACCTTTATGCTGCGCATTGTTGACCAATCGATCCTTCCTCTTACCGATTTCAACAAGAAAGCCTCGGTATAAGTCGGTAGCCTCTGACAAAAAAAAAGTAAAAATCTGAGTGCTTTTAATAAATATTCAGGAAAATATATTTAAAAATGTGGAGAACATTCTTCCTCATTGTTGGACGTTTCCAGAAAACACTAGAAGGTATTTGACGAAATTTTATTCTTTTACGAAAGCTATCAATTATAATTTTATTTACACTAAATCTTCGGAGTTGAGAACAAACGAGTTGAGTTGAGTTGATTTTAGTTTAGCGTCCCTTTCAGCAGCGAGGCTATATGAGACGTGGACCTACTGATTAACGTGGAATCCGAACCACATGAGCTCCCGCCGGGAATCGAACCCGGGTCTTCCACGCCAAAGGCGCGTACGCTAACCGCTGAGAACAAACGAGTCATCATATTTAACTATAAGAGGGATTATGGGAAAATCTCACGAATCACATACTATACATTATATCCTGTTAAAATCGATCAATATTTACGAAAGTTATCATCAAACACATTTTGTAAATCTAGGGGAGCTTCACACCCTCGTTGTCAATTGTTTTTAAGTCTAAATAGTCAGAAGTAGTGAGAATGCTTGTGAAGGCTCAAAACGTATAGGCATACGCTATATTTCATGAAAATCTAAATTTTTTTTACGAAAGATACTTACTGGTATCTTGGATTATATTTTTTAATCATATGGAGACTGCTCATTCTTCACTGTATGGGGCATGGTGGCTCAATGGTAGACCATTCACCTCTCGTCTGTGGGGATTTTGCTTCGATCCCAGCTTGCGCCAAGTGGGCTTTGTTGTGGACAAACACTGTATTCGTAGGCTTCCTCAGGTTCTCCTGTTTCTTCTTACATTCTCCATTCCACTATTTCATTCATTTCTCATCACAGTCTCCTTTAGCCTGACCGGCATAATCGTGGAACGTAAAACTGGAAGATTTCACTTTTTCATTCTTGACTGACTGTAATCTCAAGCACTAGGGATTACGGAAAAGAGTGAAAGTAATATATGGAAACCGAATGAATTTAATACAAGTTATCGTGGAATTCTAAAGAAATCGGTGGAAGAGGCATAAAGTTAAATCCAGTAAACTGAAGTTAAAACCAGTAACATACAATGATATCTTTAAGAATAAACAAGAACACGAATACAAAATTAAGACAATGTCTTGGCAAGACTGAGTGACACAATCCTGAAGTTTAAAGGTTGATCAATATAGTAAATATAAATATAAAAAAAATATAATTGCCTTTTACCATAAGGTCGAAGACCTTTCACCAATTAAATAACACTTGTACACAGTTTCTTCGCATTCAACTTTCAAGATTAAAATGTTACTGAGTATATTACCAACAAACATCTGATGGAGAGTTTTGAAAGTATCTCAAGTAACTTTGACCCATAAATCATTCTTTCGTGTTTGGAATTACTTATTTTGCGGGTGTGGTTATTACCATACTAGAAGCTAGAAAAGGGCAGTCATTTTCCTTGTTGTGAGAAACCATTTCGTATAATAACTTTTGTAGTACAAGATGTAATTTTCCAAGAAAACGATAAAAATCGTTGACTACCTGCAATTTTATTCAAATTTGCAAGCCTCAACAGTCACTTATCGGAAAGAGTCCATGCTTTTTTGGTTACCTTACAATGGTATACGTGCTTTTCTGCTGTTATCTAAGTGATATATTCATGAACTAAGGCAAGCAATTTTGCACATGCTACGAAATATAAGAATTTCGTAAGAATTATCACGTTAATTACAACGTATTCTGAAGAACTGCCTTGTTTAAATATGCATATCGAATCCTCCATCGTCTGAGTTGACTTTTGAAACAAAGGGATTATTGAAACAAACTCTACCAAAATATGCACTAGCGTTTGTTGTAAATTGTTCAATTCTATAGGAGAGAGAAAATTATAGTACTTTTCTATCTTTAACACAAAGGTGTTGTGTACACGGGAAGATTAGTGATATGACCTTTAATTAACTTCAGTACACAAGTAATTTTATACAATATTCCATAATAGCATTCTGAGAAACTGCTATAAATATTCAATTTTGCAGCAAAAAATTTAAAACAAAGAGTTGTTAGTTCTTATTACTGCATATGATTGTTAATATTTTAAAAGCTATTATTAAATTTAAAATGGTTTATTATCACATGTAAATGCTAAGACTGCATATCTGATCAATATCATTATTGGTGGTTGGAGGTTTCAATCAATGGTGGAGGAGGATTTATGTATTCTTGAAAAAGTTTTACAAGACAGAATAGAGTACTGCAATATTACACACAAGGTGATTCACAAAGTGAAAATACTTTGGGTGTTGATAATATGGGTGGTTTTAGGCCAAAAAAAGGTTTCCATGAACATAGGTCCGATTTTCAACGGTTTGAGAGTCTTAGATTTGGATATCTCCCTATAGAAAAGTACTTTTTACTCGCTCTATAGCGCATAATTGTCATTCTGCAAAGCTCTATAGCGTGTTAGAAAGGTAAGGAAGTGACTTTTCGAATACTGTATACTATAGTACTCTCATGCACATAAGGAAATTATAAAGGGAAATTTCCTAAATTGTCTCGAAAAATTGTCCATTTTATCGAATGATTTGTAGGAATTGGAACGAGTTTAATAAAATGACACTCCTACAGATAAATTCCGTTTCGTAGTTTCTGAGTGGAACAAACTTTTATGTCTCTGAAAAGTATGTAATTCATTGCTTATAACCATTGATAGTTTTTATCCTGAAGCAATATATTGTTATATCTGCACTGTATATGTAAAAAATATTACCGTTGCGTTTTGTATTCTCTTAACGGTGTCAAATGCCTAACAGTATACTACTTGTATCATTATGGACTAGCAGAGAACTAAATAAATTCATGCCTGGAAGTTTAACAACATATACGAAAGTCCACTGTACAAAGAAGTCAATGAAACTAGAATGTCATAGAAATGGAGAGCAATTCAAGCTTTCAAGTATGAATGTATGGTTTCATGCTTCTAGTCAACCAACCTACATATAACAGTGATAAACAAATCTATTTGCACTTTGTAGGTACTCTTAATTTTTCGTTGATCAAGAGACTTCAAACTTATTGCAACTGAATTAACAGGCTTCGAAATCTAATTAAAATTCCAGAATGTTATTTATGGTTAGCGTAGCTTTGTTCGGTTCATAAAGTTGAGAAACAACAGCTGTTTCAATAAGTATTGAGATAAATCTCTTCGCAGTAAAATACAAATTACACAACTTTCAATGAAGCACTAGAAGGTATTAAATAAACGAAAGAAAAATATATTGGTTTTATTTCTTCACATCAAAAGTTCAAAAATTCAAAAGTTCGATATTCTGTAACATGTTGAATGTCAGTTTTAGACTATGGTGACTATATGTGAAATATTCAAAGGGATCCCGTCATTACAAAACCTTATTTCGGTTTCTTCATTGTGTTATATAGTGATCACCATAATCAACAGTCCTCAACCCACTGCAGGATGAAGGTCTATCCAACTTTTCTCCACAATTCTTTTTCATGTTACTTTCAATTCTCCTTGATTTTGTTACACTATCTTCTACGAAGGCGTTTTCTAAAGCGTTTATTTCTCTTGGTATCCAGACAAGAATTGCTTTAATCCATCGATTATAATTTCTTGTCGCAATATGTACAGCTCACTGCCACTTCAGTGACTTTATTTTCATGATAATAGTCACTACTTCTATCATATCTTTGATCCATGTATTTTTTCCCCTATCTTTTGCGATCAATTCCCAACATACTATAGTATTCCAGCGATGAATGTCTGATTTTATTAATGTCCACGTCTCTGATTCATTTGTCAAAACATGCAAAATACATTCACTGAAAATTTTACGCTTTAGACATATTAACATTGCTTTTCAACATGAAGCTGTTCCTGCCGAATGCACGTCATCCTAATTACATTCTTTTTGTTTAATGTTGTTCTTCCACAGATGCCTTGTATCCCAGATAAACGTAGATATTCACGTCTTCTTCTTCTTCTGTATTTTGAACTTCAATCATTGATTCTTTGTGAAGTTGTTGAACATAACCTTATTCTTTTCCATATTCATTTTCAGTGTGATCTCTCTGCTTTGCCTCTTGATATTAAGTTCTTTTATCATATCTTGTAGATCTTTGTTAGTAATTGAGAAGAGACGGATGTCATCAGTCAAACAAAGATGAGTAAAGTGTTTTCCATTTACTTTATTCCTTTAATCGGTTTGGGTACAAAACGTCGCGGCGACAACCTCGCGGACCAAAACCTCGCCTCCCAAAACCTCGCGGCCCAAAATCTCGCCAGGCCGAAACCACGCCTGGCCAAAACCTCGCCGCCCAAAACCTCGCGGGACAAAATATCGCCTGGCCAAAACCTCGCCTCCCAAAACGTCGCGGGCCAAAATCTCGTGGGGTCAAAACATCGCCTGGCCAGAACCTCGCCACCCAAAACCTCGCGGGCCAAAATCTCGCCGGGCCAAAACCTCGCGCCCCAAAATATCGCCATATCCAAAATCTCGCCTGACCAAAACCTCGTTGTAATGATCTTGCGACACAGAATCTCGCCTGGTCTAAATTAAGCGAGACGTAGTGTCGCCTGGGAAGAAATGTCGTCAGGATAAAACGTCTTCATGACGATTTCTTCAATGTAGAATGTTCTATATTACTATATGTATATATTTCGTAATAACACATAATTACATTAAAATAATGTCAAGAAGAATTCTAATGCATGCTTCGGAAATCTGTATATATAAAAATTAAATGACTATGTTTGTTACATTATACCTCTTGAGCCATCCTATCGATCTCAATCACATTTTCAACATAGATGAGGTTCGAGCCTAGGATGTCTTTTATAATTTCACTTTGTCGGCACAACAAAAGGGAGGGGGAGGGGGATATATATATATATATATATATATATATATATATATATATATATATATATATATATATATCGGTGCCCCTACTCTCACCACACCAAGTTCTTCCTTCCTTTTTTCTTTTTACTTATAAGAAAAGCAGCAGATATTGTTATACTACACTGAATTTTTATTAAGCTGCAGGCGGGAGTTTGTCCCACGAGGTTTTGGCGGCGAGGTTTTGGCCACGCGATGTTTTGAGTGACGAGGTTTTGGCCACGGGAGATTTTGGGCGGCGATGTTTCGGCCGTGAGATTTTGTACGTATCCCCCTTTAATCTTCCAGTTGAGAGATTGAAACTCATACTCAAGTATGTTTGCAAAAGAGCTTGGGAGAAATGGTATCATCCTGTCGCCGCCGACATTTACACCGAATGGATAGTTTCCTCATTATCGATAAAAGCTGTACATAAGTGTAATTCATATTCATTTGACTATTCTATCAGCTCCTTCGCTACTTGAATATGATTTACTGTGTTGTAACCACTTCTACATCCAGCCTATTCTCTTGGTTCGGCAGGGGGGGGGGTATAACAGTTTTACTAATCTTAGCGTCAATATTTTAGTAAACATTTTGAAAGTTGCTGGGAGTATATTAATAAGTCTATAACTTAGTTGATTTCTTTTGAGCCCTTTCTTGTGCAGAAGTATGATAATGCAACTTCTCGGGGACTTGACCCTTTAGTGAAGTTTTTAGTATAAAGCTGCGCTAGAACCTTTTGCGCCTCTTCGTAACTCCTTTTTCCCCTGGTGCCTTTCCTTCCTTTATGCTCCCTATATCGTACACGACTTCTGCTTACATCATGGGAAGCATTTCTGTTTCCTCTCCATCTTCGACTTCCTTCACTTTCGATTCATCACTTGCTGTAGAAAAGTTGAATCTTGTTCAATATTTCTTTGCGATTCTTAGTGGTTATACAGTGCAATACAATTTCTTCAGAGCTATGATCTGCTTCCGTCCATTGCTAAAACTCTGCTTTACCTTTTTAAGGTTCATGCTATCCTCAGGCGTCTTCCTCACGAGGCTGCTGTTGAACTTTCTCACTTTCTGTAATACACTTCCGTATTGTCTTGAAACGTTCTACATACTCTATTCTACATTGTCACTATTAATCTTCATTTCTCTTCTTTCCTTCATTAGACGGTGTGTTCTTTTGGAGATTCTTTCTTGACTCTTCATCATCGTAATACTTACTATCTTCGTATCCAGTAGTTCTGTCTATCAAAATTTTAATAATCTCCGCGTTAGCTTCTAAAATCCTCTTCGGGTGAGGCAAAACGGTTTTCCAGTTCCAACTGCAATACGTTACAATGTTCTAGGAGAATTTTCCTTTCTACACATTCTTATTCTATAACCACGCTTCTTTCCGTTTTGATCTTTAGGAACAGTTTACATGGTTCAGAAAATTGAAGTCATTCAATCATGTATTTTCTGAGTTTCTGAACCTCTCTAAAGACTATATGTTTATCGTACCCTCCTTCATCGTGTAACATCCGGGTTCAGGACAGGAGCTCATGTAGTTTGTCATCGCACGTTATGTCATATTTTCACGTTTTATATTATCTTGATGCTGAAAGAGACGCAAAATCCCAATACTTTCAATCAAATTAGGATAGCTCTCCTCAGAATTACCTTAATCAGAAGCCACATTTTTTAATCTGTGGATCAAGGCTGGAGAATTTTATCTCCAGCAAAACCTTTACTTAGAATATGTATAAAAGGTAGCAAAGATACTAGTTTAATTTGATATTATTTTTTCCATGTTACCATTTGATGTGTTTCATATGTACAACATATCAAAGTTTCTCAATAGCGTATTTCTCGTCTCAAATATCAAAACCAAATGTTAGAAACAAGACGAAGTGGATAAGATTCGAACCCTAACCTTCCGTTTGAAAGTTCTACACTTCATATTTTTTGTTAATTCATCTCAACTGGGACGGACGACAGAGACACGAACATAAACTTATGAGAACAGTTAAAATATGACCATGCTATTTAGAGAACTCGAAACTCCAATGAGTTTCCCATCACGATCACCAGTTTGACGCCTCAGGCACCACGTAACTACATCTAGTACTGGTGAAATGAATTGATGTGATATTTAGCAACTTTTACGCCATCCTTTCTTCCTGACTTAACTCTTTGATGATTATTTTAGTGTACAAGTATACTGAGATGTTCTTTGGTTTCTATGTTTGAAATACTTTGATATGAAAATTATGTTATATTGGTTTGGAAATTATTCCGTCCGGATTATTCTTTACAAAACTACTGAAAAAGAATTCTATATTCAGACAAGGTTTAGTCAGTGTATGTTAAACCTGTGATTTGTATAAAGCTCTAGGCAACAACTTTAAAAGAAATCCTTTAATTCATATTACTAGCTATGAACAAGGCTGGAACAATAAGACTCCTACTTTTTAAAAACATTGCAACACAGCTACATATTAGATATATATTTTTATTCATCGCTATCCATTTATCATGTATAGTCAATGACTTAACGTAGTACCATTTGAAAATAAAAGTGATTATGGCGAGATGACAACACGGTATCTTCTATAGCATTAATTATAATGCTTGTTATGACCTCTATAGGATGTATCCCACTACCAAAAATGAATGAATTAAGTACATTTAAAGGTGTTTCGATTAGTCTTCAAATTGTAGCATTGCGTGGGTTCAGGTACTTTAAATCTTAAATGTACCATTACTTCAAATTTGTGTGTCTATCACAAAAACCTTTCACTTACGACAAATAATCACATCCCATCGGTGTTCTTATTCAGAAGTTTCACTGTAGCTGCACTGAAATAAGGAGGAAGATATTTTCCAGTCTACACTTGAAAAATAATAATAATTACTATAAATAAGGAACAAGACATAGAAAGCAAGCAGCTATTTTATGAAAGTAATAAAGGAAACAAGAAAATTTAGTGATCATTTTCCTGCATAGATTAATATAATGTTTCCTTCGAAATAAGTCACTGCTTACACTCATACAAATAATTTGACCAAAATAGATTTGATGGACAACATTCGCCTAATTTGAATTTATATGTTCATTTATATTTTGAACTTCTAGTGCCCAAACAGCCTAAAGTAAGCATTTTCTGTCCCATGTTCCTTATATCTTTATCCTTTTCTTCTTGTTCAATCCCAGCTCGCGCCAAGTGAACTTTGTGGTGGACAAAAACCGTGTGCATGGATTTTCTCGGATTCTCCCGTTTCCTCCCACTTTATTCATTCCACCATTTCATTCATTTCTAATCATCACCCTCTTCCTTAGCCTAGCTGGCATATCCGTGGCACTTAAAACTGAAAGATTTAATTTTCTTCTTCTTCTTCTTCTTCTTCTTCTTCTTATTCTTATTATTATTATTATTATTATTATTATTATTATTATTATTGTGTGATATAGATTAGTATATTTATAAACTAATTGAGTAAGATGTGAAGGCGAGATTTTTACGACCAGATGGATTTTGGGCGGTGATGTTTCTGCCGCGATATTCTGTCTGTATTTCTAACGAAAACTCCAAGTATAAAATTGTTCTTTTTGTAGCATTTAACACCACTCGAGATGTTTATGTACTAACTAAATAATCTCGGGACGCCTTGAGTAGAAGTACTCTCTCTGAACTTTCATGTGAGTTTTTGTCATATCTACCAAGTTCCATGATTCCTTTATAATCCAGTCAAAATATTGTTTGACACAGAACAAACTGTAACAGAAACTCTGTTTCAATTTTATGGTAGAGAAAAGCAATCTAAACAACATATCAAAAGTGTAGCAAAATCTGACGTGTATTTTTCCCGCCATCTTGCCCGTAAAATCGACGTATGCTTTTTCCTTGCATCCAAGTGCTATATTGAATTCCCATTATTGGTGTCAAGTAACAGTTCAAACTCAAATTTTGCTGTGCATGAATTGCCTTGGTTCTATGACAGAGCCATAGAAGTGGAATTGTCGAGAATACCGGCTCATGTTCCGAATCACTCACGACAGACATCAACCTCATACCAGTATAAGAGCAGCCATCACAACTATTTATTTTGATGTATTATGTAAGATGCTGAAGTGATGAAAGATGATGACAAAAATTAGCTTTAAGCTCTGGTATATACTGTAAGGCATGAATAGAAAGTATTAGCATTAATAATTCTGCTTTTAAATTTATTGGATTGATTAAACTGGTTTGAATAAAACTTTTCCTTTCCAGCAGCACTCCGCATGTTTAGTGTGGAATGCGAATAATTTGCCAGGTTTGTGTTCGAGGTAAGCACCACGCCAAGAATTGAGTTCTAGATTATAGGTTCAATATTTCCGTTTCATTTCAACATAATCATACAATCATGACATATATATGATATAAGAGAGCCTGATATGCGCATCCATCCACAATATAATGTTTTATGATACGTCTATGTACAGTTCATGTGTTTCAAAAACTCTTACCATCTTCTTTTGCTAATATCAATTTATAAAAGATTACTGAATTGGATACACTGCCTTTAAAGAGACTTGGAATGTGGAAGAAAAAGCTAAAGGAAGCAAAGAAAGGAAAGAAGCTAATCAACAATTACTAATCAGTTGATTTAAAGTTAGGTAAAAGTTTCATGTAACAGACCCAGAAGAAACAGGAGTTGTTGGAGGCTTCAGTTTCAGCTGTCGCTCCTCCAGGTAGAACCAGTGACAAAGTTGGAAGACAACGACAGAAGAAGGTTACCTTTCTGGAATGAAAATTTTGGAATATTTTCAACTTTTTAATAGAAAAAGTTTCTGTTAAGTTGCCGGTCTGAGGCAAAAGTAAGTTTCTTCTTCACATGACCGATTAACATAGGTAGGGACTCTCGTTGTTTTAGGAAATAGCGAAACAGAACCAATTTCCATCGCTTTCTTTCCTCTCTTTCTTCTCTTCGAATATGTGCTTATATATATATATATATATATATATATATATATATATATATATATATATATATATATATATATATATATATATATATACTGTGTTTAGTTTCGCTCTTCTTGTCTCTTCCTCTTTCTACTGTATATTTTGTGATCAGCTTGTCTATCCTTACAGGATACGTTCCGGCGATCATCATTTAACTATCTCCTGATATTACCATTTTTCGGAGTAATAGATTTATGTAAAATATATGAAATATGTATTTGAACTTCCTTGCACCGTCAGTATGAATATAAGAATCATAAAAAAAGATAATTACCCTATTTTCACCTTTAGAAGTGGAATTGTCGAGAATACCCCCTCATGTTCCGAATTATCCTTAATGAGTTTAACATTATATACCAAGACACATCTTTCTAACTTAAGGGTTTGTAAGATACTGTATCTTTGGAATAGATTTAACCTCTCTTCTAACCTCTCAAAGCAGTAAGAGCAGTAGTTAATTGCTCTTGCCGCTAACTAGCTGAGGGACGTCACGAAATCGGAAGGATCAATGTCCTCTTGATTTTGTCAGTGGTACTGTACATTGGTCCATTTAGGAGGGGTGAATAAAAACACTCCCTTAAAATTGTCAAATCTAGAGGTGCTATAAAACAAGTATATGTACAGCATTGTTGAACAAGACTGGCCACGCATTGTGTAATCTTTCAGGAGCAAATGTGGGAGGTTGCATAGTTAAACGGAGTTCCTTTTCACTATGTTCGATTTTTTCCAGGTTTAATTTGCTTCATGTGGGAGTAATGGAAAAGGAAACTAAGTTTTGATATCTAAAATATCTTATGTCGAATTTTCTTGCAATTTTCATCTTTAATTGATGTTCAAAGTAATTTTTGAAATATATACTCATAACATAAAAAATTCCAATGTATGCATAACAGGGAGTTGATATATATTGATATGAGAGGTAGCCGAGTGAATGAAGGCTGTTGGTTTAACGCTCCGGTGCTCAGTGAAGTGTGACATGGAGTATCAATTGGTGTGCGTAGGGCCAGAATTGGCCTGTATAGAAATCCTGGGAAGAAAATACTGTGTAGTAACCCAGGTATGGGTAGTATCTCAAAATTGAACAAAGCGTACTACTTGTATGGGCTTGTGGTTCTTGCTATGCTATTGATTTCAGGAATAGAGAGAACCCAGGACCCCCTAATTCACAAATTTGATATAGCAGATATAAAGATATGCTCGGCGCTTTATGTAATTCGAATGATACTGTTGCGTCAGAAGTGAAAAAATTAAACGATACTGTGGCTAGACTAGTGGACAGACTTGAAAACATTGAGGGCAAGTTTGAAAGATTGTCAAAGGAAATCGGTGAATTACAAGACTACGCGTGATCTTGAAAGTAAAATAGAAGATTTAGAAAATAGGAGCAGAATACAAAACTTAGTTTTTATGGAATAAGGGAAAGTGGGAAAGTGGAATGAAATATGGGAAGAAAGTGAACGTAAAGTTTCTGAAGTGATACGGAATAAATTGGGAGTGGAAATAAATGAACTTGATCTCGATAGAGTCCATAGATTTGGGAGAAAGACCGAAACAAAAAATCGGCCTATAATATGTAATTTTTTTAACGACAAGATAAAAAGAGAGTGTTCTACGAAATAGGAGCCAACTGAAAGGCTCAAACATCTTATATTGAACAGCAGAAAAGCCAGAGGTCACGGTCGTTCAACCTTCAACTGTCAGTGAGGAAACCCAAAATAACCCCATCTCTAAATCGCCTCCCTTCCCACTCCTCCTCAAAAAAAACGGGCGCAAAGTGCAAATTTGGTCAACCGGAAATCAGACTACACCAGATGAGAAAAATGTCTCAAGGGACAGTTCACGTAAATACAAACAGCAATGTCTATATACCTAATCTTTCTTGTGACCGTATTGAAGATAAAAATAATGAAAGTAGTGAAAACAAAATCAAAGCGAGAGATAAACCTTTTTCATTTTATTTTCAAAATGTGAATGGACATAGGAGCAAACAATCTGAATTTTTTTACAAGTGTACTATCAAATAATTATGATGTAATTGGAATTGTTGAAAGTGGTCTGTGATAGTTTTTATAATTCAGAATATTTTTGATTGTACATACACTGTATTTAGAAAAGATAGGAATCTTGAATTGCTTGGGAAGTCAAAAGGTGGAGGGGTATTATTGGCGGTACTTTAAAATCATAGAATATTTCATGTTAATTCAGATGACAATGGATTTGAATGTATTCTCACAAAACTTGTGACAAATAATGTAACTATGTATGTTTGTGCTGCTTATATACCACCCGACTCCAATTTAATAATTTATGATTTTTTCTCAATTCATTGAATCTAATTGCCCATTAAAGAGCACTATTCTTTGTATGGGAGACATTAATCTTCCAGAGATAAATTCAAGTTTCTCCTTTTTGAATTCATCAGGCGCCTGCAAAAGTCTTTTCAACTTTATTAATTTATTTCGTCGAAATTTGATTAACAATGTACAGAATGCGAATGGTCACACATTGGACTTAGTAATTATAATGTTGTTGGCGCTTCTATTGAAAGAGTAGAGCACCATTTGGTTTTTGAGGATATGCATCATTCTGCATTGGAAGGCTTATTGTACCTAAATCAACCATCAATAAGAGATAAACTGCAAAACAATTAGGAAAGTTTTAACTTTAGAAAGGCAAATATGACTAAAATGTACAATGAACTACTAAAGGCTAACTGGAACTGCCTCAAAGATCTGAATGATATTAACATGATAAGTTTTATGAAATTATTTATAATTCGATATGTGTAAGTGTTCCCTCCAAGAACTTCTTGAACAAAAATTATTCCTGTTGGTTTACGTCCAATATTATTTAAAAAATTAAATGAAAGTCCTGTTACCATAAAAAATGGAGAAACCGTATGGATGATGTTTCGTTTCACAAATGGTAATTTTGTAAACTCCGAAAAGAATTGAAAACAGAAACAGCATTAGCATATAAATCTTTCGTTTTTGAATCGGAAAACATGGTAGTGAGGGACCCTAGTCAATTCTGAAATTTTATAAAAAGTAAAATTAGGCATCTTTCTACAGGCTTCCTTACGTGTAATGGTAAGGAACTTAGAAACAATAATGATATTGCAGAGAAATTTGCTCGCTATTTTAATTCGGTTTATAGTAATGGCAGAGTGAGCTCCTCCGTGGCTAAGCGGTTAGCGTACGCGCCCTTGGCGCGGGTGACCCGGGTTCGAATACCGGCGTGAGCTCATGTGGTTCGGATTCCACGTTAATCAGTAGGTCCACGTCTCACATAGCCTCGCTGCTGAAAGGGACGCTAAACTGAAATTCAACCAGTGATGGCAGAGCGCATTATGATTCATACCTGATGGGACCGCTTACGAAATTAGATATGTTTCTTTTAAATGAAATAGCTTTAGAGGAAGTTGAGGAAGCCATAAGAATGTTGAAACCCAAAAGATCTTGTGGATTGGATGGAATACCACCGTACATTCTTAAAGTTTGTATAGACATTCTTAAGCATCCACTACATACAATTATAAATATGCCATTAAAAACAAGCGTAATTCCGGACAAGTGGAAAGAAGCCATAGTTTGTCCTATCCCTAAATCTAGTGATGCCTATTTTACAGAATTTTAGGCCTATTTCTATTTTATTAGCATTTGCAAGGTGTTTGAGCAAGTAATATTCAAGAGAATAATGTGTCATGTAAAACCCGTCATATCAGTATACAAGCATGGCTTCTTAAAGAATAGAGCAACATCCACAACTTTAGCCATTATTATAGATTTTATTGCAAATGAAGTGGATAGAGGGGTTCAAGTAGATGTGATCTATACTGACTTTTCAAACACCTTTGATTTGGTAGACCATGATATACTGTTGCAAAAACTAACGACTTTTAATTTATCTACGCAAGCAAAAAGATTTTTCGCATCCTATTTGCAAAATCGTCAACAGGCAGTCATGTACAAAGGATATGTATCTAAAAATTCACAGCCTTATCTGGAGTCCCTCAAGGTTCAAATCTTGGTCCACTCTTATTTCTGTTAATGCTAAATGACCTACCGTCTTACATTCATTATTCTAACACCCTTTTATTCTCTGACGACCTTAAAATATTCTCCAAACTTAATTCGCTAGAAGACTGTGCAAAACTACAAATAGACTTATGTAATATTAAGAACTGGTGTGCCAATAACAAGTTTAATTTGAACATAAATAAATACAGAACTCTTTCCTTTACCCGCAAAGAAAAATGACTATTCTATTGAAGGAACTATTTTAGAGACACCTACTTTAATTAAAGATTTAGCAGTGGTATTTAGTGCTACAAGTTTTACTTATCATATTGAAACAATTGTTAATAATTCATACAGAAATTTTGGCTTTGTTATGACAATAGGTAAAGAGTTTCAAAACGATGCTACGTTAATTAAACTCTACTTCTGTTTTGTGAGATCACAATTAGAATATGTGACTCTGTCTTGGTCACCAAAAACACAAAAAACACGTAGATATGATTGAAAGGATACAATCAAAATTCGTGAGATTACTTGCTTATAGAAAAACTGGCATGTATCCAAAATACGAATCATATTCAGAAATAGTGCAAAACTTCAATATGAACACGTTGAAACAACGGAGAGAACATACGGATCTTTTATTTTTACACAAATTACTATATGGTAAAATTGACTGTCTGAATATTACTTCGAAGGTTCAATTGCATGTCCCATCAAGTAAAATCCGCATAGGAAATAGCAGTGCATTTTACTGCAAAAAGACAAGAACAAATATCCTCGCGAAGTTTATATGGAGGACGAGTGCTTCCTACAATGCAATTGAAAACATTTATGTTATATATATTTTTGGAATGTCGGAGACAGTATGCAAGAATAGCCTTAAAATATATGTGATAACCAAATATGTAAATGTATAACCTTGCTTATATATACAACTATATATATATATATATATATATATATATATATATATATATATATATATATATATATATATATATATATATATGTGTGTGTGTAACTATGGGTAAATATATTTTTAAGGAACAACACTAACTGGGCCTAGAGCCTGTATATATAAATAAATAAATATCAAAGAATCACATTAACATGATTCTTTAAGTTCAAAAAATTCTTATTAAAAAGTATTCCGTGTACCATATGTATGTCTAGCAATAAAATAACATATTTAATTAATTTTAAAATTTATAGTCTACCACACAAGCAATATATTGAATTGCAAGAAGAGAGGGTCACCTTGGGGTGTTTTATCCCTACTGCGCATGCGCAAACAAGCCACGCCCCCTTCTCGCTGATTGGCTAGCGCCGGTCACGTGACCCCGCCCCAGCCCCGCCCACATGTCCCCGCCCTTGTGTGGCCACACCCCCTTCGGCCACGCCCACTTAGCCACGCCCCCGGCCACACTTAGCCCTTTGAACATAGCAGATAATACATAAGACTACGTAACATAGCAGGGATGTATTCATTCCATAACATAGCAGAAATTACATAAGACTACGAACATAGCAGACCGATAACACATTCTCCAACCGCCTATTTAACATAGCACATATTACATAAGACTATATAACATAGCAGAGCTAATAAAAGGGCATGGCTTATTATCAACCCTATTTTAACATTGCAGTGGAGACTACGAGCACATAGTAGAGCAGATAATCTTTAAGGGGTGGACTCGTCTGGACTCACGTACTCGTTCCCTTTTATGACCTACTGCGCACCTATGTCAAACTCGGAATATGGGGGTTTTCGAACATGCCGCCACTCCTTATTTTACCATAGCAGTGGAGACAACGAACACATAGCAGAGCAGATAATACATAGCAGGGATGTATTCGTTTCCTTTTATGAGCATTTTTAGGGGTGTATTCCTTCTCTTTATGATCACTTTTTTCAACCCCTATTTGAACATAGCAGATAATACATAAGACTACGTAACATAGCAGGGATGTTTTCGTTCCAACTCTTATTTTACCATAGCAGAGAATACATGAAGACTACGAACACATTGCAGAGCAGATATACATAAGACTATGTAACATAGTAGGGATGTATTCGTTCTCTTTTATGATCACTTTTCAACCCCTATTTGAACATTTTATCATAGCAGAGAATACATGGAGACTACGAACACATAGCAGAGCAGATAATACATAAGACTACGTAACATAGCAGGGATGTATTCGTTTCCAACCCTTATTTTAACATAGCAGAAATTACATAAAAAAACGAACACCCTGAACCATCCAGTCATGGTCTTTTACGACCTCCAGTTAGGGGGTGTACTCGTTTCCTTTTATGACCATTTTTAGGGATGTATTCGTTCTCTATTTTAACATATACAGAAATATCAGAGAATGAGCACATTATAGCAAAGACTACAACATAATAAGGAGATGTACTCGTTTCCAACCCTTTAATAAAATAGCAGAAATTACATAAGACTATGTAACATAGGACGGGCGTACTCGTTCCAACACCTATTTTAACATAACAGAAATAGCAGACAATGAGCACATTATTGCAAAGATTACAATCGAACACCCTGAACCGTCCACCCACGGCTTTAATCAACCTCCATTTTAGGGTGGGAATAGCAGTAGCACAGATAGTCGTTTTGGGG